>NC_135897.1:87701363-88301363 GCF_964194155.1 Cetorhinus maximus | reverse complement strand
GGCCGAGTGGCCTACTCCTGCTCCTAATTCATATATTCGTATGTGCACTCGTATGTATGTATTTTTTTATACAACGCTGGAGCTCTGCATTTCTGGCTTAGACTTCTGAATTGGGCCTTTTACAGAAATGTGGAGTGTACCTGTTCTCAGAGTCCTTCCTCGGAGTGCAGGATGGTCAGCGGAAGCCAGGCCAAGCCCCCTTTTATACGGCACTAACTGCCATATTTTGATAAGCCTTCATTCGCAAACAGTGAAAAGTTTTGCGACATTTAAATAGCTTTTCACCGTGTTAGCGAATGAGTGTGAGTACGTGGGTAGGGTGCCAGCTGGGTAGGGTGCCAACTGGGTAGGGTGGTGAGGTTGGGTCAGGTCGGGTCGGGAGTTCGGAGGGTCGGTCAGGGAGGGAGTCGGAGGATCCGGTGGAATTGCAGACCGGTGGGGGGCAGTAGGGGGAGTCAGAGAGTCTGGGGGATTTGGGGGGGTGGGGGGAGGGTCAGTTGTATAGTTACCCAGGAGTTAAATTATGTTTTCCTGTCTAACATTTCCTGCGTAACTATTCTGGTAAGTGAACCCTCTGAAGTCTCTGACTAACTCAGAGGGTCCCGGGGAGCAAGGAAATTGTCCAGCAGAAGTTGAAACTTGCAGGCCAATTCCCATGGAGCCCTTGCACTGGGACATGTGAGGGGTTCCCCAGCGCATTTTCCGGGGTAGGTCCGGGGCATGACCATCCGGAGATCAGAATAACTGGGCCAGTATGATGAAAGTGTTATATAAATACAAATTGTTATTGGTGTTATTGTTGTGATCTAAACATTGTGTTCTGATTTAACTTCTCATAGAATTAAGAGGCCATTCAGCCCATTGTGCCTGTGCTGGTTCTTTGCAAGAGCTATCCTGTTAGTCTCACGCCATTCTTCTTATTCCCCAAAAGGACTACAAATTCTTCTTTTTCAAGTATTTATTGAATTCCCTTTCGAATGTTACTATTGAATCTGTTTCCACTACCCTAACAGGCAGTGCATAATCAGCTCATAACACTTTGCTGCACTACATATGTCTCCTCACCTCACTCTCTGGTTTTCTCTTGCTCTTTTTCGACCTTGATGGTGTCCTGCACCGTGAAACTTTGCCTTATTATGGGCTTCTTAATATGAAAATAAAGAACTATTGGATCCTTAATTCCATGCCTGAAAATCTCTTGAAAGCTAATGCATATTGATTTAAAATTAGTTCTGCATCTTGGTGAAAAGTGCAAGCAGAGAGAGCTATTAATAAAATCAGTTCCAGTATTTTTATTGACATTCTAGAGGACAAAGAAGATATTTTCAATCCTGACATGAATTTTAATACAGGATTTAAAAGTTTGGACTAAAATATGAAGTGAATCGCTGTGTGTAAATTTTTCAAATGTTGTTTGCTAACTGACATTAAAATGTTTTTTTTTAATTCTTTCCTAAGCTGTAGATGTCACTGGCAAGGCCAGCCACTTGTTGCCCATCCCTAATTTCCCTTGAACTGATTGGCTGTTAAGAGTCAACCACATTTCTGTGGGTCTGGAGTCACATGTAGGTCAGACCAGGTAAGGACAGCAGATTTCCTTCCCTAAAGGGAAATAGAGATCTAGATGGACAATCAGCAATGGTTTCATGGTCACCATTACTAAGACTAGCTTTTTAATTCCCCTTGAATTTAAGCTCTACTAACTGTCATGGTGGGATTTGAACACTTCTCGTCAGGACATAAGCCTAGACTGCTGGATTACTAGGCCAGTGACGTTACCACCATGCCAACATCTCCCTCTCCCTCTCTATATTAACTATGCTGTGGAATCCTCACATCCCAGTCATAAGACTACTGGGGAGAGCAAGAAGGGAAAGGAATATTGATGTTAAATCTAATTGTGATGCTATTGTAAAGCTAACCACAAAGAAAAAGAAATGCATTCTGTAGGTTAAAGTATTACTTGAGGCATTACCCCTGAGAGCTGAGAGCAGTTAATACTCTTTTTTTCTCAAATTTTCCTCACATTTTCTCCTCCCAGCCACTCACCAACCTGAATTGGGCACGTCAAACATCTCTTCTTTGCTGTCAAGATCAAAATCCTGGAACTCCTTACTTAACAGTACCTTCACTACAGGGACTGCAGTGATGCAGGAAAGCCCATCCTTCACCTTTTCAGGGAAATCAGGGATGAGCAGTAAATGTTGGCCTTGACATTGACACTCGCATCCCAGGAATAAATTGAAAAACTGTTTCCATTCTCTCCTCAGCAATCTAACCTGTGATGCGGCATTGCTCTATGAGGGCTCTTTGAACCATAGAACACTATAGAACCATAGAACACTACAGCACAGAAAACAGGCCATTCAGCCCTTCTAGTCTGTGCCGAAATATTATTCCGCTAGTCCCATTGAGCTGCACCGAGTCCATAACCCTCCAGACCTCTCCCATCCATGTATCTATCTAATTTATTCTTAAAACTTAAGAGTATGCCCGCATTTACCACGTCAGATGGTAGCTCGTTCCACACTCTCACCACTCTCTGAGTGAAGAAGTTCCCCCTAAACCTTTCCCCTTTCACCCTAAAGCCATGTCTTCTTGTGTTTATTTCTCCTAATCTAAGTGGAAAGAGCCTACTCGCATTTACTCTGTCTATACCTCTCATAATTTTGTAAACTTCTATCATATCTCCCCTCATTCTTCTACGCTCCAGGGAATAAAGTCCTAACCTGTTTAATCTTTCCCTGTAACTCAACTCCTTAAGACCCGGCAACACCCTAGTAAATCTTCTCTGCACTCTCTCAATCTTACTGATATCCTTCCTGTAGTTAGGCGACCAGAACTGCACACAATACTCCAAAGTTGGCCTCACCAATGTCTTATACTTGCTGCTTTGTTCAGAGGACAAGCTTCAAATGCAAACAGTGGTCAGCTATCTGTCCGTGGGAACGTTGCAGCGGAGCCTGCTTCTAACCTTGCCCACTCACCACACACAGGAGCTTCATTGCTCATGTTGAGATCTGCTAGCACTGCCCATATCAGGGGTGTGAGGAGCTGAGCCAGAGAGGACGAATCCCAAAAAAATGTTCAGAGGGAAATATTTGGTCTTTCACTCCTTCAGAACTTGCTTGTGCTGAATTAATTTAACCGGTAAATTCTGAAAAGCATCTTGAAGGAATTAAGTCCCATAGGGAAAGAAATTGGTGCATAAAATGGACAAAAATACGTGTCAAACACACCAATTTAACAATGGGATGGCCTCAATCTGTGCAGGTGTTAATCCCAGTGCTAAATTTGTGAAGCCCATTTTTTTAGACATCTCAGTTCAATGCCTAAAACAGGGAATTAGGCCTCGTGAGTAGGTAGATTAAGAGCCCAAAGCTGATCAAAAGACCCCCCTTTTTGATCACTTGTCTGTACTGGCTGGTATGAGTGCTGAATCTGGTCCACTTAGGATTCCTCAGCGACTGCCTCTGGCTGCCAAGAATTTATAATCTTTACTTTGTGGAATCAAACCAATCCTGAGGGTGGTAGGAGGAGCAGGAGTGCTTTCCTGACTCCATGGGCATCACAATCTACCCTCTCCCTCCCCCGCTTCCAACACCCACTGCCTCCCCCACACCCCCAACAAATTGCTTGGACATATCCATCAGCCAGCATGTGTCAACCCAACACCAATACTCACTTCACCAGAGAGCTGCCTGGGGACCTGCATCAAGTGCCTGGCACTCCTCAGTCTGATGTAAAAGAGGGCCCACCTGATATGATCCAGGCACGTTTCCTGTGCCCAGTTCTTACTGGTAGAAGGTGGGCAATTTCCATCTCAATGACCTATGTGAGTCCATGGGATTAAAGGGGCTGTCATGGACACAAAATCAACTAAGGGATAGAAGGCAGAGAGTAAGACTGACCAATTGTTTTTCTGACTGGGAGAGAAGTATGCAATGGTGTTCTGCAGGGATAAGGGTTAGGAACGCTGCTGTTTTTGATACATATTTTTAATATGATACATATTAATAACCTGGACTTGGGTTTAGTTACATGGTGTAATCTCAAAGTTTGCAGAAAATACGAGACTTGGAAATGCAGTAAACAGTGAGAAGGATAATAGCAGACTTCAGGAGAGGCATGGAGACATGGACAGACTGGCAAAATGGTCAGACTCATGGCACATAATATGCTTGCAGCTGACACCCTGGCACAATCGCTGCAGATTGGCACCACTGATTTTAAATTCTACTGGGACAGTTTTGAAGCAAAAGAAAATTCAGCAGAAACTAGTTGGCCCTCACCTGTGCAAAGTTCAGGAAGAAGAGCTGATTGTGGGTCAGGTCGATGCCAGGGAGCAGTCCATCCTTCCCATTTTTCTTCACGTGTAATTGATAAGCCTGAAAATGCACGTTCAATGTGACAGATTAGAAACCGCAGCACAGATTGGGAGTGCTGAAAATGCACAATGCGCATGTGCCTGAGAGGAAGAGGGAAAGGATAGAGCGAGAAATAGGTCAAAGTCTCAGGTGTGCCCCTCTGACAAGGCACTCGAAGGATTAACTTATCTCTTTCTCTCTTGGTTGCTTGCCAACACGGAGAAATATTTCCCCTAGTCACCATGAATTAGAAACTTTCTAAACAGTGAGGAGATATTGAGCTGATTCTACTTTTTAATGGGGGAGAAGCTATGAGCTGTATGGCCACAATTTCCTGCAATGTGTTCCCTGCCAAACCATTTGCTTCAACCTTTACAGGAAAGGGGGTGGGAATGGTGGCAGGTTGCCCATTAGTGGGCGAAGAAACCAGCGAGGTCAGGGAGGCAGAGGCCTTGCCAATCTTAACAACTATTAAAAATAATCACGTTGTCAAAATACTACTTACATGGTAAAAGCAAAAATCTGCGGATGATGGAAATCCAAAACAAAAATAAAAATAAAAATACCTGTATAAACTCAGCAGGTCTGGCAGCATCTGCAGAGAGGAACACAGTTAACGGTTCGAGTCCGAATGACCCTTCAACAGAACTAAGTGAAAATAGAAGAGAGGTGAAATACAAGCTGGTTTAAGGGGGGGTGGGACAGGTAGAGCCAGTGTTAGGTGGAGATAACCAAAAGATGTCTCAGACAAAAGGGCAAAGAGGTGTTGAAGGTGGTGATATTATCTAAGGAATATGCTAATTAAGGGTAGAAAGCAGGACGAGCAAGGTACAGATAGCCCTAGTGGGGGTGGGGTGGGGTGAAGGAATCGAAATAGGCTAAAAGGTAGAGATAAAACAATGGATGGAAATGCATTTAAAAATAATGGAAATAGGTGGGAAAAGAAAAATCTATATAAATTATTGGAAAAAAAGGGGGGGGATCGGAAAGGGGGTGGGGATGGAGGAGAGAGTTCATGATCTAAAATTGTTGAACTCAATATTCAGTCTGGAAGGCTGTAAAGTGCTTCGTCGGAAGATGAGGTGCTGTTCCTCCAGTTTGCATTGAGCTTCACTGGAACAATGCAGCAAGCCAAGGACAGACATGTGGGCATGAGAGCAGGGTGGAGTGTTGAAATGACAAGCGACAGAGAGGTCTGGGTCATGCTTGCGGACAGACCGAAGGTGTTCTGCAAAGCGGTCACCCAGTCTGCGTTTGGTCTCTCCAATGTAGAGGAAACCGCATTGGGAGCAACATATGCAGTAGACTAAACTGAGGGAAGTGCAAGTGAAATGCTGCTTCACTTGAAAGGAGTGTTTGGGCCCTTGGATGGTGAGGAGAGGGGAAGTAAAGGGGCAGGTGTTGCACCTTCTGCGGTTGCATGGGAAGGTGCCATGGGAGGGGGTTGACGTATAGGGGGTGATGGAGGAGTGGACCAGGGTGTCCCGGAGGGAACGATCCCTGCGGAATGCCACCGGGGGGGTGAAGGGAAGATGTGTTTGGTGGTGGCATCATGCTGGAGTTGGTGGAAATGGCGGAGGATGAATGCGGAGGCTGGTTGGGTGATAAGTGAGGACAAGGGGGACCCTATCGTGTTTCTGGGAGGGAGAGGAAGGTGTGAGGGTGGATGCACGGGAGATGGGCCGGACACGGTTGAGGGCCTTGTCAACCACCGTGGGTAGAAAACCTCGGTTAAGGAAGAAGGAGGACATGTCAGAGGAACTGTTTTGGAAAGTAGCATCATCAGAACAGATGCGACGGAGGCGAAGGAACTGAGAGAATGGGATGGAGTCCTTACAGGAAGTGGGGTGTAAGGAGCTGTAGTCGAGGTAGCTGTGGGAGTTGGTAGGCTTGTAATGAATATTGGTGGACAGTCTATCACCAGAAATTGAGACAGAGAGGTCAAGGAAGGAAAGGGAAGTGTCAGAGATGGACCATGTGAAAATGATGAAGGGGTGGAAATTAGAAGCAAAATTAATAAATTTTTCCAGGTCCAGACGAGAGCATGAAGCAGCACCGAAGCAATCATCGATGTACCGGAGAAAGAGTTGTGGGAGGGGGCCGGAGTAGGACTGGAACAAGGAATGTTCCACATACCCCTTAAAGAGACAGGCATAGCTGGGGCCCATGCGGGTACCCATAGCCACACCTTTTATTTGGAGGAAGTGAGAGGATTTTAAGGAGAAATTGTTCAGTGTGAGAACAAGTTCAGCCAGACGGAGGAGAGTAGTGGTGGATGGGGATTGTTCGGGCCTCTGTTCGATTGCCATTTCAACACTCCACCCTGCTCTCATGCCCACATGTCTGTCCTTGGCCTGCTGCATTGTTCCAGTGAAGCTCAACGCAAACTGGAGGAACAGCACCTCATCTTCCGACTAGGCACTTTACAGCCTTTCGGACTGAATATTGAGTTCAACAATGTTAGATCATGAACTCTCTCCTCCATCCCCACCCCCTTTCCGATCCCCCCCTTTTTTTTCCAATAATTTATATAGATTTTTCTTTTCCCACCTATTTCCATTATTTTTAAATGTATTTCCATCCATTGTTTTAACTCTACCTTTTAGCCTATTTCGATTCCTTCACCCCACCCCACCCCCACTAGGGCTACCTGTACCTTGCTCGTCCTGCTTTCTACCCTTAATTAGCACATTCCTTCGATAATATCACCACCTTCAACACCTCTTTGTCCTCTTGTCTGTGACATCTTTTGGTTATCTCCACCTATCACTGGCCCTCTATCCAGCTCTACCTGTCCCACCCCCCCTTAAACCACCTTATATTTCACCTCTCTTCTATTTTTACTTAGTTCTGGTGAAGAGTCACACGGACTCGAAACGTTAACTGTGTTCCTCTCCGCAGAGGCTGCCGGACCTGCTGAGTTTTTCCAGGTATTTTTATTTCTATTTTTGTTTTACTTACATGGTTAGTTGCAAGTCTTAAATTTCTGCAGAGACTTTAACGGGCAATTAATGAGCTAATCCAACTAGCTCTTAAACATAATGGGGAGGCAAAGGGCGATACAAAAATAAACTGAGAAGCGTAAATCATTCAACAGATTCTGGAGAGCTGCAGGGCACAGCATATTACTCAATCCCCTGAAGTTGCTGACCGATTTATACATGAATAACAGCTTGTGTCTTTAACACATTATTATCCCAGCAAGATTTAGTCCAGTAAAATATTTTACAAGGAGTTAAATTCCCACTTAATTATCTCAAACATAGGGCTGGATTTTAAAGGGTGCTTTGCTCCCTCCCTCCCTTTGCTGGCTAAAAAGCTGAGGAGCGGAGGGAGCCAGGCCACAATCCCCACGGCTGCCCTGCAACAATTTAACATTGGGAGCAGGGTTAATCGCTTTGAGGTGAGACTTAAAGCCCCTTTCTCGGGAGGAAGCCCTGCCTTGGAGAGCTGCCGGCCAATCAGAGGGCCAGCAACTCTGTAGCCCCAGCAGGGCCTGCCAGGAATGGTGGGCACTGCTGGGATTACAGGCAGTCTCACCCCCCACCCCCCCACCCCCGCCACCCCGAGGGGCCCAAATTAATCCGAGATTGGGGATCTCAGCTAGGGGCGTGAAGAAGCTGAGGGTCTGGGTTCAAGAGGTCAGGGGAGGGTAAAGGTTGAGGGGGGGGGGGGGTGGTGGGGGGGGTTGTAACTTTGGTGACTGGGTGATGCGGTGGGGTGGGGGGGGGCAGAGATGTCTCTGAAGGGCCCAGGAGAAGGGGTCTCTGCAAAGGAGTTCCCACCTTTTAGCCCGACAGCAGCCCAAGCAGCCAAAGCCGCCAGGCTTTCTGTACGGTGTGGGCCTCCCTGGTAGGGACAGGATTAGGCCTTTAAGTGGCCATTAATTTGGGGCCTCCATAGGCCCAAGGATTGGCAGGCCACCCAAC
The DNA here is from genome assembly GCF_964194155.1 of Cetorhinus maximus. Classification (NCBI taxonomy): domain Eukaryota; kingdom Metazoa; phylum Chordata; class Chondrichthyes; order Lamniformes; family Cetorhinidae; genus Cetorhinus; species Cetorhinus maximus. The sequence continues at coordinate 88,293,067 of NC_135897.1, read as the reverse complement.
CTCCCCAGCCCCCACTCCACTCTCATAGATCAGGGCAGGTGGATAGGCGGCAGGAAGGGCAACCACTGGATTTTACGCGCTTCCTCCTACCAGTGGGGCAACGTAAAATCCAAGCCCCATCGAATGAAATGAATCCACTTTTCCTCTCAGGAGCGGTGCAGCTCAGTCTGTGTCATCCCATGAACAACTAATACTGAACAGTTCTTCAGCCAGCTGACTGCAGCACTTGACCGAGTTCCAACACCCTGCAAGGGAACCAGCCAAATGACTGCAAAGTGACACCCAAATGCACAAACCGAACAGCGGTTCAGTGTCTACGTTAGGTTGACACAGGTTACATGCGTAGCAACTGACACAGGCTGACGAGAGTAACCCAAGGGGAAATGCATTTAAAACCCAAGAATTCACATTCAATTGTGTCCCTGAACCTCTCTATCTCTCTACCCCTCTCTCCTTCTCTATTAATACACTCTGTAAAATCTACTTCTTTGACTAAGCTTTTGGTCATATCTCCTTACGTAGCTTGGCGTCAAATTGTGTTTGATACTTGGTCCTGGGAAGTAGCTTGAGAAGTTTTACTATGTTAAAGAAATTCAAGTGCTGGCTATAGAAGGCGAAGGTGCTGACTCACCTTGTAGGCTTGTCTGATGCCTCCATTGTCTGCGATATTCTCTCCTAGTGTATTAATACCACTCAGCTGCAATTTGATAAGCAAAAATATAACATAGATTAGCAAATGCAATGGAATCCAAGACTGTTCACCTTTGGGATGTTAGTGAGGCCGCATCTCTACAAATATTTAAATAATGCGGTTTTGGTTTCCACTGGCAAAAGCTCCCATAACACAAAATGGAAGGCTGGAAGTTCGCTGTATGATTGGGTGGGCAGTGCATAGCTCACGGTTCCCGACAATGCGGGGAGCGCATTTTCAATCCACTGTGATTCATGAACAAACACATGGTGCATTGGCCAAGGGGTGGAAGTTATATTACAGCTGTACAGAGTTCCGGGGAGACCCCATCTGGAGCGCTGCATTCAGTTCTGGGTACGGCACCTCAGCAAGGATATATTGGCCTTAGATGGGTTGCAGTGAAAATTTAAACCGTGAAGTCAGGTTACATTGACTAGGTTGTATTCCCTTGAATGTGAAAGATTAAGGGGTGACCTAATTGAGCTGTTAAAGATGATCAACCCAATTGATAGAGAGGCCAGGGAGAAGCCTTTTCTTCCGTTGGGAGACCACAGAACAATGGGCCATAACCTTCAAATTTGAGGGGTTTGGGGTGATATCAGGAAGCACTTCCCTCAAACGGCAGTAGAAATTTTGACATCTCTCTCCAAGAAAGCCTTTGATGCTGAGGGTCAGTTGAAAATTTCAAAACTGAGCTTGATAGATTTTTCTTTATTTTTTGATTATTAAGGATTACACAACCAAGGCAGGTAGGTGGAGTTTAGCTATGATCTAAGCTTTTTTTTATTTCATGGGATGTGGGCATCTCTGGCAAGTAGCATTGGTTGCCCATCCTTAATTGCCCTTGAACTGAGTGGCTTTCTGGGCCATTTGAGAGGGCAGTTAAGAGTTAACCACATTGCTGTGGGTCTCCCTAAAGATCATCAATGAACCAGATGAGTTTTTATAACAATCATGATAGTTCTATATTACTGAGACCAGCCTTCACTTCCAGACTTTATTAATTTAACTTAAATTCCACCAACTACAGTGGGATTTAAACCCACATCCCCATAGCATCTGCCCAGACCTCTAGATTGCTAATCCAGTAACATTACCACCACCTCCCCAGAATGGGGAGTGAAGTAAAGGGTGGAACAGATTCAAGGAGTGAATGGTCTCCTTCCATTCAATTTTTTTATTCATTGCGTGTAGGCGAGGTCGGGATTTATTATCCATCCCTAATTGCCCTTGTTCAGAGGGCACTTAAGAGCCAACCACATTGCTGTGGGTCTGGAGTCATGTGTAGTCCCGACCAGGTAAGCCAGGTAAGGACAACAGATTTCCTTCCTTTAGTAAACCAGATGGGTTTTTGTAACAATGGTTTCATGGTCAACATTAGACTTTTAATTCTAGAATTTTTATTGAATTCAAATTCCACCATCTGCCATGGTAGGATTCAAACGCACGTCCTCAGACCATTACCCTGGGTCTCTAGATTTCCAGCCCAGTGACAATACCACTACACCATCGCCTCCCCTAACAAAAAAACATGCAGAGTAGGTAAAGTAAGAATTTCACATGGGAACAGCAATACAGAGCCCAGAATCCAATTTAGAGTACTGTGTTCAATTCTGGGCACTGCAGCTCAGGAAGAATACTGGCTTTGGATGAAGTGCAATGTAGGTTCATCAGAATTATACTGGGATCAAAAGGATTAAATCATGAGATTACGTGTGCACAACCGTGTGTGAAGAAAAATGGGAAGGATGGCTATCCCTCTAGAATCGACTTGAACAACAATCAGTTAGCAGATTTTTCATATGTGCTGTTTGGGAAGGCAGGAAATCTTGGCAGGGCAAAGATAGAAGTGAAGTGGCAAACACAACTTAAAGGGGAAGGCTGAGCAGATCAGGAGTGGAGGGGGGTACTGGGGTGGGGTCCACTGAACAGTGAAATTTGGACAGCACACCAGTCAGCAAGGAGTTGAACTCAAGGATACATTTAAGATCAAAAGGCCTCAAAAACAATGAAGATAATATTATTGCCAGTCCTGCTTTACTCAACTGCAACTTCTCACCCATTTAAGTCGCTTTACAAATGGCTCTCTCCCAAGCTCTATTGCCCGTGTCTTGAGAAAGTGGTGGCGGCAGAATTGTCTGACAATATTAATGGTGTTTGGGTCCTAACCATAGTCCAGGACTCTCATTTTAATGCATTAATTAGATCTTTGCTGATTTCAGGAAGGCTGAATGCTGAGGTCATGGCCATCTAAAAATTACAATGGGGGCTAAATTCAGCCATTTGCCTCAGTGATTTTCATACCGATACAAGTCTTCTCACCCAGAAACATCTCAGGGAAGTGGAATTTGGCCTTCGTGTACTTCACTTCCTGGGTCGGTGGTCGAGGTGGCAAACTACAGTCAGGAATCTGCACACAGCTGTCCATTCAACCATACATCTGGTGAAGTCCTGGCTCTGCGGGAAACTCCTGATTTATGTCAGCATGTGGGATTAGGTTGGATAGGTGGATGAAGGAAAAGGAGTTGAAAGGGTTTAGGAACAGGGTGGGTAAGTGCAGTGATTGGGACATTTGGTCATGGAGGATAATTGCTGACAGGGATTAGTTGTTTACATTTTCAATTTATTTCTTTCACCGCCCCTCAAGATCTTTTCTTTAACAACTACACTACATGCTAAGATACACCTCCAGAGTTGCTAACTGCTCTATAGTTCCTTAATAAAATGGGCCATACACGTTAGCATTAGGCGAGTGTAGGAGGTGATTTGACCAGGGTTTGGAGGAGGGGAGGAATCCTATTTGCAGGAACAGGTGACTCGACAGCGTTCAGCAGGCAAAAGATGTTTGACTTCATCCTGCTTGTGTCAGGCTAATTGTAGCATCCGTAGTGGGTGATGTCAGCTAACCCAACACCAGCCAAGGAATGAAACCTGGGGCAGGTTTTTCCGGTTGGCAAGCGAGGGCGGGGCCCACTCACTGACACGTCCAATCACGTGGGGATACGTCGGGCGTGTGTCGCGATGTCACCCCGCGCGCCGGCCGAACTGCCTCCGGCCTATTAAGGCCCTTAAAAAACTAATTCATTTGATTGATGGACCTGCCCGTCCAGCCTTAAGGTTGGCGGGAAGGCCAGGAGCCTAGGCGGGCCACGGAAAAAACATGAAACCTCACCCACGGGCGGGATGAGGTTTCATGAGGGCTTTTAAATGTTTAAATAAAAGTCAAGGACATGTCCTGACTCATGTGACAGTGTTACATGAGGGGGCACGTCAGGGAACTTTTTTTATTACCTTACTGACAACATTTTATTCGGAGCCGATCTCCCTGAGGCAGCACTTTGCCCTGAGGGAACCCCCCCCACACCCACACATGGAGCGCATAGCGCTTCCTGGCGGACGTCATGCTGGGTGGGCCTTAATTGGCCCGCCCACGTAAAATGGCGGCACCCACCTCCCCACGACAACTGGCACCTGCTCCCGCACTCCCCCCCACCCCCCCGAATGGGTGGGGGGGGGATATGTTCCCCCTGGTATGTGTGACCCGATTCCTTTACCACTCGAGGGGCTGCAATTAACAACTGTTCTGAACAACTGACCCATCATCTCGCTGACACCTTTAACTGGGATTGGCTGTCGAGTCTGGGACTGGCATTCACCAGCCAATAAAAAAGTAGAGAGCCTCTGGAGAGGGTGCAAAAGAAAAAAAAAGATTTGCAAGGACGATAAAACCTAATAGAGGTTTTTAAAATTATGGAAGTTATTGAAATTATTAATATTGTTACTTTTTATTGTATAATGACCAGGATATTACTCAGTACCCCTGATATAAGGTTCAATACAGCTTCTTTACTTTTCAATTCTAATTTGCATTGATAACTGGGCATTCTGATTAGACAAGGAAGGTTAGGTTATTGGTAAGTGAATGCTAGTTTTGGTAGTGTAGACACAGAGAGAATGTTTCCACTTGTGGGGAAGTGCAAAACTGGTGTCCATTGATGTTGATATAAGATAGTCACCCAGGGATCCAATAGTACATTCAGAAGAAACTCCTTTATCCAAAGAGCAGTGAGAAGGGGGAACTCGTGACCACAGAGAGTGGTTGAAGTGAATATAAAGATGCATTTATTCAAAAGCTAGGTAAGCAAATGAGGGAGAAGAGAATCGAGGGCTATGGTCATACAATTAAATGAGGAAAGTTGGGAGGAGGCTATAGAGGAGAATAAATGCTGGCATATGGACTGATTGGTTCAAATGGCCTGTTTCTGTGCTGTAAAAACCAATGTAAATCAGAATAAATAAAACAGAAGTTTCTAATTTGTTGACATACATATTGTCCACCTGCCAGATCCCATGAAAAGTTCCCATACTCGTACACCATGCATTGCGAAAGGTCTTTGAAATTCCTGGCCGATTGTTTAGTCCACCAGTCCATGAGGTTTCCTTCTTTGTCAAAGTTACGACCTGCATCGGGTGCAAAGGTGGATCTGTTGGAATTACAGCTGGCTGTAAACCCGTGCGCTCTCCAGTTTATAATTAATTGGTTAGTCTTACCACTGTCATCGAATCCGTGAGTGATTTCATGGCCAATAACCATGCCGATAGCACCAAAGTTCAACGCACTTGGCTGTCCTTTTCCAAAGAAAGGTGGTTGAAGAATACCAGCTGGGAAAACTGGCATGAAACAAAGTTCAGTTAATGGCCTGAAAAAAGATTGCTTCAATTTCTTTGTCCTTATCTTGAACTTTCTTTACCAAACCAGCCCTTGTAACCTCCAAAAACCCAGCTCACACGGTCTGTTCTCCTGAGCCAGGGCCCCTCCACATTTGCTCCCACCTTTACCTCGCCAACAGCTCCTGTTTTTTCTTCATGTAGTATCCCAGGGGATCTTACAGCCACTGGGGCAGGCAGGTGGGCCCTTGGTGTAACATCTCATTTGAAAGGCGACATAGTGCCACATCCCCTCGGTACAGCGCCGGAGTGGCAACCTAGGCACAAGTTCCTCTCAGGGGCGAGAGTGCTAGTGACTGACCTATGACTAACACCACATCCACAGCTTGTTAATTTATGCACAGCTATTTAGCGATAGATTACAAAATAATATTTATTATAGAAAGGCTGAGGGGTGACCTGGTAGAGGCCTTCATGTTTATGGAACAATTTAACAAAGTAGATGCAAAGACGATGCCCATACTTATGATGAGTCCAAAATGGAGTCATAAATATAAGATAGTTACTAAATCCAATGGGGAAGCTTCTGACTCAGAGACAAGAGTGCTAACTACTGAGCCAAACCTGACACTATGGCCAGAATTTTACACAGAGGTGGTGGCCTCATCACAAGGCCTGGAAGCCATGACCTGTTTTTACTAACATTGGGCCATTAATTGGCTTAGGGTGAGACCTCTGGCCTATCTGGGAGGATTCTCCACCTCTGAGAACTGCTAGCCAATCAGCTGGCCGGCAGCTCTCCGGTCCTAGAAGCACCAAGAGGAGTGGCAGCCAACGATTGTCGCTGTAGCGGGATTACAAGCTGAGTGGGTGGGTTTCACTGGAACCTGCCAGACAGGGCCGGAGGTGCACCATGGGGAGTGCAGTGTGTTGCTGTGGGTGGGGTGGGGAGGGGGGGGGAAACAAGCTGGGGTGATGAGTACTAGGGGCAGGGGACTTCTGTTGGGCACAGGGCACCCGATCGGGAAGGACCACAATCCCAGCCCACGTCAAGGGTGCCAGGATTCACTGGGTGACCTTGCCACATGGTGTGGGCACACCCCAGTATAGAAGCAGCAGTGGTGGGAGGAGGCCCTCAAGTATCCATTAATTGGCAACTTAAGGGCCCCAATTTGCCCATGGATCACCCTACACCTCCCCTTCACCCGTCACCGCTACAATTCCAATGGCAGTGGGCAGGAGATGGGCATGGATGGCACCCACCAGCCGATTTTATGCACCCGTGCTCCCAGGGGAGGTTGGGGAGCGATGGGGGAAGGGGTAGGGGGGTGTGTGGAGGTGGGGAGCATAACTTCCAGCCTATGTACTGGGAGACCATCTGTCTGCTGCCTCACTGGAAACATCTGAATTAAGAAGGAAAGGGGAGAGAAGAAGAAGAAGGGATGAAAGAGATGAAACAGTGGAGACAGGAAAGAAAAGGATGGATAAATTTTGACAACAGATACTCTGCAGTATTGACATTCATTTCAATAATCAATTAAAGTGAATAAACATTATTATCCATTAATGGCCAAAAAGCAAGAATCTCAAGCCCAGATGAATAGGAATCATAATGCTAACCAGGAAAAGTAAGCGTGCAGGCTAACACAGATCACGTCGCTCATATCAACAATTAATTTTCTTGCTCACAAGGAGGGGTCTGAAGGTATTTGGATTAAAAGGAAATTGCACGACAAATTAATGCTCACTTGTTGTCTGTAACGTAAAGCAGTCTCATAAATTCACCTCACTAAAATCCTTTTTAGAGAGCCTACTGAAGGATTAGAGAAGCACATGTGAAAAACAGCATGGCCAAGCAAGTGACCATGCCGAAGTTTATGCTGTGATCTGATTCGATATTGGTCTGTACAAGGTGCACTCCTGAATATAAGACACTCAAGCCGCTTATAGAAGTGTGCAGTCTTGCTGAAGAGACCATCGAAGGCAGAACCAAAACCTCAGTTAGGAAGTCCACAAGCACTGTAGACATTTGGAACAGGTCCTTTACTATTGGTGAAAAATTCACGTATCCATGTTTGCCTCGATCAGGAAAGCAGTGTATTTTCTTTTAAACTGGGTGACATTAGCGAAATGGGTCTGTGTAATGGGCGCCATGGAGACTGGGAAAAAAATAACTCAATTAGAAAACAATTTTCTCCGATGGAGCAATTTTCCAATTGCACTTTCCTTTGATTCGTGCACCTTATAGTGAGCTCAACGTCTCACCAGCAACTTCAATTATAGCTGCCTCATTACCATTAACTGTAAAAGATGAGGTACATTTAGCAGAAATGCTGGATTTATTCCACCCACCCCGGTTGAAGATGCACGTTTGAACGTTGGGTGTACAACTACATAGTGCCTTTAACCAAATTAAATGACCCAAGGTGTTTCACAGGCACATGATTGGACAAGAAATGTCACCGAGCCATAGGAAGAGACATTAGGACAGCTGGTGACTAACTCAGTCACAGAGGTAAATTTGAAAGAAAGTCTTGAAGGAGGAGAGAGAGGCGGAGATGTTTAGGGATGAAAGCCCAGAGCCTTGGAAGCCGAAGGCACGGCCCCCAGTGGTGGAGTGGTGAAAATCAGGGATGTGCGAGAGGCCAGAATTGAGGGAGCACAGGTACTTTGGAGGGCTGAAGATCTGGAGGAGGTTACAGAGATGAGGAATGGCGAGGTCATAGAGGCGTTGAACGCGAGGATGAGGATTTTGTTTTGGAGGCATCAGTGGACTGGGAGCCAATGTGGATGGGTGAGCATAAGGGTGATAGGTACGAGTTAGGTTATGGGTAAAACACTATAAGTTTAGCTGTGATGTAGCCTCCTTCACGTGTCAAAGAAACTACAGACTCTCAGTGCTGAGGATTGCATTTGGAGAATGGTTGGTTGGGTAAAGTCGTTAAGCTAAGGCCCTATTCGTCTTCTGAGGTGGACATTAAAGATTCGATGGTACTGTTTGAAGAAGAGCCCTCAGACAACACCTGCAACATTTATGCTGTTCATGTGAGCTTGCTGTGCATAAATTGGCTGCTGCATTTCCTACATTCCAACAGTGAGCACACCTAAAAAGCATTTCATTGCCTGTAAGACGATCCGAGATACTCTGAGGTCGCGAAAGACGCTATATAAATGCAAGCGCTTTCTCTCTTTAACATCGTAAATAGGTTTGTGAAAGTTGACACTGTGCAATCGCAGATACATTTCAATTGACAATATTCCCACCCCATTGTGATTTTTTTTTGTTTTTGTTTGCAATCTTATTGATTTTGATCTTTTCAATCTTAAGGCAGACATCCTGCCCCAGGTTGTGGTTTTCCTTCTAATTCCCATTGGTGCAATTCCATATTTGGACAAAAGGTGGAGCAATTTAAGAAGAATCGTCTGTAAAATGACTGGTGGAGAATTAACAGAGAAACTATGTCCTCGCTTTGCACTGTCGTCGTGTTATTGAAATGTGCAACTTTAAATGAAACAACTTTAAGCGAATCAGATTTTCCCATTACAGCCAATATAAAAGCTGTAGTTAGGCTGTGTCGGATATTTCTCATCAGAAAAAAAACATTGAAATATTACATCTGTAAGATGAAATCCTGCATATTTCTAAATTCCTATTTGTGTAAATGAAATAACTTTTAAAATAAAACAAACTTAAAAAAGTAAAAGTAACATGTTTACTCATCCTGCTTTCCAACCCTCCATTTTGAAACTGAGCCCCTCCCCAAATCTCCTGCTCCCTGATCCTCCTGCCGGCCAACTCTCTGGGCGCTTCAACCCCCCCACCTGCTCACCGGCACCCCCACTCCCTTCTCCCCCCCCCACAAGCTTCCTGACCCCCCCACTCCCCATTCACCCGCTCCTCCAGCTCCCCAGGCACCCCCCCAGCTCCCCGGCCCTCCGCTGCTCCCCACCCTCCCCCAACTCCCCGGACCCCCCCAAGCTCCCCAGCTCCCCCCTCGCTCGCTCACTGGCCCCCCCCCCAACTCCCCGCCACCCTCCCCCCAGCTTCGCGGCCCCGCCCCTGCTCTCTCACTGCCCCCCCCTGCTCCCCGGCCCTCCGCTGCTCCCCGCCCTCCCCCAACTCCCCAGTCCCCCCCACTCCCCGGCCCCCACTTCCCGGCCCCCCCCACAACTCCCTGCCCCCCACCCCCCGAGCTTCCCGGCCCCCACCTCGCTCGCTCACTGGCCCCCCCCAACTCCCCGCCCCCCTCCAAACTCCCTGGCCCCCCTCGCTCGCTCACTGGCCTCCCCTGCTCCCCGCCCGCCGCCCACCCACCACCAGCTCCCCGGTTCTCCTGCCCCCTGCATCTCCCTGTCGCTGCTTCCCTGAGCCACTCTCTCCCGTTCGCCACTTTCCTTTCTCGAACGCTCGCTGTGAGCGAGGGCTGGAAGAGGGGCATCGAGTGGGAGAGTTATGGAGGGAAGTGGCAAACAGGAGGGAGGCAAGTGATGGAGAGGTGGTGAGCGGAAGATTTGGGAACGGGGAGAGTTGTGGAGTGCGAGGGCCAGGAAGCTGAATGAGCAGGAAGCGGGAAGATTGGCAAGCAGGAAGGGTGGCGAGCGGGATGGTCAGCACGTGGAAGGGGCAGTCAGCGGGTTGGGAAGTGGGAGAGGCGGCGAGCAGGGTGGGTGGCAACTGGGAGGGTCAGCAAGTGGATGGTCAGCAAGTGGGAGAGACAGGAGAGTCAGGGAGCGGGAGGAATGACCAGTGGCAAGCATGAGGGTCGGAGAGCGGGTGAGCCGGGGAGTGGGAGGGCCAGGGAGCGGGAGGGCTGGGGAGCGGGAGGGTCAGGGAGCGGGAGGGTCAGGGAGCGGGAGGGTCAGGGAGCCTGGAGAGAGGGCAAGTGGGAGGGGGGAGTGTGAGAGGAGGTTTGGGAGTGGGACAGTCGGAAAGCAGGAGAAGCTGCTCCAAAATGGCACAGAGTGTGTCAAGTGACGCTATGATGGCCCAGCATAAAACAACACTAAAAGAGAAAGCTTGACGATAAGTGCTCATACCAGCCTCATTATATCCATCATGTTAAAGCAGAACGACTTAAAACAAGGCAACTTATAATGGGAACTTAGGGAACTGACTTCAGTGGAAATGAAAATCAGGAGAGATGTGAAGCAGGTTATCACGCTGCGTCAAAATTACCTCCCTAAGCATCCACCTGCTATTGTTGCCAACAGCCATTTCGAGGCTATAGGACACAGAGCGGAATCGCCCCAGATTTGCACTAAGTGCGGTGGTGGGTAAGAAAAAGAACGTTTTACTTGCCAGCTGCAATGGCGGCTCTTCACATTGCATCATCCCAATCCCACTTCATGAATCATGCATTCCCAGGAAACACGCCGTTTTGTGGAGTGGGACTCTCATCCGCTCGCCACGCTGTCACCTCGCTGTTTCCTCACACCGGGCATCATATTTAAAGTGCAGCTGTGCGCACACCTCTGTGCTTCCAGCCCAGGACTGCTGCACAGAAGACATAGCCCCCCCGAAAGGCAAGGAGACTGCAGCATCCCCGGAATCAGTGACACACTCCTGGGACAACTTCTGGACACTGTTGGAGCCCACCGCAATGTCCTCTATCCCCCCTCTGGCCGCAGGAGGCCCACCAGTCTCACCACTCTGGCTTGGGAGGCGGTGGCTGAGGTGATCAGTGCCAAAACTGCACAGAAGAGGTTGGCCATTCAGTGCAGAAAGAGGGTGAATGATCTCGTCTGTGCTGTCAGGACAAGGCAACTATCTCATCACTCTAAACTCACACACTCACAATAAATCCAAAGGCCATTCTGCAAGTTCCTGCATTCTTCCTGAAGCGAAAATTCACCCTGTGTTTTGGTAAAGCAGCCAGAGTCAACAAGCTGTCAATAACTGTGCTTCATTTGCCTGCTGGGCAATGTTGGATTGTGCCATTTTTGCTTTGAATACTCAGACTCAGACTCAGACTCATAGGCATCTATGAAGGAGGCCATTTGGCCCATCGTGTCCATGCCAGTCAACAAAGATCTGACTACACTAATCCCATTTTCCAGCATTTGACCCATAGCCCTGGAGGCTAAGGCAATTTAAGTGAATATCTAAATACTTCTTAAATGTTACAAGAGCTTCTGACTCAACCACCCTTTCAGGCAGTGAATTTCAGACTCTCACCACCCTCTGGGTGAAAAAATTTCTCCTCAACTCCCCTCTTAACCTCCTACCTCTTACCTTAAATTTATGCCCCCTGGTTATTGACCCCTCTACTAATGGAAAAAGTGCCTTCCTACCCATCCTATTTATGCCCCTCATAATCTTATACACCTCTACCAGGTCCCCTCTCAACCTTTGCTGCTCCAAGGAAAACAACCCCAGCCTACCCAATCTTTCCTCATAGCTCAGACCCTCCAGAGCAGGCAGCATCCTGGTAAATCTCCTCTGCACCCTCTCAAGTGCAATCACATCCTTCCTATAATGCAGTGACCAGAACTGCACACAGTACTCCAGTTGTGGCCTAACCAGCGTTTTATACAGTTCCAGCATAACCTCCCTGCTCTTGTATTCTGTGACTCGGCTAATAAAGGCAAGTATCCAATATGCCTTCTTCACAATCTTATCTACCTGCCCTGCTACCTTCAGGGATCTGTGGATATGCACACCAAGGTCCCTCTGATCTTCAGTATTTTCCAGGGTCCTACCATTCATTGTGTAATCCTTTGCCTTGTTAGCCCTCCCCAAGTGCATTACCTCACACTCTTCCGGGTTGAATTCCATTTGCTATTGCTCTGCCCACTTGACCAGTCCATTGATATCCTGCAGTTTACAGATATCCTCCTCATTATTTACCACCCTACCAATTTTCGTGCCATCCGTGAACCTCTTGATCATACCCCCGACATTTAAGTCCAAATCATTTATGTACACCACAAACAGAAAGGGCCCCAGCACCGAGCCCTGTGGAACCCCACTGGAAACAGACTTCCAGTCACAGAAACATCCTTCTACCATCACCCTCTGCTTCCTGCCTCTCAGCCAATTTTGGATCCAATGTGCCACTTTGCCTTGGTTTCCATGGGCTCTTACTTTCTTGACCAGTCTGCCATGAGGGACCTTATCAAAAGCCTTGCTAAAGTCCATGTAGACCACATCAAATGCATTACCCTCAACAACACTCCTGGCTACCTCCTCAAAAAATTTGATGAAATTTGTCAAACGCGACCTTCCCTTAACAAATCCATGCTGACTATCCCTGATTAATCCGTGTCTCTCCAAGTGCAGATATATTCTGTCCCTCAGAATTCTTTCTAGTAACTTCCCCTCCACTGAGGTTAGGCTGACTGGCCTGTAATTTCCTGGTCTAACCCTTCCTCCCTTTTTTAATAATGGGACAACATTAGCAGTCCTCCAGTCCTCTGGCACCTCACCTGTGGCCAGAGAGGATTTGAAAATTACTGCCAGGGCCCCTGATATCTTTTCCCTTGCCTCCCTCAACATCCTGGCATACATCTCATCCAGGCCTGCGGATTTATCCACTTTTAAGGCCGCTAAACCCACTAGTACCTCCTCTCTCTCTATGTTAATTTCCTCTAATATTTCAGTCCTCCACCCTGATGCCTATATCTGCATCATCCTTTCCATTGTGAAGACTGATGCAAAGTATTCATTGAGGACTGTACCCATGACTTTCACACACACATTACCTCTATGGTCCTTAGTTGGCCCTATTCTTTCCCTAGTTATTCTCTTGCTCTTTATATATTTTAAAAACCCCTTTGGGTTTTCCTTTAATCTACCCACCAATTTCTCATGCACTCTCTTAGCTTTCCTAATTTCCTTTTTAAGTCCCCCTCTGCATTTTTTATACTCCTCTAAGGACTCTGCCGCATTGAGCCCTCGGTATCTGCCATAAGCTTCTCTTTTTTCCTTAATCTTCACCTTAATGTCCCTTGACATCCAGGGTTCTCCAGACTTGGTCCCCCCTTTGCCTTTACAGGAACATATTTGCCCTGTACTCTTGCTATTATCTCCTTGAATGCCTCCCACTGCTCTGACTCAGTTTTATCTGCAAGTAGCTGCTCCCAGTCCACATGGGCCAAATCCCATCTCATCTTAGTAAAATTAGCCTTTCCCCAGTTTAGAATTTTTATTGCCGGCCCAACCTTATCCTTTTCCATAACTATCCTAAATCTAACTGAATTATCACTATCTCCAAAATGCTCCCCTGCTGATACGTCTTCCTGCCTGGGCTCATCACCAAATATTAGGTCCAGAACTGCCCCCTCCCTTGTTGGGCTTTTTAAGTACTGGCTAAAAAAGTTCTGGATGCAGTTTAAGAATTTTGCTCCCTCCCTTCCTTGCACACTAAAACTATCCCAGTTAATATTTGGATAGTTAAGATCCCCTACTATTACTGCCTTATTATTCTTACACTTCTCTGAAATTTGATGACATATTTGATCCTCTATCTCTCCCTGACTGTTCAGGGGCCTATAGTACACACCCAACAGCGTGTTTGCCCCTTTTGTGTTTTTTACTTCTACCCACATGGCTTCCTTTGATGACCCTTCCAAGATATCATCCCTCCTCACTGCTATAATTGATTCCATGATCAATATTGCAACACCCACCTCCTCTTCTATCTTGTCTGAATACCCTGCAACCAGGAATGTTGAGCTGCCAGTCCTGCCCTTCTTGTAGCCAAGTCTCGGTATTAGCTATGATATCATACTCCCACATGCCTATCTGTGCCCTCAGCTCGTCTGTCTTATTCCTCAGGCTCCTTGCATTAAAATATATTCCATTTAGCCTTGCCAAACTCACTTCTTTCTTATCTAGCCTATGTTTCCTCTGCCTTCCAGACTCACTTACTAGTGTTTTAACTTCTATTTCCATCCCGGCTTCTCTCCCCTCTGAACTACTTTTCAGGATCCCACCCCCCTGCCAATTTAGTTTAAATCCCCCCAACAGCATTGGCAAACTTCCCTGCGAGGATGTTGGTCCCGTTCCTGTTCAGATGTAACCCGTTCAACTTGTACAGGTCCCACCTCCCCCAGAAACGGTCCCAATGCCCCAGGAATCTAAAGCCCTGCCTCATGTACCACCTCTGCAGCCACGCATTCATCTGCTCTATCACTCTGTTCCTGTGCTCCCAGCTGTGTGGCACCGGGAGTAATCCGGAGATTATTACTTTTGAAGTCCTGCTTTTCAGTTTCCTACCTAACTTTCTAAAGTCGGTTTGCAGGACCTCAATGACCATTCCTGCTAACTTCAGCAACAACAATTAAAGCAATTTAAATTTTACAGTGAGATGTCCAACAGTGCTTCACCAGAACAAAAACAGAAAATGCTGGAAAAACTCAACAGGCCTAATAGCATCTGCGGAGAGAAAAACAGAGTTAATGTTTCGAGTCTGTATGACTCTTCTTCCATATGACTCTTCTTCAGACTCTTCTTCAATATCTTCAGTGTCGTCATACGGACTCCAAACATTAACACCGTTTTTCTCTCCGCAGGCGCTGTCGGACCTGCTGAGTTTTTTCCAGCATTTTCTGTTTTTGTTTCAGATTTCCAGCATCCGCAGTGTTTGGCTTTTGTCTTCGTGCTTCACCGGAGCCTAAACAAACAAAAAAATGCCCCTTCTCTCACACAAAGGAACTCACACTGTCATGTCAAATATGCTTAGGCTGGAATTTTCTGGCCCCGTTGGTGTGGGACTGGGGGACGACGCACGTCAGGAACCTAATTTCAATACAAAAACAGAATTACCTGGAAAAACTCAGCAGGTCTGGCAGCATCGGCGGAGAAGAATAAAGTTGACGTTTCGAGTCCTCATGACCCTTGAAGGGTCATGAGGACTCGAAACGTCAACTTTATTCTTCTCCGCCGATGCTGCCAGGCCTGCTGAGTCTTTCCAGGTAATTCGGTTTTTGTTTTGGATTTCCAGCATCCGCAGTTTTTTGTTTTTACCTAATTTCAATACTTTAGCATCTCATTATCAGCCCTGCTCACCGGAATCATCCCCCCCCACGTCAAATTTACCGCCCACGTCAGGGTGACTTCAGAACGGCGCGCTTCACGACTGCCTTTAAAAGGCGTGCACCTGGCATCCTGAGCTTTGATGGGAACTCGGAGGTGAGTGCACACAACCTCGCCCAATGCTCGTGAGCATCGCCCACACCACATCAAGGGATGGGCATTCGCGGAGGGGGGGCACAGGCAAGTTTCTTTTTCCCCGGTGCGTTGCCGGGGCAAGGTTGGGGGGTGGGGGTTGGGGGGGTTCAAGGCAGCACAGAATGAAGTAAGTGCTCAAGCAAATGCCAGGTGGGTGGGGAGAGGAGGGGGTGAGGGAAGCAGCCACACACTTGGAAAGGTTTGTTAAAAGTGAATATTCTTCTGCAGCTGAAACCATTCGGCTGCAGCTCCATTGACGTGCTGGGAGTTTGGCCTCTGAAGCTTTTCTGCCCACTCAAGCAAGGCAAAAGCATGAAAGTGCCACCAAATGCTCCAGAACTTTTCACTCCTTGGGCACAGACTGCAGATTAATATGTGTTTTAGGGGACAGCAGAGCAATTGGCTGACTGTGCAAGTTGTAGAATCCCCTTGCGAGAGGCGGCCATGACACAGTCACTGGTGGAGGTGCTCACAGCCCCTTGCAATGTCTTTATTCCGGTTTGGACCAGTAGCCCCCATGGTTCAAGCTAACAGTGCAGCCTTGCAGTGCAGGTTAGGAGAATGCCTGTGCCTGAGCTGAGAGCACAGCATGCAGTCCAATGGGCAAAGCTGCCGCCAATCGGTCAGGTGGAGTGGGGCAGAGGTGGGTGGAGCTTTGGACAGCCAATGAGTGCACTACACACTGGCCATCCAAGTGGTGGCCAGCACTTTCCTGCATGTGTGAAGGGGCTTCAGGCTTAACCAAGAGAGGTTCTTGGGACACATATTCTAACCAATGTGTCCTCTCTTTGCTCCTGCAGGAGGAGAACATTAGAATCATGGAGCCTCATGGTTTACAGGAAGCAGGGAAGAAGAAGAAGAAGAAGAGAGAGGCGGAGGTGCCTGACTCGGCAAAGGGAGGAGCACCTCCCTCAAGATGAAGGGGTGGCAGGGCCTGCTGCACACACAGCTGAAGATCCACAGAGAGCAGTCACTCGTAGGCACCTCGCTAGACCCAGGGTCTATAGATGGCACTTGTCATTCTGCAGATGACTGAGAAACAGTATTGCCAAAGACTGCACATGTCTAGAGAACTGGCTGGTCACCTATGTCGCCTGCTGCAGATTTGACGCTATGGGGACATGAGGGGCATCCACTGCTGGGGGCCATGAACGTGACCGTGGTGCTGAATTTTTATGCCAGTGGCTGCTTCCAGGGTTCCGCAGGTGATGGGATCTCGCAAGCCTCCATGCACAAGTGTATCCAAGAGATCATGGACGTCATCTTCATGAAGGCACAGAACTTTGTGAATCTCACCCTGGATCAGGAAAGCCTGGAAGCAAGAGCGCTTGGATTAGCACAGATCTCAGGTTTTCCACAGGTGCCTCAACTGCACTCACATGGCGCTTAGGTCCCCATGGCAACAAGCAGTCAACTACATCAACCGTAAGGGCTCCCACTCGTTGAATGTTCAGTTGGTGTGTGCAAACACTGTAAACACATCCTACAGGTCTGTGCATGATTCCCAGGGAACGTCCACGATTTGTACATCTATAGCAGGTCTCAGATCCCTGATGTCTTCCAGGGTCCACAGAGGCTGCAGGGTTAGTTCCTCAGGGACAAGGGCTGCCCATGGAGGATGTGGCTGATGACGCCTGTGCAGCGGCCTCAGACTGTAGCAGAGCAACAGTACTCCGAGGCTCATGCCGCCACCCGCACTTTGGTGGAGCAAACGATAGGCCCCTCGATCCTGCTCTGCCATTCGATAAGATCATGGCTGATCTGGTAGTAACTTCAAATCTGCATCCCACCTAACCCCGATAAACCAACACCCCCTTGCTTACCAAGAATCAATCCACCTCTGCCCAAAAAATATTCAAAGACTCTGCTTGCACTGCCTTTCCAGGAAGAGAGTTCCAAAGACTGTGAGAGAAAACAATTCACCTCATCTCCATTTTAAATGAGTGACCCTTTATTTTTAAACAGTGACCCCTCGTTCTAGATTCTTGCACAAGAGGAAACATTCTCTCCACATCAACCTGTCAAGACCCCTAAGGGTCTTATATGTTTCAATCAAATTGCCTCTTACTCTTCTAAACTTCAGTGGATACAACCTTTCCTCATAAGACAAGCCACCCATTCCAGGTCTTAGCCTGGTAAACCTTCTCTGAACCGCTTCCAATGCATTTACATCTTTCCTTAGATAAGGAGACCAATACTATACACAATACTCCAGATGTGGTCTCACCAATTCCCTGTATAACTGAAGCATAACCTCCCTACTTTTGTATTCAATTCCCCTCGCAATGAATGATAACATTCTATTAGCTTTCCAAATTTCTTGCTTTACCTGCACACTAGCCTTTTGCAATTCATGCACTAAGAAACCCAGATCCCTCTGCATCTCAGAACTCTGCAATCTCTCACCATTTAGATAATACACACTGGCCAGACGAGGTAGGTGCACTCTGGAGGCCCTCATAGCTGCAAGATTCAAGGAGGATGATGACGAGATGCAGTGAGGACAGTCCTGATATCCTCACCTTGCATCTATGAATGTTTGACTGCTGTGTGGCTGATGGCAGCGCATATACCCAAAGTGCTCAGGATCATGTCATGGAGATGCAGCAGAGGCCCCAACAGTCACCAGATTTCAGGAGGATGATGATGGACACTCCATAGATCTTCACATTGCCTCTGTGACTGTCTGACTCCTGTCCGTCTTGTGCTCTGTGATCAGGTCCATATCGTGGAGATGCAGCCGTGAAACTTTAAATGCATCTGATCCATTGTCAGCCTTCAGCATCTGATGCCTTCAGGGGCACAGTGCTACTGGTCACAGATGCTGAAGGGATAGGGGCCAGCCCCACCTCAAAGGTGCTGAGAGCACGCAGAGAGAATGATGGAACTCCGTGACGCCAGCCCACGATATTCTGGCAGCACTGACAAGCATCATTGAGGTGCAGGTATCATTGATGCGTCCAATGAATGTGAGGCCAGACCACCACTTTGGTCTGAAGGTTGCACTCTGCAAAGGGGAGAGGCCCTGGATGCTCCTGCCTTTATCTTGTGTAGGAACCAAGGTTTCATATCTGAGTGATATGGACACTGCTCATCAAAACAAGGAGCCATAGGCAGGGAGACAGACTTGGGAGTTTATTTACAATAGTGAACAGTACGTACAAGTGATTAACACCTATGCCCAAACTGTGCAACTACATCTTCTTAACCTTCCTAATCCTGCCGCTGTGTCTTAGTGCTCCCCCGACATGCACAGTGGAGCTGGAGGCAGCTGCTGACTGCTACGCCCGTGATGACCTTGGCGGGTGTCCTCTGGAGAGCCAAGATCTGGAGGGCCATAACCTGCTTTTGGGGTCCTGCTGTGGGCCGGCTACACCCTCCTCGACTTGTTGAGCTGGAGTTGCTGGGGTCACAGGAAGATGGGATTTGGATCGGCCGGACATATCCGGAGTCACCTGGGTGGATGGCCCTGGGGCGTCGATCTGCTGATCCTCCTCCCTATGGGTGCCCAAGGGCCACTGGCTGACTCCCACTGAGGTGTGTGTCTCTGCGCTGGTGGAGGCTGTGGGTGAGCGCTGTGATGGGTTGTCAATTAGGGTATCATCAGATTCTTCTTTCGAGGTGTCTTGAGTTGAGGACCCGGCTCATGGACTCCCTCGGCTGCTTCCCAGATGTGCCGGCGAAAGCAAGGGGAGATAATTAGTGCATGGCAGGGGACTGTGAGACAGAGG
Organism: Cetorhinus maximus; assembly: GCF_964194155.1. NCBI lineage: Eukaryota > Metazoa > Chordata > Chondrichthyes > Lamniformes > Cetorhinidae > Cetorhinus > Cetorhinus maximus. The sequence continues at coordinate 88,273,806 of NC_135897.1, read as the reverse complement.
AAGTGACTCACAGCATGGTTGTCTGATGGATGTTGCACTGATGGATCCTCACTTGGTTGAGAACCACCAGCCCCATCATCAGCACAGGAATGATCCAGATCGTCGCCAGCCAGCTGGATGACTCTATTTTCAAAGCCTGTGAGGACCTTGATGTCGGGCATTCCTTCCCCAGTTTGCAAACTCTCCCTATTGTTGTGTGCCAGCTTGTCCTGCATTAAGGCAGATTGAGAGAGTATAAGCAGGACGCCTGCCAAGCTAGATGAGAAGGATGCCTGGCATATGTGAGTGGTGACTAGTGCCATGGATGGGATGAGGAAATGATCCAAAGGGCAGATGAAGATGTGTGTGAGAGAGTGAATGGTGATGCCCCTTGAACTGGCAGTGAGTGAGATCCCTGTAGATGTGTAATGGGTTTGAGAGTGTGTGAGTTGAGAGTGATGAGAAGAGTGACTTACCCTGGTGGAACGGAGGAGATCATTCATCCTCTTTTGGCACTGGCTGGCTGTCCTCTTTTGCAAGGCATTGGCACTGACCACCGCTCCACCACTTCCCATGCTGGATTGGTGACCTTGCTTGCTGGTTTTCGCCCAGAGCGGGGGTAGAAGCTTCACAGAGGACCTCCACTGTGTCCAGTAGGCACCCAAGAGAGGCGTCGCTAAATTTGGGGGGCAGCATGTTTCCCCACTTTGGGAGCGATGACTTTGCAGCAGCTAGGCCTGTGCAGGGACGCCCTTTAAATATGGCACCCGGATTATTGAAGGTCTGAGGTGACAGTGGGGGACAGAGGCCAGTGATCCGGAGTGTTTCCCGTGCATGTATTATTAATAAGGCCAGGAATGGGACGATATGGCACGGAAACCCACCACTGCGGCCAGCAGATAAAGCGACTTTTTTCACACCTGCTATCACATTTAGTACAACTCTGGGATGATTTCACCCTATGTACCTGCAGAGAGAGTGGCGTAACATAAACGAGTCGTATTTTCAGTTGAATTAATTAGTTAATGGGAAGCACCTTTTCAGTAGTTTAGTATATTAGTTGCCTATTAAGGAACGTTTCGTCTATGTTAATTTTACTTGGTTTGGTTACAATAAAATGTGAAATCTTGTTGTGTGACCCTTTCTGTTGGTCACTTGGAAATTCATATCTCTTTTTAAAAATGAATTGTCCCCAAGGGGATTGTTACAAAGTGAATAAAACCCTAGGATATTTTGTAATTTGGAGCCAAATTTCAGAGAAGAGCTGGGGCTCTTTTCTTTGGTAATGGGAAGACACAGGAGTGACCTGAGAGACGCCCCTAAGATTAGGAAAGGGTTTGATAGTGTAACCACAACGAAGATGTCTGCAGTTGTGGGTGAGGACAGAACTAGGGGCTATAAATATAGGATTAGTCACTGATAAATCTAATAGGGAATTCAAGAGAAACTCCTTTATGCAGAGAGTGGTGAGAATGTGTGGCTTGCTAACAAATAGTTGAGGCAAATAACTTTAATGCACTTACAGGAAAGCTGGATACACATGTGAGTGAGAAAGGAATAGAAGGGTACATTGATGGGGTTGGATGAAGAAGCTGAGGCTCATGTGGAGCATAAACACTGACATATACTCGTTGGGCCAAATGGCCTGTGTTGTTAATACTTTGTAAATGCAGAAACCCCCTTCCGATGACTATTCAAGGGTAGAAGTGAGTTTCCAATAAAAAAGACCAATATCAGCCAACCTTTTAAATAGGCACCATTGTAACCAATATCTGACTATGTGATTGCACGGTTTAAGTTCAAATTGTACCTGTAAACATAGAGGTCAGTGGATTGTGTAACACAAACAGGAAGTAAAGTATATCTTTTTAAGGATGCAAATAAACTAATAGATTTTTAATGAAGAGTTGTACCTATTTGGTTTCTGCTTGATGAATAAAAGGCATTTACTACAGCAGCTCCTGATATCCACCTGCAAAGCAAACCAAAGACAAAAATTAGCCTGACTCTCCTCCTCATATCCTTTGCCCTCCTTTGTAACCTTTCACCTCTGCATCAGCTCCATTCTGCTGTTAAAGGGCCCAAGTTTCATTAAAGGTTTCTGAACTCAACCCTCTTCCCCTCCCTCTACACTCAAAAAATCTGTAGGCAGAGCACAAAATGTTGTACAAGATATTTAAAATTCAACGCTAGCGAAACTGGAGTCAATGAGAATCAGGGGGAAAACTCTCCGCTGGTTGGAGTCATACCTAGCACAAAGGAAGGTGATTGTGGGTGTTGGAGGTCAATCAGCTCAGCTCCAGGACATCACTGCAGACGTTCCTCAGTGTGGCGTACTAGACTCAACCATCTTCAGCTGCTTCATCAATGACCTTTCCTCCATCATAAGGTCAGAAGTGGGGGTGTTCACTGATGATTCCACAATGTTCAGTACCATTTGCAACTCCTCCATAGTGAAGCAGCCTGTGCCCACATGCAGCAAGACCTGGATGACATTTAGACTTTGGCTGATAAATGGCAAGTAACATGCATGCGGGGGAGGCAGTGGCGTAGTGGTATTGTCACTGGACTAGTAATCCAGGGACCCAGAGTAATGTTCTGGTCACCTGGGCTTGAACCCCACCACGGCAGATGGTGGAATTTGAATTCAATAAAAGTCTAATGATGCCCATGAAACCAGCGACAATTGTCATATAAGCCCATCTGGTTCACAAAAGCCCTTTAGGGAAGGAAATCTGCTGTCTGACCTGGTCTGGCCTACATGTGACTCTAATGTGGTTGACTCTTAAATGCCCTCTGAAATAGTCTAGCAAATCACTCAGTTGTATCAAACCATTACAAAGTCAATAAAAAGAAATGAAACTGGACAGACCACCAGCATTGACCGAGGCACCAGAAACAATAATAGCAAAGCCAGCCCTGTCGACCCTGCAAAGTCCTCCTTACTAACACCTGGGGGCTAGTGCCAAAATTGGGAGAGCTGTCTCACAGACTAGTCAAGCAACAGTCTGACAGAGGCATCCTCACGGAATCATACCTTACAGATAATGTCCCAGACACCATCATCACCATCCGTGGGTATGTCCTGTCCAGGCAGACGTGGCAGCACAGTGGCATACTGTCAGGAGGGAGTTCCCTTGGGAGTTCTCAACGTCAACCCTCATGAATCCTCAAACATTGGCAAGGAAACCTCCTGCTGATTACCATATACTGCCCTCCCTCAGACATCACTTGGAGAAAGCACTGAGGGTGTCAAGAGCCCAGAATGTACTCTGGGTGGGGGGACTTCAATGTCCACCACCAAGAGTGGCTCAGTAACACCACCACAGACCGAGCTGTCTGAATCCTAAATGACATAGCTGCTAGACTGGGCCTGTGGCAGGTGGTGAGGGCACCAACAAGAGGGGAAAACATACTTGACCGCATCCTCACCAATCTGCCTGCCGCAGATGCATCTGTATATGACAGTATCGGTAGGAGTGATCACCGCACACTCACATTGAGGATACCTTCCATCGTGTTGTGTGGCACTACCACTGTGCTAAATGGGATAGATTTCAAACAGATCTAGCAACTCAAGGCTGGGCATCCATGAGGTGTTGTGGGCTATCAGCAGCAGCAGAATTGTACTCAAACACAATCTGTAACCTCATGGCCTGGCATATCCCCCACTCTACCTTTACCATCAAGCCAGGGGATCAACCCTGGTTTAATGAAGAGTGCAGGAGGGCATACCAGGAGCAGCACCAGGCATACCTAAAAACGAGGTGTCAACCTGGTGAAACTATAACACAGGACTACTTGCATGCCAAACAGCACAAGCAGCAAGTGATAGACAGAGATAAGCGATTCCACAACCAAAGGATAAGATCTAAGCTCTTCAATCCTGCCACATCCAGTCATGAATTGTGGTGGACAATTAAAAAACTCACTGGAGGAAGAGGCTCCACAAATATCCCCATCCTCAATGATGGGGGAGTCCAGCAGATCAGTGCAAAAGATAAGGCTGAAGCAATCGCAACAATCTTCAGCCAGAAGTGCTGAGTGGATGATCCATTGTGGCCTCCTCCAGAGATCCCAGCATCACAGATGCCAGTCTTCAGCCAATTCCTTTCACTCCACATGATAGCAAGAAATGGCTGAAGGCACTGGATACTGCAAATGCTATGGGCCCTGACAATATCCCAGCAATAGTGCTGAAGACTTGTACTCCAGATCTTGCTGCGCTCCTAGCCAAGCTGTTCCAGTACAGCTACAACTCAGGCATCTACCCGACAATGTGGAAAATTACCCAGGTATGTCCTGTACACAAAAAGCAGGGCAAATCCAACCTGACCAATTACTGCCCATCAGTCTACTCTTGATCATCAATAAATTGATGGAAGGGTCAACAACAGTGCTATCAAGCGGCACTTGCTTATCAATAACCTGCTCACTGACGCTGTTTGGGTTCCACCAGGGTCACTCAGCTCCTGACCTCATTACAGCCTTGGTTCAAACATGGACAAAAGAGCTGAACTCCCGAGGTGAGGTGAGAGTGACTACCCTTGGCATCAAGGCCACATTTGACTGAGTGCCCTAGCAAAACTGGAATCAATGGGAATCATGGGGAAATCTCTCCACTGGTTGGAATCATATCTAGCACATAGGAAGATGGTTGTGATAGTTGGAGATCAATCATCTCAGATCCAGGACATCACTGTAGGAGCTCCTTAGGATAGTGTCCTAGGCCCAACCATCTTCAGTTGCTTCATCAATGGCCTTCCTTCCATCATAAGGCCAAAAGTAGGGATGTTCGCTGATGATTTCACAATGCTCAGCACCATTCACGACTCCTCAGATAATGAAGCACTCCATGCCCAAATGCAGAAAGAACTGGACATTATCCAGGTTTGGGCTGACAAGTGGCAAGTAACGTTTGCACCACACAAGTGCCAGGCAATGACCATCTCCATCAAGAGAGAATCTAACCATTGCCCCTTGATGTTCAACAGTATTACCATCGCTGAATCCCCCACTATCAACATCCTGGGGGTTACCATTGACCAGAAACTGAACTGGACTAGCCATATAAATACTGTGACTAAAAGAGTAGGTCAGAGGCTAGGAATCCTGCAGGGAGTAACTCACCTCCTGACTCCCCAAAGCTTATCCACTATCTATCTGCAAGGGACAAGTCAGTCTCCACTTGCCTGTGAGTACAGCTCCCACAACACTCAAGAAGCTTGACACCATCCAGGACAAAGCAGCCCGTTTGATTGGCACCCCATCCATAAACATTCACTCCCTCCACCAGCGACGCACAGTAGCAGCAGCGTGTGCCATCTACAAGATGCACTACAGGAACCTACGAAGGTTCCTTAGACAGCACCTTTCAAACCCACAACCAGTATCATCTGGAAGGATAAGGGCAGCAGACACATGGGAACACCACCACCTGGAAGTTCCCCTCCAGGCCACACACCATCCTGACTTGGAATTACATTGCCAATCCTTCACTGTCACTGGGTCAAAATCCTGGAACTCACTCTCCAACAGCACAACATCACAGGGACTGCAGCGGTTCAAGAAGGCTGCGCGCCACCACCTTTCCAAAGGCAATTAGTGATGGGCAATAAATGGTCGCCTAGCCAGCGATGCCTGCATCCCATAAATAATTTAAAAAACACAAGTGCCACAAATGTCTATCTCTAACAAGAGAGAATCTAACCACCACTCATTGATATTCAGTGGCATTACCATCGCTGTAGATATGTAAAATTCAACTCCAGTATAATTGAAGTCAATGGGGATCAGGAGGAAGACAGGTTGGAGTCATACCTAGCACAAAGGAAGATGGTTGTGGTTGTTGGAGACCAATCATCTCAGCCCCAGGACATCACTATATACCCACCTTTGGCCCAAATCCATTAATAATTTTGGCTATTGAAAGGCTATCAATTTGAGATTTAAAATTAACAATTGATTGAGCATCACTTGCTGTTCCTGGAAGTGTTCCAAACTCCTACCACTGGCTGTGTGAAGAAACATTTCCTCGTTTATTTCCTGAAAGGTCTGGCTCTAACTTTTAGACTCTGCCCCCCGTCCTGGGCTCCCCAGCCAGCAGAAGTAGCTTCGCTCTACCTGCCCTATCTGTTCCCCTTAATGTTTTGATGAAGTCATGCATTATCTTTCTAACTTCCTGTGAATACAGCCTTGGATTGTGCAATCACTCCTCATAATCTAACCCTTGGAGACCAGGTATCATTCCAGTAAACTTACACTGTTATCTTTCCATGGCTAATGTATGACCTTCCTATGATGTGCTGGCCAAAACTGCTCACAGTACTCCAGGTGTGGTCTGATCTGGGTTTTCTTTTATAGCTGTTGCATGACTTCTACCCCCTTATATTTGGTAAGGTAAATAGCTGTAACAAAGGACCATAGGTATTTCTCTCCAACAGAGAGAGACAATTGGTTATACACAACTTGAGGGACACCATGTCGCAAGTGTGGGGCAAGGTGAGGAGACAGGCCTCCATGAACAGCCAGTATGGGGATTGAACCCACGCTGTTGGAGTTATTCTGCATCAGACTCTAGCCATCTAGCTAACTGACCCCACCACCCCCATAATTGATTTCCCTAGATATAAAGACCTGCATTCCACTAGCCTGTCAGGTTATTTTATAATTATTCGATCATTTATGTGATAGAAGGAGGGCAACTGTGTCTGTGTCTTCTGAAAAACAGCTCTCTAATCTTAACCCACTTTCCAGCTCTTGGCCTGCACTCTGTAGGTTATGGCATCTCAAGTACGTATCTAAGGGGAGGATTTTTCCCTCGTCGGGCGGGCTAGGTGGGGACGGTCGGGAAGCCAACCTCCATCTGCGATCGGGGCCGGACCGCAATGTCACACTGGCCAGCCAATTTAGGCCTGCCCAACGTGAGTCCCCCGCAGCAGCACATCGCACTGTCTGTGTGGAAGTGGGGGGAGGAGTGTGAGAGCACAAGTTCGCACACGTGCGCAGGTGTGTGCTGGAAAAGCTCCCTGAGGCGCAGAGCAGCTTCAGGGAGAGGAAGAGTTTAAAACAGTAAAAATAAAGATTTTAACAATTTTATAAAACATGTCCCCTCACGTGACTCTGTCATATGAGCAGGGACGTGTCATAAATGAAATGTTAACATTTTTATTTTATTTTTATTTGCTGTTGGAAACCTCATCCCCACCCGTGGATCCTAAAAAAATGCAAGGGCTTGGCCATTTTGCCCGCCTGCCAACTATAATGTTGGATGGGCAGTGAAAATTTTCTTTCAATTATAATTTTAATAGGCCTTTTAATTGTCGGCGTGCGCACTGCCAGCTGCGGCGTGTGCCTGCTGACTGAAATACCGTGTGTTATTTTACGCTCGGTTGTGTTGGGCGCAAGCCTATCCAACGAGCTGAAAATTCTGGCCTAAGTGTTTTTTAAATGCAATGAGAGTTCCTGCCTCTAACGCCCTTTCAGACAGTGAGTTCCAAACCTCCACCACCCTTTGGGTGAAAATATTTCTCCTCTAATCCTTCTTGCCAGTTACTTTAATTCTATGCCCTGGGTTATTGACCTCTCTGCTGAGGGAAATAGGCTCTCCCTATCCACTCCATCTAGGCCCCTCTATACACAGAAGATGAGTAATTCAGAAAGTAGTTGTTAGAAAGACCACTGTTGGAACACTATGTCTGGTTATAGGAGTTATGGTGTAGCTATCAGAGGCTGCAACCCTGATTCACTAAGATGTGGCTTAGCATGAGGAAATACACATCCAAAGAAAGGCTTGAAGGAGCGTAGCTTTTCATTAGAATGTAGAATATTAGGAATGGGATGATAGAAATATTTCAATTTGCAAAAGGATGAAATGGTGTAAATAGAAGCAGATTGTTTCCAGTGGTTAAGGGGATTAGATCAAAAGGACATTGATGTAAAATTAAATGTATTGGCCCAGAACTTGCTTTCAAAATAAAGGCGCAATTAATGGTGCTTGCTGTATCAATTTGTAAATCATCCAGCAATTTAGGTTAAGGGAGAGATGCCTCGTGAATTGTGAAGCATCACAAGTTGCTGGTATTTGGTCTGTTCCACTGTTAGCCTCATAAAAACAGCAGCTTGCCAACAACTTCCTTGTGAGTTTTAAGAACTTGTGGAATTTGAACAGTAAATTTGAATTAAACTCATTGTAGAAAGATTGAACCGCAGCTTAGTAAGATTTAATAATGGGATAGTTGTTCATGCAGTGCGAATTAACCTCTCCAGCCCAGAAAGCGAACAACTTGAACTGATACTAGTCTCATTCCTGTCTGAACTTCTTAGAGACCTAATATTTTTTTAAAAAACTTACTTTCCTTTTGTGTCTCCTCTTCTCTCTCTCTCTTAATACGTTTTCTCTTTCCCTCTCTTTGTTTCTCTTCCTGAACCTGATTTGACTCTACTTCACCCCCATTTCCTTCTGGTTTGATCCTCTGTCTCTTTCTCAACCCTTAAATTTCATTGCTTATTGAGACAGACAGTTCAATCACCAAACACCTCCTCGCTCTCACTGCGCTGTAATCAGCTCGCAATTCTAGCAAACTGGGTCACAAGTTCTTCAAGCTGAAGAGTGCCAGAAATGTCTAACTAATGGCATGTATCACATGATATCCTTATCCGGAAAGGTCAGGGACAATTGCCTTAAGAATAAGAATTGGAGATACTTTTTTGCGCAGGGTATGGTAAGCTCGTGATTGAAACATCTGAAAATAGCTTAGAGAGGGAGTTTAAAGGAAAGGAGGAGAAAGGGATATTGGAACACGGTGAGCACATGTGATTAAGACTAATTCTCATGTACAGGATAAGCTCCTTAAGGTCAAACAGCCTGTTCATATCTGTGATTTCGATGTAATCGAAAATTGGTGGTCTGGTGACATCGAAAGGTTTTCAAAAGTCTGAAATTCATTCTTTGCCAAGATTTTATTGTTGGGAACCATTTTCCCTCCAATTCTGAAGTCTTCAGAAAGAATAAATTTGAGTAGTGCAGTGTGCAATATCATGGAAATACAAGGAAGAGGAGATCGGAACATCTATTATTATGAGCGGAAAGCTCAAAGCTCTATTGATTGAACAAGGAAGGAATGGGATGGAGATAGGGTGAAAGCTACATAGCGCAGAGAATTATTTATCGAAGAATAACTTTGTTCTGGGCTCCTGTGTAGAAATGTATCATCGAATCATAGGATGATACAGCACCGAAGGAGACCATTCAGCTTATTTTGCCAAAGACTCTTTGGTAGACATATCCAATTAGTCCTACTCTTCTGCTTTTCCCCCATAACCCATCAAGTTACCATTATCCAGTTCCCTTTTGAAAGTTACTATTTAATCTGTTACCACCCCCCTTTCAGATCACGTTCCAGATCACAACTCATCTCACCTCAAGTCCGAGTCCTCCCGCCACTGGTTTTGTAAGACAACAAATGCTTGTGATTAGAAACAGTTAAAAGTGCACGAGAGGATAATAAAAGAATACTTACACTTCTTTGTTAACCTTTTCTCTTAGCCTTCTCAGATTCTTCTTTTGTCTCGATTCCATATTTTGAAGAATATTCTTGAAATATTCATCGATGCTGAAATGCAACTGAATGGAAAAGAAATGAATGGAAATTTACATAGCCGATAGGAGGCTGATTTGCTGCTAGCACTTTTCCAGCATCCACGTATGACAACTTTACAGCGTATTGACAAACAACCACTTCCAATTATGTCGGGGGAGAGGCAGATAGAGAGAGATGGAGAAGTTTAAGTGCAATAATTCCAGAGTTTAGCGTCCAGACAGTTGAAAGTATGGCCAACAGTGGTGAAGCATTGGAGATAAAACCAAATAAGTTTCTGTAACACAGGAGGAAGCAAGAATAGCATGTTTAACCTGGAAGAGTCTCAAACAATTGATTGACGGAATTACCCCTGGTGTCCTGCCCAATATTTATCCCTCAACAAACCTCACAAAAACAGATTGTCTGCCTGGTATCACATTGCTGTTTGTGGGTTCTTGCTGTGTGCAAATTGGCTGCAGTGTTTCTACATTACAACAGTGACTGCACTTCAAGAAGTACTTCATTGGCTGTAAAGTTCTTTGAGATGCCCAATAGTCATGACAGGTGCGATATAAATGCAGGAATTTACTTTTTTTTATTAGTAAAGGTAGTGAGACACATGGTAGAAGATGTAGCTTTTAAGGAGGATCTTCAAGAAACAGGTAGGGACACACAGGTAGAAAGGTCCAGAACTTAGTGCCTAGACAGCTGAAGGCACAACTGCCTGGTGGGTCCAAGAGAATGAACATAAGAAGCTGGAGTTGGAGGAATGCAGAGTTCATGAAGGGTTGGAAGGCAGGGGCAAAAGAAATATCAACTTCAGTTCCCATCCCAATTCTTATCAAGTGATTAGTACGAGATGGTACGTGTATAGGTGTTAGGTGAAGATAGAAACAGGGTTTAGTTGTGATGTTCCCCACGGTCAAATAGCCTGTTTGTATTTACTGTGTATACTCACACTTGGAGAACAGCCATTGCCTAGATTCCAATTACCAACCCCCACAGAACTGCAGCCCATGCATTAACACTTTCTACTGCCATCTATCTAATCTTTTGCAGTTCAAATGAATTTAAAATTTGCTCAGTCCCAACTAAACTAAGCTGAACAAACCAGGGATTAAAAAAGGCCAGTGTAATCATTAAAGAGTTAATAGCAATAAAGAAAGTTACTGTTGTCTCATGGTACCATTTGACTAAGAAACAAACAGAAGTCAATTTCTGAGCCTTTTGCATGATCACAAGATAGGTTTAGATGAAAAAAGCCTTTGGGCCCAGATTCCTATCGCAGCATCAACATTGTTACTTGTGGAGGTTATTGTCCGGGTCTCCTTTAACCTTCCTGTATGAGCTGCCCTAAACTAGTCATTCACCATCCAAAACCTATGGCTGCTTGCTTCACTGTTTTTGCACATTGTTGCTCCTGGTTTATTCCTCTATCAAATTAAGCATCCAATATCCTTCTGCGATGTCAGCCATGGCTCAATTAATATCACTCTGTGTCAGAGGGTTGCGGGTTCAAGTCCTAATCTAGAAACTTGAGCACACAATCTAGGCAGACACTCCAACGCTGTGCTGAGGGATAGCAGCATTGCTAGGGGTGCCATATTTCAGATGAGGTATTAAACTGAAGCCCTGACTGCTCTCTCAAGTGGGTGTAAAGGATCCCTTGGCCCTCTTTCAAAGAATGGAGTTCTCCCCGATGCCCTGACTTCAACTAGCATCAATAGAACAGGTTGTCTGATTGTTATCTCATTGTTGTCTGCAGGGCCTTGAGGTGAGCAAATTGGCTGCTGTATTTACTAGATTACAACAATGGATATATTTCAAAAGTAAAGCACTTTGGAAAGTTCTGAGGCTGCGAAAGGTGCTGTATAAATGCGTGATTTTCTTTCTTTTATATAAGATGTCTGCCGAAACCCCTTTTCTCTAGGCTAAGAAGTTAGGAGGTCTATATTGTCTTTTGGATGACATGTTACACTGTTGTCCAGTTGGGTGAACGTAAAAAAATCTTAGTGAACTCTTTAGATGAAGAACATGGGACATCTCACCTGTGTCACGGCCAAAATCAATCCCTCAACCAACCTGACTGGAAAAACAGATAATCTGATCATTTACCTCATTGCTGTTTGCTGGAACTTGCTGTGTGCAAATTACTTAATTGGCTATGAAATACTTTGGAACATCCTGAATGCGTGAAAGATGCTATATTAAAGTAAATTCTTACTTTACTCAGAGTGTCGTTTGACAGGATGATTTGAGCTCAGCTGATACACAACTATGGATCAGGAAATGAATATTAATGTGACTTTTTTTTTCACTCCAGCTAAACGTTATTACCTACAGCTTGGAAGGAAGGAGAGAAATTATATGTTCACAAAAATGGGAAGGACACTCCAGTGCCTCGCAGTGATGCCAACAATCATCAGCTCATCACAGAAGACCTGCTCCCTGAAACACAGGACCTCGCCTGCAGCAACCATGGTGTTTGGGTTCATGATCCCCCTGTCTTTAACTGATACTTGACCCACATAGATCCCGGGCAGAATTTTACTAGTCGGCGAGCGAGGACTCACCGACGCATAAAATGATGCGCGGTGATGTCGGGGGGAACTCCTGATGTCACCGCGCCCCATTTAAATTTTCAGGAAGGCAGGAGTGCAGCTAAATCAGCTGCACACCCGCCGACCTGTTGATGGCCAATTGAGGACATTGACAGGGTCAATTAAGTAATTAAAGGACCTGCCTGTCCAACCTTAAGCCTGGCGGGCAGGCCAGGAGCCCCGGCGGGAACTAGAAAAAACATGAAACCTCATCCACGGGCGGGATGAGGTTTCATGTAGGCTTTAAAAAATTTTAATAAAGATTTTGTAAAAGTTATGGACATGTCCCAACTCATGTGACATTGTCACATGACATTGTCACATGAGGGGACATGTAAGGGACATTTTATTTTTCTATTTTTGTCTTTTTTACATGTTCAGTCAATCTCCCTGAGGCGGCACTTAGCCTCAGGGAGATGAATGTGCTATTTTGTGCGCGTGCGCGAAAGAGCGCACTCTCGATTTTGGGATTCCCTCCCGCCTGCACAGGGGATGCATAGCGCTTCCCTGCGGACATCACGCTGCGCGGGCCTTAATTGGCCTGTCCATGTAAAATTGCCGCGTGCCTCCAATCGAGGGCACCGATCAGAAGTGCGCCTGCACCCGCCCGCCCATCAACTTCCCCCCAACGGGGGGAAAATTCAGCCCCCCATATCTGCAGGTGCCCTTCCGTCTTTGTGCCATTTTTGGTTACTGATTTGTCAATTCAATTCATTTGAGCATGATTCAGAGTGGGGTTTCTAGAAACCTCCTACAGGTTCATCTCACCTAAATGGCCTGACAGTACAGACCCTGGCCTACTGCTCAACACTTTAGGTCTACAGATTTCACGCAGCTTTGCTTTAACCTGCAGTTTTCAGCTTCTTTTTCCATAGGACCTCCAGATGTGTTTGTGCCGCTGGCTGTATTCCACTCAGGTAAACAGTAGAAGCAACTTGCAGTTATAAAGCTCCCTTAACTTAGTAAAACCCCCCAAGATGTTTCTTCGGAGCACCAAAGAACGTGACATTAGGACAGATGACCAACAATTTGGTCCCAGGGATAGGTTTGAAAGGGCATTTTAAATGAGAAGGGTGTAATGTTAAAGTGGAGAGGTTTAAGGAGGGAATTCCAGAGCTGTGGAGCCAGGCAACTGGAAGCAAAGCCGCCAATGGTGCAGCGATGAAAATTAGCGATGCACAAGATGCTAGAATTGGACCAGCACAGTGACCTCTGAAACGTGTAGGGGCCTGGAGGAAGTGACAATGGTGGGGAGGGTTGAGGCCATGGAGGGCTTCGAAAATAAGGGTGAGAATTTTAAATTTCCAACTCTAAAAGGTTGACATGCTGTCCAGGCTTCTGTGTGTGTGCGCGGTGGTGCCAATCAGTTCCCGCAAAACCCAGGAGGTATGGGTTCCCTGAATATCCAGTAGCTCTTAACTGCAGGGCTTCTCTTAATATGTTTCCCCAGCTTCCCTGATTGACAGGCTGGCTGTAAAAGGATGTAGTGCAGGAGCAGGTAGCAAAGCAGGCAGTGAAGATTGTAGTTGGGGGTGGGGGAAAGGTACCGGGAGGAGGCAGTCAGTGGCAGGGCAGCCGCAGATCAATCGTGGTGGGGGAGGGGGCTTACATGGTAAGCTGTTGGGGTGCGTTATACCCTCCTGCTCCTCCTGATCCACAAGCAGTCATGTGAAGACCACTTACCTTGTGGATCCAACACTTCTCGCCTCCTTTCAACTGTTGGGTTTCCTGGGATGTGGGAAACCCAGCCAGTGCGAGGTAAAAATAAAAACACAGGTAAAATAAAATCATTAAAATATTTCAATAACTGGATCACCTTTCGGGAGCTGATTGGCTACCCATTCCCCACACTGCCCCTGTGAAAATCTGAAGTGGACGGATTTGAGGTGGGTTGGGTTCCTGTTTCAGTTTTCTAACATTTTAATGTCGCTCCTGGCCAAACCTACACTTTTTGGGGTGAAGGAGTGGTTAAAATTTACCCGTCTGATTGCCAATTCCATTGTGGAAACCCGAGTTGAAAATCTGCCACAAAATTTTGTACTGGATTGATGTGAAGAGGAAATCAACCTCAATGAGTTTGCAGACAAAGTGACTGACATCAAACAAACCTGAAACAACAGTAATGACTCACCCCTTCGTACTCAGCATTCAGTTTGGCATTATCCTGGATGTCGGGTGGGTATCCAATTCTCTGTCTGATAGCCCTAGCCTGGAAACAAACAGCTCACGTTAAACCATCTCCAGATCAATGTGGACAAGAGCAAAATATGGCAGATGCTGCAAATAAAAAAATAAAATGCTGGAAACACTCGGCAGGTGTGGCAGCAACTGTGCAGGGAGAAAAAAAAAGTTAACATGTCAGGTCTGTCACCTTCTATCAGAAGTAAGAAAAGTTACAAATGTAATAGGCTTTGAGCCAGTGACAGGGCTGAGCAAGTGAGGAAGAACTAAAGGAAAGTGCTGTGATAGGGTGGAGGGCAGGACAGATAAATGATTAAAGGATCCATGGTCCAAAGGCCAAAGGGAGTGGTAATGGGGCAAGTAAAGAAACAAAAGTGGTGCCTAGATGAGGTGTGAATGGCAGGATGGCAGCCATTTGAATGCAAAGTAAAAGGATTAAGAAACAAGTAGAAAAAAGAAACTGAACCAGCAAAATATAAACATGAAACAGAATGGGGCAGAGGTTACAATCTAAAATTGTTGAACAAATGTTGAGTCCTGAAGGCTGTAAAGTGCCGAGTCCAAGATGAGGTGCCATCCCTCAAGCTTTTGTTGAGCTTCGTTGGAACTCTGTAGGAGGCCAAGGATAGGAAAGTCGGAGTGGAAGTAAGGTAGAGGTAGCTGAGGATCATGCTTGCAGACTGAACAGAGGTGTTCCACAAAACAGTCACCCAGTCTGCATTTGGTCTCTCCATGGTAGAGAAGACCACATCATGAGCAGCAAACACAGTACGTAAAACTGGAAAAAGTACAAGGAAGTCGTCGTTTCACTTGGAAGGGGTGTTTGCAGGCTTGGATGATGAGGGGGGTGGAAGTTAATGGACAGGTGTCGCATCTCCTGTACCAGCATGGAAATATGATGAAAGGTCACATATGTAAAAGGTTAACTCTTGTATCTCTCTCCACTGCTGCTTCCAGGCCTACTGAGTATTTCCAGCATTTTCGTTTCTGTTGTTGACACTGAGTTCATACCGAGCAAATGCTGCATATCTTTTGGATGAGACGTTAAACCTGAGGCCTTGACTGCCTTTTCAGAAGAACCCATGGCACAATGTGAAGAGTTGGAGAAATCTCTCCAATGTCCTGACAATATTCATTCCTTAACCAACATTAGTAAAAAAAAACGGATTATCCAGTCATTACATCATTGCTGTTTGTGAGAGCTATAGAGTCATTTGGCTCTGCAAGTTTATTTCCTTCAACTGCCCATCCAATTTCCTTTTGAAATTGTTGATTGTTTCTATATCCACCACCCCCGTGGGCACCAAGTCATGTTGAGCTGGCTGTGTAGAAATTGACTGCCCTTCATTGCAACAGTGACTACACTTCATTGGCTGTAAAGTGCTTTGGGACACCCTGAGGTCAAGAAAGGAGTTGAGTGCTTGGGAGATCTTTCGTTATTAGGTAAGAGAACTGCTGTAGGAATACAGCTGTGCTTCCTCTTCGGAGTTCAAGGAATATGGGGCAGGGGAATTTACGCTACCATTGCTTGGGCGCTAACAGAATTATAGAATGATACAGCACAGAAGGGGAGCATTTGGCCTTTCATGCCCATGCTGACTCTTTGAAGGAGCTATCTAAATGGTCCCACTCCCCTGCTCTTTCCCTATAACCCTGTAAATATTTCACTTTCATGTATTTATACAATTCCCTCTTGCACGTTGCTATTGAATCTGCTTCCACCAGCATGTGTAAAAAAAGGATGTCCTCATGTAATTCAGTGAAGCAGACCGCCCACCTGTCATAGAAAGCAGACAAGTTTCATCCTATTGATTTCGATGGAAATGACAATCAAGTGTCTTCTGTAATGAGCCAGCTGATCTGCACTGTTAGATTTACACCCAGGCGGTAATCGACCCTGACATTTTCTGACAGTGTGCTGTGCTTGTATGAAGAATGAAAACACTCGGGTTAACCTTCACTGCATGTGTTTTTCATGTAAGCCTGACCCGAAGGAGAGGAATTTAACACGTATATTTTCAGTGTTTTTCACAGGAACAAACTCTGCCCCAAGGTATATTCTCTGCATGTAAAGGACAGGCAAAAGAAATAAGAGAATGCACGCAAATCGCTGCATGTTTTTTCATGTAAGGTTGACCCGAACTAAAGAAATTTAGCATCTACATTTTAACTGAACTCTGCCCCAATCACTGCACATTAAGGGATAGGAAAAAGGAGTAAGGGAAAGTGTGTCAGAGAGGAACAGGATTGGGAAACCTATAAAGATAAACAGAGGAACGTCAAGGGAATGATGAGGGTTACAAAGCAGGGTCACAAAGAAGTCAGAGCTGGAAGCTAAATGGAGAAAAGTAAAGCATTCTTTTCGTATGTGAGGGAATAGAAAAAAGGTGAAAACGGGCCATGATCTCTAAAAGATGGGAGTGTGTTGTCTGAAAAGATATTGTTGAAGTCCTTGTTGCTTTTCAAAAATGTTCACGAAAGAAATGCCAGAATTGAGGGTCCCATAATGGTGAATGTAAAAGTGAATTTGAGCTTAGAAGGTTAGGGTTTAAAAACCCACCTTCCAAAACAGCCAACTCAATTTAAGTAAGCGGCAAAGAGTGTCAGGGTTTAATTTATTTTAGGATACTGAGAATGAAAAATCACCTAAAGGGTTAAATTATAAAGGGAAGCAAGAACAGAAATATAAGAACAACAAGCCTGGACCGGTGAAATGAACTGAGATCAAAGATTAGATTAAGAGTAGATAAAACGGATACTTAACACAATAAACACAAACAGACGTTGTCTCATGGAATGAATAGTACATTATGAGATCAGATAAGTGATAATCAAGAAACTGTATTAGTAAGCAAAATCAATTAGCTAACATAGATATGATTATAAGAGAATAAAGAAGGGCAAGTTAATGAGATCACTCAAGTTCTTATTTTGGCAGACCAGGAGTGTGAAGCCTGGAGTTTAAAGATTAGACCAGGTAAGAGCTGGTCTGAACTTGGTGGATTTGTTTGGACAGTCAGGGTACCCCTTTGGTGAGATAAGGTCTTTGAATATCGTCTGGGGAATTGTTTGAGAGAGGTAAAGCACCCTTTGGGAGGGGTAAGGCACCCTTTGGGATTATTAAAAGTAAACATAAACGTGCATAAAAAGTACATTAACAGCATCAACAGGTTCAATGAGTTTAAGAACTGTCAAGCTGCCAAAGGACTATCAATGGGTACTAGATGAGTCAGCATGGAGAGGGTAAAGGCAAAGGATGGTGGATGGGACATGGGTTGGCATGAGTTGGCACTAAGTTGGCAAAGGGGCTATAAAGGCCCAAAGGGATGTGGGGAGCATAAGGGGTACGAGGAGCCATGGGAGTTGGGTGGGGGGGCATGAGGTGGCATTGGTTGGCATGGATGGGGCATAGGGAGTGGGTGGAGGGTGAGCCGTGAGGAGAGGGCTTCTTTTGTTTTAATATTCCTTCAGATAACTTAAACAAAGGGCCGGGAGACAGGGGCAGGCCTTCCACCCAGCCCGCGTCCACATCTGAAAGCCTCCGCAATCATTCTGCGGGCAGCAGCCTTGACTTCAAATCCAGCCTGCACCACTAGCGCCGTCCCCCACTCCCTCCCACCCCTCAATCACACCCAACCCGGAATGAAAATTCCAACGCGGTCGGGAATTTTCCCATCTCTGCACACCCGACCCGAGAGCAAAAATCTGGGCCCAAGTTTATGCAATGTATCTGTGGTAACCTGATGTGTAATATACCCTTAAGAAGAATGTTATTAAGGAAGATCACATGCTCTTAGTATCCAATATCAAAGTAGCGCGGGCTACCTCTGCAGTTAGTAGTCTGTAGTCAGTAGTTAGTAGTTAGTATTTGGGGTAGTGTAGAGATAGAGTTTGAAGTGTAAGCACATGTTTAGTTGCTGCTGACTACCTTTGTAAATAAACTAAGGCCAGGATTTCCCAGTCGGCGAGCGGGGGTGGGGGGGGCAGGGTTTGTCGATGTGTAAAATGACGCAGGATGATGTTGGGCGGAACTCCCGACATCACCCCGCCTCATTTCAATTTTCAAGTGGGCGGAGGCTCAGCAGAATCAGCTGTGCGCCCGCCGACCTCTCAATGGCCAATTCAGGTCATTGACAAAGTAATTAAAGTAATTAATGGACCTGCCCATCTAACCTTAAGGTTGGCGGGCAGGCCAGGAGTCCTGGTGGGCTTTGGAAAAAGCATCAAACCTCAACCACGGGCGGGATAAGGTTTCATGTAGGTTTTTAAATTTTTAATAAAAGTGTTAATGAAAGTGATGGACATGTCCTAACTCATTTGACAAGTGTCACATGAGGGGACATGTCAGGGGAATTTTTTTTATATTGTTAACATTTTTAAATTTGGCGCCGATCTCCCTGAGGCAGCACTTAGCCTCAGGGAGATGAGTGCACTCTTTTGTGCGCTTGCGCGAAAGAGCCCATTCTCGGTTTAGGGGTTTCCCCCGCCTGCACAGGGAGCACACAGCGCTTCCTTGCAGACATCACGTTGGGCGGGCCTTAATTGGCCCACCCACGTAAAATGGCAGCGCGACCCTGATTGGGGGCGCCGATCAGAGGCGCACCTCCATGTGCCCACTCCTAAACTTCCCCCCCAACGGAGGGAAAATCCTGCCCTAAGCGTTTTCACCTATGAAGTGTCTGCCACTCAACTCTATCGTTAGCACCATCTCGGCCACCACTTACAATAAGCGTGCGAACAGGATCCAACAAACTGGTGACTAGGATCCAACAAACTGGCGAAGAGGTTTAAACAAGCTACCAGTGTTGGCATTGAGGGGCACAGGACCAAGCCTCCTAGGGTGAAACTGGCTGAGGCAAATCAACCTTGAGGAACCCCTGAGATTCCAAAAAGGAAGCTGGAAGCGTTTCTGCTTTGGAAAAGGAGTGTGTAAACACTCAACAACCTGAAGAGCTGCAGGGTGTCTTAAGCCAAAACATGGGAGAACGGCAGAAGGAACTCGAGGAGACCATCCTTGATGACAGAGTTCAAGACGAGGTGAGCAACCTCTGAAAGGGAAAAAGAAAACCTGCTGAAATACCTTCACACATTACAAGGTTCCCTCACATCAAAGTTTGTACTGCTGGAAAATCATGAAGAGGGACAAAAAGAATTCAGCACCTCTCTGACCAAACTGAAGGGTGAGTTGGCAGAGAATACACAACAATGCTTAGTTTTCCAGGAGGCAGCAAACAAATACACAAGAGAGATGGAAGAGCTGAAGAATCAGCTCAGTGAAGCCAAAGTGGTTTGGAGGCAAAAGTCACAGAATTTTCTAAGAAGCAGGAAGATGATGAAATTCTGGGAGACTCAACCACTGAGTTCGCTCAAGTCGAGCTTACATCTGAGATTAGTCTGGCCAATATTGAAACTGAAAAGGAGGCAGAGATTCAAGTCAGCACATAGAAGGAAGACACAGAAACACAAATAAGACTCTAATCCTGGCAGCATACGAGTATACTTTCATACATAGGCCTGGCAGTCAAACTGCAAATGCCGATGCACTTAGTTGTTTGCCTTTACAACATAAGGATTAGGAAGTCCCAGTTTCACAAGAACCTGTTTTATTACCAAATTTCTTAGCTTACTCACCAGTATGCGCTTGACAGATCAGAGACTGGACAAGTGGGGACTCAGTCCTATCTCAAGTATAAGAACAAGTACTTCTTGGTCGGTCACAAGAGCCTGTATCTGATTAAATAAAACTGCACTTTGACAGAAGACATGAAATAACCAGCCAGGATGGCATCTTATTGTGGGGGTCATGAATGATAATACCTCTAAAGGGAAGAGAGCCATTGCTAATTGAACTACGCAGTCCACATCCAGGAATATCCCAAATGAAGACCTTGGCATGCAGCTATCTATGGCGGCCTGGGATGGATAGTGCAATAGATAGTTTAGTGAAGGATTGTGTGCAATGTCAGCAACTGCAAAAATTGCCTTCTTCAGTTCCATTACACCCTTGCGAGTAGCCAGGAAGACCCTGGGTGCGGTTACACATTGACTATGTGGGACCTTTCATGGGAACAATGTTTCTGCTCATTGTTGATGCCCATTCAAAATGGATGGACATATATAAGGTGAAGTCACCAATGTCTTCTGCTACAAGTAAAAAGTTACATCAAAGTTTTGCCATTCACGGACTACCAGAAGTGGTAATTTCTGATAACGGCACAGCATTTACGAGTGCTGAGTTTCAATGGTTTATCAGCCTCGACGATATCACTCATGTAAAAACTTCACCCTACTCCCTTCCTCTAATGGACTGGCCAAAAGGGTGCTTCAAACATTCAAGGCTGGCTTGAAGAAATTAGCTGGAGATTCCTTGACACCCAAGCTAGCAAGCTTTCTTTTCCATTATAGGACCACCTCTCAAACAACAACAGGTGCTACACCTGCGGAATTAATGATGAAACGCCGTCTCAGGACGAGTTTGAGCTTAATAATGTCAAACTTAGAGGGGGGAAGGTGTAAAGGAGTCAGGGAAGACAGAAAGCTACGCACGACTGGCGAGAGAACTCAACCCAGCACAGACACATCTGTTGTTCCTTCAAGAGTGGAGGGTACAGATCTGCAGGAGCCCACTGAAGAACCTGATGCTCAGACAACTCTGGAAAAAAGGTTGCTGACAAGGCCTCTGAAGTTGTAGAGCTGAGATACATAAGGAAACCCCCAGAAAGACTGAATTTGTAAATTACTTGTCAGTGTAAATATTTTGTTATTTTGAGCAAATTGTAATTGTAAATATAAAATGGATTTCGGAGTAAAGGGAGATGTGGTAATCTGATGTGTAATATATCTTTAAGAAAAATGTTATTAAGGAAGATCACATAATCTTAGTATCCAATAGCAGTGTAGTGCAGGCTACTCTGTCGTTAGTAGTCTGTAGTCAGTAGTTAGTATTTGGGGTAGTGTAGAGATAGAGTTTGAAGTGTAAGCGCATGTTTAGTTGCTGCTGACTACCTTTGTAAATAACTAAGATTTTTCACCTATGAAGTGTCTGCCACTCAACTCTATCATTAGTACCAACTTGGCCACCACTTACAACAAGCGTACGAACAGGATCCAACAAGCTGGTGACTCGGATCCAACAGTATCCTTATCATTTAATCCTCCAAGATCCAGTTTCATTCTATTGAACTTGCGCTGCACCCACTTCAAGGACAACACATACTTCCTGCAGTGCGGTGTCCTGAACTGAATGCAGTTATTCCAAATGGAGTGTGGCCAAGGCTCTGTAGAAATGAAGTATCACTTCCTCCCTCATGTATTCCATCTTGAAATAAAGGCCGACATTCCATTAACTATTTTGATTACTTTTGTACTTAGGATTCCCAAATGGAGTCCCGTCACTTTCCAGAGAAATCAGCAGCATTGATAGATCTATTCAAACTAGAAGCCCTGAAAATATGTGATGAGATGTCAGCTTAAGTTAACATTTTTATGTACTTCACATATACTTCAGCCTGCTTATTTTGCAAGTTAATGTATCTGTTAAAACAAGGTCATATTGCAAAAGTTAATTCCAGATGACAGTGTTAATAAACCCATCTCACTTGCTCCACAAATGCTAGTGTAGGTCTATCAATTTATAGTTTTCCCTTGTTCCCTGTCAGTGGACATCAAGAAAAGGAGTTGGATTTTTAAGGTAAGTGACAAAAGAACCAGAGATGAGATTTGGAATTTTTAATGCAACTCATGGTAATCTGGATTGCACGGTCTGAAAGAGTGATGGAAGCAGATTGAATAATATGTTTCAAATGCAAATTGGATATATATTTGAAAAGGGAATTGGGCAGTCCTTTTAAGGAGCTAGTACAGCCACAATGGGTTGAATGAATGTCTTCCCTCTGTGCTGTATGATTCAAAGAAAAGGATTTCACCCTCACATTTCTATCCTGCTGAATTGCACAAAATCATTTGTAAATGGCTCTCTTCGCCACTTAAATATTCTGTAATAACGTGTGATTGACATTGTAGTTACCTGGCTTGGGAAAATAACTTATTATCCTTTTCCTTTTACAAGGTCATAAGTGGATATGGATGAGTATGGCTATTTATCCTATGTTATTCCATCAATACCGTAAAAGCAATCTCCAGCTCCTCCCTCAGGAAATCCAATTGGCTCTTAAATGATCCCAGGATTTGTGCCCTCCATTTTCCCAACTGGAAGTCTTGATAGAAACATCGGAATAGCAGGAAGCCATTCAGCCCATGAACCAGTTCCGCTATTCAATCAGGTAATGGCTGACCTGTATCCTAACTCCACCCACCTGACTTTGCCCCCTTTATACCCTTGGCCGGCAAAGATCTAGCAACCCCAGGTATAAATTTATTGATTGAGCTGGCAGATACTGCTTTTTCTTCTTGGAGAGAGTTCTGCACTTCTACTAAACTTTGCTTGAAGTAATGTTTCCTAATATCTCTCCTGAGTGGCCTGATTTTGTTTTTAAGTTTATGTCCCCTTGTCCTATTCTTTCCCCACCAGTGGAAAAAGTTTCCCTCTATGTACCCTACCAACAACATTCAAGGAGTTTGACACCATCAGCACCCCATCCACCATATTAAATGTTCACTGCCTCTTCCATCGAGCACCATGGCTGCAGTGCCTACCATCCAGAGGATGCACTGCAGCAACTCATCAGAACTTCTTCAAAAGCACTTCCCAAACTTGCAACCCCTACCACCTAGATGGGAAAGTGCAGCAGGCACATAGGAACACCTCTACCTGCAAGTTCCCCTCTAACTCACACACCATCCTGACTTGGAACTATATCGCCATTCACTGGGTCAAAATGTTGGAACTCCCTCCCTTAGCATCACTGTGGGCATACCTACACCACATGGACTGCAGGGGTTCAAGAAGGAAACTCACCACCACCTCCTCAAGGGCAATTAGGGATGGGTAGTATATATTAGCCTTGCCAGTGATGTCGCATCCCATAAATGAAAAATAAAAAAAGTCCTTTCAAAATTCAGAAAACCTGAGTGGAACAGAAAACTACATCTTCGTACTTTCTCTTCCGCTTTCTTTTTGGTTTCCGTGTCCATCCAGCTGAGCTCATGTAAATTCTGTATGAAAACCTCACGGATCTGCTCAATTAGTTCTTCAACCTGGAGGAAGGGGGTAGAAAAAAAGCATGGGACAAAAGTGAGAACATTAAACATCATCAAATTAAACATTAAACATGATGGAGGGAGAAACTATTTCCCCTCACAAGGGGGTTCCTAACCAGGAGACAACGGATTAAGATAGCAGGAGATTCAGGAGGGAGTTGGGGGGCTTCCTACATGAATTTTTAGAACATATGACCTGTAAGGCTGGTGTAACTTTTAAAAGGGAAGTGGATAATTATTTGAAAAGGGCTAGGAGGGAAGAACAAAGGAGTAGAACCTATTGGCTAGGTCTCCCAAAGAGCAGCACAGCCAAATGAACCATGATAACAGACTGAGAGCGTGGGTGAGAAAATGCTCACATCGTAGGGATAGATTTTACAACATGCTCCAAGCACAAGCAGAGCTGAGCAGATGGAAAGTCATGTGGGACATACTGACTTTGAGCTGAATTGCCAGTAAATGCTTCTGTTGTGTGAATCTTTGTGTGAACCTTTGCACAGGCAGTGCTGTTAGTAATGCTCTTGTCCATTTTCTCTCCAGGGACTAGTACATCTAAGGTCGTGGAGAAAATGAAGGCTGCACTATTCTCATTATAAAATCAAGAGAATGTGTTACAAAGTACACTTAGGATAGATAGAGAGAAACTATTTCCTCTAGTGGGAGAGTCTAGAACAAGGGGGCCTAACCTTATAATTAGAGCTAGACCATTCAGGGTGATTTCAGGGAGCACTCCTTCACACGATGGGCAGTGGAGATTTACAACTCTCTCCATGAAAACGCTGGTGAGGCTGAAAATAAATTAAAACTTTCAAAATTGAGATCATAGTCTTTTGTTAGGCAAGGACATTAAGAGTTGTGGAACCAAGGTGGGTCAATGGAGTTAAGATGCAGATCAGACATAATTTAATTGAATGGCTGAACAGACTCCAATTGGGTTAGACGCATTTATGATTATGAAAGCTACCTTTGTGTTGTAGGGAAGGAGTGATGCAACCTTGAACCCTCCAATTTGAGCATTAAGAAAAGATGGACCTGTGAATATAAGAGGAAGCATCCCCAGACTGATTCTTGGATGGCATGGGTTCCATTTTCATGATTTCAGAGACAATACGAATGGATGTATCAGTGCAGGAACTCACGACAGATTTTTTGCAATGAATCATGGCGGACCCAAAAAGACATTTCGGCAATCATGGCAATGTGGAGGCAAATGGAAAATAGTGAGGCCACCTTTGAAATGAAAGGTAAACCCTTTCATCTAGCGGAGAGGTCTATTATTGGACACTTGCGGCTCATGAGAAGGAAGGTGAGTTGGGAAAAGTTAGAAATGATGGGAGCTCTCAAACAGGAAATGCTGGAGGGCGTTTAGCCTGTGGGGTGATTGGAATGGCTAAAGAATGAAATGAATTTATCTGTTGGGCTGAATGGCCTACTCCTGTTCCTACGGGTAGGATTTTCGGGTTGTTGGGCGGGTGCGGCCAACCCCCAGCATGAAAGGCTGAGAAGCTCAGCGCTGCCAGAGTGGGGGAGTGGGGGGGGAGGAGGGCGAGTGTAAAAGTCTGTGCAAGCTCGGGGGGAGCGCATACTGAAACTCCCTGAAGGTAGGGAGCTGGTGAATTTTAAAATCAAGAATAAAGATTTTGAAAATGTGAAAAAAAAAATGCCTCCACATAGGGCTCACTCACATGAACAAAGACATCGTAAAAATGTGGTCAAAACCTTTTTTTAAATTAATGTCGGAAATCTAACCTCCACCTGTGGATGAGGCTCCCTCAAAAATGCAAAGGCTGCCTGGCCGATTTTCCCAGCTGTCAACCGTAAGGCTGGACGGACAGTGAAAAATAGCATTTAACTAACACCTAAATGGCCTTAATAGGCCTCTTAATTGTAATATCGCGCGAGCATGCGATGACATTGGGATGCTCGCCCGTCGTCATCGCGTGCTATTTTATGCCCAATCGGTTTGGGCACACGCCCGCCTGTGGGATGTAAAAGTCTGCCCTATGCCCTATTCCCAAGGTAAGTATGCAGGCATGGCCCCATTCATCTTAAAAATCACAATGAAAAAAGAGTTGCATTTGTGTAACATTTTTTGTAACCACTGGACATCCCAAAATGCTTTGCAGCCAAAGGAGCTGAAGTGTGGTCACTGTTGCAATGTGGGCAGCACAACAGCGAATTTGTGCACAGCAAGCTCCCACAAACAGCACTGTGATAACAACCAGCTAGTCTGTTTTTGTGATGTTGATTGGGGGATAAAACATTGGCAAGGACACCAGAGATTCTGAGAGGGGTAGAAAAAGGGAGGGGCCTTGGAGTTAATGTCCTGAAGGCAGCAGGACAGGTTGATCAGGTGGTTAAGAAGGCATATGGAATCCTTTCCTTTATTAGCCGAGGCAGTGAATATAAGAGCAGGGAGGTTATGCTGAAACTATATAAAACATTACTTAGGCCACAACTTGAGTACTGTGTGTAGTTCTGGTCACCTCATTATAGAAGGGATGTAACTGCATCAGAGAGGGTACAGAGGAGATTTACAAGGATGTTGTCAGGACTGGAAAATTGCAGCTATGTGGAAAGATTGGATAGGCTGGGGTTGTTCTGCTTGGAACAGAGGAGGCTGAGGGGAGATTTGACTGCAATGTACAAAACTGTGCGGGCCTGGATAGAGTGGATGGGAAAGGCCTATTTACAATAGGTGTACAAGATTATGAGGGGCATGGACAGGGTGGATAGGGAGCAGCTGTTCCCCTTAGTTGAAGGGTCAGTCACAAGGGGGCATAAGTTCAAGGTGAGGGGCAGGAGGTTTAGGGGGGATGTGAGGAAAAATTTTTTTACCCAGAGGGTGATGAAAGTCTGGAATGCGCTGCCTGGGAGGGTGGTGGAGGTGGGTTGCCTCACATCCTTTAAAAAGTACCTGGATGAGCACTTGGCACGTCATAACATTCAAGGCTATGGGCCAAGTGCTGGTCAATGGGATTAGGTAGGTAGGTCAGGTGCTTCTCACGTGTCGGTGCAGACTCGATGGGCCGAAGGGCCTCTTCTGCACTGTGTGATTCTGTGATTAGCAGAGGGGTCAGTGACTAGGGGACATAAATTTAAAGTGATTGGTAGAAAGATTAGAGGAGAGATGAGGAAAAATCTTTTCATTCAGAGGTTATTAGGGGTCTGAAACACACTGCCTGAAAGGGTAGCAGAGGCAGAAACCCTCAACTCATTTAAAAGGGACCTGAAGCTGCACCTCAAGTGCCACAACCTGCAAGGCTACGGACCAAATGCTGGAAAGCGGGATTAGGCTGGGTGACTCATTTTTCGGCTGGCACAGGCACGATGGGCAGAGTGGCCTCTTTCTGTGCTTTAAACTTTCTGTGATTCTATTTTATAACTCCACTGCCCTCCTTCAAATTTGTGTCTCAGGGATCGTCTCCCCCCCTGAGAGGGCAGGTGAGGCTTTGGTTTGAAATCTCATCTGGAAGACAACACCTCCAACAGGTCAGTAGACCTCCTGGAACAGGACTTGAACCCACAGCATTCTGAGTCAGAAGTAAACATGTCACCAACTGAGCCACGACGTGATATACAGCCACCGAGGAGAGGATAGACTCAGTTCCAAATGTACTTGAAAGGAGGTAATTTTGACAATAGTGTACGTGATTAATAGACTAAAGCAGAAAATGCTACAAAAATATCTTTGTATGTTCATGCCCTCAGCAATCCCAGATCTACCAAAAATTAGTTGGGTAGGGTAGGAAATGAATGTAAAATCTGGCCCATTGACTTTAATAACTATAAAATTGGGAATGCTCAAATCAGGCACAATCACACCTCATATCCTGAACTGTCCTTCTTCTGAATGAGCCGCCTCAATAGGAATGCAGTCTCACAACTTTGCTTAACTATACTAGCTAAGTGCAAACGAGCCATCATTTCAAGCCCAACTTATCTCACAAATGTTGGATTTATAGAGGTGCATTAGTTTAAAAGTGAGGGGAAAGCATCTGTAAATAAAATACTTTGGAGGACATTTGATTGAAATACAATGCAACTGGCAGACAGTTTACCTGTTGGGCATTATGTTTTGTACCTCGGTGTACTTTGATAAATGTATTCTGTTAATGTCATGTCTCCCCATATAATGACAGGCAGGCATTTTAATAATTTTGACAAAAGTACAGTTAAGTTTTAACTAACTGTAGGGGCTATTAAGAAGATCCCATCGATTATTAATTTGCCAGTTGCTGTTTTTCTTTCTTTTAAGTAAACCAACCATATCCATGTTGATTTTTTAAAATACTTATTTGCCTGAAGGTCTGTTCGCATCTTAGTATTTCACGCAGACAGTGTGGTGCCTGGAAAAACTATCTTTTTTCTTCAGTTCATTTGTGCTTTCATTCCTAACATTGCAACAGTACGCTTTGTAGTTAGTTGATAAGAGATCAAAAGGTCACGTTTGAAAGGAACAATGATTCTTCAAGTGTAGATTGTACAGCTAATTCTTAAATTATCACCATTTAAAGGTCCTTCAATAGCCGTGTAGCTTTGCATGTTAGTTTTGCCTACATTTTTGCTAAAGTTCTCTCAATTCATTTTTTAACCTGGATAACTTTTCAAAGTAGTATGAAACATAGGCAAATATTCCATTGCTCCCCACAGGCTTCATACTGTCCCAGTAGGGGGTGATTTTCTGCGATTGCACGCGGTTGCCTGGAAGGAACTTTATTCTAACTTGGTCAATCTCGCTCATGGTTCAGCGGCTAGCCCCTCTCACCGCGAGTTAGAAAATCGTGGGTTCAAGTCCCAGTCCAATAAGACCCCCAGGGGCCAGACTGACACTCCAGTGCAATGCTGAGAGAATACTGCACTGTTGCAAATGTCTCCTTTCAGCTGAGCAAATAAATTGTGGCTATATCTGCCCTTTTAAGTGAAAATGGCGCTATTTTGAAGAAAAGTAGGGGTGTTCTCCCTGGGGCCCTGGCCAATATTTATCCCTCAATCAACACCATAAGACCATAAGATCATAAGAAACAGAAGCCGGATGAGGCCATTCAGCCCCTTGAGTCTGCTCCATCCTTCAATAAATTCATGGCTGATCTGATTGTAGCCTTAACTTCACTTTCCCACCTGTCCCCATAACAGGTACAAGATTATGAGGGGCATGGACAGGGTGGATAGGGAGCAGCTATTAGTTAGCCCTTAGTTGAAGGGTCAGTCACAAGGGGGCATAAGTTCAAGGTGAGGGGCAGGAGGTTTAGGGGGGATGTGAGGAAAAACTTTTTTTACCCAGAGGGTGGTGACGGTCTGGAATGCACTGCCTGGGAGGGTGGTGGAGGCGGGTTGCCTCACATCCTTTAAAAAGTACCTGGATGAGCACTTGGCACGTTATAACATTCAAGGCCAAGTGCTGGTAAATGGGATTAGGTAGGTAGGTCAAGTGTTTCTCATGTGTTGGTACAGACTTGATGGGCCGAAGGGCCTCTTCTGCACTGTGTGATTCTGTGATTTTGTGACTGCCTTGTTGATCAAAAATCTGTCTAATTCAGCCTTGAAAATATTCAATGACCCAGCCTCCACTGCTCGCTGGGAAGAGAATTCCCAACACAAACGACCAACTCAGAGAGGAAATTTCTCCTCGTCTTGAATGGGATACTCCTTATTTTTATACTGTGTCCCCTAGTTACGCGGGGGAAACATCCTCTCAGCATCTGCCCTGTGAAGCCCCCTCAGAATCTTATATATTTCAACAAGATCCCCTCTCATCCTTCTAAACTCCAATGAGTATAGGCCCAACCTGGCTCACCTTTCCTCTAAAACACTAAAAACAGATTATCTGGTCTTTATGCTGTTTGCAGGAGATTGCCGTATGAAAATTGGCTGCTGTGTTTCCTACATAACTATACTTCAAATGTACATAATTGGCATTTTGGCATGTCCTGAGGTTATTAAAGGCGCTATAGAAATGCAAGTCCTTTCTTTCAATGTGTGGAATTGATGGTTGAAAATGTAGCTGCCCATATGTAGAGGGACTAATGCAAAAGAAGTAAAATAATTGGCATATAATGGCTCTCTGTTTTTTTGGCCTCATTGGGCATTGGGGTTGTCTTATAGACTCTGTTTTCAGCATGTCAGAGACAGCAACAAGTTACTCAAGAGTCTGTTAAACCCCCAACGCTCAGGGCACTTGCACAGACCCTCCTTGCAATGATTTGATAACATAGTTTGGGATTGAAAACATCTGCATTTGATTAGCCCAGTTTACTGTTCTTCAAGTTGGAAGCTGCTGCATCTCCCAATAGTAAATCCCTCAACTTCATACAAGCATAAAAATCCCACAGGCCTCTTAAAAGTGTTTTTAAATGATGAATTTACTTTTTTTTTGCTTTCCCCAGCAAAAGCATCATCCACGTATAGTCGTCCAACAGCTTTATCCATGTTGCTGTTGACATAATTTGCACACTTTCTCCAAACTGCATTCTCTGATGTTGTGCCATAAAGTGCCTATGTAAAACAAAAAAAAGCGAGAAATGTCAGCTAAAACGTTTACATTAGAAAGGCTGATTCCTCTAGGTAGGTATCGACCTGAACTAAATGGCTGCCAGTTCTGTGAAGGAGATCCAGGTGAATCCAACTGGAAACAAATATTGCACCCAGGCATGAGCTTTTAATGATCTTTTTCAGAATATTTAGTAG
This sequence comes from Cetorhinus maximus, assembly GCF_964194155.1. Classification (NCBI taxonomy): domain Eukaryota; kingdom Metazoa; phylum Chordata; class Chondrichthyes; order Lamniformes; family Cetorhinidae; genus Cetorhinus; species Cetorhinus maximus. Next base: position 88,243,619 of record NC_135897.1, on the reverse strand, counting down.
TGGAAATGCTTTCAGTATAGTTTTCCATTTAAAACTCATTCAGGTAGATTTTAATTTTCTGAGAAAGAATAAAATGAGTGATATGAATTGACAGAGCTGAGTATTACTGGAAAAAAAAAGAGACATGCTATCAAAGCTTTTGGTCTTGCACTCATCAGAACAGCTCACAAGAAATTACCAACAGTAAAGAGGAACAACAATTTATACTGCAAGAGGAGAGAGTACTGATTGGTTGGCAAGTGGACTCTAATTGGTGAAGGTGTTGCCATGGAGAATGCAGCATGGAACAGCTAACTGCCCAGCTTTGTTCAAATCCAAACCGGGCAGGTCAACTCAGGTTGGTCGAGGTGTTGCCCAGGGGAATGAGCCAGGAAATGACTGTTCCTTAAGCTTTTGTTTAGTTGAAAAAGGTGCAAACAATATAAGGGCTGACTTAAAGGACAAGGCCCTGTGTGTGAATATATGTGGCTTCTAGCATGCATAAGTGAGCCACACTGTGTACCTTACTGGCAATCTTAAATTGGTTTTCAGTGTGATTCTTAGCACAATCAGCATTGTGCAGCAAGTGGTGTCCAATTGCTGAATCATATCTAATGTTGGACATTATTGCCAGGATTTTCCAGTGGTTGGGCAAGCCCGGGAGCAGCTGCAAAAGCAGTATAAATTGCTGTTGGTAATCTCTTGCGATCTGTCCTGATGAGCACAAGATGAAAATCTTTGATAGCATGCCTCTTTTTTCCGAAATATTCAAGTTCTGTACCACCAAATGACGGAATCCATTTTACATTTCTCCTGAAATTATTTCTATTGAAACATTTCCTCATGTATTTCTACATTATTAAAAATATTGCTTAGAATTTATACTTCCTGCCTATAAGACCTACTTCGAAGTGTTGTGGATCTTTTACATTGTTAACATTTATCACTGTCAATTTCTATGTCAACAATTTCCATTCAGTTTTACAATGTAAACTGTCATGTTGTAGTTTTAGGCTCTGACCACAGGAGGTCACCATGGACTGAGTTTCTGATGTTTCATGTCCCACTTATCTCCATCTTGTACATAAAAGAAAAAAAATATATTTATTAACATTTGCAGGTAAAGCTATAGGCAGCTTATGAGTGTTTAAAAGATAAGTATTTCTCACCTTACGAAATGCTTTCCTTGTCTCCCTGTAGCTAGAGCTCAGACTACCCACAAGATCCATCACTTGCCTCCACATAATGTAGTTTTGAATATCTCTGCAGATCACATAAGCAAAAATTGTGTTATGGACCAGATGCTGGGAGTACAGTTTCACGACTGTCAGCAGCCATTCAATACCTCACTCAAATATCTACTCTCCAAGTGTGACCTCAGGCTACAAGTAATGCATTCTATTTTATTAGGCAAGCCATTACAAATGACCATCAAAATAGTACCCTGTCCTTAGCTGACATCTATGCACAACACTTTCTGATAGGAATCCCTGTCTCTGTGACCTCCTCAAGTACAGCAACCTCTGAGAACTCTGTTCAACTGTCTTGCACATCCCCACTTATTTTGATTCACTATTGCCTATATTAAATCCTGCTCGTATATATAGCCACACGCTACTTTTTGCATACATACCTTGGCGTATATTTAGGGAGAACATCTGCTAGTTTCCGAAGATAATTTGGTGCATAAACAACAATAGGTTCGGAATCCGTCACATTCAGAGATACAGTAGAGAGAATTTGATTGATGAAGTTCGTCCAACTGAAAGACTGGATCAAGAAAACACAAATTGAATACATAATTCCATATGCACAAATCAGCATAAAAATGAAAACTGCACCCTTTCACCAACACAGACTTAATAGACCTTTGTACTCACGAATATTTTTTTTTCTCTTCAAGCAAATGCCTGGGTGCCAACTAAGTTAAAAAAAACTCAAGAAATAAAACATTATAATCAGTAAAAGTGACCATGAAACTCCCAATGTCTTGTTAAAACCCAACTGGTTCACAAATGCCCTTTAGAGGAGGAAACCTGCTGTTCTTACCCGGTCTGGGTCTATACGTGATTCCAGTCCAACTCCAACGTGGTTACCTCTTAACTGTCGTCGGAAAGGAGGGGATGTTAAACTTGTATAAGACACTAGTTAGGCCTCACCTGGAGCACCGCGTCCAGTTCTGGGCGCCATATTTCAGGAAGGATGTGTAGGCATTGGAGATAGTACAGAGGAGATTCACAAGAATGATTCCCAAGATAAAGAACTGTCGCTATGAGGATAGATTGGAGAGATTGGGACTGTTTTCCTTGCAGAAAAAAAGGCTGAGAAGAGACTTGATGGAGATATTCAAGATCCTGAGGGGTATGGACAGGGTAAATAGCTCTGAATAAGGGTCATACGGACTCAAAACGTTAACTCGATTTCTCTCTCCACAGATGTTGTCAGACCTGCTGAGTTTTTCCAGCATTTTAGGTTTTTATTTCAGATTTCTAGCATCTGCGGTCTTTTGCTTTTATTTTATGTAAATAGTGAGGAACTGTTTCCATCAAGAGAACATCAAGAATTCGAGGGCACGGATCCAAAATAATTGGCACAAGGAGTAAATGTGATGTGAGGAAAAATGTTTTCACCCAGAGGGTGGTTGGAGTCTGGAACAAACTTCCTGAAAGGGAGGCAGATTGGATCGAGGAATCCAAAAGGGAATTGGGTTGCTACCTGAAAAGAGAGAATGTGCAGGGTTACGGGGATAAGGCAGGGGAGTGGTAGTAGGTGGAATGCTCTTTCAGAGAGCCAGTGCAGACTCGATGGGCCGAATGGCCTCCTTCTGCACTGTAAAGATGCTGTGATACTGTGAAATCACCTAACAAACAGGTCCACACCCAATTTTTCAAGGCAGCTAATGATGGGCAATGCTAGCAATGCCCACATCCTGAGGATGACTAGAAAGGAAAAGAAAATGCTGACCCAAACTCCAAGTGCACAGCTCTTTACACTTTCTACTTAAAAATTCCAATAACAGTCATGAATGATGGTGAACAATTAAACAATTAACTATTTTCACTAGTTGGGGAGTCTAGGGCAAGGGAGACGTTGTCTAAAAACTAGAGTCAGACCTTTCAGAAGTGAATTTAGCAAACACATCTACACACAAAGGGTGGTAGAAGTTTGTTACTCGGTCGCACAGGCAGCAATTGATGACAAACCAATAGTAAATTTTAAATCTGAGATTGCTAGATTTTTATTAGTCAAAGTTATTACAGGATAGGGGACAGAGGCAGGTACATAGAGCTTGGACACAGATATTGTTGAATGAGTGCAGCTCCAAGGACACTGGGAGGTGGTGGCGTACTGGTATTGTCACTGGACTAGTATTCCAGATACCCGGGGTAATGCTCTGGGGGGACCGGGGTTTGAATCCCACCACAGCAGATGGTGAAATTTTAATCCAATAAAAAACCTGGAATTAAAAGTCTAATGATGACCATGAAACCATTGTCGATTGTTGTATAAACCCATTTGGTCATTTGGGGAAGGAAACTTGCCGTCCTTACTTGATCTGACCTACATGTGACTCCAGACCCACAGCAATGTGGTTGACTGTTACATGCCCTCTGAAATGGCCTAGCAAGCCACCCAGTTCTCAAGGGCAATTAGGGATGGGCAATAAATGCTGGCCCAGCCAGCAATGTCCACATCCCATGAATAAATAAAAAAAAAACACTCAATATCTATCACCTAGAAGGACAAGGGAAGGAGACACAATGGCAACACCACCACCTGCAAGTTCCCCTCCAAGTCACACACATTCCAACTTGGAAATATGGGCAGAATTTTCCATGCCCACTGGCATCGGGCATGTTCGGTGGCATGAGCGGACAATATGGCCAGAAGGCCAAAAATCGGTTACAAAATGTCGTAAAACCAGTTTGCAATCGCCTGCTCTGCCCGTCAGTAGCGGGCTGCGTTTCCCACCATCGGACATCGGGAACCTCATTGTGTGCATATCATTATAATTCCAGCTCGCTAGAATCATCGCCCCACACTGGATCGTTCAGCACGTCGGCGGTATTTCACAACAGCTTACATAAGGCATGCACTTGGCAAGCGGCACTTTGCTCCGGACTTCGAGGCTTGTTTGCCTACCTTGCTTCGGGCAGCACTCTCGGCCATCCGTGCCAGGCTTTGCAGACAGCACATCACTTTTAGGAGGGCTCAAGGGAAGCTCTACCTACCAGACTAGCCGTAAGGCTCAGGTAACTTTTCAATGGGTGCAAGGCTAGGGCTTGCTTGAGGAAGGGGAAAAAGTGGCCTCAGGCAAAGGAGGAGGTTGCAGGGTAAGAGCTGTACTGGGGAAGGAGGGAATCCCAGGGTCTATGCGGGGCCACATCTTGATCTGTGCAAGCGGCCTCAAGGTGGCAAGGGCTGAGGAGGCAGTCTCCAGGGGAGATGAGGTCAGATGGAGATGTGAGGGTGTGTGTGAGAGAGTGAGTGGTGATGTCCCTTGAGCTGGCAGTGAGTGAGATGCCAGTGAATGTGTGATGGGCTTGAGTGTGTGAGTTTAGAGTGATGAGATGGCTGCCTTACCCTGGTGGCAAGGATGAGATCATTCATCCTATATTCGCATTGAATAGCCAACCTCTTCTGCGCAGCATTGGCACTGATCAGCACTGCCATCGCCTACCAAGCCGAGTGGTAATGTTGCTGCTCCTCCTGCAGCCAGAGTGGGGACAGAGGACATCACAGTGGCCCCCATGGCATCCAAAAGGTGCTTGAAGGACGTGTCACTAAACCCGGGGGTTACAGTCTTCTTGCCTGGACTGGAAGCACTGAGAGGTGTGCGCGCGACTGTACTTTAAATGTGGTACCCGGTGTGAAGGAGCGGAGAGTGACAGTGTGGCGGGACCTCAGTGGAGCCCACCCCCCATTGAAACGGCATGTTTCCTGGGAATGCATAATTACTGTGGTGGGACTGGGACAATGCGGCGTGAAAAGCCGCCAGTGCGAGTAAAAGGTCCTTTTCCCACCTGCTACCACCCCTCGTGCAAATCTGGGGCGATTCCGCACTATATCACCATTCATTCACTGTTGCTGCCACTCCCTCCCTAACAGCGCCGAGGGCATTCCTACACCACACGGACTGCAGCGATTCAAGAATGTGGCTCACCGCCACCTTCTCAAAGGGCAAATAGGGTGGGCCACAAATGCTGACTGTTCAGCAATATATCCCATGAACAAATAAAAAAAAATATGCTCAAGGGGTTAAAAGGGCTACCCTTGTTCCCTTGTTCCTATGTTAATATAACCCAAGGATCGGAGCTAATCAACAGCCACAGTTTCAATTTTTAACTGAAATGCTCCGGGATAATCCCATTATTTTATCTGCTTTAGACTGCTGAACTGTCTGAAGCAAATCCTAATTCTTGCATGTTTTTAAAGTGAGTTACATATTTTAAAAACATGGAAAATATACATCACCACTGCAGCCAATGCTGATCAGCACAGAGCTACAGTGCACCACTTTGGCCAATGCACCTGGTAAACTTTCCAACTTCCTCAGTACAATTTAGCCTTGGAATTACTGGTAGCAATGTTAGCTCAATATGTTCACAGAACATACCTTTGTCTGATTTTTAAAAAACAGACATTTGGAGGCAATTTTAATATTATCCAACTTGGGGAATCTGACAGGATTGGCAGGAACCCTGGTTTTACACCCTGCCCTGTATCACACTCCATTGATTTGAACAGGGGATAAAATCGGCTGGGGTGTAAAAACAGCATTGCACCTGCTCCCATCAGCTTCTCAAGAAGAAACATTGAAATGTAGAATATAAGAATGGAAGGAGGCCATTCGGTTCTTAAGCCTGTTCCACAATTCAATTACATCATGGCAAATTTGATCTTAACGCCAACTGTCTTAGTTGTGTAACCCTTACCAAACACAACTATATCAAGCTAACCATGTGGGTTCAGTTAAAACTTCCCCCACTAGCTCATTTAACACAAAAGGTTTGTTGCCTGCAATAGCAAAGCCCACAGGGCAATATCATCCCAACCCTTATCTGCTAAAATGGCCAACAATAATTTTTAGGTTCAAATCTGCTTTAAATGACTTTGGCAGTTGAGTGAGAATCAGCATAATTTGAAACGATGAAGGAGGCTATTCCAAAGAGGCTAGTGACATTAGAATCAGAACAGGTTGCCTTAAAGCAGCTTCATGCTCTGACAATGGCCAGTTCCACTCTATCACTATCCCCCATGTGAGCTCTGCCTCAGCAAGTTGGGCTGCTGCAGCGGCAAGTCAGGGGGTCACCAGCTGACCAAGGTCTCCAGCCAATCGTGGGACTCCTGCAGCAGTGTGGTTCATTGGCCCCTCAAAGCAGTCTGAAATCATTCCCTCTCAAACGCCTTGGCTGGCTTCACAAAGATCCCAACAGGAATGAATATAAATAGTCTAAATCTGGTACCAAGCGCATATTATTCAATAATACTAAACTGGTTGAGAAAGAACTTGGCAGATTGAGACAAGACCAGAAAGTCAGTACATTTTGTATACAGTGAAAAATGCTGGATTTATCCAATAGCATACTTGGACTGGAAGTGCTTAGGCACTTTTTTTTAATGTTATAAACCTTCAGTTGAGGGCTAATGCATGATTATTTCATTAATACCTGCATTTGAAATATCCTGTTTCAACAGGAAAAGAAACCCATATTTTAAGAGTGCAATGAACCACTGCTGGACTTTATTTAGCTTTCCTGCCCAGCCATAGCAGAGGCGAGGCTGGAAAAAGTGGCGGGCCATTCAAAAGGCCATTGACTTCGAAGGGACTGGCACATCCCGCCAGTGGGAGGGGCCGGAAAATTCCGTCCTATGTGTCGCATCTCAAATTGCTCATACACTGGATCTCAAGATGTTATCTTCTGAAGGAAGTCTACTTCACATTAGAGTGCAGTGCCACAATGCACCACCTGGCACTGACACTGCGTGCCAGTGTGGGAATAATTTGTATTCCCTAACCATTGGCATCTGTGGTTTTGACACAATTTCATTCAAGACACCATCCTACCTTGTTACTAATTGTTAGAGGGAAGTTGTTGGTCAAGTTGGACAAAGTCATTTTGTGGTAGAGTTGATTAGGATCAGTTCTGTCTTCAGCTTTTGTCGTTACCTATTAAATAAAATATTTAAGTATGAACATTCCTTTTATCTTGTTTCCAATTTATAATGAGTCTTGGAGTATAATTCTCATTTTCATTGACAAATAATTGTCCAAAAGTGGACAATACAAGTTATCCAGTGTCATGCTGTGCTTCAGTTTATAGTACCCTTCTCTCCAAATCAGAGGTTTGTGGGTTTAAGCCTCACTCCAGAGGCTTGAGCCCACAATCCAATGCTCACAGTGCTGTACTGAGGGCGTGCTGCATTGTCAATGGTGCCATATTTCAGGTTCAACATTAAATTAAGGCTGTGCCTACCCTCTAGGTGGGTGCAAGATTCCATGGCACTATTATAAGGGAGAGCAGGGGAAATCGTTCTGGTGTATATTACGTAAGCAATGTTAGTTTTAAAAAAAGATCTGGTCATTATCAATATTGCTGTTTGTGGGGCTTTCCTGTGTGAAAATTGGCCGCTGTGTTTCCTACATTACAACAGTGGCTATACTTAAAAAGTACTTCATTGCCTGTGAAGCACTGTAGGGCATTCTGAGGATTCTATGTAAATATAAAGTTCTGTACTTGGAATGTGAGTACAACGCCAGTCTCTCACAGACTGTTTCAATTTACTGGGTGGACAGAACAAAAACAAAAAGACAACATGCACTTAAACGGCATTTTTCACCTAGCAAGGGCTGGCTGGACACAGAGCAGGTAACAGGAGAGTCGGCTAAAGGCACAAATAAACAGTCAGACTTTGAGGGCATTTTTGAAAGTGTCAAAGTAAAGGTGATTAGAAATGAAAGTTCGGAGCAGTGGCACATAGTTGCTGAACAGAGGGGGAGGAAACAGGATGCACGTACACCAGAGATAAAAGAATGTTAGGTGCAGCATATTTCTACTATTTCAATCTACAAAGGGTGGCTATGGGTCATTGGCAGATCTTTCAAGCTGATTAAGAATTAACTCTTCAGGGCAAACCAATTTACTGGTGGCACTGAGATGGTTCTAGAATTTACTGTGCATTCTGCTGGCATAACAACTCCAACAGGAAACACCACACACATTGGCTAGACATAAAGATCAAACTGCAATTCCCACTTCACTGCTCCATTGAACAGAGTGGCTGCTCATTAACGTGGGAGAGGGGTGGAATTATTCTTTTAACCTCGTACAGGAGAATGCTGCCATTAACCAACGTCCAGTAACGTGATGCACTCAAAGATCAAAGCCGGGTGTTTGTAGGATTCTGTTCATGGCTGTTAGGGAACATGCAGTCTGCTGATTTTCATAAAGCGAGAATGTTATCCCTGTAAGTTTTTAGTCTAGCATTGCTGTAAAAATAGAAAATCAAAGCACAGCTTTTGCACACTAGGAATTTAGCTGATGTTATTGTACCGATACTTAACATCCTCAGGCCAAGTTCTACTGCGCACAGTTTAAAAAGAGGCATCAACAACAAAAACAACTTGCATTTATATAGCACGTTTAATATAGTAAAATATCCCAAGGTTCTTCACAGGAGCAACTTTTGACAGCAAACCAAATAAGGAGATATTAGGATAAGTAACCAGAAGGAGAATAGTGGGATAGAGAGGGAGAAAGATTTAGCAAGGAAATTCCAAAGCTTTAGGGGAGGAGAAAGGGGGAGAGGTTCAGTGAGGGAATTACAGAGCCTCGGGCCAAGGGAATTGAAGGCATGGCCGGCAACGGCAGAGAGGTGAAATTTGGAGATGTGCATTTTATTAACAGATTTATTTTAAACCAATTAACTGTATGATAAAATAGTGGACAAAGCAATGCTATCTGAATTCATTAAATGTACGTAAAGCTTAATTTCTGGGACTTGGAAGTGTAATGCATTCTGTAATGCCTGTGAGGACAGTTACAATGGGAATGATTTACTATCATTTCCAAGGAATGTTTATCATAAAGCATTTAATTTACTAATATTCGGCATCAAAAATAACACACTGGTGGGGCAATTCTGACATTGTGTGTTAGTGTAAAATGGTTGATAGTAAGTCGGTGGCCTTTTATACCTCTCTCATTTTTATTTCCATTGACTTTGAGCCAAAATGACTCCCACTAAGTGTGGGACAAATTACAGAGCTTGCATGAGTTATGCATGTTTAGAAAGCTCCATATTAAGGTTTGGAGAATTGAAACAAAAATTAAATCATGCAGCATGGGTCAGATATAAACAGTCCATCTCTCCTTCCCCTTCTCTTTTAAAAAGAGGCCTGAATTTTCATAAAGACAAAGAGACTCTTTGTCATTACAAAAACGACGCTGGAGGCCCGAGTTCAGAAGGCCTGTCCCTGAATATGGCACCTACGATTTCCACGGGGGAGGGGGAAATGGGAGCAGGTTCAAATGTCATCCCTGTAGTTCACAGAGGCAACTGCACATGTTAAAGTGCAGCTGCCTTAGGCTGACCTGGTGGGATGTCCAAAACATAATTTGTGCACTTTAGGCCTGGTAGTCCATGGTGTAAAGCTGCTGGAGCTCTTTGGAGAGGTGGACTATCCCTTTGGATGTAAGGTACCCTTTTGGATATGGTGCTGGAACACCTTTGGGGGAGGCCAAGTTCACTTTGGGAGAGATAAGGTGCTTTTTGAGATTGTTAGAAGTAGGCATGAATGTGCATAAAAAGTGCTTAAACTCATTGGAACTGTCAAGCTCATTGGAACTGTCAAAAGGAGCTGTCAATAGAGCTGTCAACAGTAACTGACAGGCTGTCAAGGTTTTTAAAACTCCTGCCCTTTAAAGATTTGAAAAAAGTTCTGCAGTGTTTTTTTGAAAATCAGTGCTTGCTATTTCGCTCTGTTTGTTGTCAGAAGCCGGAGGGTTGTCATTACAGGATTAGTGACTGCATGACTGATTACACAACCTTTCATTATCACTTTGGGGTGCCTGCCATTTCACAATTTGATTGGCAGCTCTGAGTGGTTGTAAACTCTTTGAAGTGGGACTATGAATTCCAGTGCTTTTTTTTATAAGGGATTAAAGGAAGTTAAATGTAGTGAATGGGTTTTTATCAATTTTTATATAGTGTTTTTTAAATACTGAATTATTTAATAGACGCTTAAGAATTTTATTTTATCTCATCTCGGCATGAGTCCTGAAGTCTTCCCATGGTGGATACTGGGTGATTTGGCATGGTAGGTATAAGGGCAAAGGGTGGTGGGTAGGGGGCATGGGTTGGCGCTAAATTGGCATAATGGCTATAAAGGGCCATGGGGGTTGGGTGGATGGCTTGCATGTCATGGAAGGTATGAGGGACCATGAGAGGTGGGTAGAGGGACACAGGTTGAAAAACCTAATCACTACATTTAATCTCCTTTAATCCCTTTTAAGAATAAGCAGTTGTATTCATGGTCCAACTTCAAAGACTTTACAAGCGCTTGGAGCTGTCAAACAAGCTATGAACTGACAGGCACCCTACTGTGATATGATAGGTTGTGAAATCAGTCATACAGCACTAATCTTGGAATAGCCCTCAGGCATATGTTAACATGCAGAGTGAAATAGCAAGCATTGATTTTTCTTATCACCGCAGGCAGCTTTTTAAAATATTTAAATGACAGATTTAAATACCTTGACAGCTTGACTGCGCCCATTGACAGCTCCAATGAGTTTGACAGTTCCAATGAGCTTATCCACTTTTTACCCATACTCATGTCTACTTTAGCAATCCCAAAGGACATTTTACCTCTCCCAAAGGCCACCTTACCTCTCCCAAGGGTGTCCTGGAATCATATCCAAAAGGGTACCTTTCCTCACCAAAGGGCTCCGGTAAGTTTAGACCTCCCACCAGGTCTAACCTGCGCAAGTCATACTTCTCACTCCCTCCTTACGAAAATCAGATCAGACAAAACCGTGTGAACCATGGACGTCCAAAGTTCAACCTGCCCCTGCTCCCCGCAGCAAAAATGGTGGGTCTGTGTTCAGGGGCGGAACGTCCGGATTCGGGCCTCTGGCTCAATTTTCACAAAGAGGGAGAGTTTCTTTGCTTGCACAAAATTTCAGGCATAGGTGTTCAAGCCTCGACTCGAACCCACAACCTTCTAGGTCAAAGGGGAGAGCACTATCCATTGGGCCAAAGAATCAGGAGTCAAAGCTCTGAGTTTCCCCCTTCCGAGATTCAATGTTAAGACTGATAACAACAGCACTACCACCCACTAATGCCTGCTTCCCCCTCACTCAGAACAGAGCAGGATTGTTGCTCTGTATGGCTCAGTTATCCTCTGCAGCATGGAGTGAAGTCAGCCCATCATTTCTTACCTGGGTGTGTGAGGCAACACAAGTGGCAATAAAAAGATAAAGGAACTTACGTTGGCTATATCTTTCTCCAGCTGCAGGACCCTTTTCATTTCATCCTTGATTTTGGAATCAGTTATGTTTAAACCTTTGTCCTTACAAACCAAAGTAGCCACATTTATCATGAACTGGAAGTAAGCTTCACATGCCTGCAGGAAACAAAAGATATAAATGGATGCTATGTTCTCTTGGAAAAATTCCAGGAACCTATCAACTTTGTTAAAATAATGGTTAGCATTGTCTCCCAGTTTTTTTATTTTTCTGGGTAAAAGGGGCCCAAACCTGCTTAGTCTTTCCAGAAAGCTATGGCCTCTCAGTTCTGATATCATTCTTGAAAATCTTTCTTGTATCTTCCCAATGCCTCTATATTCTCTTCATAATATGGAAACCAGAATGTAGACAGCATGATCCACTCAAGATTCGATATGTGAACAAGGAGCAGGAATAGGCCATTCAGCCTCCTCGAGCCTGCTCCGCCAGTCAATAAGGTCATGGCTGATCCAATAGTAACCTCAAATCTGCATCCCCCCTACCCCCAATAACCAAGCATCCCCTTGCTTATTCATCTCTGCCTTAAAAATATTCAAAGACTCTGCTTCCAAGTCCTTTTCAGGAAGACTGATGACCCTCTGAGAGAAAGAAATTCGCCTCATCTTTGTTTCAAATGGGCGACCCCTTATTTTTAAACAGTGACCCCTAGTTTTAGATTCTCCCAAAAGAGGAAACATTGCCTCCAAATCCACCCTCTCAAGACCCCTCAGGAATTTATATGTTTCAATCAAGTCTTTGGCTTTGTTAATCTGCGTTACTACTTTTAATGATTTGCAAATCTTTACCCGAGGTCCATTCCTCTTCCACCCCATTTTATTTTCCAAGCCATATATGGCCTCCTCCATCTATCTGCCAAAATGCATCATTTAATATATACCTATATTGAAATTCATTTAACATATACATGTCCATCCTGCAAGTTTATTGGTGTCTTCTTGAATTTTGTTGCCGTCTTCCTCTGTATTAGCGAAACCCCCTAAATTGGTGTCGCCAAAAAATTTTGATATTACACTTCCAATTCATGTGGGAGAAAGTATTCTTTTCTATTCGAAGGATATGTTTGGTCTCTTGGGGAATTGAGGAATATGGGGAGCGGGCGGAAAAGTGGAGTTGAAGCCCATTTTCAGCCATGATCATATTGAATAGCGGAGCGGGCTCTATGGGCCGTGTGTTCCTATTTCTTATGTGCTTATGTTGATAGGGTAAGTTGAAGCAAAGTGGAAAGAAGTTCATGTGGGCTATCTTTGTTTTGTAGAATGGCCTGTTTCTCTACTGCAATCTTTAATGTAACTCCATGGATAGGAAGATCACACAAGCCCTGATTTCATCTCCAACAGAAACAGTTTTAAGTAACCTAGTGAGCATTTTCTTTCCACAAACTGAATTTTCAACACTAAGACAGTCCAGAGTCTTCCTTCTCACTTTTCCTTCTGATTATGATAAGCTTTCTAAATTGATTGCTTGCTGAATCTAGGCGGTCACCAAGGTGAAATTTGTATTCAGGTGTAGTAAAGGTTAGGGAACAAAGATGGGGAAATGGAATTGTGATACAAGTCAGCCATGATCTAATCAGACCTAATGGTGAAACAGGCTCAAGGGCCTACATGGGGTTCCTACGCCCCTCAGCATCAACTTCAGTAGAGAAATAGTTCATTTGTTTTTTCATGGGATGTGGGCGTTGCTGGCAAGGCCAGTATATGTTACCCATCCCTAATAACCCTTGAGCTGAGTGGCTTGCTAGGCCATTTCAGAGGGCAGTTAAGAGTCAACCACATTACTGTGGACCTGGCGTCACATGTAGGTCAGACCAGGTAAGGTTGGCAGATTTCCTTCCCTAAAGGATGTTAGTGAACCAGATGGGTTTTTACAACAATCGATTATGACAACAATTACTGGGGCTAGCTTTCAATTCCACATTTAATTAATTAAATTTAAATTCCACCGACTGCCACAGTGGGATTTGAACTCATTGCCCCAGAGCATTAGTCTGGGTCTCTGGGTCACTAGCCCAGTGACATAACCACTACGTTACATCATCCCCAACTTGCTGAATATGCACCTCGAGAACTGGCTTAACACTACCTGAGGTTAATTCATGTCAGTCAACGGATGTAGGCTTCTTTGCCAGCAGTCTGAGGTGGATTCAGGTGTAAATATTCTGTGTAGAAACAAACTCCACTGCTCAGTCTCTCAACCCCTGCCTGTGATTCTAAAAACGCATTATTTTCAGTTAAGTTGAAATAGAACAGCCTCAAATGCAGTCAGATATTGGGGTAATGCTGTTTAATGGAAATTGCTAACTAGCCGCAGATGTGGCAATGGCGACATTGTTTTAGCCTCTTACATTAATCTAGTCCAAAATGTTTAACATAGAATATAGCTAATTGGAATTCCTATGTGAATATTCACTTAACATTTACCACTATAGACCAACCACGGAAGCCAAAGCACTCATAACGATCAAAGAACACTCAAAAGCCTGCTTTTTGCCTCACCATTTTGCTAAGGTCACATGCACAAGCTGTGCGAGTACATGTATTGAGATCACAGCCCAATACTGACTGTGTCTGTTACTCATTTGTTTTTCAGGAAAATTAGCCACATCTGGAGTACCAATTAGCCACATGTGGCTAACATATTGGAAAAGACTGCATCAGGAAAGGTAACAGCCTTTGCTAAAAGCCAAAGCAGTGTCTTTGAAACCACATGTGTGCATGAAATGGTTTATATTCTGGGTGTGGTGCTGCAGATTGCCATATATAAAACACGTAGCCCCTTCACATCGAGAGACCCGCGCAATCACACCCTGGACCAGCTTGGTCAGAACAATGCACCGCGCCTAGCTTAGTGTTTATCATTTCTTGTCAGCAATCGAAGAATTAATGACCACTTCTAAATTGCCCAACATCTGGAGCACTTATGAAGCCAGTAACACTAATTACTAAGCATTGTTATCAGCAAAATTCAGTGATAATAGGAAACAGAGCTAGTTACTAGCAGCATTATTAACCAAAGTCGTGATAGCAATAATGAGGCTTCTGTGGCTAACCAGCTCCCCCTTCCCTGGAGAACCATGCTGAGCCTCCTGCCATGTGTAACTTTAAATAACCTCACTGGAGGTACTGCATTGGAAATGCATTTGGTCTTGGATTGCACAAGAAGCGTAGAAAAGGAAGAACTTGGATTTATAAAGCACCTTATTGTCGTTAGCTGTGTCTTCGTGGGGTAGCACTCTTTACTTCAAGTCAGAAGGTAGTTCATCCCTTACTCCAGAGACTTGAGTACATAGTACAGCTGATAACCCCAGTGTAGCACTGAAGGAGTGCTACACTCCTGGAAGTGACATATTTCGGACAAGATGTGTAACAGGTTGTCCTCCTAGGTAGATGCAAAATATCCCATGCCACTGTTTTGAAGAAGAGCCAGAGGCCTGAACAGTATTTCTCCCTTAATCAAAATCATTAAAACAGATTATCTGGCCATTATCACATTGTTGTCTGTGGGATCTTACTGTGTACAAATTGTGTGTTTCCTACACTACCAAGAGTGACTGCCGCTGCAAAAATACTCACTTGCCTGTAAAGTGCTTTGCGATATTCTATGGTCATGGAAGGTGCTGTTATTGCGAATATTTTAGTTCATGGTTCATGTGTTTTAGAATATACCTTTTAATTTTAGAGTATAACTTGTAATTGTAAGAAATTAAATTTTAACTGCAGGAAATGGGGTAAATGCAATGTAAACAAGCTGGGAGGTTATTACACTTAAAAGGTCAGAATAGAAGAAATAGTGTTTTAAAATAGCAAATAGTCATTTGGTGGTACAGAACTTGAGTATTGCTGAACAAAGAGACATATCAAAGCTTTTCGTCTTGCACTCATCAGGACACTTGCAAGAAAACCAATATAAGGGGAAGACAACAATTTATACCGAATGTCAAGAGAGTGCTGATTGCTTGGTTAAAATAGCAGGGAGAAACCAATGTATGACCTAACTGAAAAGAAAAGCTGAAATGGAAACAGAAAATGGAAACATCAGAAGGAAACTGACTTTCCCTGTTTCCAATGAAACAAAAGCTGAACATGAGGTTTGGAAACCAAAACCTCTGGGCAGACTGAAACTAGTTGAGGCTATACAGAGGGACACAGAGTCATCCAAGCTCAGTTGCAGTATGGGCCTGGTGTGGTTGCAGCTCACTAAGAGATAGCTGAAGTAAATGATAGTTAGGTAGGCCAGCGCTCTAAGCAGAGCAAGAGACAAATGTCATCACTCACCATGTGGAATGTCCCATCTACAAGATGCATTGCAGGAACTCACCAAGGCTCCTTAGACAGCACCTTCCAAACCCATTTAGAAGGACAAGAGCAGCAGACAGATGGGAATACCATCTACTAGAAGTTCCCCTCCAAGCCACTCACCATCCTGACTTAGGGACGTAGGAACATAGGAACAGGAGAAGGCCATTTAGCCCATCGAACCAGCTCCGCCATTCAATACGATCATGGCTGATTGAACACTTCAATGCCTCTTACCCGCACTATCCCCATAACCCTTTATGCTATTGTTAATTAGAAATCTATCAATCTCTACCTTAAACATACTCAATGACTGAGCTTCCATGGCCCTCTGGGGTAGGGAATTCCAAAATTCACAACCCTCTGAGTAAAGAAATTTCTCCTCATCTCAGTCCTAAGTGGCTTCCCCTTATTTTGAAATTGTGTCCCATGATTCTAGACCGCCCCAACCAGAGGAAGCACCTTACCTGCATCTACCCTGTCTGTTCCTTTAAGTATTTTGTAGGTTTCAATGAAATCACCTCTCATTCTTCGAAACTCTAGAGAATACAGGCCCAGTTCCCCAATCTCTCTTCATAAGGCAGTCCCGCCATCCCTGGAACAAATCTGGTGAACCTTCGTTGCACTCCCTCGATGACAATAATATCCTTTCTGAGGTAAGGGGACCAAGCCTGCACACAGTACTCAAGGTGCAGCCTAACCAAGCTTCTATACAATTGAAGCAAGACTTCACTACTCCTGTACTCAAATCCTCTTGCGATAAAGGCTAACGTTCCATTAGCCTTCCTAATTGCCTGCTGCACCTGCATGTTAGCTTTCAGTGACTTATGGACAATGACACCCAGGTCCCTTTGTACATCTACACTTTCTAATCTCTTACCATTTAGGAAATGCACTGCACATCCGTTCATTTTACTAACGAGGATAACCTCACATTTTTTCACATTATATTCCATCTGCCATGTTCTTGCCCACTCACTAAGTCTGTCCAAATCCTCCTGTAGCCGCTCTACATCTTCCTCACAACACACATTCCCACCTAGCTTTGTATCATCTGCAAACTTGGAAATATTACATTTGGTCCCTGCTTTCAATTCATTGATATATAATTGTGAACTTGGAAATATATCGTCGTTCCTTCACTGTCACTGGGTCAAAATCCTGGAACCCCTTTCCTAACAGCACTGTGGGTGTACCTACACCACATGGACTGCAGCGATTCAAGGAGGCAGCTCATCACCACCTTCTCAAGGGCAATTAGGGATGGGCAATAAATGCTGGCCTAGCTGGCCATGAACGAATAGTGAAAAAGGATGTGGGTGAAGTTTGATCTCAGTTTGAATGTTGTGCGGGAACAGAAGATGGAAGATTGCCTGATTTGAAACTAGTGGAAGAATCTTCAGTGGTCCTCCTCGAGTCCTGTGGCAGTGAAAGCAACAAGCAGGAAGTATCGAAAACATAACCAGAAAAGGGGACTGAGGCAGCTTTAGTCAAGAGATGGTAAATTAAAGTTTTAGCTCTGAGAATAGCTAGAGCTGAGGAGAATTAAAGATTGTTTCCAGAGAACTGTGGCACACTTTTGGTTGTTCTCTATAGAAGTAAATAACTTTAAGATATCATAGTGTATAAGAGAATTCTTGGGGGAATTAAGAAGTAAACCTAAGGGCCCAGCATATGTGGGTATGAGCTATTTTGTTAATTTAATTGGATTTACTTTGTTTAATTTGTTGTGTGTACAATAAAGTTTGCATTTTGTTTACGTGTGGTGTAGTTCTATTGGTTAAAACAAGGTGTTTGGATTTCTCTTTAAATGTTAATGGTACTAACTGGATCGTAGCACTAAAAGTGTAAGATTTCTTTCTTTTTGCATTCTCAGGACCTCCAAGAGTGCTGCAGAAATAATGATGCAACACTTGAGGTTTAGTGAACAGCCCTTCTGTAGTCAGCCCTGCCTGCCAATGTATGCAGCAGGTTCCCACAAGTAGCAATGAGATAAATGGTCAACGTGTCCTTTTCCCTGATAGTGTTGTTTTCATGCTCCTCCTTTAATGGTGTCACGGGACCAAGGCGAACCAGCTGAACAGGTAGAATGGGCCTGAGTTTGACACTAGCCCCCTTGGAAGGCAGCGCCTCTTGGGGTATGGAGGTGTCACAGCAGATGGAGAAAGGAAAGTTGCCACAGTCCCATAAGCCCTGGCCTAACCTGCATGATGTTAGTTTACCTTTTCCCTTCACTCTCCTTCAGGTTGTTGTTGCTTCAAGAGGAATTCTCACAGGCAACCTGAGGTTGGGAAATGTGTCTGCAAATTAAAGTCTTCTTTTCATGTGGAAAGAAAAATTGAGCAGGGTGTGTAATAAGTGGGTTAAGACCACCATTTTTTTGTGCCCTGCCAAGGTTGACTCTTTGGTCCATCCTTCCACTTCCACTACTTTTACTCAAGTAACAGCTTGGCCCAGTTGACAGTGCTCTTAGCTTGAAGCGAAAAGCACTTGGATGCAAATCTCACTTCAGAATTTAAGCACACAATCAAGACCAGCACTCTAATGCAGTGCTGAGGAAGTGCTGTATCCTTTGAATTGTCATCCTTTGGATGAGATCTTTTTTGGCACTCGCTAAGGGAATTAAGGGATGTTTGGATAGGTCAGGAAAGTAGATTTGTGACAGGAGATCAGTCACGTTCTCAGTGAATGGTGGAGCAGGCTTGAGGGTATGTAGGGCCTGCTCCTGCTTCTGGTTCTTATGTTCTTATGTACTGACAACTTATTCCCAAACTCTCATTACCTCTTAGGCCAAGAGATCCCACCTGATTTCACCTCAGTCTCCTAACCACCTCATTTTAAACTTGTGACCATTCCCAATATGAACTCTGCTATGGTGAACAGATTGCCTTACTTGGTCGCCTGGCAATTTCCTCATTACCAAGGACAAGGTGGACAACATCTGGTGACTTGCTGATAGCCACAGCTGGGAAGTGCAATTAGACAACCTATTAGCAGCTTTTAAATGGGCTAAAGGGGAGAATTATTTAAAGTACACAAATTACTGTTGGCATTATTACCACATGGTGGTATCCTGAAGTGTTTGTATGCATTCCGGTCTACTACTTAACAAACACATTACTGTTTTTAAAATTTTAAATATTGGCACAGAATAAACAGCAGACAATGGAATGTGTACAAATGGGCATATCTAGTCCCCCATAGCCTCCAGCCCCTAGAGCTGTATGATGATGTTGACAACCAGCTCCCAATCACAGACTGGGTACATACACTGCTTTGTGCTTTAATGAGCCCCGTACAGGGCATGGACACTGTTAGGTTTGATCCTACATTAAGCCATCCTATCAAATTGATAAAGAAATACATATTGACATACAAAAAGATGGAGGACAGTGGGGAATATTTGTAAAAGAGACCAACAGAATTGAGGGGGAAATACATATTCCATTACCAAACAAACTGGCCAAAAACGAGGCATCATGGCCTGAATTTTGCGCATGCCATGCATGTACAATCAGCAGGCCTGAAAGTGGACCTGATATCAGCTTCTGGCCACGATAGCCATGATCTTACACTGGTTGGCCAATTAACTGGTTGGTCAGTGTGAAACGCACCCGGACATTGATGTAGCACTGCCAGCGGGGGCGGGAGTGTGGTGGGTGCTGGGTCAATGGGGACTCGGGGGGGGTGGGGGTGGGTTTAAAAACAGCACAGCCAGCTCCCTGAAGGCTGCCAGGAGTTGGTGAGGAGCCTCAGGGAGCTGTCCAGGAGAGAGTCTAATATCTGGCAGGAGTTATGGCCTCAGCACCCACTGGGCACACCAGACAGGAGGGCAATTTCAGTGGGCACTCGAACCTACTATTCTCTGATGAGAATAGTGCTTGTGCATTCTTGTGGAGGCAGTGAGTGCCCGGTGTGATATTCTGATGCCACGGGATGGCAAGAGGAGGCCATGCCACTAGGTGAAGAAGGCCTAGATGGAGAGGTGGCTGCCCAGGTGA
The DNA here is from genome assembly GCF_964194155.1 of Cetorhinus maximus. Lineage (NCBI taxonomy): Eukaryota > Metazoa > Chordata > Chondrichthyes > Lamniformes > Cetorhinidae > Cetorhinus > Cetorhinus maximus. The sequence continues at coordinate 88,223,813 of NC_135897.1, read as the reverse complement.
GCTCACTTGATGTTGTGCGGCGCACATGAATCCAGTGCCGAAAAATGTTCAATGATCTCCAGGGTGAATACTGGCGTTGCATGGAACAGTGTATTGGAGGTGGCTATTCATCATGTTGCTCAAGGTGTGGGATGAAGAGTGCCAAATAGCACATATCACTTTGCTGGCCAAAGCTGGGAGATGAGTCCGTTTGCCTTGGGCACCTCAAGCTGGCTCTCCTGGGGGGGTTGGCGAGGCTGGCCTGGTGTTGCAGGTCAAGGACGGATTAATGAATGCACTTTTGTCCGTACAGGAGAAGAGAAGCCATAATGCATTGGAGTGTGCACAAGCGGGTGGTGGGGTGCCCAACATCTTGATCCTCTCCAAGGTTGAGATGGATGCCCTGAACATGGAATGCAAGCGAGGTGCAAGGTTCACAGGTCGCGGAGAGACAGGGGTCTTGGAGGATGGTAAGAGCCCAGTGGACAGATGAGAGACTGGGGGAGTGTGCAAGAAAAGTAGAGTTGTGGCATCTCCAATGAGAAGTTCAAATCCAGTGTACCCATTGCTTGTCCAATCATAGTGCCTCAGTGAGGCAGTTGTCCTTTGTGACAAGCAACCATCTTACATGCACAGTCACTTAGGAATGAAGTTCGCAACTGACGTATTCTCTTCCTCCCTCAGATGCGCCATCCTCACGATGCATGACAGACCCCGAGGAACCCTCATGACACCCGAGGAGGAGCTGCAGACAGAGGCACCCGTGTCACAATCTCTCTCTGCACCAAGCACCAATGCAGGTACAGGCATGTCGGTGGGCAATAGTGCGTCTGCTCAGCTGGTAGTGCACAGTGGTGAAGGAACATCACAGTCGCTTGAGGAGCTGGAGGAGGCAGAGAGTGCCCTGGGTGCCAGCAGCAGGGCCATGCTGAGTCTGAGGTAGATGTTTGAGACTCTGGAGTTGTCTATCAGGCGGCAGGTGGTGGATGTCCTGTGGGATGTGCGGGAGGATCTGGCAGTGATCTCTGTGGGTCTACGCGCCATGGTCTCTGTCAAGAAGGAGTCCCTGTGCAGCGTGAGCACTGCATTGACTCAGAGCTCCAAGTGCGCAGTCTCTTCCATTGGGAGAGTGGCAACTCTCATGGAGAGGCAGCTCCAGGGACATAATCAGGGGTTTCTGGGGCTGCACTTGGACCTGCAAATCCATGCACTGGCAGTGACCTCAGTAGGTCGCTGCCAGTGTGAGAGATGGATGAGGCACCAAATCACTCTGCTAACCTTGCGCTGGCAGACCAGCTGCATGTTGTATCTGCGGGCTCCTCTCAGGGCGCTCCAGACAAAGACAGCTACTCCTCAGCCCCTCTGCCAGTGCTCGTGGCATCTGATGGTCCCTCCCAGGTGGTGCTTGCACAGACTCCGCTGGCCAGAGGAGGTCTGCCAAGGTCCTCAGGGCCAACAGGACATTGGCATCAGCAGGCCGCCTCTAATGCCGCTCGCTGCTAGCGGGGAGGGAGTGTCGGGGGTCGGGGGGAGGAGGGGGCACAGTGCCGAGATGCAGCACTCACAAGTGGAAGTTTGTGGCCCTATAAACACAAGAGGGTTTGTCAAGGGCGATATTACTTCAGTTGAAACATGTTCTATGTTCAAACTGTGTAAACATGACCACCATTTAAAGATGTTATGCTTCATGATCTGAATGTGCTTTGTGTTTCTCATAGGTTTTGGGCATGGGGGTGGCTTTTGACAGATGGGAAGGGCTGCAAACTTTATTTCAGAGCTAGTTAGTTGACGTAGGGGTTTACAGGATGGCCTCATCAGGAATATTGATCAAGGAGGTATCACCCTTACCCTCACTTTCATACCAAGCCTTGGATGCCTGGCTGAATGAAGGGAGAATCAAGGCCTGCCTGGTCTCCCTGCCTCTCACAAGGTTAATCACTTCTGCAGCCACGTCCCCATGCTGGGCCTCCTCCAGCTCCTCCTTAGACCCATCGCTTGAGTCAACTCCTGCAGCCTGGGGAGCGGCCTCGTTGTCTTCATCCTCCAAAAGGTGCAAAGTGCATCACACAATGACAATAAGCAAGAAACACTCTGGAGGATATTGCAGTGCTCCCCCTGATTGGTCCAGGCAGCAGAACTTCATCTTGAGCAGGCCAATGGCCACTCAATTACCACCCTCATGGAGGCATGACTTCTATTGTACCTCTCCTCCGCTTCCGTCCTTAGGTGTCAGTGTGGCATCATGAGCCAGCTTTACAGGGGATAGCCTTTGTCACCCAGAAGCCAACTGCCCACCTGAGCTGAGCCTTGGCACCTCAGAGTGCAGCAGGAGGTATGCATCATAGGAGCCGCTAGGTATTTGGCACAGACCTGCAAAATCTGTGTCCTGTGGTTGCAAACAAACTGGACATTAATGGAGTGTAAACCCGGCTCACCCACTGGTGCCTTTGTGGCCGCATCAGTGCAACCTATGGCACCCTGGGTGATGAGCTTCTGGCTCGCTCAACCTGGCTGGCTTCATCGTCTGGAAATGATTGAAGCTCATCATCCATCTGAACAAGGCATCGGTGACCAGCTTGCTGCAGCTGCGGGCAGCAGGTTGGGAGACACCACGTGGATCACCCACTGACCCTTGGAAAGAACCGGAGGTGAAAAGGTTCATTGCCTCTGTCGCATTGTTCAAAAGCAAAAAAAAATTAATCCTCCTCAGAGCCGAAATGTGAACGCTAGCCAAATATTACCTGCTGTGATAATGCTCTTAAAAGGTTATTTTAAAATAGTTTGTGCCCATTGAAACAAAGGTTCAACAACTGGAGAAGTACAATCGTGCTCGTAAGGATATAATTTGCAAATGTTTCGAAAGTTATGGAATCTCGCTGAAATCATTGCCCAATCGCTTTTTAACAAAGCTGGAGGTTGCGAAATAAACAAACATTTCAGCATCTCAAGAGATACTAATTGTCTTCAATTAGCCTAGGTTATGTTCTGAAGAAAAGCTGTGGTGTTAGTAAGTTAATATTTTCCCAGTAATAGACCCCCAAAGCAATCTGCAATACTGGACACATTTACATTCTACAGACTTACTCAGTTAAAAACTCAAACATCGCAACATCTGCAAAAACAGAACAAATGATCTGCAGTAATTGCATTCATTAGAACTGATTCATGGGCCGATGATCAATAAAAACTGTTGACTTAGCTTCAAGGAATAGAGCTCCTTACAATAAGCCTGTGTCTTTAATTGAAACAGGTTCCAAATTTAACAGCAAACAGCTCACAACAGGAGGTGGTGCTGATGAGATTAAACATAGGAAAAGTTGGCTGGAATTTTACAGCCCCCCCCCCCAGGAGAGTGTGTGGGTAGGCAGGTTTGAGGGTGGGGGAGGAAGGTGGAAAAACTGGGGTGCCATGACAGTGGTGCTGTGCCCACTGCCTACCCGCACTTGCCCAACCCCACTGTGATAGTATCAGTGGCATGAGAGGCTTTGGGTGGCCCACTCCCCTGTGGGCCAATTAAGGCCATTAAGTAGCCAATTAATAGCCATTCAAGGTCCTCTTTGTCCTGCTGCTGGAATTTTACCCACGGTAAGAGAGGGCACTGCCAGTTGTCCAGGAAGCCAGCTGAAACCTGGCAGACTGCTGACATGGCAAAGTGGGTGTGGGGGTGGCGGGGGGGTTTTGGGAGGTGGGGGATGGAGTCCGGGGCTCCTATCCGGGTACCCTGTGTCCATTGGAAGACACCTTCCCCAAGATAATTCTCCATCACAGGCTTTCCCCTCCCTCCCCCAACCTATTTCACCAAGGCACACCAGCATGTCTCCCATGAGACCCTTCCCTTTAAATCTAGGCTACATGGGCGTCTCCTCATCTGGACTGTCTGTAGTCCCAGCATTGGGCACAGCTCCCGATGGGGCTGCTAGGGCAAGAGAGCTTGCTCTCACAGGCAGGGCTTCCTATTGGAAAGGGAAGAAGGCCCACCTCAAGCTGATTAGCAGCCCAATGGCTGTGGGACGAGCCAGCCAAGCGGAGGCGGGCTGACTGCAGTGTTCAATTGTTCTGTGTTTGATTATGTGAGTCTGTTTACTATTGATGCTCACTGTGCTTGATTGGTTAAGCCTAGGTGTGGACACAGAGTAAAGTAAACAAAGCTGTAGAAAGTGCTTGAAGGCTGAGCTGAAGCATGGAATAGATATTTTAAAGCACCATAAATAATACCTGTTACACACATAGAAACTAATATCATCTCTGCATAACTTTGAGAATTAAAATATACAACATTCACCATGCATCGACTTTTACATCGGGGGTGGTGATCCCACCCCCAGCGTAAGATTTAGCTAGTTTTCTATGTTAGCACTGAAGCCTGAAGAATTATCAAATTGGGAATCACTTTGGAATCAGAGGTTCCTAAATAGTGCAGTACAAACTGATACTTATTTACATGTTAACCAAGCTGTAAGAGATATATCATGTTATCAACAAGTCACGGGTCCAGGTTTACACTGCACCATCAGGGCAAGCTATTTTGTGCTGATCATATAGATTTATAAATATAGCCATAAACTATCCCGTGATATCCATGATCGAGGCATGTTAATAATGTGTAACTGAATTAGAAAACAGTTACCTTGCTAGGCGCTGGTATTTCTCACCCTCCTGAACAAAATATTCTCCATGATAAATTTTTATGGTAATCGTATTAAAATAAAGAGGACCTATGAAGCCACTTGATTTCATCTCACACCCTTAATTCTCTACCACTGGTCCACTGTGGCTGCAGTGTGCACCATCTAGAAAAAACACTGTGCCAATTTGCCAAGGTTCCCCTGAAAGGACCTTTTAAATCTGTGACCTCTACCACCTAGAAGAACAAGGCAGCAAGTGCGTAGAACATCACCATTTGCAAGTTATCCTCTAAGTCACACATCATCCTGACTTGGAGCTATATTGCTGTTCCTTCACTGTCGCTGGAACCCACTCCCCAAGAGTACGGTTGGTGTACCAATGCCACATGGTCTGCAGCGAATCAAGAAGGCGGCTCACCGCCCAAAGTCTATGCTGACATCTCTGGTACAATACTGAGAGAGCAATTAGTCCCTTTTAGATGAGCTTTTTAAACTGAGACTCTATTCACCCTGTCAGCTAGATGAATGTAAAAGATCCCAAGGTGTTATTTGAAGAAAAGTAAGGAAGTGCTTCCTGGCATCCTGGCCAATATTTATCCCTTAACTAGCTTGACTGAAAACAGACCAATGTGTCTCTTCATTGGTTCGAAATCCAAACACATTGTACCACCTGCATTCTTTCCCATTCAAAACAATAGAACACTTTTATGTTTTTCTGTCTCTTCCCTTCCTCCTGTGGTCTGCAGGCTTTTAAAATCCAAACATGGCATCATCAAGCTTCTGATTAACTTTCTTTAGCTAAGAATTGATTAGTGAATCTTTTGCATGCTGGTACACCTGAAGCGTTGGCCTCTCACTGAGGCTTCTCGATAATAAAAATTACATTTAACAGTCTCAGTGTGACTAATACAATGAAATTGGCATTTGGGACATTGGCTAATGTGTTGCCTGTGCGTTATGTAGCAGTTTCCTGTGACGTATGGTTCACAAATAAAGGCCATTCAGCCCATGGTGCTTCTGCTGGCTCTTTGAATTCATCCCACTTTCCTCAACCTTCACCAAAGCACCACAATGTTTTTGTCGAGAATTTATCCAATTTCTTTTGGAAAATTATAGCCAAATCTGCTCCCACCATCATTTCAGGCATTGTCTTCCAGGTCATAACAACATAGGGTAGAATATTTGAGTCAGCGAGCGGGGGCAGGGCCCACCCAAAAAATGACACGCGGTGACGTTAGACGGGCCTCCCAACATCACCGCGCATCATTTAGATTTTCAGTTCGGTGGGCGCACAGTCAAAGGCTTATTAAGACCTGTTAAAAACTAATTGAAATATTTAAATGAGCTGCCCATCCAGCCTTAAGATCGGCGGGAGGGGGGGCAGGAGAAGAGCCCAGGCGGCCTTCGCATTTTTCATGGAACCTCATCCACGGGCGGGATGAGGTTTCATGAAGCGTTTAAAAATTCAATAAAAATGTTTTTTAAAAATCCATTGACACGTCCCAGCTCATGTGACACTGTCACATGAGGGGACATGTTTTAAAAGTTTTTAATTTCTTTATTGGGAGGTGCCTCAGGGAGATTTCTGTGCTCTTTTGTGCACATGTGTGAAAAAGCACAGGCCCCGACTCAGGAAATTCCACCCCCCCCTCAGTGCTTCCAGGCAAGTGTCACACTGGGTGGGCCTCAATTGGTCCGCCCCTGATCGTGGGCGCCGATCAGGTTTGCGCCCACCCCCCCCATGCCCGCCTTCGCACAACCACCCCCCCCTCCCCCCCACCAATGGGGGTAAATTTCTGCCCATAAAACAAATACTCTTCATCTCCCTCTGGATTTTCTGCCAATTATCTTTTTTCTGTGACATTCTCTTGCCAATGGAAACAGTTTCTCCTCATCTATTCTGTCAAAAGCCTCCCAAATTTAATGTTTGATTAGCTTTTTATGGTCTTTGCACAAGATTAGAAACCATTTGAAATGTAATAAGAATGCCACATACCTCCTTATAAGCACCAGTGCATTCATAGTAATCACAGGATGGCAAGCCAAGGTTGGACTGGTCAATCTGTTAATTCACCAAAAGTTAATGCATGTTTAATGTTATATCAATTCCAACATTTTTTCACTCATCTTGACCCAGACTTAAAACTAATGCCATGTTAACAACACGTCCTGTTAGCAATGTGTAAATTGGCCAGCTCAGGGAATTAAGAGATACACAGTGACCTATGAATCTCCAGACTTGCTGGTTGATTTATGGTCCCCCATCATTTGCTCCAGACAAATTACATCACACCCTTAGCCTCATCCTTATTTTTCTGAACTTGATGGATTTGCACATTAATTGCTAATTAAACTCACCGCAGAAAGTTATGTCTGATAATTAACAGTGCAAGTGCCATTTTTACTCACTTCGTAATTGTTAATGAAATGTCAGTCAGAAGTTAAACAATTTAAACTGGAAGTTGGTAAATAGCAAATTTAAAATGTTAAACTTTTTCCTTATTTTTTCTTTCCTGCCTTTTATTCTCTCTTGCCTCAATCTTTAAATCTCATTCGTTGACGAGATAGACTGTAGGTCCCATTGTTCACTCAGGTCTCATTTGCCCCATTGCCCAATATCAGCTCATTATTCCGGCAAGTTATGGTCAAAAAACCTTTGAGCTGAAGAAAAGTTTTAACTAACTGCTCAGGTCGTGAGATAGCATGCTTCAGCAAGATCAGAGATAAAAATAAAGTGAGGATGTTAATATTATGTCAATTATATTGTTAAGCTTAAAGATAAACAGATGGAGGGTATTGATTGATGAAGTATCTTGAGCACATATAAAGAGGGACTGGTTTAGTCGGTAGGAGGCCGACATATATAGTGCTGCATTTTGTAAATAAGTGAACTATCAAGAAAAGGATTTGCATCTAGTTTCGTGCTTCACCATCTGCTTGGAATTCAACTACCAGAGGAGATTCCGAGGACTATTCTTGGACCTCCCCAATTTGCCTTCTGTTAATTTAAAATGAAAGGAAAATCTGTTGGGTTCTGTTCCCATCCTGCAATCTCCTCTTCAATTTTCCTCCTTGCAGTTCGCATAGATGATGCTCAAGTCCAAAATCTACCCCAATGTGTATTTTTCAACCAAGCAAAAACTATTAAATCTGTTATACATAAAAGTAATATTTTGTAAATGAATGAATCTAAATGGAAATTTAACAAAAATGAGTCTTATCTAAGTCACGTACATGGATTATGTAAACATTGGAGTTTTTGTCATCTGTCCCAACAAAAAAGTCTATAATCACACGTTTTCCAAATGTGCTGGTCATCTTTCCAACGATGGCCTCAAGTGTCCAATTTTCAGCTAGGAGAAAGCAAACACACACTGTGATGACAGCAAACTGGGTGACCTTCAGTACAGAGAATAATCCCTCACCCGACCCACAAATAAAATGCCCTTGAGCAGGTTATAGGAAAACGGTAACAAAAACAGAAAATGCTAGAAAAACTCAGCAGTTTTAACAGCACCTGCGGTGAGAAAGACAGAGTTAACGTTTCCTGTCCATACGACTCTTCTCCATAGGAAAACGGTCACTGGTTCAAAAGCAAAACACTGTAGATGCTGGATATATGAAATAAGGACTGAAAATGCTGGAAATGCTCAGCATGGCAGGCTGCATCTGTGGAGGAACAGAGTTAACGTTTCAGGATGATTCAGGCAAACTGTTCACCGTAGTGAGTTGCTCGTGTGACAAGTGGCCACAAATTTAAAATGAGGTTTGGAGTGTGAAATGAAGTCAGGTGAGGCTTTTGATCCAATGTTTGATAATAGCTGAGGAATACATGATAAATAAAGGCAGTGAAAGTGGAAGGAGAGTTCTGAAAGTCAATATGGAGGGGAAGCAAAATTGACAGTAATGGATTGGATGTCCTCGATAGACCCCCTCCGATCTTTCCTTTCCATTGTCGGATATTGGGGGTAATGAACACTTATATACGACACTATCTTAATAGAGATATTAACCATTTGATTAAAACAGGTTAACATCGCTAATGAAATAACAAATTAATGTATTGTTTGTATACCACAACATTTGTGGCTAAAGTATTCCAAAGTAGCTCTCTTGCAAAGGAGATTCATTTAGCAGATTCTGCAGCGCCTGTATGTGTGAGTGTAAGGATGAGTGTTTACGTGTGATATAGTATGGTGGGAGTGTAGATCAGTCCTAGTCAGTCTGTCAGTGTCAGTGTAAGAGAGAATCACTGCAAGTGGCAGTGAGTTCCATATTCTCACCACACTCTGTGCAAATAAATTCCTCCTAAATTACTTATTTGATGTTTTGGAGACTATCTTCTATTCATGCTGCCCCTCTTCTGGACCCACCCACAAGTGGAAATGATTCATCCACCTCCACGCTATTTAATCCCTACATAATATTCAGGAGTTGTATGTAATCTCCTCTTAATCTGCTCTTTTCCAGAGAATAATACAATTCCTGATTAATCTTAGCTGATTGATGCATCCTCTCAGTTTGGTAATATCCTTGTCATAGTTTTCTGCACTTTCTCTGGTGCTTCAATTATCCTTTTGCATTATGGAGACCAGAACTGTGCATCATACTCAAAGTGTGGTCTAATCAAGGTTGTATATAAATTTAACGTTTTCCCCCTGCTTGTATGTTCTTTTCCCCTAGAAATGCACTCCAGAGCTTTGTTTGCAATCTTTATGGCCTTAATCAGCTTGTTGCAACATTTAGCCATTTATGTATCCATATTCCCCAACCCCTTTCTTCCACTATCCCACTTCATGTTTTAGCTTCCAAGGAATTGTCTCTCCTACCACCTCACACTTTGTGATGGTTACTTTAAGGTTTTATTGATATGCCCAGTCTGCAAGCCTGTCGATGCCTTCCAGTACTTAGTGCATTACTTCCTCGATGTGGCTAGCTATAAAGCCCTCAATGTAGGTATCACCTGTAAATTTTGATGCAGCACCTTTCAATTTCAGAATCCAAATTCTTTACATGCATGGCAAACTACAGTAGTCCTATCAGAGAGCAGCAGCTGATTGACACTCGCATAGCTGGCATCCACTCATTGCACAATTCGTTACTGCGTGCTATTCATCTTCACATTAAGGATTTCATTTTCTTTATCTTGACAATTTTGATAAAACATAAAAATGCATCAAACGTCGTAAAACGTTTCTGTTCTCATCTCACCGTGTTCCTTGTCCCAGTTGTCTGTTGCAACCGGCCACTCAAACATACCAGTCAGCATGTTAATTAATGGTGCTCCACCCTTGCTTTCAATTGTAGCTGAAGGACAAACAAGGAGAAGCATTAGTGTATGTCAAGGCAAACACGAAAATGGTTGCTTCAGTTTCAAGATCATCACTCACTTTGATTCGTGCATGACTTGTACAGTGTCTTTGCTTTCTGAATTGCCTCAGGATCTCCATTATCTGACTTCTCGAGGACATCTAGAACCAGTGTAGAGAAGAAAAATAAATCATTAGGCTGGGCAAGGCAGTTCAGATCCGTTTTTGGTAAGTTAGACCATAAGACCATAAGACATAGGAGCAGAAATTCGGCCAATCGGCCCATCGAGTCTGCTCCGCCATTCAATCATGACTGATAAGTTTCTCAACCCCATTCTCCCGCCTTCTCCCCGTAACCTTTGATCCCCTTACCAATCAAGTTGCTGTAAGGGATTTTCCACAACCACTTAATGATATGTAGGTATTTCATCCCAAGTGTTGATGAACATAGTAACAGTAGGAACAGGAGATCATTCAGCAGCTTGTACCTATTCCACCATTCAATCAGATTGTGGATGGCCTGCAACCCAACTCTATTTATCATCCTTTGCTCCATGTCTCATGACATGGAGCTTTTCTTTATGGGCAGAATCTTTCACTTGGCGTGCTGCGTGCCCAACCCGCTCAAGCATGAAATGGCGTGTGATGACATCGGGCGAACGTCCCAACAGGATTGCGCACTCGCGCGATATTTCGGTCGGCAGGCGTATGCGAGAATCGGCAGTGCGCCCGCCGACAATTAAGAGGCCTATTCAGGCCATTAACGTAGTAATCAATGGGGATTTTTTTGTTGCCCATCCAACATTACGGTTGGCGGGCGGGCGAATTGGCCGGGTGGCCTTTGCCTTTTTGAGGAAACCTCATCCAAGGGCGGGTTGAGGTTTCCGAAATTAATTTCAAAAAATCAAAATGTTTGGACAGAATTCTCATCAGCCAGATGTTCAGGTGACTGATTCTGATGCGTGGACATTTTTTCGGCATTTCAAAATCTTTATTCATAGCTTTTGAAAGCTTCAGCTCCCTGAGGCAGCTCTCTGCCTTCAGGGAATTTTCATTCCGTGCTCCCCCACGCCGACTTCAGTGCTCGCCCTCCTCCCGCCCCCAACCCCGGCAGCGCTGAGCATTTCAACGCACCTTTCACGCTGGCTGGAAGCTAATTGGCCAGCCAGCATGAAACCACAATCGGGGGGCCTATTGTTGGGCAGCAGGCCACTCACAGGCCTGCTGACCACGCCTGCATGCCCAATTCAAAATCCTACCTTAGGAGTGCTCCTCCTCTTTGACCCATTTACGTTTTGAGTTTGTCAGGACGTCAATTAAGATTATGAATTTCTTTTTAAAGCCTTATGGTTTGACACTGCTATTTGAATTGTTTAAGCGACCTGTTAATCTCAGAGGGAGGATTGTAGTCAGAATACAAGGTGATTTGGGCTTCAGATTGCCAACTCTTGTTGGATGTATTCCAGGAGGTGTTACCACATGACCTCCAACTGCTCTGCCATGCTCTAAGCTCCCGCATTAGTTACCCGACGGGCCCATTGTCATGGTGTTCTGCCTCCCCATGGCCAATTGGAAAGTAAACACTCTACCTGATTTTTGAACAGCTTATTTTCTCTCATCACCAATATTTTTTCAGAACTAATAAATGAAAGTATCAAAAGAAAACAAAATCAAACCCAATTATTCTCTTGATTTTTCTCTCGATGGTATTCGGCAAATTACTCTTTAATTACAGGAGACTACAGGACAATCCTGGAAAGTTGGCAATCCTAGCTGGGTTGCATTGGTGTCTTCACGCCAGCTCCTTGTCCCACAGCAATGAGTCTACTTGTGCTTAACAGCAGTACAGCAGGCCTCAAACACGTTCACTGCATTCCAATACTGGATGCAGATACAAAGCTGTATAAGTACATCAGGACCAGTCTCAAACTCACAGCTGCTAACAGATGGAATTTAGAAGCAGTCCAGCTATGCAAGCTCTTCTGACAGGCTATAAATTAACAAGTTAAAGAGAATGACCTTCAACGCCAATTCCTCCCAGGTCAACCCATGCTTTCAACACAAAGTGTTATCGACCACAGGTATCTTGGAAGTCAAGCAGGTCACAGAGCCAAAATCAGTACTTCTGACATGGCAATACCCTTTGAGCTCACATTAATAAAATGTTGTGCGTTACACAATTTAAACTAACACAAGCTGAGATCATTCACCTGGTATCAGCTATAGCTCAGTGAGTACCACTCTCATGTGTGAATCAGCATTGGTCATTGAGTCAATTCCTACACCGGAAACTAGGATATGTAATCCAGATTGACTCTCCTAGTGCTAGCGCTGAGAAAGTGCTGAGAAACTGGAGTGCAGTGCCATATTTCTAATGTGATGTTATACCAACATTCTTTCTGTAAAAGACACCTCAACACTATTTCAAAGAAGAGCAAGGCAGTTTTTATGGGCATTCTGAGGCAATATTTATCCCTTAACCAATAACCCAAAAACAGATAATCTGATCATTATCTCATCAGTGCTTGTGGGACCTTGCTGTGCACAAACTGGCAACCATGTTTTCCTGCCTTATAACAGTAACTAAACGTCAAAAGTAACTTCATTGGTTGTAAAGCAACTTGGGAGATCTTGAAGTCAAGAAAGGTGTTACATAGGTACAAATCATTCTACTTTCCATTCCTCACGGGAGAACTGTGGGCCCTTTTCCTTCCCTGTCAGACTAAGCGCAAGTTGGATGGTGGTCAGCCAAACTGGGCTGCGCTTCAAGGAACCAAGAAGCTCTTAGATATGCTGCTCCCAGAACACAGTAAAAGCCACTCCCGCCTTAACCCTGCTGTGGAGACTTGCTGTGAGACCACCCCATCCCCCCACCAGAAACCGATGCGATGCAGCCTGTGAAGTCTTGCGCTGACCCCCGTGAATTCTGCGCGATGGAAGGTACGTGAACTCACCCTGGGGTCAGGAGCGACGTGCAGGTCGCCGGCTGCACACGGTTTGAATCCTGTTGTGAATCACGTCGCTCTAACTGGATGCCGCTGTGGGTTCTTAATCCAGCGGGGAGGGAGGGACGATTCCAGTGAGCAGGTGTCATAATGAGATGCTGATTTATGCTAATGATGTTCGGAATGTTCAGCAGTGGGAAACGCGACCCGCCATTGGCGGCTGAAGCGCACAACCGCTTCCTCGCTTTACATCGTCGTAAAACCGGTTTTGGACCTTCTCGCGAGGTTTAGCGCTTGCGCCTCCCATGACGCCTGCCACAATCAGGAGCGGAAAATCCCAGCCCTTCCTAACACACTTAGAGGACCAGCTGGAAAGCACAAGGGCAAACAACTTACAAAAGAATTGAGGCACCAACAAGCCCCCCACCCTGTGCCCCCTCTCCTCAACACTCAGTGAAGATCCAGTATCAGGACTCAGCACAAGTGGGTTGCTAGAATCCACCTACATGATGTAACCTTTGCTCGTGGGTCTTTCAAGTTAACTCCCTCAGATGCCTGCTGATGCAGTTGTCATAAAACAAATAAAGTACAAGCCAAAATTTTCCAAGTAAACAATGGTGGCTGGAAATTTTGCTGACTGCCAATGAGGAATGTGCTGACTATTTTCCCAAATGTACTGGCAGCAAGCCAGGTTCCCTGCCAGCAATAAATTCTTGAAAAATTTCCCTCGTCATTTATTACTTTAATTAGGATTATATGGGAAGAGGGTGGTGTAGGTGTAATGCCGCTGGGCTAGTAATCCAGAGGCCCAGGCTAATGCCCCTGGGAACCTGGGTTCAAATCCCACCACGGCAGCTGGTGGAATTTGAATTCAGTTAATAAATATGGAATTATAAAGTTAGTCTCAGTAATGATGACCAGAAAACTATTATCGATTGCCATTAAAAACCCACCTGGTTTATTAATGCCCTTTAGGGGAGGGAATCTGTCATCTTACCTGGTCGGTCCAGAACTACAGCAATGTGGTTGACTCTTAACTGCCCTCTGAAATGACCTAGCAAGGACAATTAGGGATGGGCAACAAATGCTGGCCTTGCCAGTGATGCCCACATCCGATGAAAGGAAAAAAAAAGGTCATTTACCATTTGCTTTGTACATAGGAATAGATTTTTGGTGACTTGGAGGGTTTAGTGAGTTAATGAATAAAAACTCGTTTTAAATGGACGCACTGAGCTCACACCTTATGTGTGCCATAAAAATGGGCGCATTAACCTTTCACACACAGCTGCAGAATGGATGCACTATACCCTCCTACTCGAGCTGGCCTCATAAATCAGCACACAGATCTCCTCACTTGTGCAAGTCACAAAATGGGCAAACGGCACACCGGGTGCCGAAGATGACCTTCTGAATTTGGAGCGTCCTTGCCTGCACTCAGGGGCAGTGCATAGCCAGAAAAACCAGCAACATTTCAATGCCAGCAGAGAAAAAAAAAATCTCCCGAGCTTAAGATGATCGCTTTCACAAAAAGCACAAAAGAGGTTCCAATGCCAGCAAAAAGCTTCACTTAAATTTGACATTTTAATCACCTGTATTCCCAAATGCCTCGCAGCTACAGCCACAATTTTCATAGATTAAAAAGGCACTGAGCTATTGAGGACAGAGAAGGTTGTAAAGCCTACTTGTAGTTCCCATAGCAACAAAAGAAGTGACAATGCACAGGAAAGTAAGACTGTCAATAGTACAAAATTTCAAATATTGTTCTAATATATTTGCAGCTTAACCTTGAAATTAATTTTTATAATGCACCCCCCACTATAGAGTCGGATGATGAGGGGTCTCCATGAACAATTCTGAAATGTTGGGTGACACTTAATGCCCTCTTCTATGGTGAGTTTGGTGGCAGGAGGTTATTTAATTGGGTGGTAGGATGTTGGGTGGGGACCTCACCACCTTTCCCCTCTACCCTGATTAAGACAGTAATGGGAAGGCCCGCGGAGGGTCTTCCTGCCCCGCCGACAACTAAGGCTCTGAGGTGAGCAATTAATGCTTCAAGGCCTCGTCCTACTGCTACCAGTATTAACCCAGTGATGGGTGGTGGACTAGCCATGTGGGAAGCCTGAAAAGCAAACCCCCTCAGAATTGCCTGTGGGCTTCTGGGAGTTCGGTGTGGTCAGTGCCGGATCAAGGAATCCAGCATTGGGAAGGAGGTGGGGGTGCTGAGAGCCACTTCCCTGCCCTTGCTGCCAACCCCTCGCTCCCCCCACATCCCCCACCCCGTGGTCCCCGTCCTGCCACATCACTTACCCGGCCTGGCTGCCTTGGGCCAGAAGCTTACCTTCGTCGGGTGGGCTGGGCGGGGGCTGGTGGGGGCGAGCATGGAGCCGATAGCCGCCCGCGATCGGCTGCGCGCCGCCATTTTACGTGGGCCGGCCAATTAAGGCCCGCCCAGCGTGACACACAGCCGTTAGCGCTCAGCGCTACCTGTGCAGGCGGGGGGGAGGAGGAAGAGTCGGGGCCTGACTCAGGGAGATTAAGTTGATATTAAAATAATTAAATAAAGTGTTTAAAAAGTTATCTAAACATGTCCCCTCATGTGATTGTGTCACATAAGATGGGACATGTTTTTATATTTGGGAATTTTTATTTATTTATTTAATAAAACTTTCAGGAAACCTCATCCCGCCCGTGGATGAGGTTTCCTGAAAAACGCGAAGGCCGCTTGGGGTCTTCTCCTGCCCTCCCGCCAACCTTAAGTTTGGACCTGCAGTGCTGCTAATTAACATAATTAGTTTCCTAATGGCCTATTAGCCTTTGACAGTTCGGTGGGCATGCAGCTGCCTCCAGCCCTTGCCTGCAGATCGAAAGATCTAAATGACGCGCGATGACATCGTGATGCACGTTCAACGTCATCTCACGTCATTTTGTGACATATCGGCGTGTTGAGCCCGCCCCCGCACGCTGATGGCAATATTCTGGCCTTGGTGATCCTGGCTTTGGGTGTGTGCGTTACCGGCAGCAGCCACCGCCTCCCCAGTGGTGCTGCTGAGCAATGAAGAATTGCTGGCCTCTGATTGGTCGGCAGCTCGCGGTAGGCAGGACTTCTGCTCCTGGGGTCCTCGATCCCAGGGAAGGCCTGCCACTGCCCAGTTAAGTACCTGAGTGGCACTTAATATGGCAGGCCTTCCCAGAAAGAGGCGACGCGACATGGAGTTCTCGCTGGCTCTCCAGCTGGTTGGCGAGACCCCCGGTCACCGACATTAAATTCTGCCTGTTGTGTGCATTCACTGTAGGGAGGGATTTGTCAAGTCTTTAAAGAAAGAATAAAAGCTTGCATTTCATAGTGACTTTCACATCCTCAGCATGCCTAAAGTGCATTACAGCCAATGAAGTACTTTTGAAGTGTCATCACTGTTGTGATGTCAGAAAAGTGGCAGCTAAAAACAAGCTCCTGCAAACAGTAACCAGATAAATAAGCAGATCATCTGTTTTAGTGATGTTGTTTGAGGATAAATATTGACTGGGTACCAGAAAGAGCTCTCCTTATCTTCTTCAACATAGTTCCATAGGATGTGTTGCATCTAAAACTAAAACAGAAACAGAAATACCTGGAAAAACTCAGCAGGTCTGGCAGCATCGGCGGAGGAGAGCACAGTTGACGTTTCGAGTCCTCATGACCCTTCAACAGAACATCTATTTGGGAGGGTAGATGGGGCCTTGGTTTACTACCGCATCTGAAAGACTCCACCTCTGGCAGTGCAGCACCCCATCAGCACTGTACAGGGAGCAGCAACCTCAATTTTGTGCTTAACTCCTTGGTGAAGGATTTGAACTCACTCCCTCTGACTCTAGTGTGAGAGCGTTGTTCATGAGCCATGGCTGACAGCATTATGAAACAACAGCACAGGTTATCTATAACCAGGACAGCATCAGGTGATACATAATGCAATTGACCACTGGTTATTATTACAATGTTGCCAGAATTTCTATCTCAGGCCTCAACTTCAAGGCTTTCAGCAAGTTCACATCATCAAGAACACATTTTAGTGCAAGCCTCCTATTCTGCAGCTGGGAAATGAGGTACAGCTGTAGCATATAAAGGACTGCAGCAACTTCAAGATGAGGGCATATTCTGGACTGCACATAGTAACACCAATACTACCATTCAGAATGGAAATTGTTGGGTCAATCACACCAAGAGACTCCACTGTTGTAAATGATTGGGATTAATTTTATGCAAATAATTTGTACTATGTCAATATCCTCTACTCACTGCATTCGGCTGCAGAAAATCACTCGCCTTTATTGGGAGACGTTGCTGTAGTTTTGGTCTGAAAGTTTTTTTGCTGTAACTGGTAGAGACTCTGGTCCAGATTTTCATCCCTGGGTTGGATTTGCCGAGTCTGGAGATTTTACAGCTTGACGAACCTGAGCTTTAAAAATGGCTGCCCGCAGCTCCGATTTCTGGTTATGGGGAGAGGGGTGGTGGGCTGACACAGGAGTCAGGGCAGGCCACCCTGGAATGAGTGTGGCAGCTGCCAGGTGCAGAGGCGGGTACAAGGCCTGCCTCTGTGCTCCGGCACTGTGTTTAAATAAATAGGAAATAGCTATAAAACAAAAAAAATCCCTGCAGTCCACACATTTCACAACCCCCCCACCCACCCCACACTCCCTCTGTCCCATCCATGCCAACCTATGCCAATCCATGCCCCCACTCATCCCCATGGTCCCCATAAGCCCTCTGCCAATTTAGTGCCAACTCATGCCCTCCAACCCTTTGTCCTTACCCACTCCATGCCAACTCACCTAGTATCCGTAGACTGTTCCATGGCAGTTTTAAAACTTCCTAGATAACTTTGACAGGTTTGATATGTTTGACACTTCTTGGGTACCTTTGACAGGTTTAACATTTGGACAGTTCCTTGACAGCTGGACAGCTCTTTAACAGTTCCCTGAGAGCTGAACAGCTCTTTGACAGCTGACAACTCTTTAACATCTCTTTAAAGCTGGACAGTTTCTTGACAGATGGACAGTTTCTTGACAGTTGGACATTTCCTTGACAGCTGAGCAGCTCTTTGAAGCTGGACAGTTCCTTGACAGCTGGACAGTTCTTTGACACCTGGGCAGATCTTTGACAGTTCCTTGACAGCTGGACAGTTCCCTGACAGCTGGGCAGCTGTTTAACAGTTCTGACAGCTGGACAGTTCTTTTATAGCTTGACAGTTCCACTGATATTGTGTGTAAAAAGTACATAATCATTTTCACTTTTAACAATCCCAAAGGGTGCCTTACCTCTCCTAAAAGTGTCCAGGGATCATATCAAAAGAGGTACCTTACCTCTCCAAAGGGGTACCCCGGCTATCCAAATGAATCCACCAAGTTCACACCTCATCTAACATTTTCTAATCTGTGCATCCCAGATTCCACACTCCTGTTCTTCCAAAATCCTACTTCAGTGGAGGCAGTTGGTGATCTAAATGGTCAGCTACCTCCGCAAATTGCGTATGTGTGAACCCTGGCCTGACTCTAGCCCCGCCCCCTGCAAAGATGGGAAATGCCAGGTTCGGGGGCGGGACTTAGAATTTTCAGCCATGTCTGGGGTTTCCACCTTGATGGACAGGCTTTTCGTCATGGCAAAGATGTGGGCCTCTGTTGAAATAGACTCCGTCTTCTGTTTGTTGAGTAACTTGACTCTGTTTGTTGTGAAATAGACTGCTGCATAAGTCTCACCCCATCTTCAGCTTAATGGGCGACACAGTGGGGTCAGTAAACGCAATACATTTTTCTGGTGTTGATCTTTAATATCAGGAGCTCCAGGCAAAAGTATTACACATGGAGGGAGAGAATATCACCAATTAAGAGCCATTGAAATAGTGACTGGAAATTCACTGGCCTGTAGAGCCATGATAATGGCAGACTAATGGTGAATGCCAAGACAGTCACAGTTCTCAAATTATGGAATTTGCGAATAATACCATTGTCATGGGAATGAGCAGCATCAAGGTTAGTTTCATTTCCACTTGTGGGAAGAGCGCTGCAGAGCTGAGCTCAATAAATCTGTAACAATAGGAAATATTCTGGCTTAGACATCTGATGAAAGTCATGGGGCTGAATTTCACCTGGGTGTTGGTGGCCCTGCTTCCTGCTCCCCAATGTAAAAGTCATGGGCCAGCCTACCCATGCTTGGCCAGCTCACCCCACAGCCATTTAATGGCCGTCAGACAGAGTGCCATAACTGTGGAAAAATAGGCCACTTCAAAACTGTTTGTCACTTGAAAATGCTCACAACGTGTCAAAAGGGGGAGAAAATGTTAAAACAGAGCCAGATACGAGAAGTTGATGAGCCACAGGCAAAGGAACTAACCTTCCTCAGGGAGCTAAATGATACTGAAAACAAGTATTGGAATATTAAACTCGAAGTGGATGGATACCCAACAGAGTTTAAAACTAGACACAGGAGCAGGGGTTTCTGTTTTATCAGATGTAGTCAAATGGCTCAAACAGATTACATTGCAACCCTCATCTATCACATTTCAAGGCCCTGGTGGGACAGCTTTATAAATGAAGGGCCAATTCATGGCAGAGCTGAAATACAAAGATGGAGAAATCCTTGAACCTCTCTGTCATTAAAAATCAGGAGTGCTCTCTACCAAGCAGAAAGGCACGCCTAAAACTGAAGTTAATCTATCAAGTGCATGAAGTTGCTGCTGAGAATTACAGCAGTACATTTCAAAATGAATTCCCAAAATTGTTTACAGGCCCAGGAAGTTAAAAGTGGAGCACCAGACCACCCCAAGAGCTGAGGAAAGTCCCTCATCCACATCAAAGACAAGGGTGAAATTGAAAAGATGCAGCAGCAAGGAGTTATCTCACCGGTCATCATGCCAACAAAATGGTGTTCAGGCATGGTTACGGTCCCAAAGCCAAACAGCTCTATAAGAATTTACATGGATTTAATTCAACTCAGTGGAATGTGAGATCACCCGATGGCCTCAGTGGATGAGAGCTTTGCCAAACTAGCCAAGAGTACCTTTTTTAATACCAAATTGGATGTGATCAGTGGATTTTGGCAGTTGCCCCTGGACAAAGAATCCAGATTGCTAACACATTTATAATGCCATTTGGTCATTAATGTTTCAATAGAGTGCCCTTTGGAATAGCGTTCGCTCCAGAAGTTTTCCAGAGAACAATGTCTCACACTTCAGAAGGCATGGAAGGAGCAATATGCTATATGGATGACATACTTAATAATGGCTCCACGAGAAAAAAAGCACGACCGCAGAGTCTTACAGGATGCAGGCCTAACATTGAATTAAAATTATGAGCTTGCCAAACCCATGACTAAGTTTCTGGGTTACATGGTATAAGCCACTGGAATCACAGTTGATCCACAAAAAACTGAAGTGAACAGAGAATTTCCACAACCCAGGAATATAACTGAGCTTCAAAGATTCCTCGAAATGATCAACCAAGTAGGCAAGTTTCTATCAAATTAAGCAGAGGTCAACAAGCCCTTGAGACAGCTGTTGAGACAGGGTCAACAATGGAATGTGGACCGGCAAAATGTTTTCAAAATAATTAAATAACTTCTAATCTCTTCTGAAATCTTGACCCATTACAACCCAGAGTTACTGAACATAGTAGAAGCAGATGCATCATCTACAGGTCTGGGGGCAGTTTTATTTCAAGTGCAGAGAGATGACAAGCATAGTCCAGTCTACTATGCCTCTAGGTCCCTAACAGAAACAGAATAATGACGTGCCACAATAGAGAAAGAAGTATTAGCAGTAGCGTGGGCATGCAAAAATATTTACAGACTATGTCATGGGATTGTGTTTCAAAAGCAAAACAGACCATAAGCCACCAGTCACCCTTCTGAATATGAAAGAAAATGTGAAGATGCCACACTTAGCAGTTCAGACTAAGATTGGTGAGATATGACTCCATCACAGAGTATGTGCACGGAAGTATCAAACAATGGCAGACACTGTCATGATTACCATCAGAAGGAACCAAACAAGAGGATTTACGCTCATCGAGGAGGTTGAATCATATATATTCTTATTACTCAGCACTTACCAGCTACTATAAAAAATTGTAGGAAATAAAACAGGCCCAGCAACAAGATGAAGAATGTATCCAAGTCCTAAAATATCATCTGGTAACAATATCTATGCTAATCCAATACTTTTGGCAGTACTTTGAATAGTGCAAACACTTCAATTTCATTGACAACTTATGAGTCTTCAATGAGAGAATAGTCATTCTGAGATCACTTCCGTTCGATACTCATCAAAGACTTCACCAAGGTCATTTAGGGTAGCAAAATGAAGTACAAGAGCCCAGCAATCAGTCTGTTGGCCAGGCATTACTCATTCCATGGAAGAAATGATTTCTATTTTCCGTCAGCTGTAAGCAGCCAAGCAGAAGAACTCAAACCCAATATCACCACGAATGACCACAAGAGGGTAAAAGAGCTTGATGAAAAACAGAGAAGCAACTAGGAGCAGAACTTTAATCATAGGCACAGAGCACATGAGTTACCAGTGCTGAAGCCCAGGGAGAGAGTATGAGTCTGAGACCTACAGAAGGGAGGCACAACCATTGAAAAAACTCCACAACCAAGGTTGTACAGCATTGAGACAGACCAGGGTCTCATAAGGAGAAACCACCACCTTCTCAAGGGCAGTTAGGGATGGGCAATAAATGCCGGCCCAGCCAGCGAAGCCCACATCCCATGAATGAATTTAAAAAAAGAAACCGCGGTGCCTTAATATTCTTGGAGAGAAAGCCAGTAGGAACTTGGGCTTACTACTCAGATCTTGATGAAGAATAAAAAAGACATACTACAAGCTCCACAGACACCTAGGAGAAGAACAGCCACATCGACAGAAGGGAGAGTACCAAATCTTATCGATCACAGAAGGAGATCAGGAAGATTGGTCAAGGCGTCTCAGAGACTAACACTGTGAAGTGTGACACTTTTGGGGAAAGGTGTAGGAGGATATAAATATGATGAGGATAAAGACTTGGGGGAGATGTAGAGTGAATGGTTAACATCAGAAGCATACATGATGCTGATGTAATAATGATGTCAGATCACATGACTGAGAAGTAAGAGAGATCTGGAAGGAGGAGAAGCTCCAACCTTGTGCAGGGATCTAAATGTGTAAATACTTGCGTTAAATAAAGAGTAATGGTTTTGACTCCAGCAGTACACTTTGGAAGAATAGACAATCTCCAAAATCCCTGTCTAGACCCCGACCACACAATGAAACATAGCTCTATAATGATAGTCCGGGAGTGAAATTAGGAAACACTTCTACATACAAGGGGCAGTTTCTGATCCAGATGACCAGGATCTCGTTCGCTGGCTGGAGGGCCGATGAGGGCCCTGCATCTCCTCCTCTGGGGAAGACCCGCTGTATGAAGTGCCAATCAGGTAATTGAGTGGCCAGTAGCGAGCCTTCTCCGAGATCAAGGACACCAGGGGTGGAGGCTGGCAGCTGTGCATTGCAGGCAGCACCAGCAGAAGCTGTGGCAGCTGCTGGCAATCCACCCTCCACAGGCCTGGGGTCAGTGAGGGACCCAGGCCACAGATGAGTGATAACGGGATGGGGTTGCAGGGAGGGGGTTGTGGGAGGGGCTCAGAAGCAAGGCATCTTTCAGCAGCCTTCCCCCTTTCCTATGCCGTGTCCCTCGATCAGGCACTAAGTACCCAACAACAAAGACCCACCCCCCATACCCCCACTGGGAGCCCGCAAGCAGAGGCAGACTTAATCAGGGAAGAAGTGGGAAGACAGCACTCTCCCATCTGATCAAATGCCCTCCACCTCTAAACTCGCCTGTGGGGAGGGCATTAAATTCTGCCCAAAGTGTGGTAGAAGTTTGGAATTGTCTTCTGCAAATGATAATTGACGCTAAATCAATTGTTAATTTTAAAACTGTAAAAGACGATAAGGTCTTTGTTATCTAAAGGTATTAA
Organism: Cetorhinus maximus; assembly: GCF_964194155.1. Taxonomy (NCBI): domain Eukaryota; kingdom Metazoa; phylum Chordata; class Chondrichthyes; order Lamniformes; family Cetorhinidae; genus Cetorhinus; species Cetorhinus maximus. Next base: position 88,200,970 of record NC_135897.1, on the reverse strand, counting down.
GGAATATTATGGACAAAGGTGGGTATATAGAGTTAGGCTGCAGATCAGACATGATCTCAGTGAATGGGTTTGAGCAGCTAAATGGGTCTACGCCTGTTCCTATATTTGTATGTTCTTCTGCCAACCTTGGTCTATCAGAAGCTCTCCTGCGTGTGTGTGTGTGTGTGTGTGTGTGTGTACTATATGCCTTTCACAACACACTCCTAATATTAAGTGTCAACACTGAATCATAATAAGATGATAGTAGTGCTAAGAAACACACCCGTCTTTTTTAACATTTTATGTAATGCTCCCTGTTGGGTCATTATTCACAACCTCTTCATTCTGCCTTCCTAAGCATACTCCTGCCCATTACTCCACATACCAAACTACCCTGCAGGTGCACCCATCCTTCTTTATTTAGGCATCACCTCACATCTCTATATGACCATCCAACACTGGCACACACCCTCATCTTAATATAACACACAAGAATTCAAGAAACAAAGAATTAGGGGCAGGAGTAGGCCACTCAGCCTCACAAACCTGCTCCGCCATTTGATAAGGTCATGGCTGATCTGATTGTGGCCTCAAACCAACTTTCCTGACTAGCCTCTTAAAGCTTTGACTCCCTTGTCAATCAAGAATCTACCTAACTCAGCTTTAAAAATATTCAATGACTCTGCCTTCACTGCTCTCTGGGGAAGAAAGTTCCACAGGTTAATGACCCTCTGAGAGAAAAACATTTCTCCTCATCTCTGCCTTAAATGGGAGACTCCTTATTTTTAAATTGCGTCCACTCGTTCTAGTCGCTCCCACAGCATCCACCCTGCCAAGTCCCCTCAGGATCTTATATGTTTCAGTGAGATCACCTCTCATTCTTCTAAACTCCAATGGATGCAGGCCCAACCTTTTCTCAAACGATGACCCCTTCACCCCAGGAATCAGTCGAGTGAATCTTCTTTGTAGTGCTTCTAATGCAATTACATCCTTTCTTAAATAAGACCAAACCTATGCACAGTACTCCAGAAACAGTCTCACCAAGGCCCTATGCAGCTGTAAGGCCCTGTACAGCTGGAGCAACACTTCTCTACTTTTATACTCGATTCCCCATGTAATACCATTCGCCTTCCTAATCACTCGCTGGACCTGCATACTAACTTTTTGTGATTCATGTACCAGGACACCCAGATTCCTCTGTACTGTAGAGTTCTGCAATCTTTCTGAATTTAAATAATATGCTGTTTTTTTATTCTTCCTGCCAAAGTGGAGAAGCTCACATTTTCCCACGTTATAGTCCATCTGCCAAAAGTTTGCCATTCACGTAACCTAGGTAAACCTCTTGACAAACTCTTTATGCCTTCTTCACAACTTACTGTCCTACCTATCTTTGTGTCATCAACAAATTTAGCATCCATACAATCAGTCCCTTCATCTAAGTCATTGATATATATTGTAAATGGCTGAGGCCTCAGCACTGATCCCTGTGGCACTCTATTAATTACAGCTTGCTAACTCAAAAATGACCTGTTTATCCCTATCCCCTGCCTCCTGTTAGCTAACCAATCCTCTATCCATGCTAATATATTACCCCCTACACCATGAGCTCATATTTGATGTGCTAACCTTTGATGTGGCACCTTATCGACTGCCTTTTGGAAATCCAAGTACACCACATCTACAGATTCCCCATTATCCATGTTACTTGATACCTCCTCGAAGAACTCTAATAAATTAGTCGAACATCATTTTCCTTTCACAAAACCATGTTAACTCTACCTGACTGCATTAAGATTTTCTAAGTGCCCTGTTATAACCTCCTTAACAATAGATTCTGGCGTTTTCTCCATGGCAGATATTAAGCCAACTGGCCCGTAGTTTCCTGCTTTCTGTCTCCCTCCTTTCTTGAATAGAGGAGTTACATTCACTATTTTCCAACCTAATAGGTTCTTTCCAGAAGCTCGGGAATTTTGGAAAATTACAACCAAGGCACCTGGTGGTGTTCCCATGTACCTGCTGCCCTTGTCCCTCTAGGTGGTGGAGGTTGTGAGTTTGGGAGGTACTGTCAAAGGAACCATTAGTGAGTTGCAGCAATGCATCTTGAAGATGATACACACCACTACCTCTGTGCATAGTGGTGGAGGGATTGAATATTTATTGTGGTGGACGGGGTGTCAATCTAGCGGGTTGGGCCTAGGACTACCCTGAGGAGCTCCTGCAATGATGACCTGGGACTGAGATGGTTGGCCTCCAATAACCAAACCCATCTTCCTTTGTGCTAGGTATGACTCCAACCAGTGGACAGTTTCCCCCCTGATTCCCATTGACTTCAGTTTTTCTAGGGCTCCCTGATGCCACACTCATTCAAATGTTGCCTCGATCTCAAGGGCAGTCACTCTTGCATCAACTCTTGAGTTAAGTTCTTATGTCCATGTTTGGACAAAGGCTGTAATGAGGTCAGGATCTGAGTGGCGCTGGTGGAGCTGAAACTAAGCATCAGTGAGCAGGTTATTGCTGAGTAAGTTCTGCTTGATAGTGCTGTCCATGACAATTTCCATCACTTTGCTGACATTCAAGAGTCAACTGAGAGTCTTATGGACTGAGAACAGGTGGGTTACTGCCAACTTCCCAACAGGCTGTCCATTTCAGTCCTTTTGACCAGTCGTCTATTGCAAACCCATTCAATCTCGGGGTAAAATTCCCCCCAAGTTTCAAGCTGATGACTTCTCATGAGAACTGGGAAAAGTTAGAGCTGTAGCAGGTCTTATATAAGTACAGAGGAAGGGAAAAGAGTGGAGGGGGAAGAGCAAAATGGGAGGTCTGTGACAGGATGGATGGCAGGGATGATTAAATGACAAAAGGGATAACGGTACCAGGCAAAGAAAGATGGTAACGGGACAAATAAAGAAACAAGAGCTGTGTCTAGAGGAGGTGTAAATGGCAACAACAGAACCACCACCAGCAGCTGCTATCCAAAACAAATCTCCAACTTTTTCCAGTTCTGGTGATAGGTCATCTACCTGAAACATTAACCCCGTTTCTCTCTCCACGGATGCTGCCTGATCTCCTGAGTATTTCCATCATTTTTAAAATTAGTGAGAAGTTGACCTTACTTCCTGCAAAATGCATTGCTTTGAATGGCTGCTCTTCTATCTAACATCTGTAAAGTTTTATCCTTATTTAGCTGTAAAGGACTGTCACTGTTATCCATTGCCTTGTCTTCTCTCGCTATCCACATACACAGGAGGAACCACTGGATAGTAATGAAGGATGGGAATTCTCAGCATAGCCCTCTAACCTCAGTGTCACTTGGATGTATACTGGGCCTATATTCATTGAAATTTGGAAGATTGAGGGGTGATCTTATTGAAACTTAGCCTGTAACTTGCGTGGAGTGGTAATCAGAGTTGGATTGCCACTCCGCTCCTAATTGCTAACCTGGAAATGAAGCCACTCCATTCTCACATGACCTTCTGACTCAGGCCGGGTGAGAACAGTGCAGTGCAGCAGGTTCCCAAGGCCTGTGTCGAGGGCGGGAGACTTGGTGTTAAGGAAGCCATGCTCCCTTCATCAGCCACTAGCTCCCATAAGGCATGTAAGTTTGAAGGTCCGGTCACTTTAAGAAGACAGGCAAAAGTAAGTTTGTAAGGTAAGTGGGTAGGATTGGGGGCAGGTAGTTGCATGGTTGGGGGAGGGGAGGGGGAGTCAGGTGGTCAGGTGGAGTCAGGTTGTTGGGGGTGTTGGGTGGTCAGTGGGGGGTGGGTCGGGTGGTCAGTGGGGGGGATTGGATGGTCAGTTGTGGGGTAGGGTGGTCGGTGGGGGAGTTGGGTGTCAGAGGTGGGGGGAGGTTGGGTGGTCAGATGTGTTGGTCTGTGGGGGGGTGTTTAGTCAGGGGAGGTGGTCATTGGGAGGGGTTGGTTGGTTGGTGGGGGCTATCGGGGGTCAGTGAGATGTGGTCAGGGGTGTGGTCAGTGGAGGAGGTGGACTATGGGAGAGTCAGGTGGTTATAGGGTGATTGGTCAGTGGTGGGGGTGGTCAGTGGGGGATGTTGGATGGTCAGTGGGGAGGTTCGAGTGGTCAGCTGGGGGTGATTGGGTGGTCAATGGGGGGATGGAATAGTCAGGTGGCCATGGGTGTAGCCCATGGGGGCAGGGTAGTAATTGGGGGGGGGTCACATGGGAAATGGTGTGGTCAGTGGGGGTTCAGGTGGTCAGTAGGATTAGCCAGCAGGGAGCCAGGTGGTTAGGGGTATGGAGTGTGCGAGGGAATCAGGTGGTCAGGGAGGGGTTGGATGGTCAGTGGGGTGATAGTCAGTGGGGGAGGGTCAGGAGGTAGTCAGGGGGTCATCAGTGGAGGAGCGATGGGGAGGGTAGTTGAGAGGAGGGGATGGCAGTTGGGAGGTTCAGAGTAGTGGGGGAAATCTCGTGGGGGTTTGGGGGTGTAGTTGGGGTGTCCAGGAAGGGGGTTGTGTTGGGTGGGTCCATGCGCTAGGGGGCAGGGTTAAGGGACTGGGGATAGGTCTGTGAGGGATCGGGGGAGGGGTCCCGTGGGGGGGGGCGGGGGTCAAATGGGGGGTTGAGGGGGGTTGGGGGCTGTATCAGGCGTTCTGCAGTGGGGCAGTACTATCACTACCCAGAAGTTAGAAATGGTTTTAATTCTTCTAACTTGTTCTGGGTAATTATTACTGTAAGATAGTTGGAATCATCTGAAGTTTGCAATTTAAATTACTTTTAGATGGTTCTCAGTGCGGGGAAATTGCCTATTGGAAATCTGAGCCTCCCGGACAATTGATGTGCAGTCCTTAGATGGGGACTTCTGGCAGGGGGAGGAAGGAGTGCTCCCCCAGCGCGTCATTGAGGTACTCTCCCAGGTATGATAACCCGGAGCTCCAAAGTTACAGGTCTAAATGTTCTGAGGGGGCTTGACAAGAATGTTTTGACATGGATGTTTCCTTTATTGGGGAATCTAAAACAAAGGGGCAGAGTTTCAAACTAAGGGGTCTCCCATTTAAGACGGAGATGAGGGTCAGTTTCTTCCCTCAGAGGGTCATTAGTCTTTAGAATTCTCCACACCAGAGTGCAATGGAGGCTGGGTCATAGAATATATTCAAGGCTGAGTTGGATAGATTTTTGATCTACCAAGGACTCAAGGGTTATGGGGGGGCAGGCAGGAAAGTTAAGGAGTTAAGGCCGCAATCAGATCAGCCATGATCTTATTGAATGACAGAGCAGGTACAAGGACCAAAATGGTCTGCTCTTGCTCCTTTTCCTTATGGTCTTCTGTTTTAACTCTGCACAGTTCCATGTGTTAGCTCATGAGTTATTCAAGAGTTGTGCTGTACATTACAAATTCAGGATTGCTTTGAACTGACTGCAAATGTAAAATTAAATATATATATTTGAAGCAAAAATATTTAATGGGCTATAGGGAAAGAGAAGGGAACTGGGATTATGTGATTGGTTTAACCAAAGCCCTGGCCCAGGCATGACAGGCCAAATCACCTCCTTCTGTGTTGTAACATTCTATGATTCTATATAAATACAATATTGCCCTTAAGTATTTCACTACAAAATGGAAGGCCCACATCTTTCTTTAATGATAGAAGTGTGCTTGGCTTAAATGGACTGATACTTGATTCCAGTAACTAAAATTAAATTTCCTTTGAATGTGATCACACCAACTGAATGTTTCCACTGACCAGTCCTCGCCTTAAGCAGCTCCTGCATGGCCTGCAAACAACTGCTAAAAATAATCCAATTGGATTGCAACACCTGCCACCTCATCACAATTTATAGTTTCAGGGTCAAACATTAATGTACAAATGCTGTTGGAGCCAAGATAACAAGGATGCAGCAAATGCAATGGGGACTGAGAATAGATCAAAACTTTATCCACTGGTTAGAGTGATCAGAGGAAATTATTATTGTACTTTGTCGAATAGGTTTGTGTAGTATTGCTGAAAAAAGGGACATGTCTAAACTTTTTGTCTTGCACTCATCGGGGCAATTGCAAGAATATCAATATAAGGGGGAAAACATCAATTTATACTGTATGTGAAGAAATTGCTGATTGGTTGGCAATTGGCATTGCCATGGAAAATGCACCACTGATGGTGACTGACAGTTAACTGCCAAGCATTGTTTGAAATTTAAACCAGGCAGATGTGTACAGATCGAGCTTTATACTCCCTTGAGTTTAGACAAGTGAGAGGTGATCTCATTGAAACTTAACAGGATTTTGACAAGACACAGCCAGGTAAATATTGAGAGGTTGTTTTCCCTGGCTCGAGCTAGGAGGCATATCCTCAGGATAAGAGGGCAATCATTTAGGATTGAGCTAAGGAGAAATTTCTTCACTCAGGGGATTGTGAACCTTTGGAATTCTCTACCCCAGAGGGCTCAGTTGTTGAGTATATTCAAGACAGAGCTCAATAGATTTTTGGGTAATAAGGGTATTAAGGGTTATGGGGTAGTGCGGGAAGGTGCAATTGAGATAGAAGATCAGCCATAATTTTATTGAATGGTGGAGCTGGCTCGAAGGGTCAGCTGGCCTATTCCAGCTCCTAATTCTTGTGTTATTATATTCATAAAAGTAACAAGAGGGGAGGTTTTTTTTTGTAAGTTAAATATGTGATTCAGAAACATTTGGTGCATTAATTTTAAAGGTGTTGAAATGTTTGGGGAACATTGGCACCTGCAACCAATGTTATGACTCCAAATATGTCATTGGGTCACTCACACATGGCATTAGCAACATGAAAATAGGGAATATTTTTTCTCTGTTCTCATCTACATCACATTACAAAAGTATCACAATTATTTCTTTAAAAGTAAAGAACAGCCAGAAGGTTATTATTTTGTGCTTTGCTTTTCTGACCTGGAGTCAGAAATTTACCCCAAATTTCCAATTTGCAATTCTGTCCAAACAAGGAACAACAGAACTATAGTTGATATCAGATGATGCATACTTTCAGCAATTAGACTGTGTGGCCTTTAAGGAGCAGAGCCTAGCTTCATCTGTTTAGCAGTTGAATGATATATTGTGCGTTGAATGGGATCAATTTTTTCTCATCTGACGGCTTTATAATTACTTTCATACCCAGGTTTATTCTGTCAGATTGTTAAACTCAGAAATCCCTCTTCATTTATTAGTTTATAATTGATAGCTTTTGAAAAATGAACTAAATTTAAAGTGTTACATTTCACAGCTACTCAGTTATAACTAAACAGCCACACCTCCGTTGAAGTGACAATTAATCGCCAACCACCAGCCTCCATTCCCCGGATTTATCACTGATTTAATTCTTTTTTTCATTTATTTCACCTTCCTTCCTTTAAGTCAATAGTGTCAATCATTCCAATCCAATCTTACAAGTCAATGCTACATTACAGGTCTTCCATGCATCAAGGTCTATGGTGTGAGTAACTTCTGGAGGGAGTTGGATAATTCATTTTTTTGTGACAAAAACATTTGAGAGCAATGACAACAGCAACATGCATTTATATACCGCCTTGACATAGTAAAGCATCCCAGGGCACTTCACCGGAGCAAACTTTGAATCCAAGCCGCATAAGAAGATACTTGGGCATGTGGCTAAAATGATGGACAAAGAGATAGGTTTATATGGGTATCTTAAAGGAGGAGGGAGAGCTAGAGAGATTCAGGGAGGGTGTTCAGCAGTTAGGGACTAGACAGCTGAGGACTCGGCTGCCAGTGGTGAGGTGAGTGAAGTTGAAGAAGCATTGGGTGTTTTTTTGAGCTCCCAGAATGAGCACAATGGACTGCCTTGTTCCTTTCCATTCCTGGACTCCTATGAAATACTCTGCATAACACAACAGTTTTTATTCTGCAGACTTGTAATGCATATGGAAGAAATTTTTTTAAAAAGTCAACAATAACTTGAGACAATTAATTATCAGCACCGTGGAGGCGTGGCTATTTAGTTGTAACTGGGTAGCTGTGAAATGTAATGCTTTAGGTTTAGTCCATTTTGATGCATCTGTGGAACGCAAATAAATAATGAAATTCTAATCATTATAAATATTGGAAAGCGTCTTTTTCACTCAAAATTATTTTTCAGGAGATTAAATACGTAGGGGGAGCACTTTAATAAAGTAGATTGTGGGTAGTCAGTGGAAGTGTGGGTTTGATGATACTAATTCATCCCAGTGTTTTCTTATCTACATATTTATAAAAAAAAATCCTCTCAGCATCTCCACCTCTCCCTCCGACTAGAAAAAAGTAGACATATTCCTGTCTGTCATACTTCAAAGGTCTGTCTCATTTTAGTTGTCGCATATTATTTGATGTAAATTTCTATGCCGCACTAGAGAAAAATGATGATGAAACAAAGGGAGTAATTTGTAACATACAAAGTCTCCAATAACATCTTTGGGGACAGAATATCCCGGAGGCAGAATGTCTGTGGTCTCCTAACTGAAGTCAATAGAGACTCATCCCATGTTTACACAACAACAGCAGCTTCCTAAATGGTTTATGCATGAACATGGTTTCCTTTGCCAAAGTTATGACCCAAATAAGGCCTTAAAGGAGCAGACATCTGCATTTCCATTCTATTATCTTCCTGAACTTATAGATTCAAGAGGGTAAACCTCCAATGGTCAGAGGTTTGGTAACCAGAGGACATAGATTCACAAGTCATTGGCAAAAGAATCAGAGTTAGGTGAAGGGAATTTATTTTACAGAGAGATTTGTCATGATCTGGAATACATTGCGTTAAGAGGTGGTTGAAACAAATACAACAAACACCTTCAAAAGGGAATTGGTAAATATTTGCATTTGTTTGGCTAGTGAGAAAAAAACACCTTGGAGTAGGACAAAGACACAGTAGGCTGAATGGCCTACTTCAGTGCCATAAGATTCTATGATGATTCTAAGCTTCTGAACAGCAATGACTGTACCACTTCGGCCTATCTTGTTGGTGCCCATTGAACATTCTGGTACTGGTTAGTCCACCTTCATGGCCTTGCCAAGATGTAATGGAAGTACATGACAAAGGCATGAATGCAGCCCCCAGGATATTTTGAGGCACGTACTGAGAATGGTAAAATGGGAAGAGATACCTGAGAGAACAATATTGGAAATAAAGCGGAATAGCTTCAAAAGATGCAAAAGCAATTTATCCCTGAGAAAGGTCTGGGACAGAATAAAAAGAGTAAGATCAAGTTTAGGTTCTTAATAGCATTGTGAAAAGCATTGGAGAGAAAAAGAAGACGTTTAAATGTTTAGGAATGAAACAGGATCAGAAGATCTTTAAAGATACATTGAGGCATGCCAAGATAGCAATGTTACCCGCAAAGAGGGATCGCAAGCATAAAGCAGAATAATAAATCATCCGTTTAATATGTGTTTGTGTGAACAAAGCTGGGAGTATCTGCTGAACATGCTATATAGAATGGCAGTGGGAAGACGGTGAAAGTGGAAATTCAGTGCAGACGGGAAAAACAGTTCTGATGAAATGACCTGAAACCTTAACTCTGTTTCTCTCCACAGATGCTGCCTGACCTGCTGAGTTTTTCCAACATTTTTTGTTCTTATTTCAGATTTCCAGCACCCACAGTATTTTGCTTTTGTCAAAAAGGGGCTAAAAGCTGCTAACCAAAATTAAATATATAAATAACCAGAAAAATGAATTTGGCCTGAAGGACTAGAATTAAAATTAACTAACTAGAGGATAACATCATTAAAGGAATCCAAATTGTATTAAATAAAACATCGTGTACAATAGTAATTGAATAATAAATAGGAAAAAGTGATACTAAGATAAAAATAGAAGCGATTGATATCTATACCTATAAGTAGATAGACTTTCAACCAAAATGGGACAGCTGCCTGCCATTGTCTGCAATTTCTGTGATATGTGGAAACCTCAGCGTGCTTCACGTGTCCTAGATAATCATGGGTGCAGAAAATGTCTCCAGTTGCTTGATCTTGGGCTCAGGGTTTCTGAGCTTAAGCTGCAGCTGGAGTCACTGAAGGAAATGCAGGAGGCTGAGAATTTCCTGGAGGGAGGCGGTAGTGTAGTGATATTGACACTGAGATTTTTTTTATTATTCATTCATGTGATGTGGGCTTTGTTGGCTGGGCCAGCATTTATTGCTCATTCCTAATTGCCCTTGAGAAGGTGGTGGTGAGCTGCCTTCTTGAACTGCTGCAGTCCATGTGTTGTAGGCACACCCACAGTGCTGTTAGGGAGGGAGTTCCAGGATTTTGACCCAATGATAATGAATAACGGTGATATATTTCCCAGTCGGAATAGTGAGTGACTTGGAGGGGAACTTCCTAGTGGTGGTGTTCCCATGTGTCTGCTGCCCTTGTATTTCTAGTGGTCATGGGTTTGGAAGGTGCTGTCTAAAGAGCATTGGTGAGTTTCTGCAGTGCATCTTGTAGATGGTACACACTGCTGCTACTGTGCGTTGGTGGTGGAGGGAGTGAATGTTTGTGGAAGGGGTACCAATCAAGCGGGCTGCTTTGTCCTGGATAGTGTCAAGCTTCTTGAGAGTTGTTGGAGCTGCACTCATCCAGGAGTATTCCATCACACTCCTGACTTGTGTCTTGTAGATGGTGGACATGCTTTAGGGAGTCAGGAGGTGAGTTACTTGCCCCAGGATTCCTAGCCTCTGATGTGCTCTTGTAGCCACAGTATTTATATAGCTAGTCTAGTTCAGTTTCTGGTCAATGGTAACTCCCAGGATGTTGATAGTGGGGGATTCAGTGATGGTAATTCCATTGAATGCCAAGGGGCAATGGTTAGATTCTCTCTTGTTGGAGATGGTCATTGCCTGTCACTTGTGTGGATTGAATGTTACTTGCCACTTGTCAGATCAAGCCTAGGTATTGTCCTAGTCTTGCTGCATTTGGACATGGATCCAGGGTAATGCACTGAAGACCCAGGTTCAAATCTGACCATCGTTGAACTTGAATTCAATCAAAATCTGGAATTAAAAGTCTAATGATGACCATGAACCATTATTGTAAAAAAACCACCTGGTCCACTAATGTCCTTTAGGGAAGAGAATCTGCCATCCTTACCTGGTCTGGCCTACATGTGACTCCAGATCCACAGCAATGTGGTTGCCTGTTAAATGACTTTTCAGAGGGACTAGCAAGCCACTTAGATGTATCATACTGCTACAGAAAATTGGACCTACACCACATGGTCTGTAGCACAATTCAAAAAGGCAGCTCACCACACTGCCAGCTTCTCAAGAGCAATTAGGGATGGGCAATAAATGCTAGCCTAGCCAGCGACACCCACATCCCATGAATGAATAAAAAAAAACATTCTGGGAAGTGATCATCCCACAGCTGCACTGTGTATATAAGGGGTTGACCATCTGGCAAGGTAGGAAGAGGCAGACAGTGCTGGAATCTTCCAGGAGTGTGACACTTTCGAAGGAATTTTCAGTGTTGACATTTTCAGTGTTGGTCACTGGTGAGGGTAATGACACCTTGGGTGAGTGCAGTCCAGAGCATATCCACTGCACTGACTGGCAAATAACGACATAGAGCACAGCAACTTGTAGAAATGCAATGATCATGGGGATTTAATGGACCAGTTCTGAAGAAGAATTATATAGGCTCAAAACATCAATTCTGTTGCTCTCTCCACAGATGCTGTCAGACCTGCTGAGTTTTACCAGCATTTTCTGTTTTGGTTTCAGATTTCCAGCATCCGCAGTATTTTGCTTTTATCAAGTGCGAAAGACTGACAGGGGTAGGAAAAGTGTTGTGACCTTGCAGTCAGAGTTTTAGGAGCTAGGAAGGAGGTTAAAAAGCAGGACCTCAAAGGTAGTAATCCCTAGATTACTTCCAGTGGCAGGTGCTAGGAACAGTAGAATAAAACAGGTTAATATGTGGATGGAGAAATGATGCAGGGTGGAGGGCTTTAGATTCCTGGGGCATTGGAACCAGTTCTGGGCCAGGGTGGACCTGCTGGATGTCGACAGGTTGGATCTCAACAACACCGTGGATGTACCTACACCACATGGACTGCAGCAGTTCAAGAAGGCGGCTCACTACTACCTTCTCAAAGGCAATTGGGGATGGGCAATAAATGTTGGTCTGGCCAGGGACTGACACATCCCAAGAATGAATAGAAAAATGCTGTCAACAATTCATAGTTCATGGATAGGTATCTGATGGGCAGCCATTTATCAGTGCAGTGAATTGTTGGAGTCACAGTTGTTTATAAGTTTTATGAAGGAACTAGGAAAATAAATTGTGTCCAAAGTTCCAACATTTAAGATATCAAATTGGCAGTAATGCCACTCCTTGAATATTTACACACCTAAATTTAAGTCTCTTAACACGCTCAATCAGTGGGCAGATGCAACATAACAATGAGCAATGTAAGATTCTGAGATTTGGCAGATAGAAGGTTGATATGGGTTATGTCCTAAGTGAGAATGAGTCACAAAAACAATTGCACAATCTTCCCAATAAGAGAAGCAGAATGTTGGGACATGTGGGAAGGAATATAACATATAAACACTGAGAGGTCATTTTAAAACTATGTTTCCCCCTGGTGAGACCACATCTGGAGTAGTGTGTGCAATTCTGGCCTCCTTCTTTCCAAAGTTCTATTCAGTTATTGAAGTGGGCACAGAGACGAGCTACAGGAATGATCCCAAAAGCTGAGAGAATGGCATTTAGGAAAGATTGATTCCCCTGCATCTTTTCTCTCGTAAAGAGAGGGAATATGATAGAAGTGTTAGAAATAACGAAAGGTTCGCATAAATTGTATTCGAGCAAACATTTTTGCTGTTGGAAATGTTTAAGCGCAAGAGATGACATTTAGACGTTAAAGACAACAGGAGCAAATTCAGGCACTTTCTTTCACTGAAAGGTTGCTAAATATGTGGAGCAGAATTACAACATGTGTTGTGGGTCATGAAATCCTCATGGAACTCAGGGTTGGTAGAAATACCCCAAGGGAATACTGTGAATAGGTCGGCTAGACGGGCTGAAGGTCTTCCCCCAGCCCGAACATTGGAATTTAATTCCAGAGGCATGGGTCCAGCCGGCAAATCCAGAAACCTGCGGGATTTCCGAAGGGTCAGAAGGGGTTAGCTGACCTCGATCATGTGGTGGCAAGCTAATTAGGGTAGGTGACATGGGGGGGGGCACATTCAATTATGTAGGAGGTGTCAGCTGTGGCTCAGTTCATAGCACCCTCGCCTTTGAATCAGAGGGTTGTGGGTTCGTGTCCCACTCCCGGAAAACCAAGAACTGTGATTGTACTTGAAAGAGTTGCAATCTGTGACTGTTGATAACTCGAAAGAGTTTCAATTATATGGGGGGGTGGGGGGCGGGGTGTGGCCCTTGTGCTGCTCCTGCCTCTCTGATGACAGTGCCTCTGGTGCCTGCATCTGTCTCCCTTGGCGCTGTTCCTCCACCGCTCATGACTCCCACAATATTGGATTTGTGATCTCCATAGATATCATTTTAGCCCCTTCACAGGCCGATGCCCCTGGATTTAATGTGCCGATGAATACCTCGAAGGTCTGTACCTTGCAGAGCTCCTTCTGTCGTCTTGTTGAATGCAGCTGCAAGATGGCAGAACTTCACCCCAGAAGACAGACACCTCACTTCAACACACCATCAGCTTTCACTGGTTGGGGATCTGATGGTCTGTGAGGTCACTCGCTTAATCCTAAAAAGGTGCATTTAATAAATTTCAGCAGCGTGCAACGGTCTCTTAATGTAATTCTTAATGATGTCACTTGGCTTCCCTTCACATTCATGTGGCCTCGTTGCCTCCACACTGGTCATTTAATTTGTCCGTTGGTTTTTTGTTGTCAGGATTCCAACTCGCCCCCTCCCCACGCAATTCACTGGCCCCTTCCCGCTTCACTGGGTTGTAATAAATTCTACCCAAAACTAGTCCAGTGTAACTATGATATTTTGATTAGTTTGTACGGTCAACTGCACCTAAAAAGTTCCTTAAAAGCTTCTCTGGCATTGCTTTGATCAAATCAAAGCCTTATCAATAGTTTCATGAGTTACTTTATGCCGTCCTTATAAGTATTTCCTTACTCCATGTTGAATATAAAATAATCAGCATTTATTTTGTTAGCAATAACATCACTCGACCAGTGCAAAGCGGTAGTGTTTATGTCTCAAAGACAGTCAAATAAAACTGGGTCCCGAAGCTCTTTCCACATTGCCGATCCTCCAAACAAACTTCAATTCATTTCAACTTGGCAAGGATCACTTTCAATTTCAGAACAATTATCCAAGAAACATGTTGTTTTCATTAGTGGACAATTATCTGATAAAATGGAATCAATAATGTTATTGAAGATAAATGTAATGACCTTTCCAAAGTCCGTAATTATGATCAATCAGCTTTTGTACTTCTGTTGGCAGAGACTGTTGGAAAATTATTCAAACACACAGGGATAACATCTGAAACCCAATTCTATCCCCAGAGGCATTCAATTTCCGCCAATGTTCCTTGGAGAGCAATCAGGAGCAGAAGTTCCAATAGACTTTCCCCTCCCCAGTTTAGCAAAGCTGAGTGTTGAGTTTGAGAGTTTGGACCTGTTTGAAGCCTAGGAGGCAGTAGTGAGCTCAGCACTTGAAAGATCCTGAAGGGGGTTTTGCTCTGGCTCTTTAACTGAGCTATGGTGTTAAGAGCTCATGAACAGGAGGAAGATCCTCTGAAAACAAGCTGGAAGTTGCTGGGGAGGTCAGCAGCTCGAGTGTGGTCCTTAATTTATGGATACAGTGCCATAAGAGGTTCAAATACCTCATTACAGCAGGAAAGGCGAGTGGCATACTCAAGGGACAAAGCTTTCATTCTGGTCTCTGAAGCTTTCTCCTGCACAACCACTCCTCAGAACAACACATCTTGCAGTTTCACTCATTCCCCTTTTGCGATGCACCTCCTCACATCACCATGTGAACAGCCAACTCACAGTCACCCTCGTCTTATTGCCATTTCACACCCATTCCTCACATCACGCTGCATAAATGTTGTTCTCCCATCCTCTCAACATATTCCACTTCACACACTCAGCGCAGAGCACCAGGAAAAGACAATGAACCTTCAGTCATAGCTACCCTGAAAGCTGTGTTACAGGACTATTGGAAATGGAGTGATGGGGGGGTCTTCCAGATACCTGGTGACAGAATTAAATATCACACAGCCAGATTGAACAGAATAATCCCTTGTTGTCGACTTGATATCAGCATCCACTGAAATTTGCTGATCTGCACAATATTGACTTTGAACCATCTTAAACTTTTGCTTCAGCATCCACCTGATGCCCATTGGCAAGTTAAAATTCCCCCTGTGTCATAACAGCATCCCCAAGGAGGCCCTGGCCCTCTGCTGAATTTTCACCACGGAGGTGGGAAACAAGAGATGGGTCTGTTTTTGGGTCAAAACCCCACGTCCGGTGCGAAACCGATAAGTTCAGATTTTTTGCAGAGGTGAGGCCAAAATTGATCTGGAAACAGGTTTCCTATACACCATAGAGCCAGTGGGACAGAAATGGACTTGGGTCAGATGAAATGTGGGACTCATTTAGACTCCCCATGGCAGCGATCACTGAGGTTGATCCTTTCCCTAAGGGAGAAATCTGCTGATGGTGTCAAAACCTCCCACTTCACCAGAGGGAAGCAAGATGTCACAGGGGAGCCGGAAGCCTGGCACCCAGGGCGAGGATATCCCTCGTTCCATCAATGACGACCTGGAGCTAATGCTGGAGGCCATGATGGAGAGGATTGAGACCCTCGCCCGGAAGGTAACATGAGGAGGGCACCTCCTTGTGCAGTAGGGGCACCTCTCTTTTCAGCACTATGACCCGTCACCTCCAATTCCTCCTCCTCGCTTGTCTCCTGCTCCTCCCACAATGAGATGCCTCCTTCCAGGGTCTCACTGTCTTGAAGGCCCACACCTCTCTGGGGAGGCCACACTATGGAGAGCACAGCAGACCACTACAATGATGTTACTTTGGCAGGAGGGTATAGGAGGGCATCACCTGACCGGTCCAGGCACTGGGGTCGCATTTTCAGAAGTCCGAGGGCCTGAACAATGGTTGTCAAACTGAACAGGTTGTATTGCCTCCGTGCCTCTGCTGGGGCTCCCATAGAGAGGTCAGTAGCCATTTCTTCAATGACTATCCATTGTTCCCTAGGATCCATCCATGCACTGTGGGGGTTGCAGCAAAGATTTGAGGTCACCTGGACAGGCGGAGAATATACGAGTCATGGCAGCTGCCAAGAAAGTGAGTGCACACATGGAGGAAGCTCTTGTGGTCGCAGACCAGCTGGATGTTGAGGGAGTGGGTGCCCTTGCCATTGACGGATCTCACTGGCTGGACACTATGTGTCTGGACGGCCAAGTGGATATAATTGATGATGCCTTGCATCTGGGGGAATCCAGTGAGAGGGTCAAAACACACAGTCCTCTGTCCCTGTGAGGCCCTGCCTGTTGTTAGATGAAAGTGCTGTCCTGCTCTGGCAAAAAGGGCATCAGTAACCAGTGAGATGTAATGCTGTGCAGCTGTTCTTGAGATGCCACTAGGATGCACAGCCAGTCTTTGGAAGGAGGCAGAAGCAAAGAAGTCCAAGGCCATTGTGACTTTTATGGCAACAGGCAGGGAATGATGACCAGAGATGCAAGGTGCGAGGCTTTTTGGCGACAAGGGCACAGATGTTTGCGAACATCTGTCTTGAGATTCACAGTCTCCAGTGGCACTGGTTCTCAGTCATCTGCAGGTAGCTCCATCTTCGGTGTTCATTCCTGTGTTGCAGGTTTGGTCTCTGTTCCCTTCCTGCCCCCCTTTTCCTCTCCTATGCACCCCTTGTCACCCCACACCCACCCTCCCAAGATGCCTGAGGTTCTGCCCTTCCTGCAGAAGGTATTGCCCATCATCGCCATGGAGCCCAGAATCTGACGTTTGTGCCTTCAATGACAGCTGGAGTCTTGCTTCCAGGCGGGTGGCTGCCTAATCGTCCTTGGCAGCTTGCCTCCTGGTCTTCTGCTTCTGTGATGCCAGTGGGTGCTGACCACATTCAAAGCCTGGGCTCTGAGTGCCCCCTCTCCTTGCCAACTGTGCAAAACCAAGCACAGTCCCTTATTAATTGGTCAATTCCCCTGTGCCCTGATGACCCTCTTATTGGGGTGGGTGGGAGGGGGTGGTGGTGGTGGTGATGCCCTGGGGCAGCCTTGACTGGCTCCCCACTCTAGGTTCACCTGTCTTCAGTGGTTCTGAAACTCCAATCTGTCCATGTGCTAAATATGCCACCCTTCCCTGTGACGGGCTCTAAATTAGTTTTTTAACAGGAGTTAAATGGCCTTAATGGGAGTGACAGCAAGAATCATGTCAACCCCTCCCCCCATACTGCTCATTATTACCATCTCTGGATCAGCACCTTGAAACTAACATGCTCCCCCTGTCCTCAGGGGCCCTGAAATTTCAGGCCCAGGCCTGTGACCAGTGCAGCCCTGGGACTCAATGGGTAGGTTTCCAACATCCTGCCCATGTGTAAAATTGGCACTGTGCATTGAGCAGCCACTTAAGAAACTGCCCAATTTTCATTCACATTGATTTTGATTGGCTGATCCACCAATGCAAGTTGAAAGTTAACCCGATACCGCTTATAGAATCAGCATGGGCACTCCACACCTCGGCACTTGTAATCATGATGAATTGGCACAATAATAATTACTATAGAGTCATGCAGCACAGAAAGTGACCATTTGGCACATTGTGCCTTTGCTAGATCTTTGAAAGAGCTGGTCAATTAGTTCTACTCCCCCATCTTTTCCTCATAACCCTGCAAATTCTTCCCCTTCCAGTATGTATCAAATTCCCCTTCCAGTATGTATCAAATTCCCCTTTTGAAAGCTACGATTGAATTTATTTCAACCATTCTTTCAGGCAGTGCAATCGAGTTCACACCAACTTCTTCCATAAAAAAATATCCTTCTCATCTCACTCTGGGCCAATTACCTTAAGTGTCTTCTGGCCCATCAGCCACTGGAAAGTCCCTCTTTATTTACTCTATCAAAATCCCCGCATTGAATCTCCCCTTGACTTTCTCTGCTCTCAGGAGGACATAACAGCTTCTCTCATCTCCAATGCAAGTGACGTCCTGCATCCCTGCTACCATTCCAGTTGGTCTCATCTGCACACTTGCTAACGTCTTGATATTCTTCCTAAAGCATGGTACGCAGAATTGGTCCAAATACTCCAGCTGAGGCCTAACAAAAGATTTGTAAAGTGATTTATTATTCCACTTGACGTGCTTGCAGTTTCTCTATTTGCATATTGCCATATTTAGAGCAATTATTCCACTTACACTAAGTAATCACACCCAATTGAAATTCACAATAATTCAATGCAGAAATTGCTGCTTCCAGCTGAATTGAACCAAATATCCTTTATAATGTTTTTTTTTAAAATAAATATTAATAGCTTCATTGCAAATATAAACATGTCCTTGCACCAGGAACACCATTTTAATTTAAATAGTTAAGTTTCCTTTCAAAGTTTTATTTTTGTTACAGTGCCCAATTAGGGGCTGTCAATCTTTTTAATTGTTAATTTACTTTACTGATCATTGTTTTTCTCAAAAGAGCATATAAATAATGTCCTACCTTAACTGCAACTTATATGACTGCAGCCATAAATTATCCATAAATCTCTATCTCCTTGAAAATGCAGGCAGAGGCCCAAATCTGGAAGTCCCGCCCCCAATTCTGGCCTCCACCATTTTTATAGCGTGTGAGTGGGAATAGGGGTGTGATTTTTGTCGGATAGGTGACAGAAACATGAATGAACCTTGTGGATTCTTTTGAAGAGGTAAGGTGCCCCTTTGGATATGGTTCCAGGACATCTTTGGGAGTGATAAGGCACCCTTTAGGAGAGGTCAGGTGTCTTAGGATTGTTGAAAATAGACATGATTGTGCATAAAAAATGCACAAACTCATTGGAACTGTTCAAGCTGTCAAAGAACTGTCAGTCTGTCAAAGAACTGTCAAGCTGTTAAAGAACTGTTAGAAGTGTCAAAGAGCTATCAATCTGTCAAAGAACTGTCAAGTTGTCAAAGAGCTGTCAAAGAACTCCCAACCTGCCAAAGAAGTGTCAAAACTGCCAAAGAACTGCCAATCTGTCAAAGAACTGTTAAAGTGGTCAAAGAACTGTCAAGCTGTCAAAGAACTGTTAAAGTGGCCAAAGAACTTTCAAGCTATCAAAGAACTGTCATGCTGTCAATGAACTGTCAAAACTCAGTGTAACTGTCAAAGCTGTCAATGGATTTAACTCTGTTGGGCTTTAAATTTTAAAAAAGCATTGAGTTAAAAAAAAATCAGTGCTTCATATTTCAAACTATCTGTTGACATAAGCCAGAGGGCTATCACTATAGGATCTGTGCTGCATGACAGATTTTACAACTTAACATTATCAAAGTGGGGTGCTGTTAAGTGAGTAGTTTGATTGACAGCTTGAAGTGGTTATTGAATAGAAATGTTTATTTTCATAAGAGATTAATTTAAAGAATTTCTAGGCATCGAATGTTTTTTAATAATGTGTTTTTAAGTGTGTTTTAATAATGACATCATTCATAGACGCATTATTTTATGTCAGCATGGCTCCTGTGGTTTGCACATGGTGGATACTAGTTACTAAGTTAGCTTTGAGGGGTTAAGGGCAAAGAATGGTGAGTAGCATGAGTGGGCAGCAAGTTGGAATAGGGGCTATGAAGAGCCATGGGATGTGTGGGAGGCATGGGTTGGCATATGGGGTATGAGGGGCCATAGGGGTGGATAGAGGGAGATGGGTGGCACTGGGGGTATGAGGAGCTATGGGGGTTGGTGGGGCACATGAGGTGGCATGGGTTGGCATGGATGGGGCTTGGAGAGTGTATGGGGGCTGTGAGGGGTGAGGACTGGATGGCTTTTCTTGTTTTGATCATTTTTAAAATAACTTCACCAACGTTCTGGAGCACAGATCCACCAAGGTTGCCTCGGCACCCAGCAGCTTCCACATTCGTTTTGGGGGGCTGGCAGACCTGATTTCTGATCC
Organism: Cetorhinus maximus; assembly: GCF_964194155.1. Taxonomy (NCBI): domain Eukaryota; kingdom Metazoa; phylum Chordata; class Chondrichthyes; order Lamniformes; family Cetorhinidae; genus Cetorhinus; species Cetorhinus maximus. The sequence goes on along the minus strand of NC_135897.1, from coordinate 88,180,931 downwards.
AACCCGTCTCCCCGGACCAATAATCCAACCTTCTGGGTCTCTTTTTTCCTGGGTTGGGTTGGTGGAGCCGGGAAATGTCCCACCTATGCACTCCCAACCCAGGATCAAAATTCTGGGCCATAGAGACCCTTTCAGATGCGTACCGTAGAGATTTCCCCATATTTCCTCATCCTCCCACCACCGTGACACCCCCGCCATCCCCCACGCCCACCACCACTATCTCCCAACCCCCTCAAGTTATCTACGTTGTGTAATTTTTGCATTAGAAGATGGATAACTTGCTCCAGAGTGTTACGTGTGCCTCCATGGCTCTCATTGAAGGGCTTCTGACCTTGTGTGGTGGGTTGGTGGAAGGGGATCATGGGCCAAGTGTGGAGTGGTGTCCCTTGTCTCTGAGCTAGAAGTAGCGCTATGCAGATGAAGTTTGTACCCAGAGGGTTAAATAATCCTACCCAGAGGTCGGGTAAATTTGGTTTGTAGTCCTTCGAGAAAATGGAGGGGTGATCTGATGGAGGTTCTTACACTTTTTAAATGTTTTGACAGGTTAGATGTTGGCAACTAATAGTTCTGGGGGAATCCAGAACAGGGGGGATGGGGTGGGGGTATAACCTTAAAATGACAGCTGGGACTCAGTTCTTCGCATAAATCTAGAAACTACTCCCCAAAAAGGAAGTGGACACTTAGTCAATCTGCTGCTGTACGTCAGTGTTTACAGTGGAATCTCCTGGAGCATGCCATATTTACAAACAGAACATTCTGGGTGTGTTTACAGTGAAATTTTCTGGAGTGGCTAGTATTTAGAACGTGATTTCTTGTAATCTGCAAGTACCTTCTCTATCAATTCCTTGAAAGTTTTAGTATTTGCAGTGGGGTTTCTCAGTATGCAGCATTTGCAGTGGAAATTCCTGAAAAGTGTCCTATTTATAATGGGATTTCCTGGAGCGTGTCAGTCGAGCGAAAGGAATTTGTCAATATTTGCAGAGAGGCTCCTGGAATATCGCAGCATTTACAGTAAGATCTCTGAACTGCGTCAGCATTCCCTGGATGGGTTCCCTGGAGTGTGTATTCAACTCCAATGAGATTTCCTGGAAAGTTTTCCCTTGAATGTGTTCAAAATTACAATAGAATCAAGCAATAGACAATGAATGAAGTGGATGGATAGCTATTAAAAAAAAACGAATGTGGCAAGGTTCTGTTCCGTTTACCGATCTTTTCAACCTATACAGTAAAACCACAGAATCACAGAATTGTTACAGCACAGAAGGAGGCCATTCAGCCCATCGTGTCTGCATCTGCTCTCTGAATGAACATTTCACCAAGCGCCATTCTCCTGCCTTCTCCTCGTAACCTTCACATTGTTTATTTTCAAACAGTCATCCAATTCCCAGTTGAATGCCTTGTTTGAACCTGCCTCCACCATATTCTCAGGCAGTGCATTCCAGATCCTAACCACTCACTTGTGAAAAGTTTTTTTCTCATATTGCTTTTGCTTCTTTTGCCAATTACTTTAAATCTGTAGATAAAAGCAAAATACTGCGGATGCTGGAAATCTGAAACAAAAACAAAAATAGCTGGGAAAACTCAGCAGGTCTGACAGCATCTGCGGAGAGGAATACAGTTAACGTTTCGAGTCCGTGTGATTCTTCATCAGAACTAAGGAAAAATAGAAATGAGGTGAAATATAAGCTGTTTGAGGGGGGTGGGACGGGTAGAGCTGGATAGAAGGCCAGTGATAAGTGAAGGCAAAGAAGAGATTGCCAAAGACATCATAGACAAAAGGACAAAAGGGTATCACCATCGTCAAAACCCCTTTGTCCTTTTGTCTATGACATCTTTGGCAATCTCTTCTTTGCCTCCACCTATCACTGGCCCTCTACCCAGCTCTACCTGTCCCACCCCCCTCAAACAGCTTATATTTCACCTCATTTCTATTTTTCCTTAGTTCTGATGAAGAGTCACACGGACTCAAAACGTTAACTGTATTCCTCTCCGCAGATGCTGTCAGACCTGCTGAGTCTTTCCAGCTATTTTTGTTTTTGTTACTTTAAATCTGTGCCCTCTTGTTCTTGATCCTTTCACGAGTGGGAACAGTTTCTCTCTACCTACTCTGTCCAGTCCCCTCATGATTTTAAATGCCTCTATCAAATTTCCTCCCAACCTTCTTTTCTCCAAGGAAAAGAGTCCCAACTTCTCTAGTGTATTTCATAACTGAAGTTTCTCATCCCTGGAACCATTCTTACAAACCTCTTCTGCACTCTCTCCAATGCTTTCACATCCTTCCTAAAATTCCCAGAACTGTACACAATACTCCAGCTGAGGTCTAACTAGCGTCTTATACAAGCTCAACATACCTCCTTGCTCTTGTACTCTATGCCTCTATTAATAAGGCCTAGGATACTGTATGCTTTATTAACTGCTCTCTCAACCTGTCCTGCCACCTTTAATGATTTATAATACACACCCAGGTCGTTCTGCTTCTGCACCCACTTTAGATCAGTACCCTTCATTTTATATTGTCTCTCCATGTTCTTACTACCTAAATGTATCAGCTCACATTTCTCCACACTGAACTTCATTTGCCACCTATTTGCCCATTTCACCAACTTGTCTATGTCCTTTTGAAGTTCTACACTGTCACCCTCAGTTCACAATGCCTCCAAGTTGTATATCGTCAACAAATTTTGAAATTGTTCCCTGTACGCTAAGGTCTAGGTCATTAATATATATCAGGGAAAGCAAGGGTCCCAATACCGACCCCTGGGGAACTCCACGGCAAACCTTCCTCCACCTCAAAAAACATCCATTAACCATTAATCGCTGTATCCTGTCACTCAGCCAATTTTGTATCCATGTTGCTGCTGTCCCTTTTATTCCATGAGCTATAATGTTTCTCAGAAGTCTGTTGTGCGGCACTGTGATTATAATGACTATAAGGCATCTATCACAGTTATTAGGAATTTCAGTAGGTGGATAGAATATAAATAATCTGAGATATGGGGATGACAGTAATTATGGCAGGCACAGAGCAAAATCTACAAAGACTCCTAGACACAATTGTAACAAACAACAACAGATAAGGATTATCATTAAGCTGCAACAAAACACTATGCACTGTAATATCAAAGAAAAGGATGACACCACAACGCAAAATAACAGTGGAATCGAGAGAAACAAACAAATAAAATGATCTTCTTATGTAAGCTGTCAAATAATTGCCAAGTTGGTATAGTGGTAATGTCAATAACCTAATAATATCGATGCCCAGGCTAATGGTCTGGGAACATGGGTTCAAATCCCATTCTAGCAGCTGGTAGAATTTAAATTCAGTTAAGAAATCTGGAATTTTTATTTATTCATTCACAGGATGTGGGCTTTGCTGGCTGGGCCAGCATTTATTGCCCATCCCTAATTGCCCTTGAGAAGGTGGTGGTGAGCCACCTTCTTGAACCGCTGTAGTCCATGTGGCGTAGGTACACACACCCACATACAGTGCTGTTAGGGAGGGAGTTCCAGGATTTTGACCAGTGACAGTGAAGGAACGACGATATATTTCCAAGTCAGAATGGTGAGCGACTTGGAGAGGAACTTCCAGGTGGTGGTGTTCCCATGTGTCTGCTGCCCTTGCCTTTCTAGTTGGTAGCGGTCGTGGGTTTGGAAGTTGCTGTCTAAGGAGCCTTGGTGAGTTCCTACAGTGCATCTTGTAGATGGTACACACTGCTGCCGCCACTGTGTGTCGGTGGTGAAAGGAGTGAATAGAACCATAGAAAAGTTGCAGTGCAGAAAGAGGCCATTCAGCCCATTGTATCTGGGCCCACCAAAAAGAGAAAGAGAAACTAGCTGCTCAATTTAATCCCACTTTCCAGTAGCTGGCCTGTAGCCTTGCAGGTTACAGCACTTCCGATGTACATCCAAGTACCTTATAAATGAGTTGAATATTTCAGCCTCAACCACCAACTTAGTCAGTGAGCTCCAGATGCGCTGGTGAAAAACTTTTTCCTCATGTCCCCTCTAATCCTTCTACCAATCACCTTAAATCTATGCCCCCAGTAACTGACCCCTCAGCTAGGGAAAACGAGTCTTTCCTGTTGATCCTATCTAGGCTCCTCATAATTATGTACACCTCAATTAGGCCACCCCTTAGCTTCCTCTGTTCTAAGGAGAACAATCTTAGCCCATTATCATGAAGCTATTAATGAATATAATATTATTGGAAAATATTTTTCTTTTAAAAATAGAGGGTTAGTCTGTAGGTGTGTCTTAATTAGATTAAAGCCAGCTGGTCCGGGTGCTTTGATGTGTACTAGTTTTGGGATGTAAGAGAGGTAGCGTGCATTTGCATTTTTTGAATAGAGCATTCAAGAAGTGGGGTGAAATCTGGCACCTAGCTTGCAGAGGCCAAGCAATATGTTTATATTACTAACAAAATTGGTACTATGAAAGAGGTTTTATTGTTAGAATAGATGGAGTTCAAAGAGGCTAATGATACAATGAGAATTTACGTTCATTAAGATGTGTTGGATATAGCCAACAGCAGTTTTCGTGTGTCTGGGGCAGAGGCAATGAAAGATCAAAGTAGCTGTAAGCCTATACCTGTCTCCACAGGAACCAAAGTGAAAAGAACCTCATTTTGAATTCATAAGGTGAAAATGCTTTGCCTGGTGTCTGGTTAAGTTTATGGGTTGCTGTTGCCTTAATGGAGATTAGTTTGGGAATTTGTTAAAAGTTATGATAGTAGTAATTTGTAGCCATGTGTATATATTTAACTTGTGTAAATTAATAAAATGTTTCATTTAGTTTAATAATAAAACCTCTGGAGAACTGGTGGTCTGATTCCTGAATTTAGAGTTGCATCTCAAACATACCACTTAAAAATATGGGTTATGACAGTTGTTTAAAGTTTCTCACTGGAATTTTTAAATAACTCAGCTTTACCAACTGCTTGGTCATAACACTATCCAATCTGTCCTTACAGCTGCAATTTTCAAGCTCTGGCAATGTTCTCCTAAATCTCCTGTGCACTTTTTCCAGAGCAAGTATGTCCTTCCTGTAATGTGGTGACCAGAACTGTGCACAAAATTCCAGCTGTGGCCTAACCAGCATTTTGTACAGTTCTATCGTTACATCCCTACTTTTGTATTCAATGCCTTTCCCAATAAAGGAAAGCATTCCATGTGCTTTCTGACTACCTTGTCCACCTGTCCTGCCACCTTCAAGGACCTGTGGACATGCACTCCAATGTTGCTCACTTCCTCAATCCCTCTCAATAACTTTCTATTTATTGAGTATTCCCTTGCTTTGTTTTCCCTCCCCAAATGCACTACCTCACACTTTTCCAGATTGAATTCCATTTGACACTTCTCCGCCCACTCAACCAAACCATTGATATAATTCTGGAGTCAACAACTATCCTCTTCAATATCAACTGCACAGCCAATTTTTGGTGTCATCTGCAAATTTCCCACTCATGCCTCCCACATCGTCTAAAACATTAATATATCCAACAAACAGCAAGGGCCCCAGCACTGAACTCTGTGGAACACGAGTGGAAACCATTTTCCATTCGCAAAAACATCCATCGACCATTACCCTTTGTTTCCTGTCAGTGAGCCAATTTTGGATCCAACCTGCCACCTTCCCCTGTATCCCTTGGGATCTCACTTTCCTGACCAGTCTGCCATGTGGGACCTTGTCAAATGCCTTACTGAAATCCATGTAGAGAACATCCACTGCTCTACCCTCATCAATCCTCCTTGTTACTTCTTCAAAAAATTCTATTAAGTCAGTAAGACACGATCTTCCCCAAACAAAACCGTGCTGACTATCCCTAATCAGTTTGTGCCTTTCTAAGTGACAGTTTATTCAGTCTCAGAATTGATTCCAAAAATTTGCCCCCACTGAAGTCAGACAGATTGGCCTATAATTTTCTGGCCTATTCCTCACACCCTTTTTAAATAATGGTACAAGGTTCACAGACCTTCAGTTCTTTGCAACCTCGCCTGTATCTAGTGATGATTGGAAAATGATCCTCAGTGCATCCGTTATTTTCTTCCTGGCTTCCCTCAACAGCTTGGGATACAATCCATCTGGTCCCGGTGAATTATCTACCTTCAAGGATGCCAGTCCCTCAAACACTTCCTCTCTCACCATGCTTATTGTATCTAATATTTCACACTCCTCTTCTTTAACTAAAATTTCTGCATCATTCCTTTTGTTTATGAAGACAGAGACAAAGTACTCATTGAGACCCCTGCCCACATCTTCTGCATCAACCCACAAGTTAGCATGTACATTTCTGACAGCCCCTACCTTTTCCTTCGTTATTCTCTTGTTCGTAACGTACTGGTAAAACATCTTAGGATTTTCTTTGATTTTACCTGCCTTTCGTGCCCTCTTTTTGCTTTCCTAATTTCCATTTTTACTTCATCCCTCTAGGTTTTCTACACTTTTAAGTATGTTGTGACTGCCACAAGCTTTCTTTTTCTGCTTTATCTTGGCCTGTATGCTTCTGGATAACCAGGGGGCTCTAGGTTTGACAGTACCACTCCTTTTCTTTGTGGGGACATGTCTACGCTGTGCCAGTAGAATCTCGCCTTTGAATGCCTCCCACTGACTTGACACAGTTTTTCCTTCTAATAGCTGTATCAAGTCCACTCTCACCAGCTCACCTCTCAGCTTTGTAAAAAATGATCTCTCCCCCAGTTTTGAACATTTACTCCTGTTCTATCATTGTCCTTTTCCATAATGATGCTAAATCTAACTATATTAATGTCACTAAGTCCAAAATGGTCCCCCACTGCTCCTTCATCCACTCACCAAGCTTCATTTCCTAAGACTAAATCTAGAATTGCACTCCCTTTCATTGGGCTTATTACGTGCTGGCTAAAAGAATTCTCTTGAATGCAGTTCAAGAATGTTGTGCCCTCTGTGCCCTTCACACTATTCGTATCCCAGTTGATATTAGGGTAGTTGAAGTCCCCAACGATTACTGCCCTCTTGTTTTTGCACTTAGAAATCTGTCTACATATTTGCTCTTCTAATTCCCTTCCACCATTTGGGGGTCTATAGTACACTCCTAGCAGTGTGACTGCCCCTTTTTTTATTTCTGAGCTCAACCCAAAAGGCCTCATTTGATGCTTCATTTAGTATATCATCCCTTCTTGATTCTTTAACCAATAATGCTACACCCCCATCTTTTTATCCCTCTCCCTATCCTGCCTGAAAACTCTATATCCAGGGATGTTGAGCTGCTATTTTTGCCCTTCCTTAAGCCAAATCTCCATTATAGAGGTGATAGCAAGCTGCCATGTGTTTATCTGTGCCTTCAGCTCTTTGGCTTTATTTACTATGCTCCTTGCATTTACACATATACCTTTGAACACTGTCAAATTCCTGTGCTGCACACTTATTAATCTGTGCTTCTTCTGTCTTTGCGAGTCACTCACTAATTCTCCATCTCCCGTTCCCTGCTCTGAATTTGCCCTCAGGTTTCCACCCCCCTGCCAATCTAGTTTAAACCCCCTAACATAACAGCATTTGCAAATCTCCCTGTGAGGATATTTGTCCCGGTCCTGTTCAGGTGTAGAGCATCCGGCTTGTACTGGTCCCACCTTCCCCAGAACAGGTCCCAATGCCTCAGAAATTTGATGCTCTCTCTCCTACACCTGCTATCGAGCCACGTGTTTATTTGATTAATTGTCCTATTTCTATACTCGCTATCACATGGGACTGGGAGTAATCCTGCTTTAGCTGTCTTGCTTTTCTTCCTAGCTCCCTGAAGTCTGCTTTCAGGACCTCCTCCCCTTTCCTACCTAAATCATTAGTACCAAAGTGGACCACGACCTCTGGCTGATCACCCTCCCCCAGAAGAATGTCCTGTAGCCGCTCTGTGGCACCTTGACCCTGGCACCAGGGAGGCAACATACCATCCTGGAGTCATGTCTACGGCCACAGAAATGCCTGTCTGCTCCCCTAACTAACAAAACCCCTGTTATTACTGCTCTTCCCCTCTTCTTTCTCCCCTCTTGTACAGCAGAGCTGCCTGTGGTGCCATAAGCTTAGCTCTGACTACACTCCTCTGAGGAACAAACGCCCTCACTGGTATCTAAAATGGAAACCCGATTGGTGAGTGGACCCCAGGGGACTCCTGCACTACCTGCCTAATCTTCTTGGACTGCCTGGCAGTCACCCATTCCCTTTCTGCCCCCAGGCTCCTAAGCTGTGGTGTGACCGCCTCTCTGAATGTACTATCCATGTAGCTCTGAGCTTTGTGGATGTGCCATAGTGACTCCAGCCACTGCTCAAGCTCCCAAACCTACAGTTCAAGGTTGGTGACACCTCCTGCACATGTGGTCATCCAGGACGTTGGTAGCATCCACAACTTCCCACACATTACAAGACACGCATTCTACATGACCGAACTGTCCTGCAATGGCTTCAATTTATTTCCCTTGTGTTAACTTTATTTCTTTATTTTACTTTAGTTTGCTTATGCAACTTTATTTTACTTGGCCTTGACATAACTTTATTTCCCTATTGCTTGTATGTCTTACTTAAATGTAAGTAGCTCCTTCTTTTAAAAAGAATGTACTTTTCTAATTCTCAGCTACTTCATGACATTCGCTAACAGCAGTCTCTCACCAACAAATGAACTCATGTTTCTCTTGTGATGTTAGGTGCTAGGTGCTGCTGTCTACCTGGCTTGGGGTGCTCCTCTCGCAATCTCCTCTAGGTGCTGCTGACCGCCTGGCTCAGGGTCCTCCTCTCACACTCTCTTCTGGGTGCTGTTGGCTGCCTACACTAGGGCCCTCCTGCCTTGGGATGTGAATTAAGCGTGCTGCTTTGTCCTGGATGGTGTCAAACCTCTTAAATGTTGTTGGAGCTGCACTCATCCAGGCAAGTAGAGAGAATTCCATCACACTCCTGACTTGTGCCTTGTAGATAGTGGATAGGCTTTGGGATTCAGGAGCTGAGTTACCCACCGCAGGATTCCTAGCCTCTGACCTGCTCTTGTAGCCATGGTATATATATCATATGGCTAATCCAATTCAGTTTCTGGTCAATGATAACCCGCAGGGTGTTGATAGCAGGGGATTCAGTGGTGGTAATGCCATTGAATGTCAAAGGGCGATGGTTAGATTCTTTCTTGTTTGAGATGGTTATTGCCTGGCACTTGTTTGGTGCGAACGTTATTTGCCACTTGTTAGCCCAAGCCTGGATATTGTTCAGGTCTTGCTGCATTTGGACATGGACTGCTTCAATATCTGAGGAGCCACAAATGGTGTGGGACATTGTGCAATCATCAGTGAACATCCTCACTTCTGACCTTATAATGGAAGGAAGGTCATTGATGAAGCAGCTGAAGATGGTTGGGCCGAGGACACTACCCTGAGGAATTTCTGCAGTGATGTCCTGGAACTGAGATGACTGACCTCCAACAACCACAAAAATCTTCCTTTTTGCTAGGTATGACTCCAACCAGTGGAGAGTTTTCCCGCAATTCCCATTGGCTCCAGTTTTGCTAAGGCTTCTGATGTAAAACTTGTTCAAATGCTACCTTGATGTTAAGGCCAGTCATTCTCACCTCACCTCTGGAATTCAGTTCTTTTGTCCATGTTGAAACCAAGGCTGTAATGAGGTCTGGAGCTGAGTGACCCTGCCAGAACCCAAACTGAGCATCAATGAGCAGGTTATTGATAAACAAGTGCCTCTTGATAGCACTGTTGATGACCCCTTCCATCACTTTGCTGGTGATTGAGAATAGACTGATGGGGCGGTAATTGGCTGGGTTGGATTTGTCCTGCTTTTTGTGTACAGGACATACCTGGGCAACTTTCCACATAGCCGGGTAGATGTCAGTGTTGTAGCTGTACTGGAACAGCTTGGCTAGGGATGCAGCAGGTTCTGGGGCATAAGTCTTCAGTGCTATTGCTGGAATATTATCAGGGCCCATAGCCTTTGCATGATCCAGTGCCTTCAGCCGTTTCTTGCTCTCAAGTGGATTGAATCGAATTGGCTGAAGACTGGCATCTGTGATGCTGGGGACCTCTGGAGGAGGCCGAGATGGATCATCCAATCGGCACTTCTGGATGAAGATTGTTGCAAGTGCTTCAGCCTCATCTTTTGTATTGATGTGCTGGACTCCCCCATCATTGAGGATGGGGATATTTGTGGAGCCTCTTCCTACAGTGAGTTGTTTACTTGTCCACCCCCATTCACGCCTGGATGTGGCAGGACTGCAGGACCTAGATCTGACCTGTTGGTCGTGATATCGCTTAGCTCTGTCTATCACTTGCTGCTTATGCTATTTGGCATGCAAATAGCCCTGCACTGTAGCTTCACCAGGTTGACAGCTCATTTTTAGGTATGCCTGGTGCTGCTCCTGGCATTATGTCCTGCACTCTTCATTGAACCAGGGTTATTCCCCTGGCTTTGTGGTAATGATAAAGTGAGGGATATGCCGGGCCATGAGGTTACAGATTGTGGTTGAGTACAATTCTGCTGCTGCTGATGGCCCACGGTGTCCCATGGTTGCCCAGTCCTGAGTTGCTGGATCTGTTTGAAATTTATCTCATTTAGCACGGTGGTGGTGCCACACAACACTATGGGGAGTATCCTCAATGTGAAGACAGGGCTTCGTCTCCACAAGGACTGTGCGGTGGTCAGTCCTACCGATACTGTCATGACCAGATGCATCTGTGGCATGTTGGTGAGGATGAGATCAAATATGTTTTTCCCCCTTGCTGGTTCCCTCACCACCTGCACAGACCCAGTCTAGCTTCTAGGTCCTTTAGGACTCAGCCAGCCCTGTCTTTAGTGGTACTCTTGGGGATGGAAATTGAAGTCCCTACCCAGAGTACACTCTGTGCCCTTGGCACACTGAGTGCTTCCTCCAAGTGGTGTTCAATATAGAGGAGTGCTGATCTATCAGCTGAGGGAGGGCGGTACATGATAATCAGCAGGAGGTTTCCTTGCCCATGTTTGACTTGGTGCCATGGAACTTCATGGGGTCTGGAGTCGATGTTGAGGCCTCCCAGGGCAACTTCCTCCCGATTGTATACCACTGTGCCGCCACCTCTGCTGGGTCTGTCTGGCCAGCGGGACAGGACATATCCAGGGATGGTGATGGTGATGTCTAGGACATTATCAGTGAGGTATGATTCCTTGAGTAAGACTATATCAGGCTGTTGCTTGACTAGTCCGTGAGACAGCTCTCCCAATTTTGGCACAAGCTCTCAAATGTTAGTGAGGAGGACTTTGCAAAGTCGACAGGATTGAGTCTGCCGTTGTCATTTCCGGTGCCTAGGTTGATGGTCGTTCCAGTTTCATTCCTTATTGACTTGTTTTTAGCAGTTTGATACAACTGAGTGGCTTGCTAGGACATTTCAGTGGGTATGTAAGAGTCAAACACAATGCTGTGGGTCTGGACACATGTCTGGTCACATGTAGGCCAGACCAGGTAAGGATGGCCTATTTCCTTCCTTACAGGGCATTAGTGAAACAGATGGGTTTTTACAATCGACGTGGTTTAATCATCATCGTTAGACTTTTAATTCAAAATATTTTTATTGAATTCAAATTCCACCATCTGCCATGGTTTGATTCGAACCCATGTCCCCAGATAATTATTATACCACTACACCATCGCCTCCACTAATTGAAAGCTAGTCTAAGTAATGTTGATCATGAAATTACCATCAATTGTCGTAAAAACCCATCTGGTTCACTGATATCCTGTAGGGAAGGAAATCTGCCGTCCTTACCTGGTATGGCCTCCATGTGACTCCAGACCCACAGCAATGTGGCTAATTCTTATCTGCCCCCTGAAATGGCCTAGCAAGGCCCTCAGTTCAAGGGCAGTTAGGAATGGGCAACAAATGCTGACCTTGCCAGCAATGTCCATGATAGAATAAAGAAAATAACACCTGATGGGAAAAGTGACCAAGACTTCAAGAAGTGCATAATTCTTGCAAAACAAACCTTGACAAATATTCAGAGCTCCTTAGAAATAAGAGCATCTCTATAGAAAGCAGAGAGAAACTAGTAAAATGCTCCATCTGGTCAATGTTACGATATGGATGCGAAAGTTGGAATTTAAGCAAGACAATGAAAGATAAATTTAAGACAGCTGAGATACAGTTTCTGAGGGGTATGATGAGGATTAGTTGACCATGCACGCATCTAATGAGGATGTTTTAAGGGAAATAGGAACACAGGAAGAAACTTTACAAATGATCACCATGAGACAACTGCAGTTCTTTGGGTACTTAGGAGAAAGAAACTAGAACATCTGGTAGCAGAACAAGAAGGAGGCAAAGGAAGCAATACATCAACAGCTTAAGAAACAAAACAGGTACAAGATTTCAGCACAACACCAACATGTTGGCCATTCTGAAAGAGCATAAAAGTTGGACAGCCATGATTTTCAAAACGTTGCAAAATGTGGCACCTAAAGAAGTGCCAATGGAGGGCCATTTCCTGCCTCCATGGAAATTTTACCCAAGTTTGGAGGGCTTGCCACTGCCTGGGGAGACTGCCTGGTGTTCCACAGGGGTTAGAGTCCTCTTTATGGGCACTCCATGGCCCATGGAGGGAGGCCCCCAGCGGCAATGGCCAACCACCACCATCCTACACACCCTGATGGCCAAGGCTTGCCAGCATGCCCAACCCCAATTACCTATCTTCAAGGGCACCTGGTCATTGGGGCACCCCGTCACTGCATTACTGAAGCTGCAGGAAACACAGCACTGGGGGTGGGTCCCTGTCCGTAATTGCCCGCTGCTGGCAAAATTCATCCCCAGGTCCTGCTAACCCCCGAAGCAGAAGCACTTCCTGATTTCAGCCCCAACGGTGGGACTTCTGCCCTGTTCACGAAATTCAGCACGATATTTACAGTGGGATTATCCTGTGTTTGTCAGTTTTCACAGTGGGATTATCCTCTGTGTGTGTCAGTACTTACAGTGGGACTATCCTGTGTGTGTTAGTATTTAAGTGCAATTATCCTATGTGTGTCAGCATTTGCAGTGGGACTATCCTTTGTGTCAGTATTTACAGTGAGCTTACTCTGTGTGCATCAGTATTTACAGTGGGACTTTCCTGTGTGTGTCAGTATTTACAGTAGGACTAGCCTGTGTGTGTCAGTATTTACAGTGAGATTGTCCTGTGTGTGTCAGTATTTACAGTGGATATCCTTTGTATATCAGTATTTACAGTGGGACTGTCCTGTGTGTGTCAGTATTTACAGTGAGATTGTACTGTGTGTGTCAGTATTTACAGTGTGACTATCCTGTGTGTGTCAGTATTCACAGTGCGACTATCCTGTGTCTGTCAGTATTTACACTGGGATTGTCATGTGTGTATCAGTATTTACAGTGAGATTGTCCTGTGTGTGTCAGTATTTACAGTGGACTATCCTGTGTGTGTCAGTACTTACAGTGAGATTGTCCTGTGGGTATCATTACTTCCACTGGGACTATCGTGTGTGTGTTAGTATTTACAGTGGGATTGGTCTGTGTGCGTCAATATTTACCGTGAGATTGTCCTGTGTGCGTCAGTGTTTACAGTGAGATTGTCCTGTCTGTGCCAATATTTACAGTAGATATCCTGTGTATATCAATATTTACAGTGGGACTATCCTGTGTGTGTCAGTACCTACAGTGAGATTGTACTACGTGTGTCAGTATTTATGGTGGGACATCCTGTGTGTCAGTATTTACAGTGAGATTGTCCTGTGTGTCATTATTTACAGTGGGACTATCCTCTGTGTGTCAGTATTTACATTGGGATTGTCTTGTGTGTCAGTATTTACAGTGAGATCGTCCTGTGTGTGTGAGTATTTACAGTGGACTATCCTGTGTGTGTCAGTATTTACAGTGGGATTGTTCTGTGTAGGTCAGTATTTACAGTGGGATTATCCTGTGTAACTATTCTGTGTGTGTCAGTATTTACAGCAGACCATTCTGTGTGTATCAGTATTTACAGTGGGACTATCCTGTGTGTGTCAGTACTTACAGTGAGAGTGTCCTGTTTGTATCAGTACTTACACTGGGGCTATCGTGTGAGTGTTAGTATTTACATTGGGATTGTCCTGTGTCTGTAAGTACTTACAGTGAGATTGTACTGCGTTTGTCAGTATTTAAGGTGGGACTAAACTGTGTGTCAGTATTTACAGTCAGATTGTCCTGTGTGTATCAGTATTTAAGGTGGGATTATCCTGTCTGTGTCAGTATTTACAGTGGGACTATACTGAACTGGAGTGCTGCTTTTGGCAACAGTAGAATGCTAAAGTTGGAGTTTGGTGGCTGAGGAAATTTAAGGGTTAATTTCTATCTAAAGTCTAGCTTTTCTTTAATTTAGTTATTCGCCTTAACGCGAGGAGCATTCGCAATGAAGTGGACGAGTTAACCACGCAAATAGATGTAAACAGGTATGATATAGTCGGAATTACGGAGGCATGGCTGCAGGGTGACCAGGGATGGGAACAGAGCATCCAGGGGTATTCAGTATTTAGGAAGGACAGACAAAAAGGAAACGGCGGTGGAGTTGCTTTGCTGGTTAAAGAGGAAATTAACACAATAGTGAGGAAAGATATTAGCTCCAACGATGTGGAATCTGTATGGGTAGAGCTGAGAAACACTAAGGGGCAAAAAATGTTAGTGAGGATTGTGTATAGACCCCCAAACTGTAGTGGTGATGTTGAGAATGGCATTAAATAGGAAATTAGAGACGCATGTAATAAAGGAACATCTGTAATTATGGGTGACTTTAATCTGCATTTAGATTGGGCAAATCAAATTAATAACAATACCACAGAGGAGGAATTCCTGGAGTGTATATGGGATGTTTTCTGGACCAATATGTTGAGGAACCAACTAGAGAACAGGCCATCCTAGACTGGGTATTGTGCAACGAGAAAGGAATAATTGGCAATCTAGTTGTGCGAGGCCCCATGGAGATGAATGACCATAATATAATAGAGTTCTTCATCAAGCTAAAGAATGACGTAGTTGATTCTGAGACTAGGGTCCTGAATCTTAATAAAGGAAACTATGATGGTATGAGGTGCGAGTTGGTTATGGTGGATTGGGAAACGTTACTTAAAAGGGATGACGGTGGATAGGCAATGGCAAACATTCAAAGAGTGCATGGGTGAACCATAACAATTGTTTGTTCCTGTCTGGTGCCAAACCATATTGGCCAGAAAAAACAACAGGCCTGAGGATTGGAAGCAGTTTAGAATTCAGCAAAGGAGGACCAAGGGATTGACTAAGAAGGGGAAAATAGAGTACGAGAGTAAGCTTGCAGGAACATAAAAACGGACTGTAAAAGTTTCTATAGTATGTGAAGAGAAAAAGATTGGTGAAGACAAATGTAGGTCCCTTACAGTCAGAAACAGGGGAATTTATAATGGGGAGCAAAGAAATGGCTGACCAATTAAATGCATACTTTGGTTCTGTCTTCACAAAGGAGAACACAAATAACATACCATGTTGGGGAACACAGGGTTTAGTGAGAAGGAGGAACTGAAAGAAATCAGTATTAGTAGGGAAATCGTGTTGGGGAAATTGATGGGATTAAAGGTCGATAAGTCCCCAGGGCCTGATAATCTACATCCAGGAGTACTTAAGGAAGTGGCCCTAGAAATAGTAGATGCATTGGTGGTCATCTTGCGAGGTTCCATAGGCTCTGGAACAGTTCCTACAGATTGGAGGGTAGCTAATGTAACCCCACTATTTAAAAAGGGAGGTAGAGAGAAAACGGAATTATAAACCAGTCAGCCTGACGTCAGTAGTGGGGAAAATTCTAGAGTCCATTATAAAAGATTTAATAGCTGAGCACTTGGAAAACAGTGGCAGAATCGGACAGAGTCAGCATGGATTTACGAAAGGGAAATCGTGCTTGACAAATCTACTGGAATTTTTTGAGGATGTAACTAGTAGAGTTGATGAGGGGGAGCCAGTGGATGTGGTTTATTTGGACTGTCAGAAGGCTTTCGGCAAAGTCCCACATAAGAGATTAGCGTATAAAATTAAGGCACATGGGATTGGGGGTAATGTATTGAGATGGATAGAAAACTGGTTGGCAGACAGGAAACAAAGAGTAGGAATAAACGGGTCTTTTTCCAAATGGCAGGCAGTGACTAGTGGGGTACCGCAGGGATCGGCGCTGGGACCCCAGCTATTCACAATATATATTAATGATTTAGATGAGGGAACTAAATGTAATATCTCCAAATTTGCAGATGACACAAAGCTGGGTGGGAGGGTGAGCTGTGAGGAGGATGCAGAGATGCTACAGTGTGATTTGGACAAGCTGAGTGAGTGGGCAAATGCATGGCAGATGCAGTATAATGTGGATAAATGTGAGGTTATCCACTTGGGTAGCAAAACAGGAAGGCAGATTATTATCTGAATGGCTATAAATTGAGGGAGGGGAATGTGCAACGAGACCTGGGTATCCTTGTACACCAGTCGCTGAAGGTAAGCATGCAGGTGCAGCAGGCGGTAAAGAAGGCAAATTCATAGCGAGACAATTAGCGTACAGGAGCAGGGATGTCTTGTTGCAATTATACAGGGCCTTGGTGAGACCACACCTGGAATATTGTGTGCAGTTTTGGTCCCCTTATCTGAGGAAGGATGCTCTTGCTACAGAGGGAGTGCAGCAAAGGTTTACCAGATTGATTCCTGGGATGGTGGGACTGACATATGAGGAGAGATTGAGTTGGTTAGGATTATATTCGCCGGAGTTCAGAAGAATGAGGGGGGATCTTATAGAAACCTATAAAATTCTAACAGGACTAGACAGGGTAGATGCAGGAAGGATGTTCCCGATGGTGGGGGAGTCCAGAACCAGGAGTCACAGTCTGAGGATACGGGGTAGACCAGTTAGGACTGAGATGAGGAGAAATTTCTTCACCCAGAGAGTAGTGAGCCTGTGGAATTTGCTACCACAGAAAGTAGCTGAGGCCAAAACATTGTATGTTTTCAAGAAGGAGTTAGATATAGCTCTTGGGGTGAAAGGGATCAAAGGATATGGGGAGAAAGCGGGAGCAGGCTATTGAGTTGGATGATCAGCCATGATCATAATAAATGATGGAGCAGGCTCGAAGGGCCGAATGGCCTCCTCCTGCTCCTATTTTCTATGTTTCCATCCTGTGTGTGTCAGTACTTACAATGAGGTTGTCCTGTGTGTGTCAGTATTTACAGTGAGGTTGTCCTGTGTGTGTCAGTATTTAAGTGGGTCTATCCTTTGTGTGTCAGTATTTGCAGTGGGCTTGTCCTGTTTGTTTCAATATTTAAGACAGGACTAAATTGTGCGTGTCAGTATTTACAGTGAGATTGTCCTGTGTGTGTCAGTATTTACAGTGGGACTATCCTGTGTGTCGGTACTTACAGTGAGATTGTGCTGCGTATGTCAGTATTTACGGTGGGACTATCCTGTATGTGTTAGTATTCACAGTGTGACTATCCTGTGTGTATCAGTCTTTACATTGGGAATATCCTGTGTGCGTCAGTACTTTCGGTGAGAATGTCCCGTGTGTGTCAGTATTTACAGTGAACTATCCTGTGTGTGTCAGCATTTACAGTTTGATTATCATGTGTATGTCAGTACCTACAATGAGATTGCCCTGTGTGGGTGATTATTTACAGTGAGATTATCCTGTGTGTGTCAGTACTTACAGTGAGATTGTACTGCATGTGTCAGTATTTAAGACAGGACTAAATTGTGCGTGTCAGTATTTACAGTGAGATTGTCCTGTATGTGTCAGTATTTACAGTGAGATTGTCCTGTGTGTGTCAGTATTTACGGTGGGACTATCCTGTATGTGTCAGTATTTACTGTGAGATTGTCCTGTGTGTGTCAGTATTTACAGTGAGATTGTCCTGTGTGTGTCAGTATTTACGGTGGGACTATCCTGTTTGTGTCAGTATTTACTGTGGGGCTAGCCTGTGTGTGTCAGTATTTACAGTGAGATTGTCCTGTGTGTGTCAATATTTACGGTGGGACTATCCTGTATGTGTCAGTATTTACTGTGGGGCTAGCCTGTGTGTGTCAGTATTTACTGGGAGGTTGTCCTGTGTGTGTCAGTATTTAAGTAGGCCTATCCTGTGTGTGTCAGTATTTACAGTGGGATTGTCCTGTGTGCATCAGTATTTAAGTGGATCTATCCTGTGCGTGTCAGTATTTATAGTGGGATTATCCTGTGCAACTATTTTGTGTGTGTCAGTACTTACAGTGGACTATCCTGTGTGTGTCAGTACTTACAGTAAGATTGTCCTGTGTGTGTCTGTATTTACAGTGGGACTATCCAGCGTGTGTCAATATTTACAGTGGGATTGTCCTGTGTGTATCAGTATTTAAGTGGGTCTATCTTGTGTGTGTCAGTATTTACAGTGAGATTGTCCTGTGTGTGTCAGTATTTACGGTTGGACTATCCCGCATGTGTCAGTATTTACAGTGGGATTACCCTGCATATGTCAGTATTTACAGTAGGAATATCCTGTGTGTGTCAGTATTTACAGTGGGACTACCCTGTGCGTGTCAGTATTTACAATGGGGATATCCTATGTGTGTCAGTATTTACAATGGGGATATCCTATGTGTGTCAGTATTTACAATGGTATCCACAAAATTCAGCCCAGCTTGTCGGTATTTAGGATTGAATGTTCTTGTGTGTTGTATTATTTACGAGCAGTATCTCTTGTTTCATATTGGCATTTCTTAATGTGAGTCATTATATATAAGGAGATTTTCTAGAATGGGCTGGAATTTCGCAGAGTCGCAGAGACTCCATCGATTTTTAAAAATGGCAGGAGGGACTCGGATTCAGAAATCCTGTCCCATTTCCAATTGATCCCATTTTTGCCAGTAGGGGAAAGGGACCATGGCATTAATGTTGCAATCTTGTTACAATGAAGTGCATGCTGTAGCTTTGAGAGCAGCTGTTCCTAATTGGGGAAAGGATGGGGCATTATTCTTAAGTACGTAAGGAACTGGTTTCCTGTGCAGGGAGAGGAAAAGGGCACCCGTGCCCGTGTTCTCTAGGTTATGTGAAGAAACATATGTCAAGGAAAGACTGGCTCCAGATTCCTCCTTTACTCAGTGAATGAGTGGCAAATTAGAACATGTGGCATGTCTCATACAGGTGGGAAATCCAAACTCAGCAGAACAATTTGAACTCAGTGTTGAGTTCAAACAGGCCTCATATTCACAGTAACATTGGTCTTATCCCACAGAATGGAGTCACCAATATATGGAGAAGGTGTAAATGCTCATGATGGGCAGTTAAAAGTCTGTAGAATTGTCAAGCTGTGAAGTTATTTAAATCCCCAGCCCTTTAAAAACTAAAAAAAACCTTGCCTACATAATTGAGTGTTGAAAAACCTGTTCTTGCAGTTGCATTGGTTTTTGTTGACATGACCCCAAGTGCTATCATTATGTCATTATGAATGGTTGGCTGCTTTCCATTGCCTACAATTATCCCAGCGGGGGAAGGGAGGGGTTGAAAGTTCACAGTTTGATTGAAAGCTCAATCAATAATTTAAAAATTAGCTGTGTTTGATGTGGGGTTATGAATACAAGTCTCTTTGTTTTTATAAGGTATTAAGTACTTGAAGGGCTTTTAAAATTTTAAATGGGCTTTCACGAATAGGAGCTTTTTTTAAAACATAATCCAGGCTCAAATAGATATTTAGAACTTTATTTTTTTTTATCTCAACATTGTTCCTGAGGTCTGTCCGTGGTGAATACTGGGTAAGTTGGCATGGAGGGTGTAAGGGCAAAGGGTGGTGTGTGGGAGCATGATTTGGCATGGGTGGGGCATGGGGAGTGGGTTGCGGGGTGGTGATGGGTGTGAGGGATGAGGGCTACAGAGCCTAATATTTAACTAAACAATTGACACTAAGTCCCAGAGAACCAAGGCAGACCTTTTAAACAGCCCACCTCAGCATTCACCCTGTGGCTGCCTCCAATCTAGATCCAGGGTGATGGGCCAAACACCATCAACTAATGGGCCACATTTTCCTGAGGTGGGTGCGGCGAGGCTGGAAATTTCCAGACTCATGCTACCCACCTCTGGAGCGAAAGCCCAGCCCAATGTGACAGAATTTACAATAGGATTTCTGAGTGTGTCGATATTTCCAGCAGAATTTCCTGGAGTGTGCCAGTGCGCACAATGGCGTTTCCAAGAGTGTGTCTGTATTTACAACTGAATTTCGTGGAGTGAATCAGACTTACGCTGGGATTTCCTGCTGTGCACCAATGTTTCCAGAGGGGTTTCCTACAATTAGTCAGAATCTAGAGATGGATTTTTCCGGAATGTATTACAAATCTGCTGCCTTATGCCAGCATTTATACTAGGATTTCTGAAAACGAGTCAGCATACACAATAGGATTTCTTGCAATGTATTAATATTTACAAGGGAAAGTTTTGTTCTGAGGAAATGTCATCAATCTGGAAGGTTAACTCTGTTTCTCCCTTCACAGATGCTGCCTGACCTGCTGAGTATTTCCAAAATTTTCTCTTTATATTTCAGATTTCCAGCATCCGCAGTATTTGGCTTTTGTTTTACAATGGAACATCCTGAAGTGAATCACAAACACAGAGTTAAATGTTCCTGAGTCTGTCAGCTGACGGTATTAGTAAATACTAAACGTCTCAGTATTTACAGTAATAATTTTCTGGAGTGTGTCAGTATTTGCAGTGACATTTCCCAGAGTGAGTCAATGTTTAGAACGGGATCTAATATTTGCAGTGGAATCTCCAAGAGTTCCTGGGTCTATATAATTGGGTTCCCGGGAGTGTGTCAGTAACCGCAGAGGGATTTCCTCGAGTGTATATTTATTTGGAGTTGGAGTTCCTGGAAATTCTCAGCAGTAGAATCTCCTGAAGTGTGCCAGCATTTAGAGTGGGATTGCCTGGAGTCTGTCAGCATTTGCAAAGGGAGATCCTGGAAAGTATCAGTATTACATTGGGATTTGTCTGGAGTGTGCCAATATTACAATGGGATTTCCGCTGTCAGGGTTTTCAGTGGGATTTCCTGCTCTCTGCCAGTATTTACAATGGGACGTCAAGGAGTGGGCCACCATTTACCGTTACATTTTTCAGATTACGTCAGCAATTACAGGGTCCTCACGGAGGGATCTCTTGGAATGTGTCAGTATTTACAGCAGATTGCCTTATAGTGTGTTATTTTTACATTGGTCTTTTCTGCAGCGTGCTAGTGTTTACAGTCAGATTTCCTTTAACGTGTCAATTTTTACACAATTTCCTAACGTGAGTCAGCATAACAGTGAGATTTCCTGAAATGTGTCGGCATTGTCAGTGGGAGTTCCTGGAGAGTGTCAGTATTCACAACAGAATCAGCACTCGTGTGCCAGTATTGGGGTTTTCTGGAGTGAGAACATAAAAATATAAGAACATAAGAAATAGGAACAGGAGTAGACCATATAGCCCGTCAAACATCAATACAATCATGGCTGATCTTTGGCTTCAACTTCAGTTTCCTTCCGTCTCCTCAAATCCCCTGATTCCCTAAAAGACCAAAAATCTGTCCATCTCAGCCTTAAATATATTCAACAATGGAACATCCATAACCCTGTGGAATAGAGAATTCCAAAGATTCACAATCCTTTGAGTGAAGAAATGCCTCCTCATCTCAGCCTAAATGATCGTTGCCTTATTATGAAACTGGGCACCCATGTTCTAGATTCCCCAGCCAGGGGAAATAACCTTTCAAAGTCTACCCTGCCAATCCCCTTCAGAAACATGTATTCTTGATTAGATCACCTTTCGCTCTTCTAAACTCCAGAGAGTATAGACCCAATTTACTCAGTTTCTCATCTTAGGACAACCTTCCCATTGCAGAGACCAATCTAATGAACATTCTCTGAATTGCCTCCAATGCAAATATGGAATTGCCTCCTTAAATATGGAGGCTAAAGCTGCATGCTGTATTGCACTATAAGATGTTCTATTGCAAACACTGACATATTCCAATAGATCCCTTTGTGAGGACTGATACATAGAGGTGAATCTTCTGTAACTGCTGACATACTCCAAAAAAATTAACTGTAAGTAGCGATCTAATCCTTGACTCCAGGTGTTGTCTCATCAAAGCCCTATATAATTATAGCAGGACTTCACTATCCTTGCACTCCAGTCACCTTGCAATAAAAGCCAACATGCCATTTGTCTTCCTAATCGCTTGTTGTACATGCTTGCTAACTTTCTTCATCTCTTGTACGACTACACACAAGTCCCTTTGAACATCAACATTTCCAAATTTCATGCCTTTTCAGAAATAAACTGCTTTTCTATGCTTACAAGTGAATTACATCACTTCCCCAAATTATAACCCATCTGCCACCTTATTGTCTACTGACTTAACATGCCCATATCTCATTGCAGTCTCTTTGGGTCCTCCCCATAGCTTACATTTCCACCTAGCTTTGTATCATCAGAAAACTTAGTTTCTTTGTCTAAGTCGTTAATGTCGGTTTCAAATAGCTGAGGCCTCAGCAACAATTCTTGTGGCGCTCCACTAGTTGTAGCTTGTCAACTTGAAAATGTCTCAGTTATCCCCACGCTTTATTTCATGTCTGTAAACCAATCTTCTATCCATGCTAACACATTTAATATAAATCTATTTACCCAATTAACCTTATTCAGTTTTCCCCTCATAACTATGTAATTGGCTTTGTTTACATTTAAGACTCTTGTTTCTGATTGGAGTATGCAACTTTCAAACTTAACATCAAATTCAATTGTATTATGATCATTATTTCCCAGCAAATATTTCACTATGAGATTACCAATTAACCCTGCCTCATTACAGACTAGAACCAAAATAGCTTTATCCCCAGTTAGTTCCACAACTTTCACATAATCATTCTACAAACTCATCTTCCAGACCACCTTTGTCAATTTGATTGGACCATTCTATATGAAGATTAAAGGACCCCATAATTAATACATTGCCTTTGCTACAAGTTCCAATAACTTCATGTTTCATGCATTGTCCAGTGATGTAACTACTGTTAGGGGGGCCTATAGACTAAGCCTATTTGCATTTTCTGATTCTTGCTATTCTCAATCTCTACCATACTGATTCAACTTTCTGATCTTCTAGTCAAGATCCTTTCCCACCAATGTCTTTATATCATCCTTTAGTAACAGAGCTAGCCCTCCTCACATGCCATTCTGCCTGTCTTTCCAAAATGTCACATGCCCTGAAATATTTCGTTCCCAACCTTGGTCACCTTGAAACCATCTCTAAGTAATGGTAATTAGAGATTAACCACTTATCTCTACTTCTGCCAATTAGTTCATCAATCTTATTGCAGCTTCTCCAATATATACAATGGGACATCAGTAATTTTGTTATTTATTTAAGGGATGTGGGCATCGCTGGCTAGGCCAGCATTTATTTGCCCATCCCTAATTGCCCTTGAGAAGGCGGTGCAGAGTTGCCTTCTTGACCACTGCAGTCCAGGTGGTGTCGGTACACCCTCATTGCTGTTAGGGAGGGAGTTCCAGGATATTGGCTCAGTGACAGTGAGGGAACGGCAATGTATTTCCCAGTCAGGATGGTGAGTGGCTTGGAGGAGAACTTCCAGGTGGTGATGTTCCCATGTATCTGCTGCCCTTATCCTTCTAAATGTTAGTGGTTGTGGGTTTGGAAGGAGCTGTCTAAGGAGCTTTGGTGAATTCCTGCAGTGCATCTTCTAAATGGTACACATTGCGGCCACTGTGCGTCGGTGGTGGAGGGTGTGAATGTTTGTGGATAGGGTGCCAATCAAACGGGCTGCTTTATCCTGGGTGGTGTCGAGCTTCTTGAGTGTTGTTGGAGCTGCACTCATCCAGGCAAGTGGAGAGTATTCCATCACACTCCTGACTTATGTCTTGTAGATGGTGGACACGCTTTGGGGAGTCAGGAGGTGAGTTACTCACTGCAGAATCCCAAGTCTCTGTCCTGCTATTGTAGCCACAGTATTTATATGGCTAGTCCAGTTCCGTTTCTGGTCAATGGTAACTGCCAGGATGTTGATAGTGGGAGATTCAGTGATAGTAATGCCATTGAATGTCAAGGGGTGATAGCTAGATTCTCCCTTGTTGGAGATGGTCATTGCCTGGCATTTGTGTGGCAGAAATATTACTTGCCACTTGTCAGCCCAAGCCTGGATATTGTCCAGGTCTTCCTGCATTTGGACATGGACTGCTTCAGTATCTGAGGAGTCACGAATGGTGCTGAAAATTGTGCAATCATCAGTGAACATCCCCACTTCTGACCTTATGATGGAAGGAAGGTCATTGATGAAGCCGCTGAAGATGGTTGGGCCTAGGGCACTACTCTGAGGAATTCTTGCAGTGATGTCCTGGAACTGAGATGATTGACCTCTAATAACCACAACCATCTTCCTTTGTGCTAGGTATGACTCCAACCAGTGGAGAGTTTTCCCCTGGTTCCCATTGATTCCAGTTTTCCTAGGGCTCCTTGATACCACACTCAGTCAAATGCTGCCTTGATGCCAAGGGCAGTCACTCTCACCATTGGAACGGAATTTCCTGGTGTGGTCAGTTTTTAACTATGACAATTCCTATAATGAGTAAGTTTTACAGGAGAATGATTTTCTGAATGTGTCAAAATAAACATTAGAATTTCCTATAGTTAGCCAATATTTAAAGTGGGGTTTCCTGTAGTGCAACAATAGTCACAGTGCAATCTCCTGAAATAGGTCAATAATTACAGTGGCAGCTCATTAACCGAGTCAGTATTTACAATAAATAAAAGCTTTTAGCTTTTTGTTTTTACAATGAGATTCTTTGGAATGTGTCAGTATTTTCAGTTTGATTTCCCACAGTGCTAACTTTTTCAGGAATGTGTCAGTATTTACAATGTAATCCTCTGCAATGCCTCTGTTTTCCAGTAGAATTTCTGATAGCAATAGGATGATTTTCAGTCTTTAATGTAGAATCTCCAAAACGTGCCAGTATTTATAGCATGTCACATGGTCTTCCCCTATTTAAATTTGAATATCTGGAGTTTCCCAGCATTTAGAATCCGGCTTTTTTGCAGTGCTTCAGCACTTAAGTGTGTGATGTCCTAAAATGTGCTAGCATTCCCTGCAATGTGTCATTATTTGCAATACTTGTGCATTGACCCATTTTTCAACTTTCTAGAATGTATCTGTATCTACACTTAATTTTCTGTGTCAGTTTTTGCAGTAGAATATCTTGTGGTTTGCCAGTATTTACAATTGATTACTTAGAAGGTGTCAGTATAAACAGTGGGATTTCCGGGCGTGCTTTGGTATTTAGAATGGGATTTCCTGCTTCTGTATTTAGAGTTAGATTCCCTGGAATGTGTCACGATTACATGCAATGGAATCCCGTGAAGCTTGTGAGCATTCGCACTGTTATCTGGAGGGTGTCAGAATTTACACTGGTCTCTACTAGCGTGTACATGAATTAACACTGGAATCTACCCTATCAGCATTTACCCTGGAGTCTGATGACTGGGTCGGCATTCATAGGACAATCTTTTGAACTGCATCAGCATTTTTATTGGACTTTCCTGGACTGTGTCAGTATTTGCAATATAATTTAGACTGCCCCAGTTTTTACAATGGGATTACCTGAAGTGGGTCAGTATTTAGAGTTAGGCTATCTGGAATGTGTCTGTATTTACAATGGGATTTCCCAGACAAATCAGTATCTTCAATTAACTTTCCTTGTATGTGCCAGTATAAAAATTGGGATTACCTGGGGGTTGCCAATATTTGCACTGTAATCTCTCAGATTGTATCAGTATTTGCACTGTTTCTTTCCTGGATTGTGTCAGTATTTCTTGGAGAATTTCCTGGACTGCTTGTATGTTAAGCCACTGCTTTAAATAATGCCGGAGTTTTTTTTCTCTTTATGCGATGTTGCCTTTTTTCAGATTCAACAAAGTGAGTTAAGTATAGAATTTGTTTGTTCTTTGACACAGGAATCATAGAATCATCCAGCGCAGAAACTGGTCCTTTAGCTTGTCGTGCCTGCTCCAGCTCTGTGAGTGTTGAATCTTTCTGTTCCACGGTGGGGATGGAAGGTGATGTCGGATCAGCAGGCCAACATATTTCCACTCCTGGGTAACCTTCCCAAAGGTGGGTCAACACTGGCAGAGACTACCCATCCAGGAACTCCAATTTGTGGGCTAATCGCAATAAGTCACAGGATCTTCCCCACGGAACATGGGTCCCTCAGTGAAGGCCAAGCCCAGCAAGTGTCTGGAGGTTGCTTGCAGTGACTGGCCTGAGGGCCCATGCAGCCTCCTACACACATTCCTCCCCCTACCAGAGCCACAGCCATCAGCAGGCCACCCTGCTGTTGCCACCCATCCTAAGCAGTGCTTTCCCCTTCAGAGGGTTGGCCTCACAGCTGTGGCCAGTGTTTTTTCTTTAAAACAAATCCAGGCCTCTTCTGAGGGCACCTAAAGATGGAAGTGCCCTCACGTTCCCCCTCCGTCGGTGGCAGCGCCCACCCCTGGTGGTGGGGCCTTTGTCTTTCTAAGGCTCAGGAACCTGCCCAACATCTTCAATTGGATGGCAGGTCTGGGCGGGGGGTGGGGGGGGGGGCACATCTGGGAGGATCCGGCAGGTGGGCATGCCAACAACCAGTGCCGGGTCGGGGCATGGAAACGGTCCTGACCCTCGACTGTTCCTTAAAGTGCAGAAGATTCCGCCCTGAAAAAGCTATCCAGTTAGTCCCACTCCCCGGCTTCTTCCCCCATGGCCCTTCAAATAATTTCTACAAACTTAACAGGGGAAAACAACCACTTTGGGTGGGATTTTTACCTGGTCGGGTGGGCGGGGCAGGCAGACGGGCAGCCTGGCAGCGGCTGCCAAACTGACGGCCGCCCGCGACTGGGCCCCCCGACGGCGATTCCACGCCAGCTGGCCAACCAACGGCCAGTCAGTGCGAATCACGCGCTGAAACGCTCAGCGCTGCCTGGGTTGGGGGGAGAGGAGCGCGGGCGCGGAAATCAGTGCCTGCGCGGGGGAATTTGCAGCGAAAGCTCCCTGAAGGCCGCAAGCTGCCTCACAGAGCTGAAGATTTCTAACATTCAAAATAAAGATTTTAAAATTAAGGTAAACAAGCCCCCTCATATGACTCTGTCACGTGTTATAACTGAGATTTTAAAAATATTTTACTTTTAATTAACATCGGGAACCTCATGCCGCCCGCGGATGAGGTTCCTCAAAAATCCAAAGGCCGCTCTCGGCCTATTCGCCCGCCCGCTAGCCGTAAGGTTGGACGGGCAGGGAAAAATTCAGTTAATTAGCTTATTAATGGGCTTAACCTGCCTTCTTAACCGTTGGCTGGCATGCTGCCGACTCTCGTGCGCTCCCGCTGACCGAAATATTGCGCGATGACGTCGGGACGCTCGCCCGATGTCATCGCGCGCTATTTCACGCTCGTGCGTGTCGGGCGTGGGCCCACCCGCTGAGCTGAAGATCCAGCCCTTTATGCAATGTGGCGTAAAAATGTGCTCAACAGATCACTATTTTAAAAAGGATCTGGGATATTTCAATATGATTTACAATACAAAACACACTTTAATTGCATCTCTTCTGCAAGAGCCACAGATACATTAGAATTAGATTCACAAAGTATAACCGGAAGTTTTTTGGAACAATGCCGACTGTTAACTTCATGGAATCATGGAAAATCCCTGTTTTTCTGCTGCACATCTGGCAGAGATTTGAATGGACATTGGGAATTCTGAGTGAATTCCCAACTCATGTTTACTGCAAATCTCCATTGTTTCCCTTCCAGTTTCCTTTGCTAAAGGTGTTGGCTGTCAATCTTTTTTTATTCATTGATGGGATGTGGGCATCGTTGGCTGGACCAGCATTTATTGCTCATCCTTAACTGCCCTTGAGATGGCAGTGGGGAGCTGCCACCTTGAACTGCTGCAGTCCATGTGGTGTAGGTACACCACCCACAGTGCTGTTGGGGAGTTCCAGGATTTTGACCCTGTGGGAGGTTCTCCTGGTCTCCCATGGTAACTTACATAGAATTGCACAGAAACAAGCCAGTAGGCCCAAATGGTCCTTGTGTTTACTCACCACATGAGCATCCTCCAACCCATCTTCATCCAACCCTATCAACATAATCTTCCATTCCTTTTTTCTACTCCATAGAGTTGTAGACACTCACTTGTTGAAAATAATTAAGGCAGGGATTGATAGATAAAGGAATCCAAGGATATGAGGATAGGACAGGAATGTAGAGTTGCAGAAGAAGATAAGCCACATTCTTATTGAATGGCAGAGCAGGTTTGAGGGGTCCAATAGACTGCATATTCAGTCATGTACCTGTCTAGCTTTGTCTGGGGTAGTGGGGTGTGGAGGAGAATGGGGACCGGCAGTCTCCAACTGATATGCTAGCATGAGACCCAAAAGAATGTCAAGGCTGCTATGAATCTTCAGGCACACCTGCTGCTCGCCCACATAGCCATTCATAGCCTGCAGAATGAGTGTCTGGAAGCTATTTAACTCAAAGGCACATTTTTTTTCTGACAGGATAAACAGATAATTTAAGGGTCCTGAGGTGAATTGTCACACTTTTAGCCTAGACTCAGTTAAGGTCAGCCAATTAACTTTGACCAGCGATTAGTCCTTGGGACCTATTTGATCTTTATAAGCCATTCTGACATTCAGCACTGCGCTTGCCCCTCAAGTCAGCGAAGGACTCAGCAGCTATTAATTCTTAATTCAGTGAGGGAGGAACGTAGGACAGGAGCAGCCATTCAGCCCCTTGCACCTGTTCCACCATTAAATTAGCTCATGGTCAATCTGTAACTTAAATTCATCTAACCACTTTGGTTCCCTGCCTTTTAATACCCTTACCAACCGAAACTGACCTTAACTGAGCCTGTGTTAAAAACCGATCAATCACAGATTTGACATTTTCAATGGACCCCCAGCCTCAACAACTTTTTGGGAGAGAGAGTTCCAGATTTCCACTACCCTTTGTGTGAAGAAATGCTTCCTGATATTTCCTCTGAACATTATCAACTTCAGTAATCATATTAAACAACTCATTTTGATTGTCCCTTAATCTTCTATACTCAAGGGAATATGGTGGTGGTGTGTTACAGATCACTCAGGTAGTCCGAGTTGCTGTGGCAACATGTACTTCTATATTCATGTTGTAGTCTGGAGCTATGGATAGTGATGGTTGAGGCTCCAGCTTTCTTTCAGGGCTGATCAAGAATCTCTCCCGCTTTCCCCACCTGCCATTGGTGTGCACCGAAAGTGTTTGTAGGTTGATAATCAAGCAATCTGACAGCGTTATAAACAGCCATCAAGTCCTGGAGTGGGACTTGAACCCAGAGCAGGGACGCTACCCACTGTGCCACAAGACTTCACTCAAGGGGATATAAGCCTGGTCTATGTAACCTGTTTTCATAATTTAATACTTTGCGGCTCTGGTATCATCATGGTGAAACAGTTAACTAAGTTAGATATAGAGCAAGGCACAAACTTTGATTTTTTTTTTGCTGCTCTTGCCAGTGATCTTCATGTGCCAGGAACACAAATTTTCAATTTGGGTATGTGCCCATTTCTCCAGCATGTAAAGGTTTGCATTGGGAGCCTTTCAAATGGCGATGCATTCCCAAAAGGAAAGCAAGAAAGGAGAGCTGGAACATGTTAACAACAGGCAGATAACCTAGTGTGGGTACTGGATGTCCTGAATATATGCAAGCGGGTGATTAGTTCAAATCCCTGGCTCAAGATGACTGTAATGAACATCGGAAGGTGAAAGCTTGACTAAGTGAAAGATGAGTGCTACTGAGACGTTTAACTGGGGAAAGCGCGGCACTTCATGATACACGTGGGTTCTTTGAGTGCACTGGGCGTTAGTGGGGAAGCAATCTACTTAAGCTTGACCTTCTCACTAGTCTAAAGTGACATGGCTAGAAACCAAACTATGTGGTTCCTATTTGCGTCAGTGATATGATAAACAGCAGGGCAAGGACTTTCACACTGTGGAGGAATGTACAGCATGCTGCATTGGAACCCAGGAGATTTCATTGCTAGAGAATAATTAAGGATTATTAACTGAGGTTTCTGAGCTTTCAGAAAAAAATTTTGAAAGATCTCAGGCTCTTTTCCCTAGAAAAGAGAAGTCCTGACAGAGGCCTTTGAGATTATGAAAAAGTTTTCTTGGGTAGACACTTGTGGGGTGCTCAAAATTAGGGACCACAATTATAAGGTAATTATTAATAAATCCAATAGGAATGTCGGCAGAAACCTCTTTGCCCAGAGAGTGTGGAAGTCACTACCACAATGTGTGGCTGAGGTGATTAGCATAGATGCATCTTAACAGGAAGCTGAGTAATATCATAAGGATAAAGGAATAGATATGTCCAGGATGTTAAATTAAGTTGGGTGGGAGGAGGCGCTTGGACATAAACACTGGCACAAATCAGCTGGATCAAGTGGCTTGTTTCTGTGCTGTAAAATACTGTAGAAAAGTTGCTGTGCAGTAATGATTTACACTGATAGTAGGGAAGAACTGGTCTTCACATGGTGCCATTCACAGCCTTAAGATGTCCTGAAGTGCCTCACAGCCAATTAATTCCTGTTTGAACGTAGGGCACTGTGTACTTAGGCAGCTAAACATAGCAGCCAGTTTGCACAGGATACCATGAGCAGCAAATGATATAAATGCCCTGCTAAGCTCTTTTTGTAGGATTGCTTAGAGGGGGATATTCCTTCCTGCTTTTCAAGCCACGCCCACTGGGTTTTACTTGAAGCCTTTGCCGGAAAGCCAAGCAGAACCAAAATTACACTCCTCCTGAAGGGTGAGCTGCCTGTGCAGATGTAAAAAGAGCTGGCAGCCTCTCCAAAATATATTTAAATGAGGCCTGAGGCACAATATTAGGATAACCTAATGCAGGGATCCAGATGTCTTAGTGCATGAATCACAAAGGGTAAGTATGCAGGTGCAGCAAGGGATTAGTTATATAGGGCATTGGTGAGGCCACACCTGGAGTATTCTGTACAGTACTGGTCTCCTTATTTAAGGAAAGATGTAAATGTGTTAGAAACAGTTCAGAGTTCCAAAAAGAAAGATCAAAATATTGTCACACTGCTAATAGATGTGAATAGGCAGAGAATACGAAGATATTGTAGCTGGACAGCAACACTTGCAAGCATTAGATGCAGCTAACAGTATTGGCACGGTGGCCAGGACACAGAGAGCAAGCACGCTGTGTGGGAAGTGCAGTTTACTGCACCCACCATGAAGCCGTCCTATGTTCCAAAATCTTTGCACGGTATGCAGTGTAAAAGGATAATGGTCCTTTTGTAGGAAATCTGGTTCTGGGGAGATGCAACCAGAAGTTACAATAAGATACAATCAAACAAAAAGCATGTGCAGCAAACTGGCAGCAACAACAG
This sequence comes from Cetorhinus maximus, assembly GCF_964194155.1. Classification (NCBI taxonomy): domain Eukaryota; kingdom Metazoa; phylum Chordata; class Chondrichthyes; order Lamniformes; family Cetorhinidae; genus Cetorhinus; species Cetorhinus maximus. The sequence goes on along the minus strand of NC_135897.1, from coordinate 88,149,482 downwards.
TGAGTGCGCCAGAGACCCACACAAACTCAAGCATATGCAGAAGATTAGCAGCCAGACAGACCAGGGTGAAGATTCAGAATGGAAAAATCTTCAACTGGAAAGTGAACAGGCTTTCCACATTGTGAATGTGACGCAATGTGTGGATAAGTCAGTTAGAGGCTTTTGCTACCATCAGCATCATGAGAAGTGGCAAACACACACTCACAGCCAAAGTCAACACAGGAGCGACTGCGAACATCTCAGCAGTCAGAATCCTGAACGATATGTATCTGGATCATTGGGAGTCAATGACACAACCTATGACAGCCAAATTGGGTCAATGGGTCATCCACTCATTGCATAGGTACATTGATGTAGAAATGTAGCTGTAGCAAGTTTGCGTGGAAACAACAAGTATTTTACCTGGTGGACACAAGCTGACCAGCAGTACCAGATTTATTGATGTGTACAGAACTCAACATTGTGACCGTACACGAGACCTCCAATATACCAATCATGGCGGAAGTTGTCAAGGTAATCGCATTGAATCAGCCCATGACCTACAATTGATATACCCTGACAGATCTAATGTTATAGGAAGCTTCAGAGGTGATGCTATATTACGCCTCAGAGAAGATGCAATTCCATTGATTGACCCTCCTAGAATGTGCATTGTGCACATACAGGAGAAGCTAAAGAGCAAGGTGGCTGACATGGAACGTAAAGGCATTATCCGTTGTGTACATCAGCACACCGACTAGTGCAGTTCTATCATGTGCATACTGAAAAAAAGATAGCAGAATCGGGTACATTTGGACCCAAGACATTCAAATCTTGCTCTAAAGTGATGTCCATACAAGATTAAAACATTAGAGAAATTGAATCCCAAATTCATTGGAGCAAGGTTTTCCTCCAAGTTGGATGCCAAACATGGATATTGGTCATTTCATTTGGCAGAGTGATCTCAAGAAATTATTACTTTCAGGACATGATTCGGAATAAACTGCTTCCAGGGATTACCTTTTGGTTTATCCATCAACCAGGATATGTTCCAGCAGCATATGGACAGAATTACTGAAAATATCCCTGGATGCACATGCATTGCCGATGATATTGCAATGATGGGTAAAACGAAGAAAGAGCATGCCCAAAATCTACGCTTACTGATGGCAGCAGCTCATCGTGAAGGACTCATCTTCAACAGCAAGAAATGCCAGGTGAATGGGGGTCAGGTTAACTTTTTTTGGCTCTAATTATTCAAGTTCTGGGATCTGTCCTGACCCAGGCAAACTCGAGTGTGACATGCCTACTCCCGAGGACAAAGAGGACTTGCAGGTGTCCTTGGATGTTTCAACTTCTTCGTGTCATACATAGCCAATTTTGCCAATAAAGCATCATCACTTAAAGAGCTGCTAAGGAAGGATGTTCCCTATGTATGACGGAAGGACCATCAACGCATGCTCGAGTCACTTGTCAGAGGATACATGTGTTCTATAATACTATGACCCTAAAAAGGTCTAAGAGGTCAACGCACCTCAAAGGGTTAGAAGCATGCATCATGCAATATGGAAAACCAATTGCATTTGGCTCCAAAAATCCATCACAAGTACAATCCAATTATTCAAACTTAGAGCATGAGACACTCACTCTGGCATCCAGCATCATAAGATTCCACACCTACCTATTTGGTAAACAATTCATTGTGGAAACTGACCACAAACCATTCGAAATGTTTTGACGAAGCCACTGACAAGTGCATCACCCAGACCACAATGACTTCTGCTAAAAATACAGGGATATGACTTTAACATCTGTTACAAACTGGGTAGCAAAATGACTCACTAAGTGGATTACCAAATCTGAAAGCGACTGCAGATGTTTTGCCCAGCCTAGTAGACATCAAAGTAGACGATGTGCCCAACGTTGATCTGATGAGTTTTGGTCAACAGAAATGCAACCAACTTCAAGAAGAAGCAGTAAATAGGCATTATGGAGAGCTATTGTAGAAGGTTGGACTGATATGATACAAGAAGTGGCACACATCTTCAGATGTTTTTGGCTGTATAGAGGTGAACTAGGTATTTCAAGGGACATGATCGTCAAAGGAAAACATGTGCTTGTACCTGAGGCCCTTCACCAGGGCATATTGTCACAGCTACACTAGGGGCATATGGGAATAGAGTGAACAAGGGACCTGGCAAGGAAGTCTGTACGTTGGCCAGGGATCAACAACAACATTGAGAAGGCAGTGAGGATGTGCGAAGCATGCCAGAGACACCAACCACATCAACTCAAAGAACCTCTACACCCTTGTGAGATTCCATTGTACCCTTGGTCTAAAATCTCAACAGATCTATTTATGATCTGAGGCGATGATGTTCTCCTAGTTACTGATTACTTTTCCAAGTTTCCAATCATCAGACCATTTATGGATACCTCAAGTGTGTTTGTGGCAGACCCAATGAGTGCAATATTCAGTTTGTTTGATACACCTGAAGAAATCATATCACACAATGGGCCACAATATACTGGCCGACCTTTTAGGAACATTTTTGCTCAATGGGGCATAAACCATTTGACAGCCTCGCCACACTATTCCGATCCAACGGTCTTGCCGAGTGGATGATTTGCACCATTAAGGCATTAATCACAAAGTGCAGGGAAATAAAACAGTATCTCTGTATGAACATGTAACAGTTAAGAGCAACACCTTTAGATAAGGGCTTACCATCACCAGCAGAAATCATGGTCGGAAGGCAGGTTAGGACAACCTTGCCAAGCCATCACCTGTTCAATTTCTCAGAAATACAGGCAAAACTTCTCAAAAAACAAGGGATAATGAAAGCACCACATTTTTTATTCATTCATGGGATGGGGGCAGGACTGGCTAAGCTAGCATTTATTGCCCACACCTAATGGCCCTTGTTCAGAGGGCATTTAAGAGTCAACTGCATTGCTGTGGGTCTGGAGTCACATGTAGGTCAAACCAGGTAAGGGCAGCAGATTTCCTTCCCTAAGGGACATTAGTGAACCAGATGGGTTTTTATGACAATCAGCAATGGTTTCATGGTCAGCATCAGACTTTAAATTCCAGATTTTTATTGAATAATTTATTGGTGGGATTTGAACCCAGGTACCCAGAGCATTACCCTGGGTCTCTGGAATACCAGACCAATGGCAAAACCACTATACCACCAAAATTGTGGACAACCGTAATGAAAACCAACACTCCAATAAGGTGTCAACGCACCTGCAAGTCACGAAAACCTAAATGTTAAGTCTCGACCTCAGTAAGGTCAAACCATCACAAGATCCAGGAGGATTAGTAAGCCACCTACACATTGTTCAAACACTTACACAAAACTTAAATTCTTAAACAGAGATCTATCTTTTTTGCAACCACCTTACTGTGCATACATTTTCACTCTTAATGTAAATGATATTATCTTGGGGATAAAAGGGGGATGTTGTGAAATCACTTTAAAGGATATGCAAATGAACAAGTAATCAAGTTTTTTTATTCGTTCATGGTATGTGGCAGTCGTTGGCTAAGCCAGCCTTTATTGCCCGTTCCTAATTGCCCTTGAGAAGGTGGTGGTGAGCTGCCTTCTTGAACCACGGCAGACCCTGTGTTATAGGAACACCCACAGTGCTGTTAGGGAGGGAGTTCCAGGATTTTGACTCAACAACATTTCCAAGTCAGGATGGTGTGTGACTTGGAGGGGAACTTGCTGTGTTGTTCCCAAGCATCTACTGCCCTTGTCCTTCTACATGTCAAGGTCACGGGTTTGGAAGGTGTTGTTGAAGGAGCCTTGGTGAATTCCAGCAGTACATCTTGTAGATAGTACAAACTGCTGCTACCGTGTGGAGGGAGTAAATGTTTGTGGATGGGGTGCCAATCAAGTGGGTTGTTTTGTCCTGGATGGTATCCAGCTTCTGGAGTGTTGTTGGAGCTACACTCACACAGGCAAGTGGAGAGAATTCCGTCACACTCCTGACTTGTGCCTTGTAGATGGTGGACAGGCTTTGGGGAGTAAGGAGGTGAGTTACCCACTGCAGAATTCCCAGTCTCTGACCTGCTCTTGTAGTCACAGTATTTATATGGCTAGTCCAGTTCAGTTTCTGGTCAATGGTAACCCTCAGGATGTTGATATTGGGGGATTCAGTGATGGTAATGCCATTGAATGTCAAGGGGACAAGGTTAGATTCTCTCTTGTTGGAGATGGTCATTGCCTGGCACTTGTGTGGCATGAATGTTATTTGCCACTTGTCAGCCAAGCCTGGATATTGTCCAGGTCTTGCCTCATATGGATACGGACAGCTTCAGTATCTGAGGAGTCACAAATCATGCTGAGCACTGTGCAATTATCAAACTTATTATATATTATAATTTATAAAATTACCAAACACCCCCATGTCTGACCTTATAATGGAAGGAAGGTCATTGACGAAACAGCTGAAGATGGTTGGGCCTAGGACATTACCCTTAGGAACTCCTGCAGTGATGTCCCGGGACCAAGGTGATTGAAATGCAAAGTAGCGTGAGGTCAGCAGCTTGCAGTGGGTGTAGGATTTGCAGCTGTGCTTTCCTTGTGAGTAATTATTGCTGAATCCATAAAGCTGAGCCTTCCAATAATGTATCATCAAATAAACCAAACCTACACATCGTTCAGCTGTGAGATTGGTAACTTTGTGCAACGTAGACATATAAACACAACAATGGTTTGTTGAGGTTTGTGCTGAGCGGGCGGGCGAGTACCTAACCCTCTCGAGTGTAAAATGACGCGCGATGACATCGGGCGAGCATCCAGGCATCATCGTGCACTCGCACGATATTTCGTTCGGCAGGCATGCGCAGGAGTTGGCAGTGTGCCTGCCAACAATTAGCAGGCCTATTAAGACCATTAAAGTAATAATGAAATGAAATTTTTCGCTGCCCATCCAACCTTACGGCTGGCAGACAGGCGAAAAGGCCAAGCGGCATTTGGATTTTCTCAGAAACCTCATCCACGGGCGGGTTAATTAAAAATTTGCTGTTGGAGTGGAGTGGGCAGATAGGTGGCAGGTGAAGTTCAATGTGGAGAAGTGTGAGGTGATGCATTTTCGTAGGAAGAACATGGACAAGATAATATAAAATAAGGGGAGAAATTTTGAAAGGGGTACAGGAGCAGAAAGACCTGGCAGGGCAGGTAGAGAGAGCATATAGGATCCAGAGCTTTATTAATAGGGGCATAGAGTACAAGAGCAGGGAGGTTATCCTGAATTTATATAAGACACTCTTAGACCTCAGCTGGAGTATTGTGTACTGAGTGCCATATTATAGGAAGGATATGAACACATTGGAGAAAGTACAGAAGAGGTTTACAAGAATGGTTCCAGGGTTGAGAAACTTCACCGATGAGGATAGAATGGGGAAGTTGGGCTTCTCCTTGGAGAGAAGAATGCTAAGAGGAGATTTGATAAAGATGTTCAAAATCATGAGGGGGACAGAGTAAATAGGGAGAAGCTATTCCCGCTTGTAAAAGGATCAAGAACAAGAGGGCACAGATTTAAAGTGATTTATAAAAGAAGCAAATCTGACGTGAGAAAAGACTTTTTCACATAACGAGTGGTTCGAGTCTGGGATGAACTGCCTGGAAGTGTGGTGGAGGCAGGTTCAATTGAGGCATTCAAGAGAGTATTAGATGATTATTTGAATAGAAATAATGTGCAAGGGTACAGGGAAAAGGCAGGGCAATGGCACGAGGTCATAATGCTCATTTGAAGAGCAGGTGCAGGCACGATGGGCCAAATGGCCTTCTTCTGTGCCGTTAAAATTCTGTGATTCTGTAAACCAATTGGTGACCTGTGGTCAGGCACACCACACCCTGAAACCAAGTGACAGATGCCACCTCAAATAGATGCTATGAATCTCTCATCAGTTCCTCCCAGGTGCATGAGTCAACTGGTCTCACTGAACTATGTCTTTCACACGAGGGTTTCCAATCTCTATTCTGCAAGAACTCGCTTTGGAATTTTCTCCCAATGCTTTCTCTCAGACACCTTCCACAAGGGTCCAACTCCAGGTTTTGAACTCTCCTTCCAATGTTCCTCTCCCTTGGGTCACCATATGCATGCAAGCTTTCTTCTACAAATTCTTTCTCACTGACTCAGCCGTCAACAGTACAACACTGCTTCACATGCCCATAGCAAAGAGTCAAAGAGTTACAGACATTCAGCAATCTCTTTGGAACTTCGGGCCTCTCGCTTTAAATCTGCTTCCTGCAGTTTTTCATCCTTTAAGCTTGAAGCTTGGAGCCTTCCTCTGCTCATCCCTCTTTACTTAATTTTTTCCAGGACCTTTTTTCCAGGTTCCTGTCCTTCCTTTGACTAGAAGGTCTTCTTGGGACTTTCTCCTGTTTCTATCTCACTCCTTGGCCTTGGGACCTTTCAGTTCTTTTGGGAAACCTGCTCTCATTCTGTAGCTCCCTCTCCCAGTGTCCAGTCTCCCTGGAGTCCTGGCTTCAACTGATCTTTGGTTTGGTTTTGGCAACTGCCTCCAACTGAATTCAAAACTGCTTTCTCTAGGTTTTTTCTGTGTGTGTGTGTGTGTGTGTGTGTGTGTGTGTTTGTGTGTGTAGCATTTATTGCCCATCCCTAATTGCCCATATTCAGGGGACATTTAAAAGTCAACCATGTTATTGTGGGTCTGGAGTCACATATTGGCCAGACCAGGTAAGGACAGCAGATTTCCTTCCCCAAAGGGGCATTAGTGAATCAGATGGGTTTTTACGACAATCAACAATGGTTTCATCGTCATCATTAAACTTAATTCCACATTTTTCTTGAATTCAAGTTCCACCATCTGCCTTGGTGGGATTCAAAACCGGGCCCCCAGAGCATTATCCTAGGGCTCTGGGTTACTAGTCCAGTGCCACCACCTCCCCTAATGTGTATGTGGGTGGGTCTCCCTCTCTGGACCTGTAGCTAGGCAACAGCACAGTTTTTTCTACTCTTGTGTTTGCTTTAACTTCCCCTGAGCCGTAATACTAATTTGAAATGCAGGTATACAAACAACTTTAGACCTGCTGTCTCCCTCAAAAATTAAACTAGATCCCAGATTTCGCCTTTTAGAGTAAAACTAAAACTCAACTTAACCTTTTCTTAACACACAAACACAAATCAAACTTAAACTTTAGAGCTAAAACTCTTTCCTAACACCCATAAATACAAATATAACTTACTTAACCAGTCTCTATTTCCTAACAATTTGTATTTTTTATATGTGCTTTTGTTTTAATATCAAGCCATTGTTTTCTCAACCAGATATGTGGCTTTCAGTCATGTAGGGTGGAATTTAATGCAGGTAATGGGGGTCTTGCCTGTCGGTTGGAGAGCCAATGAGACCCCTGTGATCACTACTTTGTGGAAGGCCTGCCAAATGAAGTGCCAATCAGGCACTGAACTGGGTAGCGACAAGCTTTTCCCAGGATCAAGGACCCCAGGGGCATCCAAAGTGCTGCCGACCAATCACAGGCTGGCAGCATTGCTCGGCAGAGCCAATGCAGAGGGATGTGGCCCTTACATGGGCTCTAGTTACCCACTTAAGGGCCTTAATTGGCAGCAAGGCAGGAAGGCCATCCAGGCGCTTTCCCATCCTAGACTTAATCGGGCCAGAGGGGAGAAGGAGGTGGGATTGCCATGCACCCACCCAATTAAATGCACCTCACATCACCAAACACACCTCTGGGGTGGGCATTAAATTCCTCCTGTAGAATAACTAGAGAAGCTGGGATTGTTCCCCTTAGAGCAGAGAGCATTCAGGGGAGATCTAATAAATAATGAGTTTTGACAGAGTAGTTAGGGAGAAACTCTGTCCACTGGCAAATGATTATTAACCTAAGGTTAAATTTTAGGGTGAGAGGCAAAGGCAGCAGAGAAGAGATGAGGGAAAGTTTTTCTCACAAAGCAGGTCGTTATTAGCCAGAATGTACCATCCGAAAGATTCAGAAGCAACTTGCAAAAAAGAATTAAGTAATGCTAGAAAAGAGGAAAAAAATGTAAGGTTATGGGGAAAGAACAGGGACTAATTGCATAGCTCATTCAAAGAGCTGGCACAGGCACATTGGGCTGAATGGCCTTCTTCTGTGCTGCATAACTGTGTGGCCTGAATCTGGCGTTCGCCGGACATGCGCGATTGGCGGGCCCCCTAAGCAGATGAAAAGTGCATTTCCAGCTGCAATCGGCCCCTGCATGCAATTTGACGCTGGTTGGCCAATTAACGGGTAGCCAGTGTGGAATGTGTGCTGATAAAGCTCAGCGCTGGCAGGGCAGGGCAGGAAGAGGGCAGGCGCCGAGAAAAGTGAGGCTGTGGGCAGGCACTTCTAACAAGTTCCCTGGAGGCGGGCAGCTGCTGCGGAGCTGCCTCAAGGAGCTGCAGGTCTTTACAAAAGATATGGGAAGAAAAAGTGCACCAAACTTTGTCAACGCAGCACATTCAAGCAACTGACAGCAGAATTCGATAAACTTCAGTCCACAGACATCTTTTATTTTTAATCGTATTTCACCCCGGATATTTCATCCCACCCTGGATCGAGAGCAAACGTGAAGGCCGCCTGTCTGATTGGCCTGACTGCCAACCGTAAAAGTGGATGGGTCACGTAAAATCGCGTTCAATTGATCCCTTGTGATTCAATGATTCGAAAGGGCATGACTTTAATGGATGCACGTGGAGAAAGTGTCAGAATATGAAGTTCGAGGTGTCATATTTTTCCTGACATGGCTGATCATATTCCATTTTCCCACATGCCCTAACCCTGCATTCCAACCAAGCCATTATTATTTTAATTAACAAAAATAAACGTAAACTAATCTATCCTGATTGATTAAAATAGCTTTCAGCCATTAGGATACAATTACTGGGCTAGCCATATAAATACTGTGTCCACAAGAGCAGGTCGGAGGCTAGGAATCCTGCGGCAAGTAACTCACCTCCTGACTCCCCAAATCCTGTCCACCATCTACAAGGCACAAGTCAGGAGTGCGATGGAATACTCTCCACTTGCCTGGATGAGTGCAGCTCCAACAACACTCAAAAAACTTGACACCATCCAGGACAAAGCAGCTCGCTTGATTGGCACCCCTTCTACAAATGTTTACTCCCTCCACACCAATGCACAGTAGCAGCAGTGTGTACGATCTACAGGATGCACTGTAGGAACTCATCAAGTCTCCTTAGCCAGCACCTTCCAAACCTACGACCATTAACATCAAGAAGGACAAGGGCAGCAGATAGATGGGAACACCACCGTCTGCAAGTTCCCTTCCAAGCCACACACCATCCTGACTTGGAAATATATCGCCATTCCTTCACTGTCACTGGGTCAAAATCCTGGAACTCCCTCCCTGACAGCACTGTGGGTGTACCTACACTACATGGACTGCAGTGGTTCCAGAAGGCAGCTCACCACCACCTTCTCAAGGGCAATTAGGGATGGGCATTAAATGCTGGCCCAGCCAGTGACGCCCACCTCCCATGAATGAATTAAAAAAATAGTCTCCATAGTGTCGCTTGAACTTACAACCTTCTAACTCAGAGTGCTACCCACTGAGCCATGGTTGACACATAATAGGATGGGAGGTACTCAGGATAAATACTGAGTCAATTCAATGGGTGGAGTGCTCCTACATATAGTCCAAACTTGCTCTCCTTATTCTGCTGAGGCCATATGAAAGGAAGGTGAGAGGAGTATAGGGTGGATACACATTCTGGAATTTTGCTTGACTACTTTTTTGATCATGAGCCATCTATGCAAGAGGTTAAGTGGATGGGGCAGAATCTATTTTAGGGCAGTTATTGCATGTATCATTCTCTTTCTTTGCCTCATGTTCTTAACACCATGCAATTAGGCAGCACTGCATATGGTGCTTCTGTAATTGTTAGATCTTTGAACCCTAGGTGTCTATCCTTCAATTCATGAAGCATATATTCTATTGTGTGTACTCACCAAGGCAATTTGACAAAAGATAATGGGGATGCATTTAACTTCATTAGTCAAGAGCAAGCAATGTTTTGAATCAGATTGGAATTAGACCTGTTTTTATGAATCTCGTTTATTTTATCTGTGTTCTTCTCTGTAGCTCCCTATTTATGAACATTCATGCAGCTAAGCTTGCCATCTCATTCCTTCAACTTATTGATTCAAGGGTTGTGTTTTATCTTGTGCTTTCAAAGTCACTGGTTGGAAAATTGTTCCAGTAAAAGGAACTACCTATTGGATCAACCATACCTAATGACCATTAATCCTCCCATTGTGATGAAATATAAACAAGAGCTGGCATTCGGTCCAACAGGCTATGCCAGACTCTTCCCACCCTACTTCATCTCACCCTATCAGCATACTCTTCTAATCCATTTTCCCTCATGTATTTAGCTAATTTCCTCTTAAATGCATCTACCTATTAGCCTTACCTATTCCATGTGTTTTCCACATTGTGACCACTCTTTGAGTACAGAGGTTTTTTTCCCTAAATTCCTAACTGGATTTATTAGTGACTATCTTACAATTATGTCCCTAGTTTCGAACTCTCGCTCAAGTGGAAACATTTTCTCTACATCTACCCAATCAACACCATCATGATTTTAAAATTCCTATCTGGTCAACCTTCCGACTTCTCAGTTCTAAGAAAAGAGTCTGTTCAGTTTTTCCTGATAGTTATATCCTCTCAGTTCTGATATTATCCTTGCAAATCTTTTTTTTTTGCACCTTTGCCAGGGCTTCTACTTCTGTTTCATAATACGGAAACCAGAACTGCGCACAGACTATTTGAAAAAGGGAAGAATGGGAGTAGTCTACCAACCTAAACCCACAAAGTTTACAAGAGCAAAAGGCGCATGGGAATATCACACCTCCTAATTCCCTTCCAAGTCACATCCTGACTTGGAAATATATTGCCAGTCCTGCACTGAGATGTCAGCTTGGATTATGTGTCCAAACCTCTGCACTGGTTCTTGAACCACAGCCTTCTGGCTTAGATTGCCACTAATACCTAATAGGATGGAAGATATTATGGGATAGATATGGAGCCTGCTCAATGGATGGAATTGCCTGCTCCTGTTTCTACATGGACTGTAGACTGGTCACTACAAAACGACACTGTGGGAGAACCTTCACCGCATGGACTACAGTCAGAAGGAAGGAAGCCAGCAAGAACATCTCCGGGTTAATTAGGTATGGACAATAAATGTTGGCCTTGCCAGCAATGCCTGCACCTATTCAAAGAGTAAACAAGTAAAAGAAAAATGAGAAATGGGTAACTGCAACGCAGTTGCCATGATAGCCCAATAATAAAACATAACTAGCCATTGCCAATGATTTCTTAAGCCCAAAGATTTCCTTCTGAAGAAGAGTCAGACTCAAACGTTAACCCTGGTTCTCTCTCCACAGATGCTGCCAGACCTGCTGAGTTTTCCCAGAATTTTCTGTCTTTATACCAAAGATTTGCTTGTTTATTTCTATATTGCAAGTGACTGTATTTCAAAATGGTGGTTGTTTGGTGCAGTGGCTAGTGTCCCAGACTTTCAGTCAGAAGTTCCAGGTTCAAGTCCCATGCCAGGACTTGATGGCCAAGGAAGATGCATTCATAACATGGCCAAACAGGTTGAGTATTAACTTGCAAATCCTTCCAACACACACCAATGGCAGGTGGTAGCAGCAGAAGATATTCCTGGTCAGCCATGTGATGGAAAGAGAGTTGGAGCCTCTACCATCACTATCTTTGGCTCCAGACTACAGCATGCATGTAAAAGTACATGTTGCCACAGCAACTTCGACTCCATGAGTGATCTGTAACACACCACAATACTTCAAAAGTACTTTTTTTGGCTGTAAAGAGATTTGGGACATCCTGCAGCTGTGAATGATGCAATAGGAGTGTAAATTCATTCTTTCTTTCTAGATTTGATAATTCCTATCATTTTTTTCATTCATTCACGGGATGTGGGCTTCACTGGTTGGGTCAGCATTTATTGCCCATCCCTAGTTGCCCTTGAGAAGTTGGTGGTGAGCTGTCTTCTTGAACTCAAGCTTCTTGAGTGCTGTGGGAGGTGAGTTGAACTATAAAGGTTCAACCATCAAGAGTAAAAGGTAATGACGACAGTTCTATTCGCGCTCAAAATATTTTTGACAAGAGAAATCCCATTTGTTCTCATCGACTGTATGTCAACTCTGAAAACAGAGAAGCTGGGGTGGGGGGATGGTAAATGTTTCATTTCAAATGTTTAGGAACATTGAATAATATAGGGCTGGCAGACTCTGCAGTCCATCTGGCTGGTCTCAACAAAACAATACATTCCCATTCTCACAATGCTTCCTTGGACCTTCTGACACCCTAGGTGCCAGGCTGCAGCTCAGTTAGTAGCACCTCTTGCCTTTGAGTCACAAAGTTCTGGGTTCAAGTCTCACTCCAGAACTAGAGCACAAAAATCAAGACTGATCTTCCAGTCCAGTAACAAAGGTGTGCTGCACTTTCTGAGGTGTTGTGTGTCCAATGAGGCATTAAAGTGAACCTCCAATGTTGTTCTGGTGGGTGTGAAAGGTGCATTTTCTAAGAAGCACTGGTGATGTCCTCCCAGTGTCATGGCCAATATTTATCTCTCAATCAACGTCACAAAAATGTTAGCTGGTCATTATCACATTGCTGTTTGTAGGATCTTACTGTGTCTAAAATTGGCTGCTGTGTCCCCTGCATCACAAAAATACCTCATTGGTTGTAAAGCATTTTGAGATGTCCAGTGGTCATGAAAAATGCTGTACAATGCAAGTCTTTATTTCTTCACTAGCTCTCTGAGGTTCAATCATGGCTTTCAGAAGGGAATTGGAGAATTATCTGAAGAGCCTGTATGGGGAACACCAGCACCTGCAAGTTTCCCTCCAAGTTCATGGGATGGGGGCACCACTTGCTAGGCCAGCATTTATCACTCATCCCTAATTTTCATTGAGAACTGAGTGGCTTGTTAGGCCATTTAACAGTCAACCACATTGCTGCGGGTCTGGAGTCCCATGTAGACCAGAAAAGGACAGCAGATTTCCTTCCCTAAAAGACTTTAGTAAACCAGATGGGTTTTTATGGCAAATGGCAATAGCTTCATGGTCATCCTTAGACTTTTAATTCCAGATTTTTATTGAATTCAAATTCCACCATCTGCCATGGTGGGATTTGAACAAAGGTCCCCAGAGCATTACCCTGGGTCTCTGGATTACTAGTCCAGTGACAATACCACTACACCACCACCTCAGCTACAGGGAAAGGGTATGGGAGTGGGAGTAGCTGAATTACCCTTACAGAGAGCCAGCATGGACACAAAGGGCTGAAGGACCTCCTCCTCTGCAGTATGTATGCTGTGATTGTATGGGTTCAATTTGCCCTGACCCCATGTTGGCAGGCTTGGAGGCAGGGAGTAGGGGTGGTGGGGGAAGTGGAGGAGGTTCTGGCAAACTAAGGGGAGCTTTGTTGGGATAGCTCCCCGATGCAGTTGTGCCATGGGTCTTGCTGCTTGCAAGTGTGGGGTTGGGACCACCATTTGGTCTCTATGTCGAGATCTTCGAGCGCATGGGAAAATCCTGGTTCTATGAACACAGCCCAGTTTGTGTAATCTCTCCTCATTATTTAACCCTTGGAATCCAGCTATCATTCTGGTGAATCTACATTGCACTCTCTCCAAGGTCAATATATTCTTCCTAAGTTGTGGTGCCCAAAACTGCTCACAGTAACTCCTGGTGTGGCCTAAGCAGAGCTTTGCATAGCTGAGGTATGACTTCTATCCCCTTGTATTTTATTCCTTTTGATATAATAACATTCCATTCGCCTTTTTGATTATTTTCTGGACCTGTTCATGACATTTTAATAACCTGTGTACCTGAGCCCCTAAATCTCTTTAGAGCTCTACTGTTTCTAGCTTTTCACCATTTAGAAAGTGCCCTGCTCTATTCTTTTTAGATCTAAAGTGATGTCTTCACCTCTCCCTACTTTGAAGCTCATTTCCCACAGTTTGACCATTCCATTTTTTCATTCATTCATGGGACTTGGTTATTTCTGGCAAGGCCAGCATTTATTGCCCATCCCTAATTGCCCTTGAGAAGGTGGTGAGCTGCCTTCTTGCACCACTGCAGTCCATGTACTGTAGGTACAGCCACAGTGCTGTTAGGAAGGGAGTTCCAGGATTTTGACCCAGCGACAGTAAAGGAAGAGTGATATATTTCCAAGTCAGGATAGTGAGTGGCTTAGAGGGGAACTTGCAGGCTGTGGTGTTTCCAAGCATTTGCAGCCCTTGTCCTTCTAGGTGCCGAGGTCATGGGTTTGGAAGGTGTTGTTAAAGAAGCCTTGGTGAGTTGCTATAGTACATCTTGTAGGTGGTACACACTGCTTCCACTGCATGTCGGTGGTGGATGTGGTGCCAATCAAGGGGGTTGCTTTGTCCTGGAGGCTGTCAAGTTTCTTGAGTGTTATTGGTTGTTATTGTTACTGGTGCCCTTGTCACTCCAGATGGTCATGGTCGTGAGTTTGGAAGGTGTTGTCTAAGGAGCCTTGGTGACTTCTTGCAGTGCATCTGCACTTAATCTATTAGGATCTCTCTTTAATTGCGTCCTTTGCTCTACAATGCTTACAATACCACCTATTTTGTGTAATCAGGAAATTAGGATATATGGCTTTCTATCTCATTCTCTAAGTCATTGATGAATACTGTAAATACAGCACAGATCCTTGTGGGCCACCACCAGTTCTGTTAATTAAAGTACCTGCCCATTATCCCTACTCTCTGTCTCCTTCTGCTCAGCTAATTCCTTAACTAGGTCATTAATTTGCCTTCAATTCTATGAGCTTTAACTTTGGCTAGCAGCCTGTGGTGGCCTAGGCAACTGCAGGGAGCCCATTTGGTGCTAGAAGGGTTAATGGAGAAGTTGAATTGTATGCCTAGGCCTGAGAGAAAAATACTCCAACCTTGAGAAACAATACCATCTTGTCTGACCACAGTTGTAGGATGAGCCCTGAGACATTCCATGTTGTTCTTTCTCAGGTCAAATGTAATCAGGGTTGCGATAAGCAACTGCGTAACCAAACATTTGTTGTGAGGGAAATGGAAATTTACTGGTACATGGATTGGTCAGTTAACATATGCAAATAAACCGATAGGTTTGTGCAAAATTTACTGATTGGCTGTAAAAATGCTTTTAACAAGTCTGCGTGTATTCTGCTATGAGACTGTACAGTAGCTCTCATTGTGCATGTCTCCCTTGTGCACAAGTAATAAATGGGGTTTCTATGTACGAAATGATGCCTCGGTGTGATTAATCTCCGACAGTTTCTTGGAGGTCCCACCGAGATGACTAACCCCTAGGGTTGGGCCATGGAGCACCAGCATTAGGACCTCGCAGTTCAAGGACTGCTCAGTCCCCGGCCACCTGGTTTGGGCTTCTGGGGTTCGTTGACCCGCGATCTGCCTTCGCCTGCCTGTGGCTGACTCTTAGGGTAAGTCATCTATTTAAGTGTTTAGGAGATTAGTTGTTGTGGTCCGGGACCGCTCTGGCCAGGATATACTCGAGGTCGGTAGCCTCTGGAGTTTAGGATATACCCGGGGTCGGTAGCCCCTGGAGTTGGTACTGAGTGTGTGTGTGTGTGTGTGCATGATTGTGGCTCGAGGTTCGTGACCCCTTGAGCGTGTGAGCGGGCTGATTGATGAAAGTACATTGTGGGTCAGGGACCCGCCAAGGACTGGCCTTTCTTAGTTATTAGATAGAGAATGGGTAATATGGCATCAAAGAAACCCCAGGTTCCCCCTCCAAAGAGAACCCCAAATGCTTCTATGTATGTCCATTATGGACCTAAAAGTGTCCAACATGTTTCTGAATGGGTTAAGTGGACCCAAGGTAAGGGAGCGAGCTTCCCACCAGATGGAATCTTTAATCGGGACAGAATTAAGCACTTAGCATATGTTTCAAGGGAGGTAGAGAAGTCGGGTAAGAAGAAGGTTGGTTGGCCTGCGTATGTCCAGTGGAAGGGTGATTGGGACCCGAAAGGTCCGCTACTGAATTTTCTGTAGCTTAAAAAATGAATTGATCTAAGTTGCAAGAGCTGTTTGTGCTGAAGAGAGAGAGAGAAAGAAAGAGAGAAAAGCTGGGGGGTACTCCTAGGGTCGTTAATAAGCACTGACAGGCAGAAGCAGAGAAAATGTGAGCTTTTGTCAGTTTGATTGTCCCTATAGGTGGAGCCTTCAAGATCCCTTTATTCCCCCCCACTGCTACTTGAAGCTTCATTTAGAGTTAAGTTCAATATTATAGGAATATAAATACATACCTTTATATATGTATTTGTTTGTGTGCAAGGAAGCATTTGTATGTAAGCTTTAATGTGTTTTCAGCCCTAAATTGTCTTTTGTGTGTGCGGTTGAGCACTTTAGAGTCGAAAGCCCCATATTAGATTAAGGGAAAAGTTTATTCAAACATTCCAAAGTTTTGGGCATAAGGTTTGAGTTGAGATTTCTGGCAAAATCGCAATTTGAAGGTAGTGTAAAGATAAAACAGGGCTTGCCTTTGTTTGAGATGAACCAACCCTTGTACCACCCCCTTGCAGACTAGTAAGAAATAACCCTCATCATCAGCTTCTAAACTGATTGGGATTAATACATACGAGTTTGCATTCTAAAATTCTGAGGGAAAAAAAATTACTTGAAATTCAAAAGGATTCTAGGAAAACCGAAAGATATAAACACACGGTCTAGATGGTTCCGATGGATAAAAAGGGGTTTCTTCTGAAGAGATGAATTAAATATTAAAGGAAATCTGCATCCCAACAGTACTGTAATTTGAATTTGGGACAATCTTGAGATGTAAAGTGCAGTGTAATTTAACAGGTTACTTTTGAATCACTAGGATGCTATCTAAGATAAATAACGTGTCGATAAGCATACGGAAGTTATAACTCGGATACAAATCAACACACATAAGAAAGATAAAAACAAAAAACTGCTGGAAATCCAAAACAAAAACAGAAATACCTGGAAAAACTCAGCAGGTCTGGCAGCATCGGCGGAGAAGAACAAAGTTGACGTTTCGAGTCCTTGTGACCCTTCAATAGAACAAGGTTCTGTTGAAGGGTCATGAGGACTCGAAACGTCAACTTTGTTCTTCTCCGCCGATGCTGCCAGACCTGCTGAGTTTTTCCAGGTATTTCTGTTTTTGTTACACATAAGAAAGAGCTAGTTTTAATTTTGATAGTGTAAATTACAGTTCTTACAAAGTTTAAAATTTGAGGTTTGGTTCCTGATAATTTCTCAAAAGGGAATTTTCATTTTTAAAAGGTTTGACAACAATTGGCACTAATTCAAATGCTGCAAGCTTTTGTATTTGTAAAATCTGTTCCAAAAATATGAAGCTAAGCTCAAGACCTTGACAAAGTTTGGCAGAAATCCAATTTTTGGCCGAGTTAATGAATCTGTGATAATTCTAAAAGAAAAGGGTCAGACACAATTTAGTAGGTAACTTTTGAGACAATAAAATGTTTGAGAAGAAGATAAGGAAGCAAAACATGTCAATACCTGATTTCTGTTTTTAAAACTGTCATGAGAATATTTTATTTATTTTAAAGTTTCTCCAGGCAACCTGAACAAAATAAGATTGTTATCTTATCTGTTGCATGTGTAAAATGGTATGAGGCAAGTAGGAGAATGAGTTAGGGAAGGAGGGCACAATATACAAACTTTTTAAGGGAAGTGAATTTGATAATCTGGCCATCAACTGAGACATTGGAAATGCACAGGGGGAGATAAGCAAAGATCTAGAGACAGAGACCCTCGTTGACAATAGAGAAACTGAACTCAAGAGAATCTTCGGATGATCATGGTCAGAGAAAAAAAAACTTAGAGGTAAAACTATGTGGAATCTGTAGTTCAGGAATTGAAATGTAAGGAGAAATAATACTTAACAACAATTTACCACAAGATGGATAAAGGTAAAGGGAAAGCTGGAAAAAGGCTAAATAGATGTATTACTGATTATATTAATGTGCCTGTAAACTACAAAAAGTAAGACCACAGGATTAACGCTATGATGACAGACAGAGCTAAGCGGCTTGCAGAGAGAACCATCACTGGAAGTGACGATACTGAGCCATTGAAAGATAGGATAAGAAGGTGCATTGTAGAGTTCCACATTCCCTACCAGCCCAGAGTCCAGGGATGGTGGAAAGGATGAACTGAACTTTAAAAACATCTATAGCCTAAACAATTCAGGAGACAGGCAACAGCTGGGCCACGGTATTGCCCAGCATTCTGATACGCCTTAGGGCTACACCAAACAGGACTGTCAGGTTCACCGCATTGAATTGATAACAGGAAGGGCCATGCAATTACCTGAAGGCATTTTGGTGGGAGAAGGAGATGTAGGACCACTGAAAGGAAGGAAGTCAGAGACCGACAGGTGATTAAGGGTATAGAAACAGGCAAATCCAAAGAGCAACAATGGACCAGGTGGGGAATAAGGTGATGGTCAAGGTGAGCTCGGAGCGAACAGGCATGGACCATACGAGGTAATTATGACAGATGATACATGCGCACTTGTAGGTATGAGAACGGGAAGTAAATGGAGGCATTACACGCAGTTAAAGATACATGACAATTGACCAAGCGGTAACCCGGAGAACGGGAGCCAATGTTAATGTCTCCACAGATCTACGATCCTGGTCGTGGGCGTGTTAGTACTGGAAGCAAGTTCGGGGATCATCACTACTCATCCCGTACCGCAGGAGGAACTTTGGTACAGTGCGGACAGTGCTGAATGCGACACGCAACGGGGAATGATAAATGTAACAGTAGGAGAACAAGTGCTTTCGAATTGTAGTAAGCGTTTGCTTCAGATCGGACGTAGGAGGTCCGCCACTATCCAGCCACCTCCCACCTCTACTTTCACAGTCCGAGTAGCGATAATTGAAGCCCCTCAAACCACACCGACTGACCCACCTTGTCCAACTATGCATCCAGGACCGACAAATGGTTTGGTACTGGTTAATCAGAAGTTTTGTATGATAATGTACACCACGAGCTGGTACCCGTAGTCTTGAACATTTCCAGAATTGCCCCGCCCCAGTGGTGCTCAACCCATACCCAAGCACTCTATGCGGCTCTGATACGCCAGTTGATGACTGAAGCAGTTCAGTTCAATGGCGAGATGCAATCAGGCTTGGGAGGGAACCACATTAAGCGCAGCCTGATAAATGATGCCGCTATGATATTCAATATAGGGACATCATTGGTTAATTCAGATCCTGGCAACTGTTGACCAGAAGGTCCATACCCTGAGCTTTAAGCTTAAGGAGATTCTAGAGCGGGGACAGGGGATCCAGGATACCCAATTAGATATGGACCAGGACGTGAAACGGTTAATCCAAAGCCTGGCTACCGTGCTCGAAAGTCATGCGGGGACTTTCATTAAATTAATTGAAAACTAGGGAAAGATATTTCAGATGAAGCGAGCAGAAATGATGTATGCAGCACCAATGGATCTTGGGCACTGGAACAAGCCCGAGAAAATTTAAGACAGATTAATGAAGGAGTAATAATCCCTTTATGGGTAACTAATGAGCATTTATTGAATCTCTCACGACACAAGAATCATGACTTGACCGGTTGCCAGCTCAGAGGTTTAACACACATATATAGAATGAATGTTGAATGTATAGTGAATAGTAATATGCTAATAGGCATTGTATTAGTAATACCTGTCATACCTATGTCAACACCTGGTAGGACATTATATAGAGTATAAAATATTGGGGCAAAGGGGGGGGATGAACAGAATGGCACAACAGATGTGGTTTGCACCTGGGTTTTTCGCCATGGAAGCTAAAATAGCTTCACAATGTCTGCTTTATCAACGACATAACCCAGGCAAGATGCCCTCAGTGACCCCAGCCATGGGGCCCATTTGTACACCTACAAATGGACTTTATACAAATGCCTAAATGTAGGGAATATAATTATGTTTTAGTTATAGTATGTTTGTTCTCGCGATGGGTGGAGGCGTATCCCACCTGACGAAATGATGCTATTATTGTTGCAAAATTGTTGTTGCGTGAATACATATCCAGGTTTGGGATACCAGAGATTTTATCGAGTGATAATGGGCCTCATTTTACTGCTAAAGCAATAAAGGAACTGCTGAAGGCCTTACAATGCAACCATCACCTTTCCTGCCCATACCTCCCCTAGTCTACTGGGGCGATGGAAAGACAAAAAGCTCAGAAAAAGCCCACCATTGAAGATTGCCATCACTACCAGCCCGGAGACCTAGTCCTGGTTAAGACCTTCAGGAGAAAGATCTGTTTGGGAGGGACCTTTCCAAATCCTGCTCACCACCCGTACGGCCGTGAAGGTTGAAGGATGACCTTTGTGGATCCACGCCTCGCACGTCAAGCGGACGCTGGCCTCGGATGAAAGTGCTTGAGCAGGAACCTTGACTGAGCCGTCAGAATACGGACTCTGATCTGGACCCTGTCCTACGTGGCCCTTGCGGGGGCATGGACTACCAATTCCGCGGTTCAACGAATGCAGGCTGTCACCTCGCAAGGCGATCGAACTAAATGTTGGATTTGTACTCATTTTCCAATCAATTGACTGGTGAGAGTGGCTCCCTAACATCGGCGGGTGGTTTGGGGGCCTTTTTAAAACCCTCCCCAAATACCTTGTCATAGGCCTTGCCCTACTCATTTTCCTGTATGTAGTTATTCAGCTTGTCCTCTGTTGCATCCATTCTGGGACTACAGAACCTCCAGAGTCCTGGTGGCAAGCCAGCTATCTATTCCCTCCCTCTCCTCAGGAATCAGGACCCCACTGAGGGTGAAGCCCGGCGACTGGGATACATAGAACTTGGCTAAGGGTGGAGGATTGTCCTTTTTGGACAAAAGGGGGGGAAGTGTGGTAGACTAGGCAACTGCAGGGAGTCCATTTGGTGCTGGAAGAGTTAATAGAGAAGTTGAATTGTATGCCTAGGCCTAGGAGAAAAATACTCCAACCTTGAGAAACAATACTATCTTGTCTGACCACAGTTGTAGGATGAGCCCTGAGACATTCCATGTTGTTCTTTCTCAGGCCAAATGTAATTAGGGTTGCGATAAGCAACTGCGTAACCAAACATCTGTTGTGAGGGAAATGGAAATTTACTGGAACATGGATTGGTCAGTTAACATATGCAAGTAAACAGATAGGTTTGTGCAAAATTTACTGATTGGCTGTAAAAATGCTTTTAACAAGTCTGCGTGTATTCTGCTATGAGACTGTACAGTAGCTCTCATTGTGCATGTCTCCTTTGTGCACAAGTAATAAATGGGATTTCTACATACGAAATGATGCCTCGGTGTGATTAATCTCCGACAAGCCACTTATGAAGGACATTAATAAATGCCTTCTGGAAGTCCATATAAATGGTCTCCATAGACATTCCCCTGTTCAATACTTTAGTCACCTCTTCAAATAATTCTTCAGACATGACTTACCCTTTACCACGCTCTTATCCGAGGAGCTAATCTAGTGAAACTTTAGCTGCACCCCATCAAAGTCGAGTATATCCTTCCTTAGTTAGAAAGACCAAAATGTTTACACAGTACTCCAGCTGTGGTCTCACCAAAGCCCTTGTAATTGCAGCAAGACCTCTTTACTCTTGTAAGCCAATCACATTGCAAGAAAGGCTAACATACTATTTCTCACCTAAATTCCTGCTGTACCTGCATGTTAACTTTATATACAAGAGCTCCTATATTCCTCTGAATTCCAACATTTAATAGCTTCTCACCATTTAACAAAGATTGTTATGTTCTTCCTATTGGTCACCTTAATTTATGTTTTATCATTTTATAATTTATTTTTATATTGCTTTGCTTGTGTCCTGTTCACAGCTTATTTTCCCACCTGGATTTATATTGTCAGCAAATCTGGATGCATTATACATGGCCCATTCATCTAAGTCATTAACATAAATTGTCAATAGCTGTGGCCCAAAAAATAATTCTTGTGGAACCCCACTCAAAACAACCTGTCAACCCAAAAGTGATTCATTTAATAGTACTGAAGACTTGTGCTCCAGAACTTGCCACACCCCTAGCCAAGCCGTTCCGGTACGGCTACAACACTGGCATCTACTCGGCAACGTGGAAAATTGCCCAGGTACATCCTGTGCACAAAAAGCTGGACAAATCTAACCCGACCAATTACTGCCCCATCAGTCTACTCTCAATCATCAGTTAAGTGATGGAAGGAGTCATCACCAGTGCTATCAAGCGGCACTTGCTTAGCAATAACCTGCTCACTGACGCTCAGTTTGGGTTCCGCCAGGTCACTCAGCTCCTGACCTCATTACAGCCTTGGTACAAACATGGACAAAAGGGCTGAACTCCAGAGATGAGGTAAGAGTGACAGCCTTTGAAATCAAGGCAGGATATCCCCATCCTCAGTGATGGGGGAGCCCAGCACATCAGTGTGAAAGATAAGGCTGAAGCATTCGCAACAATCTTCAGCCTGAAGTGCTGAGTGGATGATCCATCGTGGCCTCTTCTGGAGGTCCCCAGCATCACAGATGCCAGTCTTCAGCCAATTCGATTCACTCCACATGAGATGTAGAAATGGCTGAAGGCACTGTATACTGCAAAGGCTATGAGCTCTGACAATATTCCAGCAATAGTACTGAAGGCTTGTGCTCCAGAACTTGCCACACCCCTAGCCAAGCTGTTCCAGCACAGCTACAACACTGGCATCTACCCGGCTATGTGGAAAACTGCCCAGGTATGTCCTGTACACAAAGAGTAGGACAAATCCAACCCAGCCAATTACTGCTCCATCAGTCTACTCTCCATCATCAGTAAAGTAATGGAAGGGGTCATCAACAGTGCTATCAGGCGGCACTTGATAACCTGCTCACTGACACTCAATTTGGGTTCTGCCAGGGCCACTCAGCTCCTGACCTCATTACAACCCAGGTTCAAACATAGGCAAAAGAGCGGAACTCCTGAAACGAGGCGAGAGCGACTGCCCTTAACATCAAGGCTGTGTTTGATCAAGTGTAGCATCAAGGAGCCCTAGCAAAACTGGAGTCATTGGGAATCGGGGAGAAACTCTCCGCTGATTAGAGACATACCTAGCACAAAGGAAGATGGTTTTGATTGTTGGAGGTCAGTCATTTCAGCTCCAGGACATCACTGCAGGAGTTCCTCAGGGTAGTGTCTAACCCCAACCTCTTCAGTTGCTTCATCAATGACCTTCCCTCTATCGTAAGGTCGGAAGTGAGGATGTTCACTGATGATTGCACAATGTTCAGCACCATTTGCAACTTCTCATATACTGAAGCAGTCCATGCCCAAATGCCTGTCCACCATCTACAATGCACAAGTCAGGAGTGTGATGGAATGCCCTCCACTTGCCTGGATGAGTGCGACTCCAACAACAATCAAGAAACTTGATACCATCCAAGCAAAGCAGCCCACTTGATTGTCGCCCCGTCCACAAACATTCACTCCCTCCACCACCCACACACAGTAGCAGAAGTGTGTGCCATCTACAAGATGCACTGCAGAAACTCACCAAGGCTCCATAGACAGCACCTTCCAAACCCACAGCCACTATCATCTAGAAGGACAAGGGCAGCAGATAGATGGGAACACCACCGCCTGGAAGTTCTCCCCCAAGCCACTCACCATCCTGACTTGGAAATATATAGCCATTCCTTCACTGTTGTTAGGTCAAAATCCTGGACCTTCCACCCTAACAGCACTGTGGGTGTACCTACACCACATGGACTGCAGTGGTTCAAGGCAACTCACCACCGCCTTCTCAAGGGCAATAAATTTGACCAAGTGTGGCATCAAGGAGCCCGAGCAAAACTGGAGTCAATAGGAATTGGGGGGAAACTCTCCACTGGCTGGAGTCATGCCTAGCACAAAGGAAGATGGTTGTGGTTGTTGGAGGTCAGTCATCTCAGTTCCAGGACATCACTGCAGGGGTTCTTCAGGATAGTGTCCTAGGCCTGACAATCTTCAGCTACTTCATCAATGACCTTCCTTCCATCTTAAGATCAGAAGAGGGGATGTTCGCTGATGAATGCACAATGTTCAGCACCATTTGTGACCCTCAGATACTGAAGCAGTACATGTCCAAATGCAGCAAGACGTGGAAAATATCCAGGCTTGAGCTGACAAATGGCAAGTAACATTCGTGCCACACAAGTGCCAGGCAATGACCATCTCAGACAAAAGAGGATCCAACCATCGTCCCTTGACATTCAAGGGCATTACCACTGCTGAATCCCCCACTATCAACATCCTGGGGGGTTACCATTGACCAGAAACTGAACTGGACTAGCCATATAAATACTGTGGCTACAAGAGCAGGTCAGAAGCTAGGAATCCTGTGGCGAGTAACTCACTTCCTGACTCCCCAAAGCTTCTCCACCATCTACAAGGCACAAGTCAGGAGTGTGATGCAATGCTACCCACTTGCCTGAATGAGTGCAGCTCCAACAACACTCAAGAAACTTGATACTATCCTGGACAAAGCAACGCACTTGATTGGCACCCCATCCACAAACATTCACTCCCTCCACCACCAACACACAGTAGCAGCAGTGTATACCATCTAGAAGATGCACTGCAGGAATTCACCAAGGCTCCTTAGACAGCACCTCCCAAACCCTTGACCACTACCATCTAGAAGGACAAAGGCAGTGGACACATGGGAACACCACCACTTGGAAGTTCCACTCCAAGCCACTCAGCATTCTGACTTGGAAATATATTACCATTTCTTCACTGTTGCTGGGTCAAAATCCTGGAATTCCCTTCCAATCAGCACTGTGGGTGCACTTACAGCACATGGACTGCAGGGGTTCAAGAAGGCAGCTCACCACCACCTTCTCAAGGGCAGCTAGGGATGGGCAATAAATGCTGGCCTGGCCAGCGAAGCCCGCATCCCTTTAATGAATTTTTAAAATTCCTGCTCTCTGCCTCTTTGTCCATCAACCAGTATCCTTGCCAAGATATTGCCCTAAAATCATGAGCCCTTATCTTGTGCGACAACCTTTCTTGTGGCACCTTATTGAATGGACTTTGAAAATCAAAATATACGATATCCACCAGTTCCCTTTTATCTACGTACAATGTAACTCATGTTAAACTGTATCAATTAAAATAATGAAGAAAATTACAAGGTTAGGCAGAGAGGTGATGACAGCAACTTCATAGGCTTCAGTTTGAAAAATGCTTTATTCCACTGACGTGGTAAAAATGTGTGGCCTACTCTTATCAGGTAACCTTTCATCAGCATTTACTAATGACCTTTAAAACACTGTCACAATCAAAGTTCACTGAGTCTGCTGCATGTGAGAAGTGCCTTCGTTCACAGGGCAAACTAACCACACTGTTTGTGATTAAAAAGATGTAAATCTGTGTGGCATAACTTGGAGTTTCTATTGATAAAAGTAGGACAGCCTAATCTTCAGGAATAGTAGGGCTCGTTCCACAATCGAGCACTCTCGACAAGGAGTGATACTCAGGAGATCACTGGCCCGCTGACCCTTGGATGTTCCATCCATTTAAACTGATGGATTTAAAATCATAGGTGCTGGTCCCACATTGCTACCCACTTGGTCACAGAGGAACAGAAGGCAAACACAATTGGGTCTCCTTCAATTTTCTGCTTGACCTATTACACCTGACCACGTGCATCTCCTAATTTAACTTCTAACATGCAGTGTTGCTGCATTTTTCCATGTTTACTTTATTTGCCACGAATCAGCCCAGATGCAAGTCTGCTAGCTCTGAAGAAGAGTCAAGTGGACTCGAAACGTTAACTCTGGGCAGGATCTTTAGGTCGGCCAGCGGGGGGCGGGGCCCGCTTGCCGACGCGTGAAATGACGCGGGATGATGTCAGGTGGAACTCCCGATGTCACCCCCCCGCCTCATTTCAATTTTCAGGTCGGCAGGGGTTCAGCCAAATCAGCTGCGCGCTCGCCAACCTGTCAACAGCCAAGTGAGACCATTGACAAAGTACTTAACGTAATTAATGGACCTGCCCGTACAACCTTAAGGTTGGTGGGCAGGCCGGGAGCCCTGATGGGCTTAAGAAAAAGCTGAAACCTCATCCACGGGCGGGATGAGGTTTCATGAGGGTTTTTCCATTTTTTTTTTAAAGGTTTGACTGAAAGTGATGGACATGTCCCAACTCACGTGATTGAGGGGACATGTCAGGGAAATTTTGTATTTGTCTCTGTGACATTTTTAAATTTTGAGCTGATCTCCCTGAGGCAGCACTTAGCCTCAGGGGGATCAGTGCACTCTTTTGCGTGCACGCACGAAAGAGCTCACTCTCGGCTGAGGGAATCCACCCCCCCACCCCCCGCCCCCACTTGCACAGGGAACGCATTGCTCCTTAATTGGCCCGCCCACATAAAATGGTGGCGCGCCCCCAATCGTGGGCGCTGATCGGAGGCACGCCTGCCCACGCCCGCTCCTGCACTCCCCCCCCCCACCCCCCAATGGGGGGAAAACTCTTCCCTCTGTCTTTCTCTTCACAGATACTGTTAGGCCTGCTGAGCTTTTCCAGCATTTTCTGTTTTTGTTTCAGATTTCCAGTATCTGCAATATTTTGCTTTTACCAGATGCAAGTCTTGACTGTCTCCACTGGCTAGATCAAGTGACTTTTGCACAAAATATAGCCTTTTTACATAACTATTTGCAGCTTTTTAAAGTCTATTTAAACACCATTAAACCCTTCTGTCACCTTTTTATTAAAACATTTGGCACATTTTGGACTTAAACTCTCCAGCTTGTATATCAGTCCTGCAAGGAGCCTCTCCAGTCTGACTATGCCAATTTTAAATGAAGAGTGATCTGATCAAGATGATTAAAATGTTCAAGGTATTTAATAGATTAGCTGGGAAGAAAGCATTCCCTCACATGGGGAAAATCAAGAACAAGACGACACGATCTTAAAAATAGAGCAAGAGCATTGAGGAGTGAAATTAGGAAACACTTTCTCACACAAAAGGTAGTACATGTCTGGAACTTTCTCCCCCAGATGGCTCTGGATGCTGTGCCATTTGGAGCTTTCAATACTAAGATAGGTAGATTTTCATTAGGTAAGAGCATTGGGAGAACAAAGGCAGATGAGTGGA
The DNA here is from genome assembly GCF_964194155.1 of Cetorhinus maximus. NCBI lineage: Eukaryota > Metazoa > Chordata > Chondrichthyes > Lamniformes > Cetorhinidae > Cetorhinus > Cetorhinus maximus. Next base: position 88,122,318 of record NC_135897.1, on the reverse strand, counting down.
GCTGAGTGTCAGTGAGCAATGGTCTAATTAAATGGCAAACAGGCTCAAGGGCCTGAATGGCCTACTCCTGTTTTTCATGATCCTATAATCCCATGTGGTGAAAGGTTCCATCTGAAATAGTAACCTATCATTCTGAGTTGCAGTGTGAGCATTTTCTTTCACTACTTGAGGAAAAAATAATTGCACCTTGTAACCATTGATTCAGATAGCAGGTTCTGAGGGTCCAAATCACAAAGCTGATAAGACAATCTCCCCTAGACGTAATCTTACTGAGCATAGTTTTTTTTGCAATTGCTTGTAAGTTCAGGGTCCAAATTGATGAGTGAGGGTGGAGGGTGGTGGTGAATTTCTTTGGAGTTCATCCTAGTTCCAACATGTTAAATTTGGCCACAGTTCAGCGGATACTCTGTATAGACGCAGGAATTTCAGGGATTGCCTTGAAGTTACGAAATTGGAGAAGGTCGATGGAAACTTGCCCTCTAAGTGCCTGCTCCCGGGTATTGCACATGAGGATAGATACTAAGCTTTTGGAGAAGCTTGTATTCAGCAAGCGGACAAACCTGGAGAGGTTGGGAGGGGTGAAATTGATCTTGGAGGTTGCGCGCTCTACACTCGCACCCTTTACTGTGGGAAAGGAAGTGGGACGGGCTGTCAAACAGGTGGCAGATTCACTATTGCCCATTTTGCGCTATCGTCCACAGCTGGCAGACTGAGCATGTTTCACATTTCAGGCACCTGGGCATCAAACTCTTCCCAATCCAATGCAGCATAGCTATAGGTATAATAAAACTCCTGCTACTTTACACCAACGGCATTCCTCAATTTTGACCTTGGAAAACTATTATCTCCGTCTGATGTGTTTCTACTTCCCACACTAGCCATCCTCCTGGGCTGAGGTTACAAATTTAGGGCCAACTCGTGAACTTTTTTTCCCTGTGGCCCCCATTGCTATGGGAACTAGACTGAGTCTGGCCGACCTCATTTCACACTGAGCTCTCACATCTTACAGACAGGTGAAGGAATTTTTTTATCCCATCGATTTAGCCTGGATTATAGCTGGAAAAGACACTGTCAAATCCACAGCACTTTCCCCTACCTCCTGACCAATCCCTTCCCCACCACCCCCCTTCCCCCCACTTCACCACCTCCCTGCCACACACAAATTTATCATTTGTTAATGGGACTGAAAATGTCTTTAATCTTTTTTTAGAAACGTGTAGTCTAAGGCCATCAACTAGTGGGAAAGATGTAGAGGAACAAATTTGCAAGAAGATTACAGAGAGATGCAAGAATTAAAGAGTAATTATAATGATTGGTTTTAATTATCATTGAAGGTAGCAGGACAGGTTAAGGGAGTGGTCAATAAATTTTACTTTTTTTTAATTCATCAGATGTGGGCATCACCAGCTGGGCCAGCATTTCTTGCCCTTGAGAACTGAATGGCTCGCTCAGCCATTTCAGAGTCAACTACATTTTTGTGGGGACTGAAGTCACATGTAGGCCAGACAGGTAACAATGGCAGATTTCTTTCCCTAAAATGAACCCAATGGGTTTTTACAACAATGGTCATCATTAGACTTTTAATTCAAATTTCACCATCTGCCACGGTGGGATTTGAAACCAGGTCCCCAGAGAATTACCCTGGGTATCTGGAGTACTAGTCTAGTGATGATCCCACTATACCACCATCTCCCCTACATCATCCTGGACTTTATCAATGGGGGTACCTAGTACAAAAGCAAGGGAGTTACATTAAATCTGTATAAAGCACTGGTTCAGCCTCAGCTGGAGTATCACATCTTGTTCTGGGCAGGGATACGAAGGCTTTATAGAGAGTACAGATAAGATTCACGAGAATCGTTCAAAAGATGAGGAACTTCAGTTACATAGAAAGCTTGGAGAGGTTGGGTCTGTTCTCCTTAGTGGGGAGAAGGTTGAGAGGTGATTTTATACAGGTATTTAAAATCATGACGGGTCTGGACAGAATAGATAGGGAGAGATCGTTCTCATTGGTGGGAGGTTCAAGAACAAGAGTGCACAGATTTAAGGTAATTGGTAAAAAAAAAGCAATGACGACATGAGGAAGAACTTTTTTATGCAGCGAGTGGTTAGGATCTGGAATGCACTGCCTGAGAGTGTGGTGGAGGCAGGGTTCAACTGAAGCATTCAGGTCAAAATCGGACTAATAGCTGAAAAGGACGAATATGCAGGGCTACAGGGAGATGGTGGGGAAGTGGTACAGTTTCTCCTTCAGAGAGCCAGCACAGAGCCGGTTCTGTGCTGTAACCATTCTATGATTCTAAGTTGAAATTCTTCAATGCATTAACTATGACCACGTAGCCTGGGAAGCTGGTTTAAGGCTGTTCAACCTTATTGTTAGATAACTAAAAACATGGACTGACCTTTCAAGATGACTTCCAATTGGTCCCTCAGAATGTCAAAGGTACTGTATCGGGAGCTGGTCTCAGGGATGACGTGCTTCTTCAACCATCCTCCACAGGCATACTGATAAAAATCTTTGCAAGGGTCCACAGCTTGGTCCATGTTCTCAATGATACGTGCAGCTGAGCAGGGAAATGAAGAAAGGTTAAAAAGGACGCTGACTTTTCCATGAAGATCGGACAGTGTATAAAGAACATGAAGCTAAGGGTTCCTTTGGCTGCTATGAGTAGCGATGCGATTAATCGTTTATTTTGTCTTGGCTGTGATGTTAAACCATGGCCGCTCCTCTCTCAGGTGGACATAAACGAGCACATGGCACCATTGCAAAGAAGAGCAGGGGAGTTATATCTGGTGCACGGGCCAATATTTATCCCTCAACCAACATTACAGAAAAACAGATGATCTGGTCATGATCACATCGCTGTTTGCAGGAGCTGGCTCTGCACAAATTAGCTGCTGTGTTTCTGACATCACAACAGTGACTACACTTCAAAAAGTACAGTATTGGCTGTAAAGCACTTTGGGGGTGGCCAGTGGTCCTGAAAGGCACTATATAAATGTAAGTCTTTCTTTTTGTTTTAGAATATGAGTTTGGTTTTGCTAGAAGTACAAAATGACTTTGGGAAAATAGGAGCAGAAGAAGGCATTCAGCCCCTACGGTCTGTTCCACCATTTAATTTGACTGTTGTTGATTCATATCTTAAGTCCATTTGCCCATCTTGGTTCCATAACCCTTCATATCCTTGCCTAACAAAAACCTATCAGCCTTGAATCTGAATTGTTTATAACTCACCCCCAGACTCAACACCTCAATGTTACAACAAACAGGAGTCAAAGGAACACATGGCCCATGGGCAGAGTTTTACTGGATTCTATGGCAATGGGAGTAAAGGCAGGTGGGCTGGTAAAATGCTGTGGGTCTGTGATGGGCCAAATCTCCAAAATTGTTCCGCCATAGCTCCCAGGTGCAGGAGGGCAGACAGATCAGCTTTAAATTGAACAACGGCAAGAGATAATTAAGGCTGTTGATCAGCCAATTGACAGTGGCCTCTCCAGATATTTGGGACTTTTCGAGGGGCTAACTCAGGCTTGTCCAGCCTGCGGGCCGGATGCAGCCGACTAAGGCCCAGTGTTGTGGCCCCCAGAGCCACTCTTCAAAGTGCCGGGATGAGCCTATCAACAGCAAACACGGGAGAGCAACAGTTTGTGACTGGAGGAGCAGTGAACACTGGCGGTGGTGAACGCGTGGAGGGAAAAGAGAGGATTTCGGGGGGGAGGGGGCGGTGAGGACAGAGAGAGATGGGCCCCAGTGGGGGCCGAGGCGGGGGGAGTGAGAGTGGCTGGCGTGGGCCGGTGAGGGGAGAGAGAGGCTGCCGGGGCCCAGGGGGTGGTGGGAAGAGATTGGTCACGGGACCTAGGTGGGATTTGAAGGGACTCGTTGCCGAGGGGTGTGCATGTCAGAGAGGAAGAGAGTGTGTGAGAGAGAGAGAGAAAGTGTGTGTGTGAGGGAGAGAGAGAGAGAGAGAGAGGGCGAGAGAGAGAGAGTGTGTGTGTGTGCGTGTGAGGGAGAGAATGTGTGTGTGAGAGAAAGAATATGTGAGAGAGTGTGTGTGTGTGAGAGAGAGAGAGAGAGAGAGAGGGAGGGTGTGTGTGTGAGAGAGAGAGTGGGAGGGGGTGTGTGTGTGAGAGAGAGAGGGAGGGTGTGTGTGTGAGGAGAGGGAGAGGGAGGATGTGTGTGTGTGCATGTGAGAGAGAGAGGGAGGGTGTGTGTGCAAGAGAGAGGGAGAGAGGGAGGGTGTGTGTGAGAGTGTGGGCAGGATTTTCCGCCCTGATACCATGGGCACTGTTGCAAGTGGGACAGGAACATTTGGCTATTAAAAGTCAACAGCTCTCCAAATGTTCCTGTCCGCCCACTTTGACACAGGGGCTGGAAAATCCCACCTTGTGTGTGTGTGTGTGTGTGTGTGTATGTGTGTGTGTGTGTGTGTGTGTATGTGAGCGGATGTGTGAGAGAGTGCATGTGTGTGTGTGTGTGCGCGAGAGAGAGAGAGTGAGTGTGTGTGAGTGTATGTCTGGCTCAATCCCAGTCTCAGGATTCCCACTCACTCTCACGCCCACACTCCAACATATACTCTCACCCAGTCACACAGTGGATGAGGATGACTGAGTAAACACCCTGAGACTGGGAGTGAGCTGGACACACACATTCTGACCCTCTCACACTCTAATGATCATCTTTATTAATTACGCTTTTTAAATATTTTCACTTTATTGCTTTGACATTGTTTTATTTTTGCTCAGTAAGTTGTTTCCTCTGCTCATACCTCAGTGGCAGTCAATGCTTTCAACCGTCTAATGAAACTGGAAGGCTGCGTAGAAAAGAAACGAGGGCTAGCAAGTTTAGTGGCAGTCCCAAGGCGAGGTCAGAGAGAGGGCCTGTTACCAAAAGAATGTCTCCCAGGTCTGCTGCACCGACTGGAGGCAGGGCTAAGTGCTTGAGAGGCTCATTGCTCTGAAGGTACCATTTGCCAATGGGGTTCTGCATTCAGAGTTTGGAGTGAGGGGGAGAGTGGGAAAGAGAAGGGGCAGCTGCCACATGGAGTGGCTGTGCAGTGGCCAGTGGAGCGCCATTCTAAAAGTCCATATTCTATAAAGAGAATGACACTATTGCTGAGAGGAAAAAAAACATGCTGTAGAAGCTTTTCATCTTGCACTCACACAAGAATGACAAATTTCAAAGTGAGCAAAAATGTACACTGTATGAGAAAAGGGTGCTGATTGGTTGGCTAGTTGACTCTGATTGGTCGAGGAATTGTCATGGAGAATGTAGGGAACAATTGTCCCTGAGGCTTTTGTTTAACTCAATAAAGGTGCAATGCCTGGACCTGTTCCTTTTTCCTGCAGAGGACAGGTCCCTGTGTTTGAATATATGTAGCTTCTAGCAACCAATGTCACCATTCTTTTGGTTTGTTTGCCCCCAGTTAACTTGGGATTTTACAAAGTGTTTGACATTGTGCTTTACAAAATTATTAGAGCAAATGGGCATTTTAAAAGCACTTTGCTCTTTCTTTTCGAAGAGGACTTACCTGCTGCTACACACGATGGTGCTGTACATGTTTTATCTGTGGAGCAACAGAAGGAAAACAGTCATGAGCGGTTGCATAATCCAATGGCATTCTAATTAATTAGACTTCACAATCTCTGTTATATACACTCCAATTATCCATGATCATTTTCACTGAGCTATTGTCCTCAAGACATGACCTCCTGTCAGACTAAATTCAAGTTCACAGGTCTGGAGTATTCCAATTTATAAAGGGTGAATTCAACTCATTTTATTAGTATTATTCTTGCCTCCATTCCTGTGCCTAAGATACTATCATACTCAATGTAAAATTTTTGTTTTGTAAGATGCTCCTGAAACATCTTGGGATATTTTACTACATTAAAGGTGCATACAAGTACAGAACAGAAGTCTCCTTTCTCTTGTTTTTGCCTCTGTTCATTTGAGCTTGCTCAAAAATGCTGTCTGTATCGTAACTCAAACCAAATCCTGTTCCTGCCCCGTGGAACTCATTTCTCGCTATCTTGACTCCATTCTCTCTCCCCTTGTCCAGTCCCTTCCCACCGACATCCGTGATTCCTCTGACACCCTACATCATATCAACAATTTCCAGCTCCCTGGCCCCAACCGCCTCCTCTTCACCATGGACGTCCAATCCCTCTACACCTCCATCCCCCATCGGGATGGTCTGAGGGCTCTCCGCTTCTTCCTCGAACAGAGGCCCAAACAATCCCCATCCACCACTACTCTCCTCCGTCCGGCTGAACTTGTTCTCACACTGAACAATTTCTCCTTAAACTCCTCTCACTTCCTCCAAATAAAAGGTGTAGCTATGGGTACCCGCATGGGCCCCAGCTATGCCTGTCTCTTTATGGGGTGTGTGGAACATTCCTTGTTCCAGTCCTACTCCGGCCCCCTCCCACAACTCTTTCTCCGGTACATCGATGATTACTTCGGTGCTGCTTCATGCTCTCGTCTGGACCTGGAAAATGTTATTAATTTTGCTTCCAATTTCCACCCCTCCATCATTTTCACATGGTCTATCTCTGACACTTCCCTTCCCTTCCTTGACCTCTCTGTCTCAATTTCTGGTGATAGACTGTCCACCAATATCCATTACAAGCCTACTGACTCCCACAGCTACCTCGACTACAGCTCTCACACCCTGCTTCCTGTAAGGACTCCATCCCATTCTTTCAGTTCCTTTGCCTCCGTCGCATCTGTTCTGATGATGCCACTTTCCAAAACAGTTCCTCTGACATGTCCTCCTTCTTCCTTAACCGAGGTTTTCCACCCACGGTGGTTGACAGGGCCCTCAACCGTGTCCGGCCCATCTCCCGCGCATCTGCCCTCACACTTTCTTCTCCCTCCCAGAAACATGATAGGGTCCCCCTTGTCCTCACTTATCACCCCACCAGCCTCCGCATTCAAAGGATCATCCTCCGCCATTTCTGCCAACTCCAACTTGATGACACCACCAAACACATCTTCCCTTCACCCCCCCTGGTGGCATTCCGTAGGGATCGTTCCCTCCGGGACACCCTGGTCCACTCCTCCATCACCCCCTACACCTCAACCCCCACCCACGGCACCTTCCCATGCAACCGCAGAAGATGCAACACATGCCCCTTTACTTCCCCTCTCCTCACCGTCCAAGGGCCCAAACACTCATTTCAAGTGAAGCAGCTTTTCACTTGCACTTCCCTCAACTTAGTCTACTGCATTCGTTGCTCCCAATGCGGTTTCCTCTACATTGGAGAGACCAAACACAGACCGGGTGACCGCTTTGCAGAACACCTTCGTTCTGTCTGCAAGCATTACCCAGACCTCCCTGTCGCTTGCCATTTCAACACTCCACCCTGCTCTCATGCCCACATGTCCGTCCTTAGTTTGCTGCATTGTTCTAGTGAAGCTCAACGCAAACTGGAGGAACAGCACCTCATCTTCCGACTAGGCACTTTACAGCCTTCCGGACTGAATACGGAGTTCAACAATTTTAAATCATGAACTCTCTCCTCCATCCCCACCCCCTTGCTGATTTTTTCCCCCTCCTCTTTGTTTTTCCCAATAATTTATATAGATTTTTCTTTTCCCACCTATTTCCATTATTTTTAAATGTATTTCCATCCATTGTTTTATCTCTACCTTTTAGCCTTTTTCGATTCCTTTACCCCACCCCACCCCCACTAGGGCTATCTGTACCTTGCTTGTCCTGCTTTCTACCCTTAAGTAGCACATTCCTTTAGATAATATCACCACCTTCAACACCTCTTTGTCCTTTTGTCTGTGACATCTTTTGGTTATCTCCACCTATCACTGGCCCTCTATCCAGCTCTTCTTGTCCCAACCGCACCCCCCCCTTAAACCAGCTTATATTTCATCCCTTTTCTATTTTTCCTTAGTTCTGTTGAGGAGTCATGTGGACTCGAAACGTTAACTGTGCTCCCTTCCACAGATGCTGCCAGACCTGCTGAGTTTTTCCAGGTATTTTTGTTTTTGTTTTCGATTTCCAGCATCCACAGTTTTTTGCTTTTACCTGTTCACCCATCACTCCCGCGCTCACTGATCTGCATTGTCTTCTGGGCCACAATGCCTCAATTGTAAAATTCTCATACTTGTTTTCAATCCATCCATGGACTCAACCCCTCCCTATCTCTGCTTCCTCCTTCAGCAGCACAACCTCCCAAGATCTCTGCGCTCCTCCAAATCTGGCTTCTTGCACATTTCCGATTTCCATTGCTGGTCATGCCTTCAGCTGCACAGGTGCTAAGCTCTGGAATTCCTGCCCTAAACCTTTCCACCTTTCTCTCTCTCTCTCCTCCTTTCAGGATGTAGGTAAATAGATTGTTGTTGGGTAAAGCTGCACAAACCTGGCTTGTATATCTTTGTGTATATGTAATCGGTTCAAGGTGTTGAAAATGATAAAGGGATTTATTTTATATATCCATTCATAGGATGTGGGCATCACTGGCAAGGCTAGCATTTATTGCCCATCCCTTGAGAGGATGGTGGTGAGTCGCCTTCTTGAACCACTGTAGTCCATGTGGTGTATGTACACCCACAGTGCTGTTAGGGCAGGAGTTACAATGTAAGCTCATAGCCTTATAGACGTCTACAGTACAGAAGGAGGACATTTGGCCCATCGTGCCCATGCCAGTCAACAAAGGTCTGACTACACTAATCCCATTTTCCAGCTTTTGGTCCATAGCCCGTGCAGCTATGGAAATGCAAGTGAATATCTAAATACTTCTTAAATGTTACGAGAGTTTCTGACTCAACCATCCTTTCAGGCAGTGAGTTCCAGACTCCCACCACCATCTGGGTGAAAAAATTTCTCCTCAACTCACCTCTTAGCCTTCTACCTCTTACCTTAAATTTATGCCCCCGGGTTATTGACCCCTCTACTAATGAGAAAAGTACTACTACTAATATTAAGGTTTTCTCATTCTCATTCTTCTAAGTATTACACTGGATCCACTTATTATAGAAATATTATTATCTGGCATTCAATATCAGAACATGGATAGGACAAGGGTTGTCAACTCTAGCTATGTGTATTCTTGGAGGTTTCATTACATGAGGCCCACCTCTCACTGCCCCGCACCCACTTCTCCCATCATTGGCAGCCTAACATGTCAATCCTCACAGCACACCACATTCCCAAGCCAAGTTGGAAAATGAACAGATCCTTCATGACCCAATTGGATGATTCCTGTGTGCTCCCCCTCCACAACCCCAATTCCTACCTTACGATAGCTAATAAATGAAAGTGTTCAAAGCAAATGAAAAAAGCACGCCATTTTTAATGCCCCTCAAATTTTTTGCCAGGGTTTTGTTAGCGGCTGTGCCCTGGAAATTATTCTTCAATTCCTGGAGACTATTCTGGAGCTTTGGCAAACCGAGACAGGACTCAGCAGATGCTGCCTGTGGCGTGAAGTGCTTACATTGGCTTATACATTCAAATCCAAGTTCTAGGCATGAATGGTCACTGTTCTACTTTACTAAACTACCCAATCCCAAGGGGCCTGTGTACTTTTCACCAGATTATCCTAGATGGTTTCAGCTGTGTAGCTCCAGCTGAAAAATTCTCTATGTAAGCTACACCATTGAATGAGTTCAGATTGTAATTTTGCTGAATTCCCTACAGTCTATAATCAGAGTTTAATGACGTGAATGTCAGAAGTATGGGTTCAGTTTTGCTTCCATCGCTAACACCGTGTTATAGATGAAAATCAATGTGTATGAATGATGGGTGATAACCTATTTTGTTGTTATTAAGTAAGAACTCTACCACAAAGCAGCACCAGATTCAAGGTCAGAAAAGGGGGGGGGGAACAATGTAAACAGATTTAACTACATTATATTTAAGATACGGAATTTTGAGAGAAGAGTGGAGCCCACATTAACAAATTCAAAGGGGAACTAGATTCATGCTGGACCAAAAAAACAGAATTGAGGGGGTGAGAGATAGGGCAAATGCGCCATAAGGATAGTGTGCAATTCAGCAAGAAAGCAGCAAAGGGCTACTAAAGATTCCTGTACCCTTTACTAAATCTATGCTACCAAACCAGACAGACCAGTGGAACGGGGAGACACATGGCAGATGAAATTTAACACACACAAGTGTGAGTTGATGCATTTTGCTGGATAATGAGGAGAGGAAACATAAGGTAAATGGTACAATGTTAAGGGAGGTGCAGGAACCAGGAGAACCTGGAGATTTGTGTGCACAAGTTTTTGAAGGTGTCAGGACAAGTTGCGAAGGCTGTTGACAAAGCATATGAGATCCTTTGCTTCATTAATAGAGGGCATAGAAAACAAAAGCAAGGAAGTTATGCTAAACTTTTATAAAACACTGGGTTGGCCACAGTTGGAGTTTGGTGTTCGATTCTGAACACCACACTTTAAGAAGGATGTCAAGATCTTGGAGAGGTTGCAGAAGAAATTTACTGGAATGGTACCAAGGGGGAGAACTTTCTCCCTGTCGGGCGGGCCAGTCAGGAGTGGGCACAGGTGGGCATGGAGCTGATTGCTGGCCGTGATCAGCTGTGCGCCGCCATTTTATATGGGTGGGTAAATTAAGGCCCGCCCAGCGTGATGCGCACCCGGAAGCGCTCAGCGCTACCTGTGCGGGCAGGGGGGAGGAGGGAGAGTCGGGGCCTACGCTCTTTCACGCACATAAATCTCCCTGAGGCACGGAGCTGGCTCAGGGAGATTAACTTCAGCCATAAGGATGTGAAAAATAAAAAAAAATAAAATTGTTCAGACATGTCCCTTCATGTGACATTGTCACACAAGCTGGGACATATCTGTGAATTTTCACAAAACGTTTTATTGAATTAATAAGCCCTTCATGAAACCTCATCCCACCCGTGGATGAGGTTCCAAGAGAAATGTGAAGGCCGCCTGGGCTGTTCACCTGCCCCCCGCCAACCTTAAGGTTGGACGGGCAGCCCTGACAAGTATTTTAAGTAGTTGATTAATGGCCTCAGCAGGCCTTTGACAGTTCGGTGGGTGCGCAGCTGACTCCGGTGTGCGTGTGCCGAACTGAAGATCAGAGTGACACGTGGTGATGCCGGGACACGCCCGACCTCACCGCGCATTATTTTACCCGTCAGCGTGCAGGGCCCACCCCCGCGCGCTGAACAGAAGATTCTGCCCAAGGTCTGTGGAGGGACAAGAGAGGGTGGGGTTGTTCTCCTTAGGACAGAGAAGGTTAAGAAGAGATTTGATACATTTTTGAAATCATGAAGAGTTTTGGTAGGGTAAATAAGGGGATTCTGTTTCCGGTGACAGAAGGTTGGTAACCAGAGGATACAGATGGTTGGCAAGGAACCAGAGGCAGCATGAGGACACTTTTTTTTTTGTGTGGTGAATAGTTGTGACCTGGAACGCACTCCCCGAAAGGGTACCGTAGAACTATAGAAAAGTTACAATACAGAAAGAGGCCATTCAGCCCGTTGTGTCTGTGCTGGCTAAAAAATAAAAAATAAAAAATAAAAAAGACTAGTTTCCCATTTTAATCCCACCTTCCAGGACCAAGTCTGTAGCCTTGCAGGTTACAGCACTTCAGATGCAGATCCAGGTAACTTTTAAATGAATTTAAATAAGGGTTTCTTATTTACCAAACCAGGCAATGAATTCCAAATGTCTCTGGGTGAAAACATTTTTCCTCATGTCCCCTCTAATTCTTCTACTAATCACCTTAAATCTGTGCCCCCAGTAATTGACCTCACTGCTAGGGGAAACAGGGCATTCCTGTCTACTCTATCCAGGCCCCTCATAATCTTGTACATCTCAATCTGGTCACCCCTCAGTCTCCTCAGCTTCAAGGAAAACAACCCCAGCCTATCCAATCATCCTTCATAGCTGCAATTCTCAAGCCCTGACAACATTCTCGTAAATCTCCTCCATGCTTTCTCCAGAGCAGTTATGCCCTTCCTATAATGCGGCGACCAGAACTGTACATAAAATTCCAGCTGTGGCCAAACCAGTGTTTTATACAGTTCCACCATTACATCCCTTCATTTGCATTCTATACCTCGTCCAATAATGGAAAGCATTCCATATACTTTCTTTACCACCTTATCCACCTCCAAGGACCTGTGGAGATGCACTCCAAGGTCTCTCGCTTCCTCTACCCCTCCCAATATCCTACCATTTATTGTGTGTCCCCTAGCTTTGTTTGCCCTCCCCAAATGCATTACCTCACACTTCTCTGGATTGAATTCCATTTGCCATTTTTCCACCCACTCAACCAAACCATTGGTATCATCCTGGAGACTACAGCTACCCTTTTCACTATCAACTACATGGCCAATTTTTGCAATCTGCAAATCTGCAAATTTCCCAATCATGTCACCCACATTTAAGCTGAAATCATTAATACATGCAAAAAACAGCAAGGGGCCCAACACTGAACCTGTGGAACGCCACTGGGAATTGTTTTCCATTTGCACAAACATGCATCAGCCATTACCCTTTGTTTCCTGTCGCTAAGCCAATTTTGAATTCAACTTGCCACATTCCCCTGTATCCCATGGGCTGTTACTTTTATGACCAGTCTGCCATGTGGGATCTTGTCAAATGCCTTACTAAAACCCATGTAGACAACATCCACTGCACTACCCTCATCAATCTTCCTTGTTACTTCCTCAAAAAATGTGATTAAATTAGTAAGACACGACCTTCTCCTAAAAAATTCATGCTGACTACCCCTGATTAATCTGTTCTTTTCTAAGCGACAGTTTATCCTGCCTCTCAGAATTGATTCTAATAATTTGCTCACCACAGAAGTCAGACTGGTCTATCCCTCGAACCCTTTTTAAACAATGGCACAACCTCGCAGACCTTCAATCCTCTGTTTCCTCACCTGTATCTAGTGAGGATTGGCAAATGATCCTCAGAGCATCCGCTATTTCCTCCCTGCTTCCTTTAACAGCCTGGGATATAACCCATCGGCCCTGGTGACTTATCTACCTTCAAGGATGCCAGTCCCTCCAATACTTCATCTCTCACTATGCTTATTGTATCTAATATTTCACACTCCTCCTCCTTAACTAGGATATCTGCTTCATCCCTCTCCTTAGTGAAGACAGAGAAAAAGTAGTCATTGAGAACCCTATCCACATCTTCAGCATCAGAGCACAAGTTACTATGTACATCTCTGATAGGCCCTACCCTTTCCTAAATTATTTCCTTGCTTTGAATGTACTGGTGAAACATCTCTGGGTTTTCTTTGAGCTTACCTGCCAATATTTTTTTCATATCTTCTCTTTGCTTTCCTACTTACCTTTTTTACTTCACCCTTGTACTTTCTATACTCCTCTAGACTTTCTTCAGTATTAAGTTTTTTGTGACTGTCATGGCATTTTTTCTGCTTTATCTTACCTTATGTACTTCTAGATAACCAGGGGGCTCTAGATTTTCCAGTACCACCCATTTTCTTTGTGGAACATGTATACAATGTGCCCATAGAATCTCACTTTTGAATACCTCCCACTGGTCTGTCACTGGTTTTCCTTCAAGTAGCTTTTATTCAGTCCGCTTTTGCCAGATCACCTCTCAGCTCTATAACATTTGTTTCTCCCCAATTTAGAACTTTTATTCCTGTTCTATCTTTATCCTGTTCCATAATTATATTAAACTTAATTGTATTATGATCACTATCTCCAAAATGTTCATCCATTGCTATTTCATCCACTTGCCCAGCTTCATTTCCCAATACTAAATCTAGAATTGCACTCCCTCTCATTGGGCTTGATATGTGCTGGCTAAAAATGTTCCCTTGAATGCAGTTCAAGGATTTTGTGCCCTCTGTGCCTATTATACTGTTCGTATCCCAGTTGATATTAGGGTAGTTGCAGTCCCCAGCTATTGTCACCCTATTGTTTTTGCACTCAGAAATTTGCCTGAAAATTTGCTTTTCTATCTCTCTCTCACTGTTTGGGGGTCTATAGTATGCTCCTAGTAGTGCGGCTGTCCCCTTTTTATTTCTGAACTCAACCAATATAGCCTCATTTGATGATTCATTTAGTATACCATCCCTTCTCACAGCTGTAATCGATTCTTTAACCAATAATGCTACACACCCACCTTTTTATCCCCCTCTCTATCCTGCCTGAAAACCCTATATCCACAGATATTGAGCTGTCATTTTTGCCCCCCTTTAAGCCAAATTTCTTATAGCAATAATATCATGCTGCTACGTGTCTACCTGTGCACTCAGCTCATCGATTTTGTTTGCTATGCTCCTTGTATTTAAATAAATACCTTTTTAACATTGCCAAATTCCAGTGCAGTATACCTTTCAATTTTTGCTTCTTCTGTCTTTCAGAAGTCACCCGCTAATTTTCTGTCTCCCGCTCCCTGCTCTGAATTTGTCCGATCTGAATCTGCTCTCAGGTTCCCATCCCTCTGCCAATCTAGTTTAAACATTCCCCAACAACACTAGCAAAACTCCCTACAAGGTCATTCAGTCTAGTCCTATTCAGGTGTAGACTGTCCATAGTAGAAATAGCTTCAATCATAACTGTCAAAAGAGAATTGGAGAATAAATATTGAAAGGTAAAATATGAAGGAGATGGGTGGAAAAGCATTTGAGCTTCCAAGTGGGTTCACATCCCATTCCAGGAATTTGAGATCAAAAATCTATGCTGACACTGTGGTGCAGGACTGAGGGAGTGTTGCACTGTCAGCAGTGCTATCTTTTAGATGAGATTGAGGCCTTGACTGTTCTCTTAGGTGGGCATAAAAGATGCCCTGGCACTCTTTTGAAGAAAAGCAAAGGGCTTACCCCTGTTCTGGCCAATAATTGTTCCTCAATCAACACTACTAAATTAGATTATCTGATCATGATCATGTTGCTCTTTGTGGGAGGTTGCAAATTAGCTGCTGCATTTCAAAATTACTACATTTCAAAAATACCTGATTGGCTGTGAAGCACTTTGGGACTTCATGATGTCATTAAATGTGCTATATAAATGCAAGTCTTTCTTTTTAGCTTGCTTGAAACTGAAATGTGCGAAACCACTCCTGTTGTGTGATCCCACTTCCTCAGATTATGACATGGAAATCCATGGAAGTAGAAAGAAGAAAGAAGGACTTGCATTTTCTAAAGCACCTTTCCCAACCACGAGACATTTCAAAGTGTTTTTCAGTCAATGAGGCACTATTTTGGAATGTAGTCACTGTTGCAATCTCAGAAACATGCCAGTGAATTTGCATACATTATGCTCCCATTGTGGTAATGCATAGATAATCTGTTTTCTGTGATGTTTGTCAAGACACTGGGGAGAAATCTCCTGCTCTTTTTTTTCAAACTAGTTCAATGGGATCTTTTATATTCATTTTTGAGGACAGATATGGACTCAGTTTTACATCTCACCTGAAAGACAAGACAGAATTCCCTCATATAATAAAAACAGAAAGTGCTGGAAAAACTTCTGCCTGGCAGCATCTGGGCTCCACTGTAATGTTCCAATGCAAAGCCCAATGCAAGCTTAAGGAACAGCACCTCATCTTCCGATTAGGCACTTTACAGGCTTCTGGATTCAACATTGAGTTCAACAACTTTAGACCATGAACTCTGTCCTCCATTTTGTATTTTTCCCCTAGTGTCTGTCTGCATCTTGCTCTCGTGTTCTCGCTTTCCAGCAGCACTGACCTTTATTCTGCTATTAACACATTCTGCTATTTTGCTATCAGACAGCGCTGACCTTTATTCGGCTATTAACACCTGCTCTGGACCAACGCTTTGTTCCTTTACTACTACCATTCCCACTCTCTTTGCATTTTGTTCCATGACATCTTTGTAATTTAATCTCCCCTGCCCTCTGACCTATCCCTGACCTTCCTTTTTTGCTCCCGCAGCCCCTCCCCCCTTTTCAACAGCATAAAACCCATCACATTTCTGCCTCTCTTCACTTCTAAAGAAGAGTCATATTGGACTTGACATGTTAACTCTGTTTCTCTCTCCACAGATGCTGCCAGAGGTGCTGAGTTTTTCCAGCACTTTCTGTTTTTATTCCAAATCTCCAGCAACCGCAGTATTTTGCTTTTATTGTAGTTCAGAGTTGGTTCAGTTCTGCACTGGGCTGTTCGCTTTGAATTTTGTGTCCAAGTCCTCGAGTGGGACATGAATCCACAGCAATATGACTTAGCAGCAAGAGTGTTACCAACTTAGCCACAGAAAGTGGGACTTTGGATATGAAATTGGTTCAGTGACAGGAAGCAGAGGGTTGTGGTAGATGGATATTTCCAAACTGGGAGGTGGGTTGCAATGATGTTCCCCAAGGATTAGCTTTGGGTCCATTGCTGTTTCATAATTTCTATAAATGTCCTAGATCCCAGTGTAAAGAGCAGCATTATAAACTATGCAGACGATACAAAACTTGGCAACTTTGTAGATGATGATGAGGCCAAACTTCAGGATGGCATAGTTAGGATAGTGAAATCTGTAGAAGCATGGCAGATGGAGTTCAAAAAGGAAAAGTGTGAAGTGATGCACTTTGGAAGGACTCATATGGAAAGGCAATATACTATAAATGGCCCAATTTTGATAAGCGTGGATGAGCAGAGACCCTGGTATCCATAGAAACAAAACCTTAAAGGTGGCAGAACAAGTTCACGTGATGGTTAAAAAACATATGGGTCACTTTACAAAGAGAGATACAGAATATGACAACAAAAAGGTCATGTTAGATCTTTATAATTCACTGGTTAGGCCTTAGTGAGACACATCTGGGCACCACACTAAAGGAAAGATGGAACAGCCTCAGAAAGTGTGAAAAGGATGTTTATTGGGATGTTGCCAGGGCTTAGGAACTTCAGTTATAAGGGGAGATTGGAAAAATTAGGACTGTTCTCCTTGGAACCTCCTTGAGGTGACCCAATCAAGATTTTCAAGATGATGAGAGGTTTTGATGTGGTAGATGGAGAAGGCTGTTCCTTCTGGTGACTGGGTCAATAACAAAAGGTGACAGATTTAAAATGATTAGCAAGAGATCTAGCGAGTTGACAGGATCTGAAATGTTATCTAAAAAGGTGATGGATGCGGATCCCATAAATATTCCATAATATTAAAAAGGAGTTGGCTTGAGGATGCATAACTTCTTGGGTTACTGGGGGGGGGGAGCTGATGGCACAGTGGTATTGTCACTGGACTAGAAATCCAGAGGCCCAGGTCTAGGGACACAGGTTCGAATGTCACCATGGCAGCTGGTGGAATTTAAATTCAATAAATAAGTCTGAAATTGAAAGTTGGTCTCAGTGATGGTGACCATGAAGCCATTGTCAATTGTCGTAAAAACTCATCTAATGCCCTTTAGGGAAGGAAACCTGCCATCCTAACCCAATCTGCGTGTGAATCCAGACCCACAGCAATCTGGCTGACTCTTAACTGCCCTCTGAAATGGCCTAGCTAAGCACTCGGTTCAAGGGCAATTAGGGATGGGCAACAAATGATGGCCTGGCCAGCAACGCCCACATCCCATGAAAGAGTAAAGAAAACATAACTATAGACATGGGATTAAGTACCTCTGCTCTATCAAAGGGTTAGCACAGGCATAACAAACCAAACCAAATGGCCTCCTCTGCGCTTAAACTCTTGTGATTCTACCATAAAGAGGTGCAATGCAGTTTTCAAATGAGAGAAAAAAAATCCATTTGCAATAACACAAAGTGGTTGAAATTGGGGATAAAGTGGAGAGGGGGAATAGGGCTGACTGGATTGCTCTGCAGAGAGTTGGCATGGGCTTGATGGACCAAATGGCCTCCTTCTGTACTGTAATGAGTCTATTTGCACTACGTATATAAAATATGCCAACACTTTGTTACAGCAATAGATAAAGGAATTTTATATGACTATAAAACACATTTATTATTACATAGTTCAACCACAGAATGCAGGGTGTAACTAGGCCAGTAATCATCTCAGGTCGCGTGAGATATGCCATTTACCTTAACACTTATGAAATGGTTTATAAAGTGGCGATTTTATTTTACAGAATGCTTGCGAAGTTACAAAGTCAATTACCAACATTTAAGTTCTGATCGGTCTGTGCTAATTCAGGCACCAACATGTCTGCAAAACAGAAGGTGTACACAAAGCGCTTTCTGGCGGTGATGTATCTGGGAATGTAATAACACTTAGAGCGGAGGAAAGGAAGGGCATTGTAGCTCTCTTCCTCCAGTGCATGCAAGGCTACCTCAATCACCGACTCCTCCACCCTCCCTAAAAATCTCGAGATTACCGTTTCTAATCCCACAAACAGATTGGTCAATTTTATTTGGAGTCATTTTAAATTTCGGGAGATTTGAAGTTAGCAGTTTTTCTGTAAGGTCTTGCTGAAGGTAATAGTGGGAGGTGTAATGGCCAAGGGTGCACAGACCAGGTTCCTTTTTAAAAGTATAAATTGACCGAGTGAATCCGTTATTCTGTTTGAAAAAAAATACCTCCTATGTCCCGGAATGTGTTTCAGAACTGGGACTTTGGTCTTTGTGTTTTGTGCTGACTGTCCAGCTCGCTTCATTGTATCGGTCGATTCAGTTAGGAAGCTGAGAGACCGGGAATTCGCACACAGTGGGTCGTAAGCACTTCCATCCATTCATTTTATTAATCTGAGAATTCAGCAAGATCCACTTGCCGGCTCAAAGGGAGATTCAATGTGCACTCCAGTTGCACAAAGCCCGGCACCAGAGGTGTGGATTCATTAAACACACCGCCCACCTCCTCCATGTCCCTATCTCCCCCGACCCCCGCGCCTCCACCACCTCCTCCCTCCTCCATTATCGGTAAATTGTATTCCCTAAATGGCTGTTGAAATGACCCATCCAACTATCGAAACGCCACCAACACCTTGCGACGGTGGCATTACCTGAACTGTGATTCGAGAACTTGGCATTGAATTCCATGTTAAACCTGGCAAACTACAACCTGCAATTGGGAAGTGGATGACGAGCTACAACTTGTGCAACGATGCCTCCCTCCCAGACACTTGGCGTAATCACTGGGATTCTTGCAGTACTCGAACCATTCATTAACAACCCACTCACTTTACCATTCGTTAACTAGGCTCGGAAGTTTTTGAAACTCTTGGAGGGGAAAATTAGGGGCTTGAGAAAAGTCACTCCTGTGGTCCTTCAATTGGAAAGGTTTATGAAAATCCCCGAAATACTGAAATGTGATTTAATTCCCTTAGAAAGTAAATTCAGGGATTCACACACACATATACACACACACACACATGGACACGCCATAGACAGACGGGCAATGCACACACTATAGTGTCTGCTCTACTCACCCTTGCGTGTTGCATACAAAGCGATCAAAGCGACGACTACAACGAGTAGTAAAACCACAATGGTGGTCAATCCAATCTCCAAAGAGGTCCAGGATTTACACGACTTCTTCGATTTTGGTGGGTTCCTTTCAACTATATCCATTTGGCTTTCAGACTTGCCCATAACAACAACCTGAGACCGAGAACAGGTACATGAAATCATATCCATAATTACAGCGTTAGATCGAGAACCGGTATGTTAAATCAAATGCACGTACCACCAAACGTTCGCGGGAATGATGCCATTACAGAATAATTTCAAACAGTGCACTGAAGTCAATACTCTGTCTGCAAAAGTTTTCGGATGATTATTACAGCATCAGTATTGTTGAAACAAAATATATAATTTGCCCAGTTTAGAAAGACCAGTATTTGGGCTGCGTTCTGACCACTAACAGCAACCTAAACTCATTGCGGATCCCTGCTGAGACTAAAAGGAATTGCTGGCGAACAATCTCATTTCAGAGGAACTTTTCAATGAATAACTGTCCTCATCAATGTTTCCCCCTTTCATAGAATTTACAGCAGCATAAAGTGCGATTTTAGCCAAAAGAATGCCCTTTTTTGACATTAATATTGTAAATTAAATGAAAAAGCATATTCGATCTAGAACCTAAAGCACCTGGAACAGGTAAAGCAACTGAATATACAAGGTTACTGATTTCAGGATCACCGATTTTAGGCACAGGAGGAGGCCATTCGGCCCATCGTGTCTGCACCGGCTCTCCAAATGAGCATTATGACCTAGTGCCATTGCCCTGCCTTTTCCCCCCCGTACCCCTGCACGTTGCTTCTATTCAAATAATCATCTAATGCCCTCTTGAATGCCTCGATTGAACCTGCCTCCACCACACTTCCAGGCAGTGCATCCCAGACCCGAACCACTCCTTGTGTGAAAAAGTTTTTTTTTTCTCTCTCACGTCACATTTACTTCCTTTGCAAATCACTTTAAATCCGTGCCATCTTCTTGGTCCGATCCGTTCCTGTACAATATTAGCACTGATCTCGTAGAATCATTCTAGAACCTCCCTGCGATTAATTTGAGAATAAATTGGGCTCATGGGGTTGGCGTCTGGTAAAGTTAAATAAACCTGCAAAAAATGTTGCAGAAAACTTTAGTCTGTGAAGTTTAGGGTCGAGAAAGTAACTCTGAGAAGTTGCTTGGGACAAAAATAAAAATAGCTGGAAAAACTCAGCAGGTCTGACAGCATCTGCGGAGAAGAATACTAGTTGCTTGGGAGTCGCGTGTCATAGTGTACTTACACCGCACAGAGAATCAGTCCAACAACAGGAGTGCACTGAATTGAGATCAGTGGAAGACAACTATTTGGACCTGGTGTCACAATCCAGCCCCCGGAATGGAGACAGTAAAAGCAACAGCCAATTAAATATGTGTGTGTGTGTGCGCTGTTGCATTCAGGTTGGGGTTAAATATCAGTCAATACTGGCGCCCAGGCAGCGTTTGAACTGCATTGCATCAACTTGCACAGACACTGAGAGGCAGTTGCCCTTGGCTGGGGAACCTGAAACATGGAGGGGGCACAGACGCAGGATGAGAGGGTGCATCATTTAGGACTGAGATGAGGGGAAATGTCTTCACTCGGAAAGTTGTGAATGGTTAGAATTCTCCAACCCCAGAGGGCTCTGGAGGCTCCATCACTGGATATCTGTAAAGGCTGAGATAGATTCTTGCTCTATTCGGGAATCAAGGAATACAGGGAACAGGCGGGAAAGTGGAGCTGAGGCAGAAGATCGACCATGATGGCATTGAATGGCCGAGCAGGCTCGAGGGGCCGAATGGTCTACTCCTGCCTCTATTTCCTGTGTCCTTCGGTAAAATGCACCAGTAACAGTAAGGTGTGAAGATGTCCGTTTAACTAACCATGGGAAGCAAATTTAAGGGTGAGGGTGAAATCACTGAACCAGCTCCGGGGGCTGAGAGAAAACCCGAGGGCGGGGGAAGCGGGGTTGGCAATGGCATTTAAAATATCAGCCAAGCATACGTGAAAAGAAGTCGAGTGGAAATCATTAAAAATGTAACTTAAATATGAAATTGATTTATTCGGGGAGGAAAGGAAATTGATGAATTGGACACTGCGTTGTTTTACTGGACCATTCTGTGTGAAACCGACAGAAATAACATTTGCAAGCGTCTTGTGACAAAGTTCTGATTAGAGGAGCTAAAGGGTAGCTCCGTGTTCCCCGCCCCGGTTCCGGACCCCACCCAGGTCGGTTTGCAATCGATGAAATTAACAGGAAATTTGACATTTTTGCACCGACACCTGTTACTGTTTGGACAGTACCCAAATCTACACAGGGGCAGGTATTTTTTTTTGGGTGGGGGGGGGGGGGGGTGGTGGGTGGTGTGGAGGAAACTGTAGAGGAAGAATTACTGTAATGGCATTAATCCCCAAATATAGCAGCTTTGCCCAGGCAATGAAACAGTGGGGCGCCGCTATTGCAGGTAATACGATAGTAATCGTGTCCTCTTTTTACAATCTTCCAAGTGGGAATACAAGTTTTAGGTTCGGCGAACTGTCTCCTCCGCTTGCAACAGGAGCAAGGCTATCCCGCCAGGGTGCCTTTTCACGATTTTTTAGTGTTTGTTTGACTTGTGACTGGCGTTCAGGTCTCCTTAACCCCGGCGAAAGCGAGGTGAAGGAGAAGGATACAGAAATGGTTAAGACGTTGAGCATCAAGGGGAGGGAGGTAGGGGAGGTGGAGGGGGGAGAGAGAGAGATAGAGAGAAAACACGCGCCCGAGAGACCTGGCGAAGGTTCCTGACCAGAAAAATCTCGTGGAAGAGGGATTCAGTGCTCACTACGCCATCAGGTGTAATGGAAAATCCCAGCAGTCAAATTGGGAGGCGTGTGTGTGTCACCCAACTCGCTTGTCAATTTCAGGTCAAGTTCAGTGACAGAGAAATGGACTGTGTCCCGAGCAAATTGAGCAGGCGGCGTCAGGAAGAGATTAGCAAGACTTAAAAGTAAGGATGTGAGCTTCAGAGAGTCCAAAGGCTCGCTTTTTCCGACCTGTAGGAGATTCGTATCTCTTTACCCACCCGCCCCAACAAACCCCTCACCCCCCACCCCGGCTTTTTGCCTTTCAACAATTTTAAGCCACGTCGAGCGCCCGGCAGGTCAGCTGCACTTGTGGTCAGTTGTCTGACGTTCACTGGGTGGATGGGACTTTACAGCAAGAAAGCAGCGAGTGACCTCTCCGGCGAACAGCGAGAGGCGAGCATCGCCTCACCGAGCTGCTCTTTAAAAGACACACCGTATCTCCCACCACACCCCACCCACCCAGCCCCTCCTCAACTTCAGATTAAAATTTAAAAAAAAAACACCATTGGCTTCAGTAACCCTGCATTGAGGGAAGGGTTGCAAAGATTGTGGTTTATCTGACCAGAGCGGTGCCAATCGCTGGATGTGCGAGGTCAACTTGCGAATAAACCTGAGTCCCAACAAAGAGGATGTAAGATCACGGCGTTACAGGTAAATCTTCGGGATCACTGAACCCGGACTCAGAACAATGTTCAGTTCATGTCACCTCCCCTTTTGCATATGGGCGTGATGTCAATATAATCCAAACACTTGATAAACTGTTAGACATTAACCAAGTCCTTGTCAGGTATAGGTTAACACTCCCGAATCTGAGTCAATGCATCTTTGCAGGCTAATTAAGATTGAATCGTTATTAAACATTTCATGACACTTAATTCTAGGCATTGAGTGTGCAACAAGTCTTAGCAGAAATGGTGTAATATTCATGTCTTTCAGAACAAATGTCACGGCTCAGGCTCAGATTATATAGACACGTTAGAAATTTAGGTCCATCTTTTTTTTTAAAAAAATGTGTAAAACTATGTTTTCTCTGTTTCCTTCAATGAGACAAACACACACAGAACTTACCAGGTATCTGTTGTGTAGCTTGCGTCAGTGTCATTGGACATCACTGACCAATCAGACCCAGCACATAGGCAATAGCAGACATGGTGATCTTTTCCCAGGTGAAAATATCAGTCCCCAAATCCGAAAGAGAGCGTTGCAGACACAGCATTAAGCCGCGGTCAGACCCCCCCTCCCCACCACCACCCCCCCCAACCCCCCTCTCTCTCTCTCTCTCGGCCTTGATACCCTGTATAATCACGCGGGAACTTGCGATCGTCCTGTACTTGTCAAACGACATTGATTCCCCAACGGCACTCTGACAGTATTTTGCCAGCCCTGGCTCATGCTGAACGTGGTGAATATGATCCTGGAATCGTAAAGGAAATGAGGAGGAGGGAGAAGAAGGAGGAGGAAGGGGGGAGGGGGGAGGAGGAGGAGGAGGAGGAGGGGGGGTGCTTTCAAGAATCCGAGAACGGCACGTAAGTTCCTTCAGTGAGTGCATGACCTGGAGGTTTCAATTCGCGGAGGCCGAGCCGTGATCCAACTGGGCTGACTCCATTAACTCGGGTCGTTTGTAAGATGCTGATTTGCAGTATGAGCAGGCTTGGCTGGCTGTGAAGAGTCCTTTGACAGCAATGCACACTACCTCCTCTGCATCTGTGCACTAATTCTGTCTGTCCCTCTCTTGCTCTCCCGCCCCCCGTTTGCGTTTTCGAACACACTATGAAATAATTGCGAATGAATTAACTGGGGATGGGTGCAGGTACCCACTGCTTTGCATGTTGTGACACACACTGGCAAAGATGGAATCTCACACAGCCACATTAACCAGCATTTGCTTTTCGCACTGGCTGCGTCAGTCCTCTGACACAAAAAAAAACACTTTATATGAAGTCTGGCAGGTCTATCCAACCTGCCCCACCACTCTTAGATGGCTGGAGCATCTTAAATAGACACCTCTCCGCTTCGCACCGCACCCCCTCCCAGCCATGTCATCCCCTGGAAGAAAGGAGGGCCGGGAAGCTACAACATTTCCTCTCCGAGACCCTCAGGGGAGGGGGTCCAAAGCAATCCGAGAGGTCACATTGATCATGGGTACATTTGACTGTGAATCCATGTCCCTTCCCTATGATGCGACCTACGTTCCACCCAAGTTTGGCTGCAGCTCCCTGTTGAAGGGGTGTGGAGTCAGTCCCCATCACACCAGCAGACAACACCTTGCAGAGCAGGAGTGGGGACCCTTTTTCTTACCAGGGGCCACCCGCAGCCAGACAAAATCAATCGCTGGCCATACACACATTAAAACCAACTTAATTTATATATATATATTACTTCCAGAGAGATACAGAAACGTTTAACTCAGCCACTGCTTTAACGCGATGGCTGAGTTTGCTTTTCCCTATGAGCCTTCTTATTGTAGGTTCTAGGCCATTGACAATGACTGATGCTTCGGAATGCATTACGGTCGCTTCCAAAACCTCCTGCCCATCATTGCCGTGTTCGCCAGAGGCATGATCACTGTGGGCAGTGACTGCCGCTGGCGGTGCCCTGTAAACGGTGGAGTTTGGCTCACCACCACCTTCTCAAGAGATGGGCAATAAATGCTGGCCTAGCCAGCGACGCCCACATCCCATGAATGATCAATAAATAGATGGCACAGTCCGAACTTGCCTCCCTTGCTGAACCCATGAGGTTCCGGGACTAGATTTCATTATGAGGTGGTCCTCCCATATGCCCTGGTATCCTCCTTATCTCATCCTCCAGGGAGAGTATGGTCCTGAGGCCCAATCCCCATGGTGTTACGGGGAGAGTGGCAGCAAACAGAAATGGACAGGGTCTCTTTGAAAGAGCAGAAGCGGGTCTGCACTGAATGCCGACTGAAGCGGTAATAAAATGAGCGCACTGTTTAACAGCGGGAATATCACAGGATGCCCCCCTCCCCGTCAGGCAATGCGTAGCCTTGAACTGGTTTAAAAAAAAAACTCACAGAATCAGGTAAACGGCTCAGGGATTCATAAGATGCCATTGAACTCTGGATTTCCAACTTAGAGCCAGAAACAGAGTGTCAATGGCAGAACAGGACAGTGGCATTTTCCGTTATATTAAACAAGAATAAAATATGAACCACTTAACAGAGGCCATGTTAATACATGGGAGGGAGTGAAGGTACAATCTCATTCTACCCTGGGGGGCGGGAGATTTTGGCGAGAACGAGCAGAGAAGCTAATATTCCACCATCCCAAACTATACTTGATCGCTGTGAGGTAACCTCTAACCATCGGTGGATGTCACCTTATAAGAGTCACTACTTCTGGTGTGAGCAGCTTTGCTTTTTAAGATTAACTGATTTAACTGCAATAGTTACTTCCCTGATCGAAATGTGTGTCTCACAGATGCGCTACTCTCTGGGTGAACTGTCAGTGCGCAGAGATATTGAGAAGATGGTCTGAGCAAGGTTGGATGAGAAAAAGTTATAGAGAAAATATTGGTTTCTCAGCCACGTAGATTATATTTCACTCACAATTGGCTCAGGCACGTTACGCGGTTCGGTACTTGTTTGGTCCTGGACGTGTTTCAAAGTAATTAGCGATACATTATGGTTCGGTCGTGCAGCGTTTTTACAAGACGGGTAGAACCAGCAAATGTTTTTTGGCCTGGCCAACAGCTGATTGCCTGTTAAGGCGGTTGCTTATTAATAGGCTTTGCTGAAATTGCATGAAATTGTTGGCAAGCGTGTAGACTCTGTGTTTTCTTTGCTCGGTGACTATTTATTTAGGGATTGTTTTCTTTGACATATTTTTCGAAATCTCACCGCGGGCCGGATGAAAAAGTGCCCCCCCACCCCCGGGCCAGGGGGTTCCCCCAACCCTGTGCCAGAGGCTCCCTATACTCTGGGAAACCAAGAACCGCCCAAGATCCAGGCCCTTGCTACGCTTGTGCGGTTTAAATGCATGTCGCCTGTTTCTCCCCAACCGGTGAACCGACTGAGGGTCTATGAAAACGCGGGCAATCCAGCCCTTTCATCATGTATACCAGATCACCTCTAACCCTATCCCGCTCTAGTTTATAGTAACAGAGTAAGTCAAATCCTGCTTCTATTTTCAGAGGTTCCTGGCAATTTTTCCCCCCAGGGTTTGAGGTATAACAATCCATAAATCCATCCATGTTTGCTGAATTTGTCAGGCTTGGCTCATTGTTGGCTCTCCCACCCTGGTTGTGTTTATGTCTCCCACACTGAAGATCACGAATTCCAGGCTTATAACTCCGTTCAGTACTGATGGAGTGCTGCACAGCTGGAGGTTCCGTCTTTTAGATGAGACACAGGGACAAGGGAAATAGGAGCTGGATTTAGGCCATTCGGCCCCTCGAAGCCTGCTCTGCCATCGGTCTAGATCATGGCTGATCTTCTACCTCAACAACATTTTCATGAAACGAAAAAATTGAGACATGAAGCTGAGGCCTGCTGCCTGTCCATGTGAACGAGAAGGGCAGAGCTGGCTAATAATTATCCTTCAAACAACGTTATTAAAATAATATACCGGGTCGTGTATGTTATTGCTGTGTGTCTCTGTAACCTACTCCAGCCCTATAACCCTCTAACACTTCTGCACACTTCCAATTCTGACCTCTTCTATATTCGCAAATTTAATCGCTCCCCCATCAGCAATTGTGCCTTCCGCTGCCTGGAATTCATTCTCTAAACCTGACTGCCTCTTTACCTGTCTCCCCTCATTTAAGATACTCCTTAAAGGCTACCCCTTTGACCAAGCTTTTTGGTCACTTGTCTTAATATCTCCTTATGTGGCTCAGTGTCGAATTCTCTTTTGTAACACTGCTACAAAGCATCCTGGGATAGTTCACTGCATCAAAGACACTATATAAATGCAAATTGTTATTGTGGGATCTTCTTGTGCAGAAATTGGCGGTCACATTCCCTGCATTACAAAAGTGACTACACTTAGCAAAGTACTTCTTTAGCTGTAAAGCACTTTACGATGTTCCAAGTTGATGAAAAGCCCTAGTTCAGTACAAATTCAAGATAAAAAGAATTATTCTGAATGAATAAATCTAATTCTGCTTTTATTACTTGGAATTTTTATCCCAAATTCTCTACTGTTCCACCCACTTTTCTGCAAAAGATGTAAATTGGTGTCATTTCCCCTTAAGTTGCTGCTGGGTTCCAGTAAATTTGCATAGAGTGATATCCCAGTTAAAGGGATATGGTCATCCATTTAAGTTGCTTTAGAAAATTGTCCTTCAACTTTACAAACTAGCCAAGCATCAATTCAGCTTGTACTACAGGATAGGATTTGGGGTTGCAAATTACAATTATTAGTGCACTCCCAAGTACCCCCTGCAAGCTGAGTCACAGTTTGAGAAGTTGCTACTGCAGTTGGACTGCTTTCTTGTTCAAGTTTGTCTTGTCACTTAAAATACCAGGTCATGAACACACATGACATTGAAGCAATGCAGGGCCAGGTCTTCATTGGGTATTTGTACTTCACAATTCCACTATGAGTGAATACAATGCTATGATTCATTCACATCTCTTAGTCAATTCTTACTTCTGACTTTGCATTCGTGCATGTCACCAATAAATCATGGCAAAACAATGATATATAAGAGAGACAACAGAAAAACATTATGGAGCCAGACAAATGCATTAATCTTTCTCAATCTCTTCTAATCAGCCTGTTACCATGGTTATATTGCTCTCTTAAACTCTTCTGATCATTTTATTACTATAAACACAGATGACCAAGCTAACATGTTCCAGACCATCACAAACATGTCTGAATGATTCTCACACATTCCATTACCACCCCACCCCCCTTGTCTTGGAGATATCATTGCCCAAGGCTCCCTTCATTGCCATAGGATCACTGCTGATCTCACAGACAGCCCAGGATATTGAGGTACTCAGGCACTGTGAATGTTTGTTCCTACAACAACTGTCAGAGCAACAATATTGGCTGTTCACAGCCAACCAGGGCATTCACAGTGACATTTTTATCCTTATACTGCATCAGAAATAGAAAAGAGAGAACTTGCATTCATATGATGTTTTTCACAACCTTCCAAAGCATTTTACAGCCAATGAAGCACGTCTGAAATGTAGTCACTATTACAATGAAGGAAATGTGGCATCCAATTTGCCTACAAACAGGAAAGTGACAACAACCAGATGATCTTTATGGCAAAATAAAACAGAAAATGCTGGAAAAACTCAGCAGGTCTGACAGCATCTGTGGAGGGAGAAGCAGAGTTAATGTTTCAAGCCCATATGACTCTCCTTCAGAGCTAAAGAGAAGTAGAAATGTGATGGAATTTGTACTGCTTAAGGAAGGTGGGGAGGGTTTGAGCAGGATAGAAGGTCAGCGACAGGTGGGGGCTAAAGAGAGATTGACTAAGATGTCATGGACACAAGACAAAGGGAGTGTTAATGGTAGTGGTGAAGACTTGGCATAAAGGTAAGAAAGCAGAATATCTTAATAGCAGAACAAGGGTAAGCACTCAGTGAAAGAACAACATGGAACAAGCAACAGATGGCCCTTTTTGGGGAGGGGGCAGTGGTTGAGGAAAAAGGATTTAAAAAAAGAGATAAAAAAGGAGGGATAAAAAAATAAAAGTACATTTTTAAAAAGGGGTTAAATTTATTTAAATTTTTATTTATTTATTTATTTTCATTTTTATTCATTGTTTTATCCTTTTTTTATCCCTCCCGTTTTATCCTTTTTCCTTTGATCTTTTCAGTGATGTTGGTTGAGGATCGAATATTAACTAGGATACTTGAGAGCGCTCCCAAGTTCTTCCACAAAATAGAGCCATGAAATATTTTATGTCTACCCAAGAAAGAAGACTGGGTCTCAGTTTAATACTTCATCAGAGGGATGGCAGCCCTGACAGAGCAGCTCTCTACTACAGCGTCAGATTGGTTTTGTACTTATTTCCCTGAACTCACATCCTTTTGACTCAGTGGTAAGGTGGCTACCAACTGAGCCACAGCAAGTTGCTATTACAAAATATAGATTTTATAATGTACCACGGAACACAGGACCAGGAGTTGGCCATTGAACCTGTTGAGCCTGTTCCTTCATTCCATCAAATTGTACTGGATCTGTGGTTCAACTTCATCTGTAGTTCAACTTTATTTAACCACCTTTGCGCCATATAGAAAAATAGAAAATAGAAGCAGGAGTGGGTCATTCGGCCCTTCGAGCCTGCATCGCTATTCAATATGATCATAGCTGATCCTCTATCTCAACGCCATACTTCTGCTCTCTCCCCATACCCTTTGACGCCTTTAGAGTCTAGAAATCTATCTATTTCCTTCTTAAATATATTCAGTAACTTGGCCTACGTAGCCCTCTGTGGTAGAGAATTTTACAGGTTCACCACCCTCTGAGTGAAGAAGTTTCTTCTCATCTCAGTCCTAAATGGCAGATCCCATATCCTGAGACTGTGACCCCCCTGTTCTAGACACCCCAGCCAGAGGAAACATTATGCCTGCATCCAGCCAGTTAGAATTTTATACGTTTCAACGAGATCCCCTCTCATTCTTCTAAACCCTGGTGAATACAGGCTTAGTTAGCCCAGTCTCTTCTCCTACAACAATCCTGCCATCCCAGTAATCATTCTAGTGAACCTTTGCTGCACTCCCTCTGTGGCAAATACATCCTTTCTTAGGTAAGGAGACCAAAACTGCACACAAATCTCCAGGTGTGGTCTCACCAAGGCCCTGCACAGCTGCAGTAAGACATCCTTGCTATATTCAAGTCCTCTCGCAATGAGAGCCAATGTACCATTTGCCTTCTTACCTGCTTGCTGCACCTGCATGCTTGCTTTCAGTGATTAGTGTGCAAGGACACCAAGGTCCCTTTGTACATCAACATTTCCCAATCTATCACCATTTAAATAATACTCTGTCATTCTGTTTTTCCTACAAAAGTGGATAACTTCACACTTTTCCACATTATACTGTATCTGTCATGTATTTGCCCATTCTCTCAACTTGTCTAAATTGCCTTGAAGCCACTTAACATCCTCCTCACGACTCACATCCCCACAAGTTTCATGTCATCAGCAAACTTGGAAATATTACATTTGGCTCCCTCATCCAAATCATTGATACATATTGCGAATAGCTGGGGCCCAAGCGTTGGTCCCTGCAGTACTGCCACTCCGAAAAAGACCCATTTATTCCTCCTCTCTTTTTCCTGTCTGCTAACCAATTCTCAATCCATGCCAATATATTACCCCCAATACCATATGCTTTAATTATGCACACTAATCTCTTATGTGGGACTTTATCAAAAGCTTTCTGAAAATCCAAATACACCACATCCACTGGTTCTCCTTATCTATTCTGCTAGTTATGTCCTCAAAGACTCCTGTTGGTTTGTCAAACATGATTTCCCTTTCATAAATCCATGCTGACTTTGTCTAATCCCATTGATATTTTCTAAGTGTCCTGTTATCACATCCTTTATAATAGACTCTAGCATTTTCCCAAATACCGATGTTAAGCTAACCAGTTTGTAATTCCCCGTTCTCTACCTCTCTCCTTTTTTAAATAGTGGGGTTACATTTGCCACCCTCCAATCTTCCAGGACTGTTCCAGAATCCACAGAATGTTGGAAGATGGCAACCAATGCATCCACTATTTCCACTGCCACCTCATTTAATACCCTGGGATGTAGATTATCAGGCCCTGGGGATTTATCGGCTTTCAGTCCCATTAATTTCTCCAGCAATATATTTTTAGCAATACTAATTTCCTTCAATTCCTCCTTTTCACTAGACTCTTGGCTCCCTAGCATTTCTGGAAAGTTATTTGTGTCTTCCTCCACGAAGACAGAGCTAATGTAGTTGTTTAATTGCTCTGCCGTTTCCTTGTTCTCAATTATAAATTCTCCTATTTTGGACTGTAAGGGACCTACATTTATCTTCATTAATTTTTTTCTTTTTACATATTTCTGGAATCTTTTACAGTCCGCTTTTATGTTCCTTGCAAGTTTACTCTTATGCTCTATTTTTCCCCTCTTAATCAATCTCTTGTTCCTCCTTTGCTGAATTCTAAACTGCTCCCAATCCTCAGGCTTGCTACCTTTTCTAACTGTATATGACTCATCTTTGGATTTAATACAATCCTTAATTTCTTTTGTTAGCCATGGTTGGGCTGCTTTTCCTGGTGTGTTTTTGTGCCAGAAAGGAATGTATAACTGTTGTAATGCATACATCTGTTCCCTAAATATTAGCCATTGCCTATCCACCATCATGTCTTTTAATGAAGTTCCCTAATCTATATTAGCCAACTCACACCTCACGCCTCTGTAGTTTCCTATGTTTAGGACCCTAGTTTAGAATCAGACTACTTCAATTTCCATCCTAATGAAGAGCTCTATCATGTTATTGTCACTGTTCCCTAAAGGACACCGCTAAACAAGATTATTAATTAACCCCTTCTCATTGCACAATACCAAATATAGGATAGCCTATTCCCTAGTTGGTTCCTCGACATAGTGGTCTAAAAAATTATCTCGTACACACTCCAGGAATTCATCCATCACAAAATTATTGCTAATTTGGTTTGCCCAGTCTATATGTAGATTAAAGTCACCCATGATTACTGTAGCACCCTTATTACATGCATCTCTATTTTTCCTGTTTAATGCCACCCCCTACCTTATCACTACTGTTTGGAGGCCTTTAGACAACTCCCACTAATGTTTTCTGCCCTTTGTTGCTTCTTAGCTCCACCCATCTTCATCTAGATTTTCTGAGCCTATTTCCTCTCACTATCGCACTGATTTCATCCTTAACTAATAATAACATCCCACCTCCTTTTCCTTTTTGCCTGTCCTCCCTAAATATCGAGTACCCTTGGATATTCAGTTCCCAGCCTTGGTCACCCTGCAGCCATGTCTCCTTAATCACTATCATATCATACCAGTTTACATCTATTTGTGCTGTGAATTCATCTACCTTATTGTGAATGCTCTGTGCATTCAGATACAGTGCCTTTAGACTTGACTTTATAACATTTTTTACACTTTTCTTTTGTACTCTGGCCCTATATGCTGCTAGACCTTGTTTCCTCTGCCTTCCATGTTTGCTTTCTACTTTTCTGTCTTTCATTCCTATCCTTGTTTCCTCTCTTGTGTCTCCCTGCTCAGGTTCCTATCTCCCTGCCAATCTGGTTTCAACCCTTCCCCACAGTACTAGCAGATACCCCTGTGAGGATATTGGTCCTAGTCCTGCTGGGGTGCAATGCATCCGGCTTGTACAGGTCCCATCTTCCCCAGAATTGGTCTCAATGCTTCAGGAATCTTAATTCCTCCCTCCTACGCCATCTCTCTGGCCACACATTCATCTGGTCTAGTCTCCTGTTCCTGATCTCACTAGCACATAGCACTGGGAGTAATCTGTTGAGGTCCTGCTTTTTAATTTATTTCCCAGCTCCTTTATTCTGCTTTCAAGACCTTATCCCTCCTTTTACCTATGTTGTTGGTACCAATATGGGCCATGACCTCTGGGTGTTCACCCTCTCCCTTCAGGATGTCCTGCAGCCTTGACCTTGGCACCAGGGAGGCAACATACTATTCTGGTGTGATGTCTGCGGCCTCAGAAATGTCTATCTGTTTGCCTTACAATAGAATCCCCTATCACTATTGCTCTCCCACTCTTTTTTCTCCCACCCTCCCCACACCTCCGCTGTGCAGCTGAGCCACTCATGGTGCCGCAGGTTTGACTGTTGCTTATTGCCCCTGAGAAACCATCTTCCTCAGCAGTATCCAAAACAGAAAGTCTGTTATAGAGGGAGATGGACCCAGAGGACTCCTGCACTACCTGCTGAGTGCTTTTACTCTGTCTGGCAGTCACCCATTCTCTTTCTGCCTGTGCACTCTTTACCTGTGGTGTGACCACCTCACTGTACGTGCTATCCATGAAGATCTCATTTTCACAGATGCTCTCCAGCCACAGCTCCAGCTGTGAAATGTGGGTTTTGAGTAGCTGCAGCTGGAGAAACTTCCTGCACATGTTGTCGCTGTGGACATTGTAAGCATTCCTGACTTCCCACATCACACAGGAGGAGCATTCCACATGGCCGAGCTGCCCTGCCATGACTTACCCTTAAATTACTCCCTTTACTTTTACTTCCTCTAGTTTAGAGAATATTAAGGGCAGTAGAATTACTCACCAGGTCCTACTCCCCTAAGGCCACCACTCTTCTTTCTGATGAAAGGTGGAAAATGAAAGGATCAACTCCTTCCCTCTTCATTGAAGTCCCTCATTCATCAAACTCCAACTTAAGCACTCTAATGCAGCCCAAAGCAGCCCTCCAGTGCAGACAAGGCAGCACTGTAGATAGTCTGCTTTTATGCCCTCTGAATCTAACTTCTGAAAACCTGTTTAAGCCAGCTATCTAATTAACTAGCTGCAGCTGCCAGCAGAGCCTGTATAACCAATTTTAAAGCTGGCCTCAAACTCATCTTCTCCCAACCCAAAGAGCAACTTTTAGTTAATTGTTAAATTGAAGAAAGACTAGGGTTTAGATCGAAGTTAACCCTTAACTTAACCCTTAAAAGTCCCCCACTCACCAAACTCCAACTTAAGCACTCTAAAGCAGCCCAAAGCAGCCCTTTAGTGCAGGGATGTGGAGAGTTTTAGCGAGCAAATTCCAGAGCTAGAGGCCATTGCAGGTAAAGACACAGCAACCAATGGTGGGGCAATGAAAAATGGGCATGAGGAGGCCAGGACTGGAGGATCTTGGTTTATCCCTTGGTATCTCACCGAACATGCAAACAGTATACATACAAACTGTAAGCCGATGATTTCACAGGCCCCTGGAGATAGCTTTCTGAATCCCAGTTTCAGCCAGAGGAAGAATAGGAGCTGCTTTGCAGGAATACACCCGCTTGTCTCTGAATCACAACAACAAAATTTGCATTTATATAGCAACTGTAACATAATAAAACATCCCAAGGTGCTTCACAGGAGCATTACCAATTTGATGCTGAGCCAGGCAAGGAGGTGTTAGGACAGGTCACCAAAAGCTCGGTCAAAGAGGTAGATTTTAAGGAGCATTTTAAAGGACGGCAGAAATAGAGTGGTGGAGAGGCTTAGGGAGCGAATTCCAGAGCTAGAGGGCATAGCAGAAAAAGACACAGCTGCCAGTGGTGGAATAATGAAAATTGGGGATGAGCAGGAGGTCAGGATTGGAAGATCTTGGTTTAAGCCTCACTTGAGGATTTCAACAATATCATGCATGCTGATGCCCCAGTGTAGTACTGAGCTAACGGTATGTTGCTGACCCTTAGAGGTAGCAGAACATTGAAAGATAATCAGGAATTTATCCTGCTGTCTTGGTTAAGATTCTTCCTGCTGCACTAACAAAAGCAGATTAATTAGCCATTCATCTCATTGCTGTTTGTGGGATCTTTCTGTGTGTAAAATGACTCTTGTGTTTGCCTACAACACAACAGCCACTCTAACCCGCTGTATGTGAATGCCTTAAGATGTTTCTGGGAGATGTGATAAAGCGTTATTTTAATGCAAGTGTTTCTATTTAAGGAATGCAGTTATGGAAATGTAGCCTGCGATAAAGACTGCAGCAAATTAATCCTATGTGTTTGTTTTTGGTTTGAATTTCTTTACATAATTTCCCACTCGAAAACAAAGGCAATTTTCCTTTTAGATGAGAATCCTCCATACACTGAATTATTTCCATTTACTGTATCGATCTCGATGATAAAATGCTCCTTAAGCAATTTAAACCAACATTTTACTCTGCGGCTATGTTTTAATGTAATATTCCACGCTTTGCTCCCTGTATCTCATTGACATAATCACGTTAGTGTGTAAAAAAGGTTTTTGTGGCTGTGATTCAAGTATTTAACAGATCTAATTAGTTAACAGTGGCAAAACAAACATTAGCAAGTACACCACTAATTGTTCGTTTGGTAGGGGTGCTACAGGCAGAATGCCTCATTGTTAAAAGATCATCATTCCATATAATTGTAGATAGAAGGTGCAGATGCAGCAAAATCTGTTCAGCTAATAACTCCTGAAATCATCTAATGTTGCATCCAGCCAATATGAGTTATATAACAGTTATGGAACTACAATGGTCAGAGCCAAAAGGTAATTCTTGCAACTGCTAAGCCTTTGCATAACAAGAGAAAATGGAGCATTTTAATCTTAGCGGCTTCTGAATTTTATCGAAAAATATCAGGTGACAATCAATGTTAATTCACTGCACCCTCAGAAAAAAGAAATAAATGTCTTTCATGTTGTGAAACCTGTTTATGGTCAATTTGCAATCATGTTCACATGTCTTGATATAAAGAAGAGCCTTCCTGTGTCAACCACCCCCGCAACCTTCCCTCTTTCCATGGCTTTGATCATAGAAGCAGCACATGCTGATTTATAAGGATCATAGACATACATGCTGAAGCTCCCACATTATGGTGTCTCCTGCTAAGGTAGACAGCTTCATTTCTATGCCCAGCTCCAAGCTCTTCACAGACATTGTAAATATCAACGACCCCAGCACCCCACTCATAACTCCTGGCCTCGCCAATGTAACTCCATTCACATTCACAGCTTCAACCACCTTTTGGAGGAGCTGCTAATCTAAGGCCCAGTCTGCCCTCTCAAGCCCATGTAAAAGATCACATGGTACTAATTCAAAGAAAAACAGAGGAAGTATTCTTGGTGTCCTGGCCATTTTTCACTCCTAAAGTGTCACTAAAAAAAAGATGGCCTGGTCATAATTTCATTGCTCTTTGTGGGAGATTGGAGAGTGTGAATTGAATGTTGCATATCCTACATTACAGCATCAAAGAAGTACTTAATTGGTTGTAAAGCACTTTGTGATGTGCTGACGTCATGAATGGCACTATATCAATGCAAGTCTTCATTTTTCTTGTTCACATCTTTCTTTTCTTTTGCTCATACCCAAGTTACAGTGGAAGACTGGGAGAACCTCCACTATATTTCAGAACTGACCCATAGAAATCATGAAGCCCAATTTTCAGCCAAAATGGGAATTAGCCAGTGCCAACCCATTCCCTGCCCTGTCCCTGGCATCATAAGGCCTGGGTGATTTTAACTCCTAGCCATCATCTGCATGGTCCCTGGTCAGCTGACCATCTGAAATACGTAGGAGCAGCAGGTAGCTTGCAGCCAGGAACATTCAGTTCAGGTCAGTTATAGGAAGGGGTTTCGGGAGGGTCACATGTTCATGAAGAACAGCGGAAGGAAGGGAGTCCCAGAGCAAGGGAAGCCTAAACATTTCTCAGGGATTCTGCAGGAATTTATGTAGTCAACTCTGTGGAA
Organism: Cetorhinus maximus; assembly: GCF_964194155.1. Classification (NCBI taxonomy): domain Eukaryota; kingdom Metazoa; phylum Chordata; class Chondrichthyes; order Lamniformes; family Cetorhinidae; genus Cetorhinus; species Cetorhinus maximus. Next base: position 88,085,740 of record NC_135897.1, on the reverse strand, counting down.
CGAAACTTGAACTCATGACCTCCTTAACTCAGGGGTGAGAGTGTTACCTACTGATCCATGGCTGACAATGGCCAATGGACGAAGCAAATGAAGACAGTCACATCTTCACGTCCCACATAATGTCCCCACTGTACAAATGAAAGAACTTGCATTTATACGGTACCTTTCATGGCCTAAGGATCTCCCAAAATGCTGTAAAGCAAAGAAGTGCTTTTAAAAGTGAAGCCACTGTTCCTGTGGAGGAAAGGTTTTTCCTATGAGATATTAAACCGAGGCTCCATCTTCCCTCTCAGGTGACCATAAAAAATCCCACTGCATCATTTGAAGATGAGCAAATAATTATCCTTCAACCAACATCATTAAGACACGATAGTTTGGTGGGAACCTGCGGCGAGAGAATGGGAGAAAATTATGGAGGACTTTACCAGTCACTTCTGAGGAAGCATCAAGATGCATTTCAGATCCAGCATTTTATTGCTTTTTTCTTTCATGGCATGTGGGCAGCTCTGGCAAGGCCAGCATTTGTTGCCTAATACTAATTGTCCTTAAAGGGAGAGGCTTGCCAGTCCATTTCAGAGGGCAGTTAAGAATCACCCACATTGCTGCAGCTCTGGAGTCACATGCAGGCCAGGCCAGGTAAGGACAACAGATTTCCTTCCCTGAAGGACATTAGTGAACCAGATGGGTTTTCACACGAATCAATGACAGTTTCATAATTGCCATTACTGAACTTAATAATACTGATTTTTAAATTGAATTTGTATTCCACCAACTGCTGTGGTGGGATTTGAACCCATGCCCTCAGGGCATTAGTCTGGGCCTCTAGATTACAAGCTCAATGGCATTACCACGATGCCACCATCTCCCCATGCAACATCAATAACAACAACAACTTGCATTTACTTAGCACCTTGACTGTAGTAAAATATCCCAAGGTTCTTCACAGGAGCATTATCAAACAAAACTTGATACGGAGTCACATAAGGAAATATTAGAGAGGTGACCAAAGGCTTGGTCAAAGCAGTAGGTCGTACGGTGTGACTTAATGGAGGAGAGAGAGCTAAAGAGGTTTAGGATGGGAATTCCAAAGTTTAGGGCCTGGGAACTATCAACATCCTGGGGGTTACCATTGACCAGAAACTGAAATGGACTAGCCATATAAATACTGTGGCTACAAGAGCAGGTCAGAGAGTTGGGAATCATGCAATGAGTAACTCACCTCCTGACTCCTTAAAGCCTGTCCACAAGGCACATTTCAAGAATGTGATGGGATACTCTACACTTGCCCGGTTGACTGCAGCTCCAACAATGCTCAAGAAGCTGGACACAACCCAGAACAAAGTATCCCGCTTGATTGGCACTCCATCCACCACATTAAACATTCACTTGCTCCACCTTCGCCACACAGTGGCAGCAGTGTGTATCATCCACAAGATGCGCTGTAGCAACTCACCAAGGCTCCTTCAACAGCACCTTCCAAACCCGTGGCCTCTACCACATTGAAGGGCAAGGACAGCAGGTGCATGGGAACAACACCACCTTCAAGTTCCCCTCCAAGCCACACACCATCCTGACTTGGAATTATATTGCCGTTCCTTCACTGTCACTGGGTCAAAATCCTCGAACTCCCTCTCTAACAGCCTGTGGATATACCTACACCACATGGACTGCAGCGGTTCAAGAAAGTGGCTCACCACCACCTTCTCAAGGGCAATTAAGATTGGGCAATAAATGCTGGCCTAGCCAGTGATGTTCTCATCTTGTGAAAGAATAAGAAAAGCTGAAGACATGACTGCCAATGTTAGAGCAGTTCAAATTGGGGATACACAGGCGATCAAACTGGCAGGAGCACAGGGATCTTGGAGGGTTGTTTGGCTGGAGGAGGCTACGGAGGATGGGAGGGGTGAGGTAAGGAGCAATTTGAATACAAAAATGAAAATTTTAAAATTGTCAGATGCAGAATGTCAGGATGCAAATTTGCACCTGTAATTTCCATAATAATTGGACACCTTCCTCACCAATGAGGGAAGGAAATTCTTCAAGTTGAATTCATTTCTAGCTTTGTTGATCTAAAGGGGCTGACTGACCCACTCACTATGGATATGGAGACTCACATTGCCTTCAATGCTGCTTGAAATGACCTGGTCAAAATGCCACTGCTAAGATCAGGAGCAGGCTGACCCTTCCTTTCTCAGGTACTGTAGCTGGTTCATGACCAGGTATAATGAGATAAATAGGCATAGTTTTATGTATGTAAGAGTAGAAGTAGACTGGATGCCAGGTGATGCTTCCTTTCCCAGAGAGCAATGAACTTCAGGATTGTGTTGTCAGCTAGTGGGATGGGTGTTGACTTTCTGCATTGCCTTCAAACAAGGAAATGAACTAGCTGGGTCAGAGGTCAGGTTACACCAAAGGGGATGGTAGTATAGTGGTAAAGTGACTGGCTTAGTAACCCAAAGGTCTGGACTAATGTCCTGGGATCATGAGTTCAACCCCCCCCCAATAACAACTGGGGTAGTTTTAATTCAATTAATTAATAAATCTGGTGTTAAATACCTGTCTGGTTCAGTAATGTCATTCAGGGAGGAAATTGACCATCCTTTCCTGGTCTAGCCTACATTTGACTGCAGACCCACTACTGCAATGTAGTTAACCCTTAACCGCCCTCTAAAATGGACTAGTGAGCCACTCAGCCCAGTGACGGGCCTTGTTAGAAATCCTTCACCCCAAGAATGAAGATTGAAAAAAAAGTCTTTCTTTACTTATGGGCCCTGAGTGGTTTTTTTTTTGGCTCTCCCTGGAGATTACATAGCTTCAGGGATAGGGAACAAAGGACAAGGGCCAAGGGTCCAGGGAGAAGGGGGCCATAGAGGCGTACAGCACAGAAAAAGGCCCTTCGGCCCATCGAGAAGGGGGGTTGGGGGTGTGTGGTTGTTGCGCACTGCGTGGACAGACGAGAAGAAGTATCTAGTCAGTGATGCTTGAGCCATGATGAGGAGTGGGTATCCCTGTTGAACTAGCTGGCCTTTTTGTGCCCATCATTTTTTGTATGGTCACATTTTTATCACCACTGAGAAAATCAGTGTTGACAGCATTGCAGTGGGCGTCCCACACTCGTCCATCAAGATCAGCACTTAATCTGTACTTTAGTTATTTCTGACAGTTTAGATCAATGATGTTCCCTCTATATTGCACAACACTGCAAAAAAAAGTGGTTAACGTTTCATCAATTTTACACAATGATGGGAATGCAGTCTCCCAAAATCCACAAGGGGCTTCACAAACTGGATCGAAGCAGTTACATTCTGCTTTTCCTTAGAAAATTCAAATTGCAATATTTCAATAAATAATTTAAAAGATTTACTCCTCCTGTTGGGTAACAACAGACACCAAACTTCAGCAAAAACTCATTGGGCTGGATTCCACTGTGAAAATGTTGGTACTGCTAATAGTTATTGTTATTATAGTTAGTTATATAATTATAGTTATATAGTTATATAATAGTTATAACTGTCAATTATGGGCAAATTGGAGAGTAAATTCTGGCAAGCACAGAGGCACAGCTAAATGTAGAAAACCCAGAAGTTGCTGTCTGAGATGCCCTGTCAGCTTCCTGCAAACGGTACCTCGACATGAGGCTCCCCGTTCTAACGCACTGAATAATGAAGTCCCTGCATTGACAGTGTGGATACAGATAAGCTCATCACAAAAAGGTAAGACTTATCCATTTCAGTCGAACTACCCTTTTTAATGGCATGATAAGTCTTAATTACTGTCGAACAACATCTCCGGTGTGAAAACTTAACTTTTACAATCATGGAGTTTCATTTCTTCAGCACTGAATGTTTACAGCGCAGGAGTTAAACCATTGTGTCAGCGCTGTCTCTCTGCAAGAGCAACTTTGCTAGTCCCACTGCCAGCCCTTTCCCCGTGGCCTAACACTTTGTTTTCTGTTCAGGTGCTTTTCCAATTCCCTTATGAAAGCCATGATTCAATCTGCCTCCACCACACTCTCAGGCAGTACATTCCAGATCCTAAACACTCACTGCATTAAGAAGATTTTCCTCTAGTGGCCATTGCTTCTTTTGCCAATCACCTTAAATCAGTATCCTCTGGTTCTCTGTCCTTCTGCAAATGAGAACATCTATTACTTTCTAGACCCCCGCCATGATTTTGAATATATTTGTCAAATCTCCTCTCAACATTCTCTTCTCTAAACAGCCCTAGCTTCTCCAATCTATCCTTCTAACTGAAGTCTCTCATCACTGGAGCCATTCTCACTTTTCTGCACCATCTCTAACGCATTCATATTCTTCCTAAAGTGCGGTGCCCAGAATTGTGCACAATATTCCATCTGAGGCAGAACCAATGTTTTACACAGATTCATCATAACTGCCTTGTTTTTATACTTTGTGCTTCTATTTATAAAGCTCAAAATTTTATTAGCCTTTCTAACCACTTTCTCAACCTGCCCTGCCACTTTCAATGATTTGAGCACATATACCCCAGGTCTCTCTGTTCCTGCACCTCCTTTGGGATTGTACCCTTTCAATTACATTGTCCCTTGATGAGTATTGCTGAAAAACAAGACAAGCTATCAAAGCTTTTTGTCTTGCACTCATCAGGGTAGCTCACAAGAAATTACCAATAATAAAGTGGAACAACAATTTATACTGCATGAGAAGAGAGTGCTGGTTGGTTGGCAAGTGCACACTGATGGAGGTGTTGCCAGGGAGAATACAGCATGGAACAGTTAACTGCCCAGCTTTATTCAAAGTCAAACCTGGCAGGTTGACTCTGATTGGTCAAGGCACTGCCTTGGGGAATGTATCAGGGAATGATTGTTACCCAAGCTTTTGTTTAGCTGAAAAAGGGCAATGTGTGGACACGTTCCTTCTGTCTACAAATGACAGGGCCCTGTGTGTGAATAATATATAACGTATTATAATAATATCGTAACAATATACTATAATAATATTTAATATATATATCCAACATTAGGTGAGATTCTATGATTGGACAATGCTCACAAAACAATCCTGATTGTGCTAAGAATTACTGTGAAACCCAATTTAATAATAAGGTTTATTTAATAAGGTTGTCTGTCGGGTTTGCAGTGTGGCTCACTTATCACACACACAGTACTTTGTCCTTTGCAGGCAAAAGGAGCATGTCCACACCTTGCACCTTTTTCAACTGAACGAAAGCTTTGGGAACAGTCATTCCCTGGTTCATTCCCCAGGGCAATGCCTTGACCAATCAGAGTTGACCTGCTCGGTTTGACTTTGAACAAAGCTGGGTTTGTGTTAACTGTTCCATGCTGCATTCTCCATGGCAATGCCTCCACCAATCAGACTCCACTTGCCAACCAATCAGCACTCTCTTCTCATACAGCGTAAATGGTTTTTTGTTCCCCTTTACTGTTGGCAATGTCTTGCGAGCTGCCCTGATCTGTGCAAGACTAAAGTTCGGTACTACCACACGACTACATTGCCTCTTCTCATTCTTGCTACCAAACCTATCATTTCAAATGGCTGCGCATTAAATTTAATCTCTCCTCCCATTTACACAGACACATCCTGTCTGTGTCCTCTTGAATCTCATCATTATCCTCCTCACAGCTCACAGTGCATCCATTACACTTTATTCCCTTAAATAAATCATTCATATAGATTGAAAACAACTGAGGCTGCAGCACTGACCTTGTGGCACCCCACTATTTAATGTCCGCCTACCTGAAAATGACCTGTTTACTCCTATTTTCTGTTTTCTGCCTGCTAATCAATCCTCAGTCCATGCTAATATATTACTCCCAATCCCACCTATTATGTGACATATGTAGAAACCCTGTAGAGGGCACCACACTGGTTAACTGTTTCACCAACAGGAACTTGCCGTGTAAAGCCCCTTAAAATGGGCAAGTGTCAATCTAACAAATGATGGGCACCATTCGTTAGCCACTCACAGCAATGTCCAGCCCAACCTGTGAAATGTTTTGAGGCATTTTGATGGGCTAAGGCCCTGAGCTGTCCCTAAAATGAGGAGAAAAGCTACTTGGTTGAGGTAGCGATTTCAAGTTCAACTCTCAAATGACCAAAACCCCAAATTAATAAAACCATAAGACATAGGAGCAGAAATTAGGCCATTCGGCCCATCGAGTCTGCTCCGCCGTTCAATCATGGCTAATAAGTTTCTCAACTCCATTCTCCCGCCTTCTCCCCGTAACCTTTGATCCCCTTACCAATCAAGAACCTATCTATCTCGGTCTTATATACACTCAATGACCTGGCCTCCACAGCCTTCTGTGGCAATGAATTCCATAGATTCGCCACTCTCTGGCTAAAGAAGTTTCTCCTCATCTCTGTGCTAAAAGGTCTTCCCTTTACTTTGAGGCTGTGCCCTCGGGTCCTAGTCTCTCCTACTAATGGAAACATCTTCCCCACGTCCACTCTATCCAGGCCTTTCAGTATTCTGTAAGTTTCAATCAAATCCCCCCTCATCCTTCTAAACTCCATCGAGTATAGACCCAGAGTTCCTCATATGTTAAGCCTTTCAAGTTAATCTGGAAATAATTTGCATCAATTAAAATAGCATTGTTGCATAACTGGCTTATATTGGTCAAATTGTGTAACAAATTCTAAAATAAAAGCAAAATACGGCAGAAGCTGGAAATTTGAAATAAAAAGAGAAAGTGCTGGAAAAACTCAGTAGGTCTGGCAGCATCTGTGGAGAGAGAAACAGAGTTAATGTTTTGAGTCAAATATGATTCTTCTTCTGACTCTATGAAGAAGATTCATATTGGACTCGAAACGTTAACTGTTTCTCTCTCCACAGATGCTGCCAGACCTGCTGAGCATTTCCAGAACTTTATGTTTTTATAACAAAATCTAATCGTTGTGTTGAATTATTTGCTCTAATAAATATAGGAAAGGTTCCTTTGTTCCAGCCTTTGGGTGCATTGGCGATGGTATTAGGTCGTCCATATGAATAAAAGTGAAATGTCTTTCTGTCTGTGTTTGTTGTCAATCTCCTCCAAGATCCTTGGGCCTACCTCAGCCAAACTCAGCCAAGGGATGATACCTTGGACCAATGGACATGTCATAGGGGAGTTGACAGGATGCTTTGGCATCCTAGCAGGGGATCCCCTGACCCTGCCTACATTGTGCCTCGTTGACACTGTAACTCAGACATGCTTTAACCAACCTTAACCATACATTCCAAGAAAGAATGCAATGAATTTACATCATAAAGCTCTGAATTTCTTTCATAGCACATTTGTTCCCTCATATTTTATGTTTCAAAAAAAGTTATGCTCTGAGACAATCCATGTTATTACTTGATAAGAGAAAGAGACAGGCAGTGTGTAGAGCCAGGGGAGATGAAGGGGCCAGGGCAAGAAGGCAAGCAGTTGACAGAGAGGTGACAGAACACAAGAAAAACCAAGGCTGCAAGTCAGACTTTAAATGGGTCCTAAGCCAGATCCTTTCCAGGATAAAAGCAAAATACTGTGGATGCTGCAAATCTGAAACAAAAGCAGAAAATGCTGGAAAAACTCAAACAGGTCAAACAGCATCTGCGGAGAGGAAAAAAAACAGAGTGAACGTTTGGAATCCGTTTGACTTCTTCAGAGCTCTCTTCATCAGAACTCATCATCAGGAGCTTTTCCAGCCTTTTCTGTTTTTGTTCCTTTTCTGGATAGTTGGCTCATTTACAGAATGCAGCATTACATATCTCTGCCTCTTACCTACTGACGCCCAGTGTCCCAGGAGTCTCTCTTTTCTACGCGATCAGCTGCACGCCGCCATTTTACGCGGGTGGGCCAATTAAGGCCCGGCCAACGTAATCCGTGACCGATAGCGCTACCTGTGCGGGCGGAGGGAGGAGGGAGAGTTAGGGCCAGAGATTGAATGGATATGAAAATAATTAAATAAATGATTTAAAAATGCATTTAAACATGTCCCCTCATGTGACTGTGTCACATTAGTTGGGACGTGTTTTTATACTTATGAAAATGTATTTATTTATTTAATAAAAGCTTCAGGAAACCTCATCCTGCCCGTGGATGAGGTTTCCTGAAAAGCGTGAAGGCCGCTTGGGCTTTTCGCCTGTCCCCCACGCCGACCTTAAGGTTGGACAGACAGTGTTCACAAGTGCTTCAATTAATTTCTTAATGGCCTTAATAGGCCATTTACATTTCAGCCGGCGTGCAACAGACTCCGGCGCATGCCCGCCGAACGAAATATCACGTGTCATTTTAAGCGTTGGTGTGTCAGGCCTGCCCCCACCCAACGGAAAAATCTTGCCCCAAAACATTAAAGGAAACTTACTGAATTAAATCAAAATATCACTGCTGGGGCTGATGATGTATTCCTGCCCCTGTGGCACCCATCCAGTTATGGAAGGCCTCAAGCCTGCCAGTGGTCACCACCTGCTGCTTCCCCAGGGACATCTGGGTGCGAACGTAGCCATGGAAGAGAGGCAGGGAGTCAATTCGAATGATTCCCCCGCCCTTCCTAGGAGCAGCCTAACAAGGAGGTCCTCCATCTGCCCACCCTCATACCCACCACATCCCCCCTCCCACCCCCCACCGCCTGTAAACCCCACCCACCATTTCTGTGCTGGATGGCCAAACAACAGGGGTATGGGGCTGAAGTGTAATCAAAACTTGAGGAGCAGCCCCCTCAGATAAATAAAGAGACCAAGGCTCTTTAATGCAACCTCACACATTCTATATACACGTGGACCACGGACTCCTCGAGGTTACAGAAATTAAAGGCGGCCTGGGAGTCTGTGAATCGACTTAACCTTCTATTGCATGGGACAGCTGCACACAACGCCCTCCATGTCAAACCTTTGATGGAAAAATGGAGCACTCCCATGTAGAGAGCCCTCCACTGGGGGCCCCCGCCAACTCTGGCCGATGGGTGATGAGGCCGTGGAAGTGACGGGTGTGCAGCAGCAGCCTTCTGCGCAGAGTGGAAAGGCACGGAGGGAATTTCCACAAGACAGCTCAAATTGTGGGGGCAGGGCTTCGGAAGGAGGTTTCGAGACCTGGGACAACATGCAATTCCATCCAAACAGGGGTCACTTCAGAGGGGAGTCCATTGTACACCTGACCCTCCTCAACACCACAATTGCATTCGGGGAGACTCTCTTTATACTCTTTTGAGTACATTGATTAAACAAGTTAACCAATTAACTAACAGCCCCTTAAAGGGAGACTGTAACAAAGAAAAACTTTAAAGGAAACTTAACAAACGAAACTAAAATAATATTTTGGAGTGAGATAATGTACACCAGCTTCTACTGTGCCCACTAGTCACAGAAGGCCATAAGCGTACTGGCGGAGAGTCTTTCCTTGTACTCTTATGAGCACACCAATAAAAAACAAGCTAATTAACAAATTAACTAATAAACAAGTTAACAGCCTCTTAAAGGCGCACTGTAACAAAAGACAAAACTTTAAAAGAAACTTATCTAATTCAATTAAAATAGTGTATCCACCTGTGGCGCTCACCAGTTGTGGAATGCCTGAAGTGTACCAGTGAACAGTGCATGGTCCCTCTCCAGAGACACCCACTGTGAACGTAGCCACAGGAGAGGGGAGGATAATGACCCCCTCCATGACCCGAGTCCTTCTCTTTATCCTCTTTTGAACAAACTAAAAACAAATCAACAAATTAATTAAAGAACAGCCCTTAAAGGGGTGACTCTTTTTATATTCTTTTGAGTATGCCAATAAAAAATAAACTATTTAACAAACTAAGTAACAAACAAGTTAACAGCCCCTCAAAGGGGTCATTGTAACAAAAGACAAAACTTAAAAGGAAACTTAACAAATCAAATTAAAATGTCGTTCCCAGGGCTGATGAAGCACTCCCGCCCCTTCGATGCCCACTGCTTGCAGAAGGCCTGAAGTGTACCAGTGGACACCATGTGCTTCCTCTCCAGGGTCACACGGCCGCAAACATAGCCACAGAAGAGGGGCAGACATTCAGGTCAGATGACCCCCCCCCCCCCACTGTCGACAAACGGCCTGAGTCTCTATTTATATGTGCTCAAGGTACTTCAATCAATGCCCATCATCTGTGTATCCTCAACCTTGATAATACAATTAACATGCACTAACATAGAAGACCAAGGCTCTTTAAGGAAGCCTTCATCTATCATCTTCATCATAATTATGAGCCAGATCCAGAATTTGACATTGGCAGTAGATCAGAATTATGTGAATATTGCGGTGCAAAGAAGTGGGGAAAAGAGCCACATTCAATGCATTGCACAAATGGTAAAGTACAATTGCCATCCTTAAATGAACCACATGACCCACTGAACATTCTTCTTGGAATAATAACAAAATCAAGGCATTTCTTGGAAGACATCAGAAAATATAATAACTGAGAGGATCGCCGAGACATCGCTTTATTTTGGTTCAAGAAGGAAGAACATCTAACACGGTTAAGAATGTTTCAAACGCTGAAATGCAGACAGTGACACTGAAAATGTACAATGATACCACACATATTGCCTTTGACACTGAGGTCACAGTATTGAGAATATTAACAAAACATTGAGAAATAGGTGTAGATTTTGAACCTCAGAATTTTGAGAATGACACTGAGGATGTAGAGAATGATTTGTAGAGCAAAAGCTATAAATCCAATTAAATTAGAGTCAAGACAAGCCATGCAAATAAAAGTAAATACATTGTGAAAAGGAGTATTTTTGTCAAATAAAGTTTTTGAGTATAATAATTTTGTGTGAATTCAGGTACTTGTGTTTCATATTTGTGGGACTAAAATTGTTAAATAAAATAATTGCGTGAAAGAAGGTAATTAAGTGAATAGTTGGATGAAATCTGTTGGATATAAGAAATACTTTAAATAAATTATTTCATAGAAACAATTTGGTGGTCTGATTTTCAGCTTTAATTCCTGTCTCATTCAGTCCATATACCCGTAAGGGAAAACAGCTTATTGCTTCATTAAAAACATTTTCTTATTCTTATTGTTTAAATCTTATTTTTAACTTTAATCCCTTTATTTCCCAGGTGTAGGATAGGTAGCTTTGGCATTAAAGCCAGGACAAGGAGAGTTATTTTTAAGCAGTGAGTTGTCCTGATCAGGAATGCAGTTCCTTACAGGACAGTGGAAGCAGATTCAACAATAGCTGTCAAAAGGGAATCGGTTAAATGCTTTAAAAGTAAAAAAAAAAAATCAGAGGTCTCCGGGGAAGGTACAGGCGAGTGGGGCTAACTGTAACCCTTTTGGAGCGCCAGCATGGGTATAATGGGCCAAAGGGCCTCCTTCTGTGCTTAATGATTGTGTGGCATGAATAGACAAGAATGGGTCAGGAAGGCTTACACACTTGTAAGGGAACCTGTCCAATTTACTGTACATTTAAATTATCAGACAGAACATTATATCCCTGACTGATTTTCCGTTTGCTGTTCTGTTCAGGTGATCCAGGCACAAGAACAAAAACACTTATCTCTTAGGCCATTAATCAATGAGTGATGTGTAGGAGTAGATTAGGCACAGTTCTGGGACCTATTGGTGATAAGTAATCTCTCTATCCATTTAGTTGGAAATCCTGATGTGAAAGCCTTTTAAGCTCCCATGATAGCTCACTTCACAAAGGCAAAGTGCAATTGAAGCTTTGAATATCTTGGTCTGTGTCGGACGGACTGAGATAAAAGAAGGAGCTGTTAGCTTGACCAAAAAAAAAACAGGAGAAAGGAGTAGCTCCAAAGAGGAGAAAAAGCCATAGTGCAGCTCCGGGAAGAAAAATGGAGAATTAGAGGAAATTAGGTAAAGGTTCACTCGCATAGTGTTTATGTTATAAAAACAGAAAGTGTTGGAAAATTCAGCCAGTCTGGCAGCATCTGTGGAGAGAGAAATAGAGTTAATTTTTCAAGCCCGTATGACTTAAATTCATTGCCACAGAAGGCTGTGGAGGCCAGGTCATTGAGTGTATTTAAGACCGAGATAGATAGGTTCTTGATTGGTAAGGGGATCAAAGATTACGGGGTGAAGGCGGGAGAATGGGGTTGAGAAACTTATCAGCCATGATTGAATGGCGGAGCAGACTCGATGGGCCGAATGGCCTAATTTCTGCTCTTATGTCTTATGGTCTTATGGTCTTCTTCAGAACTGAAGCGAGATAGAAATGTGATGGGTTTTATGAAAAAGGACGGAGGGTCAGGCGGAGCTAAAGGGAAGGCCATGGGTAGTTTAGAGGCAGAGGAGGTTAAATGACAAAGATGTCACGGAACAAAAGGCAATGAGAGTGGTAATGGTAGTTGTAAAGGAACAAAGAATTGGTCCAGAGTAGGTGTTAATAGCAGAATAAAGGTTAGTGCTGTCTGAAAGCAAAACATGAGAACAAGATACAGACTGGCACTCGGAGAAAAAAAAAGGAAATGCAGGGCAGAGTTCATGGTCTGAAGTTATTGTACTCAATGTTGAGTCCAGAAGGCTGTAAAGTGCTTAATCAGAGAATGAGGTGCTGTTCCTTAAGCTTGTATTGGGCTTCAGAAGAACACTGCAGCAGACTGAGGACAGAAATGTGAACATGAGAGCAAGGTGGTGAATTGAAATGGCAAGGAACTGAAAGTACTGGGCCATGCTTGCACTGGGAAGAGAAGTGTTTGAAGAATCAATCACCCAGTCTGCAAACACAATCATGTAATTGCAGGAGGTGTAACACCTACCCCTTTACCTCCTCCATGCTCACTATCCAAGGGCCCAATCACTCCTTCCAGGTGAAGCAGTGATTTACTCGTACTTGTTTCAAGTTAGTCTACTGTATTTGTTGCTCACAATGCAGTCTCCTCTACACTGGGGAGACCAAATGCAAACTGGGCGCTAGCATGCAGTCCACGAATGCATTTTTAAAAAGCAACGTGATGGTAAACCGGGTAAGACTGGAAAGAGCACAGATTGGGTAATACCATCTTGAGGAGCGACAAGATCAATAAGAGAGAAGGACAGCTGGTATTATTGGTAAAGGAGAAAATACAGGTGCTTTACACTCCCCGCCTGTAATATACCATGTTTGTTATACATTCCCCTGTTATATTCCACAGTGATCATACACCTTGCCTTAAAACATCACACCCGAAAATTATACGTCACGTCCTTTATATTCCTAGCCATTTATCACCTCTCCCCATTATACACTGACTGTTATACCACCCATTACACACCACACCCATTATACACCCACCCATTATACACCCATCCATTACAAACCCTGCCCATTATACACCCACCCATTATGCACCCTGCCCATTATACACCCGCCTATTATACACCCACCCATTACACACCACACCCATTATACACTCACCCATTATACACCCACCCATTATAAACCCTACCCATTATACACCCACCCATTATACACCCACCCATTATACACCCTGCCCATTATAAACCCATCCTTTATATACCCACCCATTATATACCCTGCCCATATACAACCCACCCATTATACAAACACCCAATATACACCCACCAATCAAACACCCTCACATTATACACCCACCATTATACACCCACCAAATGTACGCCCACCCATCATACACCCACTCATCATACACCCACCCATTATACACCCTGACCATTATAAACCCTGACCATTATACACCAATCCATTATACACCCACTCATCATATGCCATGCCCATTATACGCTCTTCCCATTAGACACCCACCCATTATACACCCTGTCCACTATACTCTCACCCATTATACATCCTGCTTATTATACACCCACCCATTAAACACCCACTCATTATACATGCTGCCCATTATACGCCCACCCATTATACATCCTCCCATTATACGCTGTCCATTATACATCCGCCCATTATGCACCCTGCCCATTATAGACCTACCCATTATACACCTACCCATTATACACCCACCCATTATGTATCCTGCCCATTACACACCCTTCCCCTTCTCTACCCATGCATTATACACCCACCCATCATACACCCTGCCCATACACACCCAACCATTATACACCCTGCCCATTCTACACCCAAGCATTATACACCCACCATTATACACACTGCCCATTAAACACCCACCCATTATGCACCCTACCCATTATACACCCACCCATTATGCACCCTGCCCATTTTCCCCCCAGCATTATACACCCACCGATTATACATCCTGTCCATTATACACCCACCCATTATACACCCACCCATTATACACCCATCCATTATGCACCCGGCCCAGTATGCACCCTGCCCATTATACACCTACCCGTTATACACCCACCATTATACACCACTCATTATACACCCTGCCCATTATACAACCGCCCATTATACACCCTGCCCATTCCACACCTACCCATTATGCACCCACACATTATACACCCTGTCCATAATACACCCACCCATTATACATCTTCCCATCATACAACCATACCCCTTCTACACCCACCCACTATGGAAGCTTTAAAATCAATAATGGATGCAAGGAGGGAATAGTAGGCAAGAATCTTAAATAAATAAATATTATGTTATTCACAACTGTATCAGCAAAAGAAAATCGCACCATGTTGAATGGGACACTTTTGAGGCCAGGTTAATGAGTGAGCAGAGGGAAAATGGAAATTGATGGGAACATTTAACAAGTAATTCACCTCAACGCTTGAAAAGAGAGGAATTTTAGGAAGGAGGCCATTGCTAAATTGCTTAAAGGTGTACAACTAATGCAGTCTTTACACTTTTTCCCTGCCCCTGGTCCAATAAAATCATGCTTTCATTTCTGCTAAGATTGATAGCTACCCACTAGCAATCATCTCTCAAACCTTCACTTTCCTAAGGTTGCCAAATTGCTTTATTTTCCACAGTGGATTCTTATCCAGAATTGAAAATTCCCCTTTACTTGTTACTATTTAGCAACAAATTGGCTTTCTCACTCAGAGGGCCCAGAGGGCGCCTGCAGCCTTTGCACTTACAAAGCTAGTGCAAAGCAACATTGCTGAGATAGAGTAGAGCAAATTTAGTTCTAAGACTAACACATGCTATACTTGAACAAGGGGGTCCTTGAATTGACTCTCAAGTTGCCCTCTGGGCATAAAACTAGCGTTGGGGTTAGGTTGCCTGTTATAATAGCTGCCCGATTTTCAGCTCCAATGATTTCAGTCAAAATGAATATGGGGCTGGGTTTCATATCAACAGCAACAACAACAACTTGCATTTATATAGCACCTTTGGCGTCGTAAAAGATCTCAAGGTGCTTCATAGGAGTGTATCAGAAGAAATTCAATGCTTAACCATAGAAGGAGTATTAGGACAGGTGGCCAGATGTTTGTTCTAAGGGATAGGTTTTAAGGTGTCTCTTAAATGGGGAGAGAGAGGTGGAGAACTAGAGAGGTTTAGATTTACAGCTCAGGGCCTAGGTAGCTAAAGGTATGGCAGCCAGTGGTGAAGCAATGAAAATTGGGGAAATGCATGAGGTCAGACTGGAGGAGTGCAGAGGTGTCGGAGGGTTGTGGCGTTGGAGGAGGAGATAGGAGCCCAAGTCAGAGAGGGATTTGAAAACAGAGATGAGAGTTTGAAAATCAGGTGTTAATAGATTTGCAGCGAATGTGGTCAGTGAGCACAGGTGTAATGTATCAACTGGGCTTGGGGTGAGTTTGGCCATGAGTGGCTAATTCCCAACAATTTTCCATGTTCCATTCTCAAGTACTAGCAAATCTCTTCTTCATAAGCACAAAATAGTTTGTACTTATTAGGTCTATTCTTCTTAAAGATTTTTGGACACTCACGTTAGCCAACTGCACTCCCAGGGATAAAAACAAAAAACTACTGTGGATGCTGGAAATGTGTTCTGTTGAAGGGTCGTGAGGACTCGAAACGTCGACTCTTTTCTTCTCCACCGATGCTGCCAGACCTGCTGAGTTTTTCCAGGTAATTCTGTTTTTGTTTTGAACTCCCAGGGATTCTAGTTGGCTCCAGACTGCTGCTGTGTAAATCAAGGCTTGTCTTCTCACTTCTAATAATCAGTGATGGGTCCCCCATGGGGAGGATTTTCCCCTCATCGTGTGGGCGTGGTGGGCAGGCCTGGGAGCGGCCGCACAATGTCCGCCACCCGCAATTGGGCCCCAGCTAGTGTGAATTGCTTGCTGCAATGCTCAGCTCTGCTGGGGTGGGGGGGAGAGGATAGCGAGCGCAGAAGTTTGCGCATGTGGGTGGGTGTGCTCACAGAAAGCTCCCTGAAGGCACGGAGCTGCGTCAGGGAGCTGACGATTTATAACGTTAAAAATAAAGATTTCAAAAATAAGGAAAGCAGGTTCCCTCCTGTGTTTCTGTCACACGAGCAGGACATGTTGCAAATGAGGTCTGAAAACTTTTATTTTTAATTAATATCGAAACGCTCGTCCCGCCCGTGGATGAGGTTTGCTCAAAAATTGAAAGGCCGCTCGGCCTATTTGCCCGCCCGGCAACCGTGAGGTTGGACGGGCAGGGAAAACTTCCATTTCATTGGTCGATTAATAGGCTTAACAGCCTTCGTAATTGTCGGCAGGCGTGCTGCTGACTCCCGCGCACGCCCGTCAACCGAAATATCGCCCGAGCGCACGATGATGTCGGGACACTTGCCTGATGTCACCTTGCGCTACCTCACGCTCCTGCCTGTTGGGTGCGTGCCCGCATGCCCAGGTGAAAATTCATCCCCATGCGTCTCATGATCAAATGCTAGCTCCCCTTTTGACATTGAGTTAATAGCTGTGTCCTTGGCTCATTATTATGGAGTACACATCAGGATGTAATGACCCAGTAACATCTTAGCACTGATTTCAGTTTGTCAAATTGTCCTTTGCAGTTTGTCAAATTATGTTACAGCTCTGTTTCCAGGCTTTTTTGTTCTAACCATATGAGAGCAGTGTGATCTCGGACAAAAGAGCTTTGCATAACAGTTACAACAGTGGCAAATTGCTTAGCTTTGCCCTGTCCAAGCAAAAGTAACCATGAGGGACTTAGAACTCACACTGTATATTTTTATAAAATATATATAGGTATGCTGATTGTTATTTCTAAAATTTTAAAACTGAACAAGGACCTTTAAAATGGCTGAACCTATAACTGCCTGTGACCTCTGAACAAAAGAGGCTACTTGACAGTTTTGGGAAAACTCGCACCTCATTATCTCTGAGGAGCAACTAACAATCATCTGCGGACTGTACAGCATAACTTCAAAGAGAGCTATACAAAGGCCATCTGCATTTCATTACCCAGGCTGGCCTGAAGGAGATGGATCGTCTGCTAAGACAAAGGCCCCGCAACTTTTCTTTCAATTTCTAATAGATGAGACATTTAACAGTCTTTGTAATCCAGACAAAGGCCTTGTGGAGAGGTGGGAGTCATGTGACATGAGCTTCTGGCTTGTGGAACAAATAATATTGCCTTGCTGAACTGCATAGTTCAGTCTGCTGTTTACTAGCTAACTAGCACCTCATAGACAAGGAACTCTGCCCAGGTGGAATACTAGGACCCAACTACAGTGCTTCTGCTGGAACTTCTGGACCATAACCTTTAAGACTGATTCATCTCTACATGCCTATCTCATCATGTGAAGTCAATACCACTGGCTACTGGAAAAGTGAATTATCCAGGATAGGTTTTCAACCCACCAGCCTCCATGAAGGAATACCTCATTGGACTTTGATTTTGAGGTCTGGAGCTCAAGTTAAACCATTTTTTTCTCTGTGGTCTTTGCACTGTAAATCTTGCTTTTCTCTATCCTTCTCTTTACCATATAAATGCAAAGGGGACATTGCAAACACCCTTTTCGCATTTTGAGTGTGTGCAAATAAACTAACCCTTTGAGTTCATCCTATCACGAGTTCACTGTGGGTTTATTAATAGAAAATTGAATTATGCTGAAACCAAGGGGTTGGGAAACACACCACCGCCTTTAAAGAGGGAATCAAAATCAAAACACTCTTTTGTTTATGGGCGGGTGGCGAGAGGAGAAATTAGTGCTGTTTAAATTCATCCCTCTCCTGTCCGCAACATAACACACTCCAACCTTGTCGGCCTACCATCAATCAACTGCAAAGTGATGGAAGGTATTGTCAACAGCACTTACTCACCAATATTCAACATTTAGTTCCAGAGTTCAGAGGCCTTGGGCACAAGATGAATTCCAGAGGTGACTGCTTTTGATATCAAGCAAACATTTGACCAAGTGTGGTAGCAGGGAGCGCTAGTAAAACTGAAGTCAATGGGGATCATGAGAAAACCTAACCACTGGAGTCATATCTGCCACAAGCTGCTTCAGCAATGATCCTCCCTCCATCATATGGTCAGAAGTGTAGTTGTTCACGGATGATTTAATAGAGTTCAGTACATTCACAATTCCTCAGATATTGAAGAA
Organism: Cetorhinus maximus; assembly: GCF_964194155.1. Taxonomy (NCBI): domain Eukaryota; kingdom Metazoa; phylum Chordata; class Chondrichthyes; order Lamniformes; family Cetorhinidae; genus Cetorhinus; species Cetorhinus maximus. Next base: position 88,067,334 of record NC_135897.1, on the reverse strand, counting down.
GTCTACTGCATGAAGCAAGACCTGGACAACGTTCAGGCTAGGGCTAATAACGTGGCAAGTAACATTCATACTACACAATGCTAAGTAATGACACTTCCTCACAAGAGAGAGCTAAACCACCTTGATATCCAATAGCCTTACCATAAGTGAATCACTACAAAGCAGTCCACTTGATCATTGATTAACGTAAACATCCACCTCTCCACTTCTGTGACTGCAGGATTGTTACAACCGGGATGGGAGGAGTGCACTTTCTGTTGCTAGTTCCGCTATTCCACGGGTCACAACATATACGCAAATGATTTTTCCAGCTAGCTATACGGCCAAATATGTGATTTATCTGTCTCAAAATGACCATTCAACCCAGTTTGGGTTCTGCCAAGGCCACTCAGCTCCTGACCTCATTACAGCCTTGGTTCAAACATGGACAGAAGAGCTGAACTCCCGAGCTGAGGTGAGAGTGACTGCCCTTGACATCAAGGCAACATTTGACTGAGTGTGGCATCAAGGAGCCCTAGCAAAACTGGAGTCAATGGGAATCAGGGGGAAAACTCTCCACTGGTTGGAGTCACAGCACAAAGGAAGATGGTTGGGGTTGTTGGAAGTCAGTCATCTCAGTTCCAGGACATCACCGCAGGAGTTCCTCAGGGTAGTGTCCTCGGCTCAAACATCTTCAGCTGCTTCATCAATGACCTTCCTTCCATCATAAGGTCAGAAGTGGGGATGTTCACTGATAATTGCATGATGTTCAGCACCATTCGCGACTCCTCAGATACTGAAGCAGTCCATGTCCAAATGCAGCAAGACCTGGACAATATCCAGGCTTGGGCTGACAAGTGGCAAACATTCACGCCACACAAGTGTCAGGCAATGACCATCTCCGACAAGGGAGAATCTAACCATCACCCCTTGATGTTCAATGGCATTGCCATCACTGAATCCCCTACATCAACAGAAACTGAACTGGACTAGCCATATAAATACTGTGGCTACAAGAACAGGTCAGAGGCTAGGATTCATGCGATGAGTAACTCACCTCCTGACTCCCCAAAGCCTGTCCACCATCTACAAGGCACAATCAGGAGTGTGACGAAATACTCCCCACTTGCCTGGATAAGTGCAGCTCCCACAACACTCTAGAAGCTTGACACCATCCAGGACAAAGCAGCCCACTTGATCGGCACTCCATCCACAAACATTCACTCCCTCCAGCACTGATGCACAGTGGCAGCAGTGTGTCCTATCTACAAGATGCACTGCAGGAATTCACCAAGACTTCTTCAACAGCTCCTTCCAAACCCACAACCACTGCCACCTAGAAGGACAAAGGCAGCAGATAGATGGGAACACCATGACCTGGAAGTTCCCCTCCAAATCACTCAATATCCTATCTTGGAAATATATCGCTGTTCATTCACTGTCATTCACTGGGTCAAAATCCTGGAACTCCCTTCCTAACAGCTCTGTGGATGTACCTACACCTCATGAACTGCAGTGTTTCAAGAAGGCAGCTCACCACCACCTTCTCAAGGGCAGGTAGGGATGGGCAATAAATGCTGGACCAGCCAGCGAAGCCCACATCCCATAAATGAATTAAAAAAAACTCAAGGCCCAGGTTTCTTCCATAAACAGAAAAAATATTAGTTTATTATAAAACTAGACTTGTCAAGTAGAAAGGCAAAGCTTATTAATATCAGTATGAAATATGAAAGTGTAATAATTGTTCTGTCTAAATTCCCTAACACACACAGAAAAAAAGAATTCTGCGAAATGGTTAAAAATGAATGATTCAAGGGAAAAGGATAAATGGTGGATTACTTGAAATGGCATCTGAATTATATGATTGGTTTCGCAGCACTGACGTGGGAAACAATCCATGACTCTTGCACTATTTTTCAAGTGGACTTTGAGGAAAACTTGCAGTCAGTCAATTTCAGAATGTAGAGTGACTTTGGGGCATCTTCCATTCACATTTTGTTTTCAACTAGTCTGGAGCTTCAGGAGCTGTTGCTTTCTTTACCCAAGCAGTCGATACTTCTCATTTCCCCCCCTCCCCGCCCCCCCCCCCCCCCACCCCCACCCACCCAAAGCAAAAACAACCGACCAGCTTTTAAACACTGTTTTCCAAAGCGAGGTTTTTTTTCGAAGCCATAAACCACCAAGTGACCCTTCTGTAAACAGTCCATCAGGGCCAAGAGGTTTCCAGCTTTTTTAAAACTGCTTAATTATCTTCCCTTGTAAAATGCTGTCTTTTCCAGGAACAGCAGCAACCAGAGTCCTTGCATTAACCCTTTAAGGGACAGTGTCTTTTAAAAACACAAACTCTTCCAGAATGCTCTTAGTCCTTGAAGATGAACCATTTCCCATGATTAATGCCTTTATGACAGTGTGCTCTATCTACAGTTGTTTTAATTCTTTCATAGAATGTGGGCATCACTGGTAAGGTGCTTGTTGCCCATTCTTAATTGCCCTTGCTAGGCTATTACAGAGGGCTGTTAAGATTCAGTCACATTGCTATGGCTCTGGAGTCATATGTGGGACCAAGTAAGGATGGCACCACCTAACCCACCCCACCTAAAGGACATTAGTGAACCAACAACTGACTATGGTTGTCATGGTCACCATTACTGAGACTAGTTTTAGATTCCAGGTTTATTAATTGAGTTAAAACTCCACCAGCTGCTGTGGTGGGATTTGAAACCATGCCCACAAAGCATTGGCCCAGGCCACTGGATTACTAGGTCATCAGCTCCCTTCCCAACACGATGCCACCATCTCCCCCTGAAGGAATACAGTAGCTTGCCAAGGCTGCTTCAGAAGCAGCACACAAACCCTCAACTTCCACCACCCAGAAGGACAAGGAGAACAGGTACGTGGGAACATCTCCACCTCCAAGTTCCTCTCCAAGTTATGCACCATCCAGTCTCGGAAATATATTGCAGTTTTTTCAACGTCGTTGTGTGAAAATCCTGGAGCTCCTTATCTAATAGCATGATGGCTTCACCTTCACCACGCAGACTGCAGTGGTTTAAGAAGAAGACCAATCATCACTTTCTCAAGGACAACAAGGGATGAACAATAAATCCCGACATTACCAGCTATGCCCAAATTCCATTAATTATTTTTAAATTGTTGGTTTGCTGAGATCACTTTTTTGGTTTCATTTCCAGTAATGGATATTATTCCGATCCAGAGACTGCTTAGACTCACATTAGGAGAATGCAAAACAATCCTCACCAGCTCCTATAATGCTGTGACTCCGATCTTCTTTATCCATGGAGAATCTTACTACACAGCTGACATCAAAAGCCATTTTCTGTTAGTTGATGAAGGAGATTTGAAAAGTGAATGAACAATGTCATGCATGACTAATTGTAGGAACATAATCTACAAAATTGCCTTGGTTTAGAAGCTGTTTCCAGTGTTCACCATTCTCTCATACCAACTATTTGTAAAGCAAGCTTTTTTTTCCATTACTTGACCCTGTGAGTTTAGGCAAGTTAAGCTGCCAACACTGATAAACATTTCAACTTAAGTCAGATACAGATTCCCAAGCGTCTTTAAGAGCCTTGGAACTGCATGTATAAAATCCTTTGTCAAAACAATGATGTTATCATACTATACTAAGCATGGTTTCCAAGAAAGACCTTTCATCAGTTGATTCTGAGGCACTTGACACAATACAGAGCCTTAAATTATAGCACTGAACAGTTAGATTAAAGAAGCTGTCAGTCAAGCTTTCAGTTCCCACTTCCCGACTTCACTGGTTAATGTAATATTGCAGATCAGCAAGTACTGTCAACTGTCCAAAAATGCAGCAGTGCTAGGAAGCAGATATGATCACTTTACTGGTACCCTGCAATGTTCCACTCCAGAGCCTTGAACACAAAAATCTAGGCTGGCACTCCCAGTGTAGTACTAAAGGTACTGTTGGAGATGCAATCTTTTGGATGAGACATTGAACTGGTGTCCCACCTGCCCTCTCAGTGGGATGTAAAAGATCCCAGAGCATTGTTTCAAAAAAAGAAAGCAGTGGAGTTCTCCTGGTGCCCCAGTCAATATTTATCTCACAACCAAAATCAATGAAAAAAAAGATTATCTTGTCAGTTTCTCATTGCTATTTGTGGAACCTGTCATGTTTCCTACATTGCATCAGTCGCTATATATCAAAAGGTTTACTTGGCTGTAAAGTGCTTTGGGATGTCCTGAGGTTGTGGAAAGTGCATGTTTTTTTCTTCCTTTTTTTCTTGTGTTCAACAAAGGATCCTACTATTTTTTAAGAGATCAAAGGGTGACCTTGAAGGACTTGCTGATGCTTCTATTTTTGTACGGTTCACACCCTGAGAGTGCTTCTCTTTATTTCTTTTGAGCGTTTAATGTTAAGCTTTATTGTTAATCGGTGGGGGAAGATCCCACATGTTTATCTAGGCTGACCCTTCACTGTGGTGCCGCATTGCTAGAGGCCCAACCATTAGGATGAGATTGTAAACAAAAACTCTAACGGCGGGATTTTCCGCACCCGCCCACCGCTGCGATCGTCCGGTCCCGCCGCAAGTCAATGGACTTCTGGTTGGGGCGCCGCCTCACCCACGGTGGGTTCCACCCATAGCAGGGCCGGGAAATCCCGGCTTAAATGTCTGTTCAGTTAGTCATAAGTAGGTCACATTTTTTTCCAAGATGAATGAGAGCGTTCTCCTGGTGTCCCGGTCAACATTTATCCTTCAAGCTATAGTTCTACAAACAACTTAACTGTCCACTTATCTGATTTGGTTCTTTTGGGACATTGCTCTGTGCAAAACGGCTGCTTCATTTTCCTAAGTAACAATGACCACACTTCAAAAGTTGATTGTTGGCTGTGAAGCACTTTGGGATGTCCTGAGGACATGAAATATGCCATAGAAATACAAGTTTGTTTCTTTCTCTTGTATTTTTTTCTTGCATAGTTGCGCAGAGGGTGTCTCTCTCTGTGACCATATATAAGCTGGAAAGAAGAACCCATAAGATATGTAACATTGACCTAATGTTTCTATCCGATGCTCAATATCTAGGCATTGACAGCTGCTTTACTGAAAATCTGTCAGATGGTCAAAAAAGAGCTATCTTGTGTATCCTGTTTGATGCTCCTGTCCCAATGCACATGTGATAAACACTGAAATCATGGCTTGTCATTGTCACTTGTTTGAAAATAGCTTGCCTGAAACATTTGTGACCTTGAATAGTGCCTTCACCTCATGAATGGAATTCACCCCCGAAAACAAATTATACCTCTGGTCCAACATGCTAATTAGCTGGTCATTGCATTCTAAGAAAGTGAATTGATAACAAAATTCTTTTAGGGTTGACTTCAGTCAATGTAAAAAAGCTTTCTCCAAATTTTCTTCAAGTTTATTTTTCTGTCGCAGTTGATAGCACTCCTATGAAGCTATGTTTAATTATTACTGGGGCACTCATCTGAGGTCCATCATATCAAGCAATATATTGCTGTAATGTAAGCAAATGCAGCAGCCAATTTGCACTGGGCAATGGCTAAGAACAACAACTTGCAATTATACAGTTAATAGTAAAACATCCCAAGACCATATCACAGGCACGTAAGCAAACAAAGATTGGCAATGAGCTAAAGAAACAGATAGGAGAGCTAACAAAAAGCTTGATCAAAGTGGCATATTTTGAAGGAGGAGCAGAGAAACAGAGAGATTATGAAATTCCAGATCTTAGATTCTCAAAGGCTGATGGCACAGCAGCCAATGGTGTGGTGAGCAAAGGAGGGGATTCACAAGAGGCCAAGAGTTGGAAGGGAGCAGAGATTTTGGAGATTTGTTGGGCTGGAGGAGGTTACAGAAGGACAACACCACTGATGGATTTGAACATAAGGATGAGAGCTCTAAATAAAATACTGAGAAATAAGACTCGCCTCGGTTTCAAGTCTCGTCCAAGGGTAGGGCCTTTGACAGTGCAGCCCCTTCACTGGGACAGCACAGGAGCTTCAGCTTTGATTCTGTTGCTCAAGTCCTGCAGTGGGATTTGAAACCACAATTTTTTGACTCAGAATTGAGAGTGCTACCAATGGAGTCACAGTTGACAAAAAAATGTGGGTGTTGGTGGATTGGGAGAAAATATAGTTCAGCAAGCATAAGGGTGCTGCATGAACGGAAATTGGCGTGAATAAAGATACGGGCCCCAGAATTTTGCATGAGGTCATATTTTTGGAGGCTGGCAGATGGAAGGCCTTCCCGGGGGAAATTAGAATAATCAAGTCGGAAGGCGAGAAAGGTGTGGACGAGGACTTCAACAGCAGATAAACTGAGGCAGGCGCTGAGTCCAGTGATGTTGTTGAGCGAGTGTGCAGTCAGAAGCTGAGTTCAGGCTCATATAGGATACTGCAGTTGAGAGCAGCCTGACTCAGGGGAGATGGTGGCATAGTGGTAATGTCATTAGGTTAATAACTCAGCTATCCAGGCTAATCCTCTGGAGACATGGGCTCAAATCCTGCCATAGCATTTGGTGGAATTTAAATTCAATTCATAAATTCTGGAATTGAAAGCTTGTCTTAGTAAATGGTGACCATGAAACTATCATTGATTGTCATAAAAACCCATCTGACTCACTCCCAAAGGAAATCTGCCCTCCTTGCCTGGTTTGGCCTACATGTGACTCTGGACCCAGCAATGTGGTTGATCTGAAATGGTAGAGCTTCATCTCACTGTATCTGGATGTCCTTGTGTGCTTTTTCTCTCTCATGTGCATTTACAGTCCTTCCTTGAATGCAGCCATTGCGGTAGCGAACTTCCTATTCCAACTGCACTCTTGGGGGAAAAATAAGTTCCATGTTGGATTTATGGGTGACCGTCTTGGCTTAGGCCAATTGTTGCAGTTGCATTCCTTGCCCTAACACCATTCCCAGAGCCCCATCACCACAATCCCCCCACTGTCAACTCTCCAAGGTGGGGGACAACAAAAGTGCAGATTGTCCCAACTTTCCACAAACAAGCCACAAACCAAGATAAATACTGCGGATGCTGGAAACCTGAAATAGAAACAGAATGTGCTGGAAAAGCTCAGCAGGTCGAACAGCATCTGTGGAGAGGGAGAAAAAAACTTGAGTTAACGTTTGGAGTCAGCTCTGCAGAAGGATCATTCGGACTCGAAACGTTAACCCAAGTTTTTCTCTCTCTCTCCACCTGATGCTGTCAGACCTGCCGAGTTTTTTTTTCCCTCCCAGCATTTTCTACCTTTATTTCAGCCCCAAAGCAGCACTGTCCCGGAATTATCGCCGCCGGTTGCAGGTTAGGGATGTTCGTGTCGGCGTTATTGTCCTCTGGAGGTTCCACAAGAGCTTGGCTTTAATGTGTTTCTGCCCCATATCCTGGCTGAAAAAATGTGTTGTGTGCTTAATTTTGGTAAGCGGATAGGACAAAGAAAAGGCACATTTGACCCGGCACTAACTGTAACAGGATATTTTGTTATGTACACCGGCTCAGACATCCCAGTCAAGAGTTCAAGAAAGGTTAACATGTTTGTTTAACATTGTCCTGCTCGATGTTGGAGCGTTAGGCAGTTCTCTCTCTCTCTCTGTGTGTGTCTCTGTGTGTGTAGCATTTTTTTTCTCGCGTGGCAACTAAACATGGTCCTTGTTAACATTTTTGGGGGAATGCGGTTGAGTTTCCACACCGCAGCCGCCCGGGGTGTTACCAGGATTGGGCTGTAAGCGAATTTGCAAACAACACGACCTCAGGCTGGCGTGTGGTTTTTGAACATCGGGACAAGGGGGGTGGTTTTCCGGGCAATTTGCCTCGCGGGAGCTCCAGAGCCATTATCTGTAATAGCTCAGCAGAAACAAGTTATGACTGTCATTATGCTCGCTCTGTTTTGCTAATCTTCCGGTGCACATTTCCAGGAATGAAGTCAGGTCCCTACAGGGAGTTCGAATCCGTCCAATCAGCGCTCACTGAGAAATACCAGCGTTTGCCAGATTCTGGGCCATTGCAGATTTGCACCATTGACTTTACACTCATAGATGTGTGTGTGTGTGTGCATGTTATGTTTCCTACCATCTGCGCATGATTTAGGGGATTAAAACATTTCCCAGGCATGTCTGGTTAATATTTCAATGTTAAGCTTTCTTCTTCCTCTCTAATGCCCTGCAGTTGGCATCTGCATCTGCGGTCACAGTAACAAGCGTCGGTTCTATTCGCGCTGTCTCCTGACAGGACATCTCATCGGCGTGCTAGGCAGGAAACTTGGAAGAACTTGCATTCATACAAAGGACCGCGGGACCTCTCAAAGCCGATGAATTATTAACCCTGGAAGTGCAGCCCACTGTGGTAATGTAGCAAATCCTGCGGGTTACCATTGACCAGAAACGGAACTGGACTAGCCACATAAATGCTGTGGTGACAAGAGCAGGTCAGAGGCTAGGAATCCTGCGGTGAGTAACTCGCCTCCTGACTCCCCAAAGCCTGTCCACCATCTACAAGGCACAACTCAGGAGTGTGATGGAATACTCTCCACTTGCCTGGATGAGTGCAGCTCCAACAACACTCAAGAAGCTCGACACCATCCAGGACAAAACAGCTCGCTTGATTGGCATCCCATCCACAAACATTCACTCCCTCCAACACCAACGCACAGTGCAGCAGTGTGTACCATCTACAAGGTGCACTTCAGGAATTCACCAAGGCTCCTTAGACAGCACCTTCCAAACCCACGACCACTACCATCTAGAAGGACAAGGGCAGCTAGATAGATGGGAACACCACCACCTGGAAGTTCCCCTCCAAGTCACTCACCATCTTGATTTGGAAATATATCACCATTCCTTCGCTGTTGCTGGGTCAAAATCCTGGAACTTCCTCCCTCACAGCACTGTGGGACTGCAGCGGTTCAAGGAGGCAGCTCACCACCACCACCTTCTCAAGGGCAATTAGGGATGGGCAATAAATGCTGGCCCAGCCAGTGATACCCAGTGACTAATAATCCAAAGACTCAGACTAATTCTCTGGGGACATAGGTTCAAATCCCACCACCACCACAGCAGCTTGTGGGATTTATATTAAGTTAATTAAAGCTGGCCTTAGTAATGGTGACCATAACTAACTATAACCAATTGTTGTTAAAAACCCATCTGGTTCACTAATATCCTTTAGGGAAAGAAATCTGCCATCCTTATCTGGTCTGGCCTACATGTGACTCCAGACCCACAGCAATGTGGCTAACTCTTAACTGCCCTGTGAAATGGCCTAGCAAGCCACTCAGTTTAAGGGCAATTGGGATGGGCAACAAATGGTGGCCTTGCCAGTGATGTCCACATCCCATGAAAGAATATGTAATAATAAAAAATCCCTCTCTCACAGAAGTCTCAAGTTTGTATCTAAGAGCGTTGAAGATGTCCTTGATCATGCCATGCGTTTTCAATAGGGTTGCCAACCCTCCAGGATTGGCCTGGCGTCTCTAGGAATTGAAGGTCAATCTCCAAGCCACTCCCCTGTGCAACCCATTGGCTGACAGTCAAGCATAATCCAATTGGGTAATGAGCCTTCTTGCTTGTTGTGGAAAGGCAGCTGCGTCTCGAGGATGGATGTGTTGGCCAACTAATGGCGGGAGCATGGGGAAAATCATGTGATGAAACCTCCAGGAATACATTTAATCCCAGTTGGCAACCCTAATTTTAGAACTCAGTGCCTCACTCACCACCGCTTGTGACAGACTTTCTGAGAGACTTGTCATCTTCACTGCCTGTATGGCTGTAAGAGCACATTGCAAGGGCCAGAGCTGTTACATTTTAATCTATGACAACCCGCAGATATAAAGCCGTTGCTGCAGTGACATTGACCAACTGACCGGTACAGCAAGTGCTTGCTTTAAGTTGCCCCGAATTAAGTTGATTCGCTATAAAGTGGTGTTTGTATCATATAAATCCCGATTTCTGGTGTAAAGTTTTTCTCACCTCAGCGCATTTCATGTCATCACAGAGCACACGTCGACTCCCTTCGTGCAAAATGGGTCATTGTTAGCAGTGTGGTCGTCAAGGCAACATCCATCTCTTTTTTTTAAGAAAGGCAGACATCCAAAACCAGAGTTTCCAAAATTTTGGAATTGCTGTGGGTGAGACTTTAATCATTTTTAAACTTGTTTTTTTTTTCAAACAAAGAGTTGGAAAATTTAAGTTTAATTTAACTTTTGGAGTTTTGCTCTGGGCGAAACGTTTAAATCACTTTTAAACATGAGCGAGAAACGCCCAGTAAGTGGTGGTAGCGGACCTGCTGCTGCATAGAAAGCAAGAAAAGCCATCAGCCTAGCAATGAAGTTGGGCGTTTTAAAATGTCTCGAGATGACAAGCTGTCGATATTGTGAGAGGGCTTGGGCTGCCCCATGACAGTGCAACAGCCATGTCTTCCTCCAACCCAACATGCCCAGCATCGAGGCTCGAAAACACTCAAAGCCATCTCCCCCGAAACACTTAAGCGATGCTGTGAGGACATCCCTAAAGAGGTATAACATCTCCCCAGCCCATCAAGCCAGAGTGGAAGCAAGTCATACCCATAACCAAGGGACTGCCTAAGAGGAGAGAGAGAGAGAAAGAGAGGGAGGCTGGTGAGTGTTATCTCATTTTGATTTTTACAGGATTTCTTTTATGTTTAGTGAATTATTTTATTTTGCAAGTTATTTCAGCTAGGAATGCACAGTCTTGCACACGTATGTTACAGTATTTCAACTTGCACACTGTTTTTCTCCAGGTGAGATATGTCTGACAGAACCTAACTCCAGCTTTAACATTGATTCCTATTGGAAACCATGATTTGAGTAAAGTCGGTTCACTTAAAGTAGCGATTTTTGGGAACGCAACCACAACTTATAGGGAGGACTTACTGTAGTCGTATACGACTCTGTAAGGTACATAGGGCAGTTCACACTGTCCTTTATATTGGGACAAGTGACTTTCTCACCATTGTCCCTGTGAGCTCGGAATCAAGGTCTGTAGGACACATTAGTACAGAGAACCTGTGCTCAGTTATCAGCCGGACCCATTTCAACTTCCACCTCTATCTGGTTCTCACCTTTTGCTTGCTATGGTGTGTTGACTCCCTCTAAGTTCCTCCTTCAAAATTGTGAATGTTCTCTAGGTCCTAGTGCCTGAACTGGTATTGAATAGAAAGAAAGAACTGCATTTGTATAGCTCCTTTCACAGCCTCCAAATGCCTCACAGCATATACAGCCAATAAAGTGTTTTTGAAATGTAATTACTGCTTGGACATAGGAATCATTGGAGTCAAATTGCACTCAGCAAGCTCGTCTTTGGTACAAAGGGGTCTGGATGACCTGGTACATGAATTGTAAAATTAGTATGCAGGTACAGCAAGTGATTAGGAAGGTACATGCAACATTGTTGTTTATTGCAAGGCAAATGGAATACAAAAGTAGAGAAGAGTTGCTGCAGCTGTACAGGGTGTTAGTGAGACTGCATCTGGAGTGCTGTGCACGGCTTTGACCTCCTTACTTAAGGAAGAATGTAACTGCATTAGAAGCTGTTCAGAGAAGGTTCACTCAACTGATTCCTGGGATGAAGAGGTTATCTAATGAGGAAAGGTTGAGTAAGCTACTCAATAGAGTTTAGAAGAACGAGAGGTGACCTTATTGTAACATAAAATCCTGAGGGGGTTGGCAGGGTGGATGCTCCCCCTTGTGGGGGAGTCTAGAACTAGGAGGGCACAGTTTAAGAATTAGGTGTCTTCCCATTTAAGACTGAGAGGAGGAGATTTTTTTTTCTCTCAGAGCATCTTTAATCTTTGGAATTCTCTTCCCAGAGTGCAGTGGTGGCTGGATCATTGAATATATTCAAAGCTGAGTTGGATAGATTTGATAGATGAGGGAATCAGGGATTATGGGGGACAGACAGGAAAGTGGAATTGAGGCTACAATCAGACCTGCCATGATCTTATTGAATGGCGGAGAAGACCCGAGGGGCTGAATGGCCTATTTGTGCTCCTAATTCTGTTGTCCTTCTGTTCTTGTGTTCCAATGAGCTTTGTGATAATTTTCACATAAGTTAATTCAATTATGTTGGTTGAGTGCTAGATGTTGTCCACATCACTGGGGAGAACTCTCTTACTCTTCTCCAAATAATGGCATGAGATCTTTTATATCCACCCAAGAGGCCAAATGAGATGTGGGCATCACTGGCTAGGCCAGCATTTATTGCCCATCTCTAATTGCCCTTCAGAAGGTGGTGGGAAGCAAACTTCTTGAACCACTGCAGTCTATGTAGTGATGGGCAGCCCACAGGCTGTTAGAGAGGGAGTTCCAGGATTTTTATCCAGCAACAGTGAAGGAAAGGCGAGATAGTTCCAAGTCAGGATGGTGTGTGACTTGAGGGGGGATTTGCAGGTGGTGGTATTCCTATCTATCTGCTGCCCTTGCCCTTCTAGATGGTTGTGGTCGTGGGTTTGGAAGGTGCTGTCTAAGGAGCCTTGGTGAGTTGCAGCAGTGCATCTTCGAGAAGGTACACACTGCTGCTACTGTGCATGAGCTCAGTTCTTGGGTTTCCCACAGGTTCAGAGTGTGATTGACTGCACTCATGTGGTGCTCAGATCTCCATTACAACACACGGTGAACTACATCAATCGCAAGGGCTTCCATTCGCTGAATGTGCAGCTGGTGTGCGACCACCACAAATGCACCCTGCAGGTGTGCATACGGTTTCCAGGGATTGGAATACATCCTCAGTCGGTCACAGATGCCTGGAGTCTTCCAGCGTCCACAGAGGCTGCAGGGTTGGCTCCTTGGGGACAAGGGCTACCCACAGAGGCCATGGCTGATGACACCCGTGCGGCGGCCTCAGACTGCAGCAGAGCAAAGGTATAATGAGGCTCATGCAGCAGCTCACAACTTGGTGGAGCAGACCATCGGGATGCTGAAAATGAGGTTCTGGTGCTTGGAGTGGTCTGGTGGAGTCCTACAATACAGTCCACAGAGGGTGTCATGCAACGTCGTTGTCTGCTGCGCCCTTTACAACATGGTGCTCCAACAGGGAGATGAGCTGGCTGAGGAGGAGATGGAGGAGCTGCACATCTCCTCCGATCAGGAGGACATTGACAAGGATGAGGCTGAGGAGGTCCTCGGTGGTGGCGATGACGGGGATGACGCCCTTGCACTGGCTAGATGAGGCAGGCGCACTCAGGAGGCCTTCATAGCTGCCAGATTTGTGGAAGACGATGATGACATGCAGTGAGGTGACCCCATAGATCCTCACATCACATTTGTGAACGTTTGACTCCAGTCTGGCTTATGGCAACACGAATACCCTCTGTGAGAATGCTCCTGTCATGGAAAGGTCCTAATAGCCACTCGATTGCAGGAGGATGATGAGAACATGCAGTGAGGACGCTCCATAGATCTTCACATAGCCTCTGAGAATGTCTAACTCCTGTATGGCCAAGGGCAGCTCGCTTGTGCCCTGTGATCAGGGCCATCTCAGAGACGCAGCCATAAAACTTTAGAAACATCTGATCCTTTGTCTGCCTTCAGCACCTGAGCCCCTCAGGAGCTGGTGCACAGCATCAGTGGGCACAGATGCTGAAGAGATGGGGGCCAGCCCCACCTTAAAGGTGCTGAGAGCACACAGAGAGAATGAGAGAACTCTGTGGCGCCTGCCCACTACATTCTGGCAGCAATGACAAGCACCACCAAGGTGCAGACATCAGTAATGTTTCCAGGGATTGTGAGGCCGGACCATTAATTTAACCACAGAGCACAGGGAAGAGGCTTGTGCAGAAAGGTTTAACATCTGAGTGACAAGAACACTGCTCATCAGAACAAGGAGCCATAGGCAGGGAGACATTCTTGGGAGGTTATTGACAATAGTGAACATTATGTACAAGTGATTAACACCTGTCCAGGCTGTGCAACTAATTCTCCTTAACTTTCCTAACCCTGTTGCTACGCCTTGGTGCTCCCTGGACATCCACAGCGGAGGTGGAGACAGCCTGCTGACTGTGACGCCCTGTCGGGCATCCTCTGGAGGGCCTGCTTTCGGGGTCCTGCTGTGTGGCAGTAGCACCTTCCTCAGCCTGTGGAGCTGGAACTACTGAGGTCACAGGAAGAAGGGAGTCGGATTGGCTGGACACTCTTGGAGTCACCTGGATAGATGGGCCCGGAGTGTGCACCTGTGGATCCTCCTCCTTATGCCTGACCAAGGGCCCCAGGCTGACTCCTTGAGGAGCAGGGGCAGCTGGAGTGAATCAAGCTGCCCTGCACCCCTCTCACATACAGTTGGCGGTCACCTATGGCATCAGCGATGGAGTTGAGCCCGTGCAGGTGGAAAGTCCTGGACCAAGGCCTCCATGGTGGCCACCATCCTACCAGTGTTGACCTCAGTGCATTGGCATGCCGGCGCTACCACCTCAGACTGAAGGCAGACAGACTCCTCCATCGTGCCTTGCAATCTGAGGAGTGCAGCGGACACCCCTTCCCGTTGTTCCCGAGCTTGTCTTTGCAGCTCCAGCAACTGTGACATGACCGAGTCCAGAGGCTCATCATCTGACTCAGACTCAGCAAGTTTCTGGCCTCCAGCAGTCCTCCGAGTGCCGGACACCTGGGAAGTCCCTGCGCTGCCTGCAGTGGATCAGACAGTGCGATGTGCTCACCAGATTGTGATCCTGGGGCGTCTCTAAAGCTAGGTCCCACTGAGGTGTGTCTCTGCACTGTTGGAGGGTGTGGGTGAGCGCTGTGACGGGACTTCGGGGAGGGTGCCTCCAGATTCCTCTCCAGAGGTTTCTTCGGGTCTTGATTGGATGCCCTGGGTCATGGACTCTGTTGACTGTTTGGCAGATGTGCCTGTGAAAGTGAGGGGAGATAATTAGTGCGTGGCAGTGGCCTGTGAATCAGGACACATCACTCATGGCATGGTTGTCTGATGGATGTTACACTGCTGGATCCTCACTAGGTAGAGCAGCGCTGACCTCACCATCAGCACAGGACCGGTCCAGATCCTCACCGGCCAGCTGGATGGCTCTGTTTTCAAAATCCGTGAGGATCTTGATTTTGGGCATTTCACCACTGGTCTGCGACCTCTATCCCTTGTTGTGTGCCAGCTTGTCCTGCATGGATAGAGGTGGAAAGAGTGTAAACAGGACGCCTGCCAGACCAGATAATAAATGTGCCTGGCCTGTGTGGGTGGTGAGCGGCCCCGTGGACGGGAAGAGGGCAATGATGGCGTGTGTGAGAGAGTGAATGGTGATGTCCTTTGAACTGGCAGTGAGTGAGGACCCTGTGGATGTGTGATGGGTTTGTGAGTGTGTGAGTTAAGAGTGATGAGAAGAGTGACTTACCCTGGCGGAACGGAGATCATTCATCCTCTTGCAGCAGTGGGTGGCTGACCTCCTCTGAAGGGCGTTGGCGCTGACCACTGATGCCGCTGCCTCCCAATCCAGATGGGTCACATTGCTGCCCATCCTCAGCCAGATGGGGGCATAGGACATCCCGGTGGGCCTCCATGGCATCCAGCAGTCATTCGAGGAACCCGTCATTAAACCAGGGGGCGGCAGCCTTCTTGCCTTTGAGGGCCATGTCTCCCGGGCAGCAGTGGTGAGCTGGAAGCAATGGGCACTGTGCTTGTGGCTGGCCTTCAAACATGGCGCCTGGCATGATGCAACGGCGGGTGATGGTGGGCGGGCAAATGAGAACCCGCCCGCCATGGAAACGGCGTGCTTCCTGGGAGTGCACAAATAATTTGGCAGGCTTAGGACAATATGGCGTGAAAACCCACCATCGCTGTGGGTGGGCAGCACGCTGTTTTACCCGCCCGCTACCACACTGAGTGCAAATCTGGGAAAATTCTGCCCAAAGGGTTTTTTTCTTCTTTTTTTTTAATAAAGTTATCTTTCTTTCATTTTCTTTTAGTCATTAATAATCATTTAATAGTTGTCTAATAAAGGTTGTTTTCACACATTGCTTTGTGTTGAGTCAATCATACCATGTCCAGAATATGGCTCCGAACCCAAGTGAAACTCTGCAAGTGCGAGGACACTCCCGCCCCCTTAAAACATCAAGGGCAGTCACTTTCACCTCACTAAATAATATCACAAAGAACTGGAAGATAGCATTGTGGTTATCTTCCGAAATTAGTAGCCCAGTGATGTGAGCGCATCATTACAGAGCACAAATTCCATTCAGTTAATAAATTAACTTGGAATGAAAAGCAATGGTAACTAAAGTAAGCAGATTGTTGTGGAAACCCATTTGCTTCACAAAATTCTTTAGGAACAGAAATCTGCTGCCCTTAACCGGGTCTGGTCTATGTTTGATTCAAGGTACACAGAAACATGGGCAGTATTCAATTGCCGACAGGGGGTCTTGGGCTGTCAGCTGTGGAGCTGGCAGAGCCCCACATAGCCTTTTGCAGGAAGACCGACCAAATGAAGTGCAGCGGTGGGCCTCCCCCAGGATAAAAGAGCCTGGGACTGGAAATCCCTCCTCCCCCCACCCACCCCTGCATCCTCCCCGAGAGATGCTGGCCAATCAGAGGCCAGTGCTGTTATTGCAGACAGTGCCACCAGGGGAACAGTGAGCAGTGTTGGACCCGCCCGAGTCCCAGAATCACCGAAGGACTCAGACCACAAGTGAGTGACAGAAGGATAGGGGTTGCGGGTTTGGGGGTTGCGGTGGGGGGTTGGGGTTGGCAGTAAGGGCAGGGGTAGCCCTCAGCAGGCCCTGAAGGGACACGTTTAAATACATTTATTATTTCTTTCCTTATATTAATATTCGTTCAATCTCCCTGAGGCAGCTCCTTAATTAGCCCGCCCGTGTAAAATGGCGGCGCGGAGCTGACCGTGGGCGGCTGTTGGCTCCGCGCCCACCCCGCCCGCTCCCGCTCAGCCAGCCCGCCATAGGAAAAATCCTGCCCAAGGGAAGGGAGAGGGGACTGTGTCAGAGCCAAGGGGTTTAACTAACACCAACCTCATGTTGGCCTCTGGTGACCCACACTCCGAGATGGCCTCGGAGAGATTCATATGAAAGCGGGGGTCGGAAACTGGTTGCCTTTCAGCCTGGGTTCCTAGGTATTTACTGAGAGAATAAAGCCACACGATACCATGGTTTTAAACAAATAGAAGAAATTTCACTATACAAGAATCAACAAAGTAAACAGTCAATACTATATTCTAACATCTAGGATTACATGAGGTAAACATGAATTAACAGGTAAACTGTCATGAAACACAAACTATGAACTGCATGCCAAATGGTAGACAAACCCAAGACAGCTTCCATGAACATCTCGAATCACAGAACCACACAGAGCAGAAGAGGCCCTTTGGCCCATCGAGTCTGCACCGACACGTAAGAAACACCTGACCTACCTACCTCATCCCATTTACCAGCACTTGGTCCTTCTCTCCCGGACTTGGAAAATAATTGCGAGCTGGGACCAATTCCAGGTCCTGACTCTGCTCCAGTCTTTGGTGATTTGGAAACTATTCTACATGAACTGCAACATTGAACATTGAGATGAATGTGGCTGCTCTTTCCACCCTCTCCTGTGGTTTTTACAGGAACCTGATTAAGTTTTTTATTGTTTCCCAGTCTCAAGATATTTCCTTTCCCATTTTCTCCAGTATTTTGTTAATACTACTTGCACGCACCAACTGTCAGCATTTTATAGCCTTGTACTATAATAATATTATTACTACGCAATATCATTAAAAAAAAGCTTCCACTTTAAGAACTAAGCTAAACCGTTGTAAATAACTTTTAAATGATGAAGCAATTCTTTCAATTTCTTCTTATCATTGGAGCCTAATTAATCGGCACTTTTTTTTGAAATTCAAGATGATTTTTCTCCCTTTCAGTGGTTTCAAATTGATCAATTCTTTTTAATTTTGTTCCCCAACAAATTAGGCTAAAAATGTTTCTTTTTTGGCTGGGCGAAGTGGGGCGGTTTTGGGGGGGGTGTTAGCTATTCTTGACCTACCTACATCCATGCAGATCGAGAAGTAGACCATGCAATTTTCATGTACACAGTTCATCTGCATCATCACAGCACTGGTCCAACGCAGTTCCAGTGCTGCATCCTCTTTGCCTGAGCTGCTCGTGGGCTCTGCACACAGCGGAGTGGCTGGCCAAGGCTCGGGAGAGGGAATGCACTGGCAGTCTGGCACTGGTGTGCCTACCGGGTAGACCTTCCTGGAGGTGGTCAAATAGGATGCCAGAAGCTTGGCTGAATTAAGGACAGCGGACAGCTATCAGAGACGGGGCATGCATTCAGTGCGGCCTGTGGTTGTGGCCTGCGCAGAGGGGCAGTGCTGCTGGTGAAGCAAAAGCTGAGAGTTGATCCTGGGCCCCAGGCCCGCTGAGGGTCTGGGCCCTGGTTTTTGCACCTTGTGCACTCCCTGCTACTCCCAGGCCTTGAGTGTGGGAAGGTGTAGCTCAGACATGACCTTATTCAATGGCTGAGCAGACTCGAAGGGCCAAATGGCCATCACCAGCTCTTATTTCTGCCACTGTTTGGACTTGTCCTTGGTGAATGGTTTCCTGACGTCTGGAGATTAGCCTGCATCATGAAACCAAACCCAGCATGAATCAGAGGCTGAAGGATAGTGAGACTTAAGCTGTTTCCGATTTCTTTTGAGTTCAATGCACTTTTAACATTTTCAGGTTTTAACTTGTAGGTACAGGATATGTTGGAAATATCACATATGATTTACGCAATCCTCAGGGACCATTGCATTAATGTGGGACATTTCAGTGAGATGGCGTGAAATTGCTAAAGTCAGCAATGTGGACCGCTGACAGCATATAGGAAATAATCAGCCAAAAATGCATTGTGACCAAGCACAACATATGTGGAAACCTTTTTGGTGAATCATGGGAGAGAAATATAGAAATCGCTGTTGTTCTCACTAGAGCAGAGAAGGTTCAGGGGAGGTTTGATAGAGGTGTTCAAAATCATGAGGTAAATAAGGAGAAACTTTCTCCATTGGCAGAAGTGTCAGTAAACGGAGAAGATTTGAGGTAATTGTCAAAAGAACCATAGGCAGAATTAGGAACAAATGTTTATTAAGCAAGTTGTTATGGCCTGGAATGCACTGACTTGCAGTGGTGTTGGAAGCAACTTCAATAACTTGCAAAAGAGAAACTGAAACATACTTGAAAAGGGAAATAATACAGTAGACTAGGATAAGAGGAGGAGAGTGGAACTGATTGGATAGCTCTTCCAAAGGGCCAGCTCAGAAACAAAGGGCCGAGTGGCCTCCTTTTGTGCTGTATCGATCTATGGTTCTATGATTCTATGACGGGTGTTAAATACCCCAATATAAAAAGCGGGAGTCAGCTATTCAGCCCCTCAGGCCTGCTCCCACATTCCATTATGCCATAGCTGATCTGCACCACAACACCATGATACCTTTATCCATCATAAATCTATTGAACTCAGCCTTGAAAACTCCGGCATCTTCTTATATCCAGTGCCTTTAGGGGAGAGAATACAAACTTTAGACATTTTGCCGAAATTTCCTGAGCTGTCCCGTCGGAGGAAGCTTCCGGTCCTGCCGAAGTGGTTGAATATGTTTAAGACTGAGGTCAATAGATTTCTACACGTAAAAGGATATGAGGATAGTGCAGGAAAACAGTGTTGAAGCAGAAGATCAGCCATGATCTCATTGGGCATAATTTAGCCCTTCCCTTCTCCATGGGAAGCCGACCACCACCTGTGATTGAGGGCGGAAGGCGAGTTCACACTCGCAGACCAATTAAGGCCTGCCCAGTGTAAAACGTGAGCGGCAGCGCCTAGCGCTGCCTGTGCGGGCGGAAGTCACGGGGGCGAGTGCGAGAGAGGCGAGTGCGAACTTCACACGAGTGCGCGCTTGAGAGTCTCTCTGAGGCACAGAGCTGCCCCAGGCAGATGAAGAGTTTTAAAATAATAGATTAGAAAAATGTTATAAAACATGCGCCCGCTCATGTGACCCTGTCGCATGAGCAGGGACATGTTTATCAATGAACCTTTAAAATTTTTATTTTACTTGTATTCGCTTTAGGAAACCTCATTCCGCTGGTGGGTGAGGTTTCCTAAAAAGTGCAAAGGCCGCTTGGCCTTTTTGCCTGCCTGCCAGCCGTAAGGTTGGACAGGCAGCAAAAAAATTCTTTTAATTATCTCTTTAATGGCCTTAACTGGCCTTTAAATTGTCGGCGGGTGCTGCTGACTCTGGCACACGCCCGCCGAATGAAGTATCGCGTGACTGCGTGTTGATGTCGGGATGCTCACCCGCTGAGGTAAAGATTCTGGCCATTGAATGACAGAGCAGGCTCGATGGGCTGAATGGCCTTCTCCTGCTCCTATTTCTTATGTTCTCATGTTCTTAACATGCTGTGATAAATGTATCATTTGTTTAAGCACTTTTAGCCCCAAGAAACCCCTTTTTGAGCTGTTTGCATTGAATTAGGAGGGTGCTTTGCCTCCTCCGCTACTTTTAGACCGATCCTGCTGTCCAGGATGCTAATGTGAAAAGAGTTAAATCCTTACTGGGATTTTGGTTACTTTAGATCTATTTCAAAGGGCAGGACTTTTGGCCGCTCAAACGGCTCTATGAGGTTTCCCCCTTTGATCCTAGACTGGGCCGCTAAATTGCCTCTGCGTCGGTGTCAACTGAGGTTCAGTAGTAGCTTGATCTTGCCTCTGAGCCAGCAGGTATTGGTTCAAGCCCCACTCCTGAGACTTCAGCACACAATCCAAGCAGATGCTCTGGTGCAGTAGGAAATGCTCCCTCAGCATTGCATTGGATGTCAGCCTGGCTACCCTAGAGGAGGTGGTGGCATAGTGGTATTGTTACTGGACTAGTATGCCAGAGACCGCAGGGTAATCCCCTGGAGGGCTGGGTTCAAATTCCATCATGGCAGATGATAAAATATGAATTCAATGAAAAACTATTGCCAATTGTTGTAAAAACCCATCTGGTTTCTGAAAATCTGCTGTCCTTACCCGGCCTGACCTACACGTGACTCCAGACCCACAGCAGTGTGGTTGACTCTTAAATGCCCCCTGAACAAGGGCAGTTAGGGATGGGCAATTAATGCTGGCCTAGCCAGCAATGCCCACATCTCATGAACTAATAAAACAATAAGTCCCCGGAGTGAACCCACAATATTCTCACTCAGATGCAAGAGCCATGGCTGATATCAAGAAGAGCGCACCTCACCAATGAGGCAATGTCATAGCTCTGCTGTGTTTGACATGCGAATCTACAGCCACAGTCGTTACTTTGCGGCTATCAGGGTGACCATCAGCTTTTATCACACTGGTTCATTTCAGACAGCCACAGATAATCTCTGTAGTATCAACTAGAAGGGATGTTATTTTGCCACAAGGCTTTACAGAAGAGCTGGCAACTGAACTGCCTTTGACATCGCAGCAAGGCAGCAGCAAGATAAAGTCATCCAGTTTTATGAGATTGCTGTTTTCCCCAAGTCCAAGTTCCAATATCGTTGCTTTGTGTTCTCCCACAGAACACCCTTTCAGCTACCTCATCAGCAATGATTTGCACATTCCTCTGTAGTGTTGGTCTTAATGGTTGGGAGAGGCTCTGCAAAGAAAGAGAGGAAGGAAGAGAAGATCGGGAGGGAGGAAGGAAAGAAGAAAGGAAGGAAAGAAAGGAGGAATTAAGGAAGGAATGATTGAACTTATATAGCTCTTTTGGAGACCACTAGGAATTTCAAAGTGTTTTGAAATCAGTGAAGTACTTTTGATGTATAGTAACCGCTGTAATGTAGGAAGGTCCAAATGTATCCCGATTACATGTCCTGCAAAGCCGTAGCCTGCTGTGACCTTCACAGCTTTACCAAAATTGTTGCACACTGCTGGTGAGAAGCTTTTGCCTCGACTGGAATCCGAACCATGTGGGAGAGAGCATCAAGATGACATGCACGTAGGGCACTCCTCAGCAACTGGGTAACATCTCAGCACTGAGTTCATCTCTTCTGTGTGACATTTTATCTTTTGACGCAAGAGCCTTGCCCCTTTCAAATAAAGGGATGTTTCCTCAACCCACTGCTACAACTTGGCAACACAACAATCCCCTATGTACCTATATGAGCAGGCCAATAATCATCCCACAAGTGTATCAGTCAGTACGAAATTAGTTCATCCATGAATGACTTTAACCACCATAGATAACAAAGACTAACATTGTTACAATCTCTGTAGAGACCGATAAGGATTCAAAGAGAAATTTGAATTTCCAGTTATTAGCTGAAAGGATGATTTGTTAAGGTTTCACATTTTTAAAAGAACTTTTACTATATCAAGGTCTAAAGCCAAAACACTATTAATTAGCCATTATTTTCTTTTTGCAGGCAGCTTATACCTTGAAACAACGAACAGAGTTTACCCCTGTTTTTAATGACAACCAAGAACTCAAATTCTATTACCTTACTAGGTCTGTCAAGTAGGCATCCAATATCCTGGAACCAATCCAAAATATTTCACAGCTCTCATGCATTTTACTTCTGTTCTTTTCCTTTCCCAATACTATCTTCCACAATGACAATTTTCCCAGGAAATTCTCCCTCTGAGCACCAGCTAGGCAAACCCACCGGCCTTGTTTACATTTCTCACAAACTTGGTTTTCAAACTAGTGTGGGAGCCCTCACACGCATTCTATGTGGCGAATGATAGAGTCAACATTTTTTCTGCTTAAGGTGTGGATCTGGCCAACATAAATCTTTTTGCTCTCTTTCTCCCAATTAACTGCAGATCACCCAAGAGGAAAACTGCAAGTTAGCTGTGTGTATCTCTGGGTTTATAGAGAACTTGTAATCTGGTCTCCCAATGGCTTTCTCTACCCTCCACTCAGTGGCAAAGGGAAACACACTAGCCCTGTGTGCCCAAAGCAGAAATGGTAATCAGCTATCTCTACTTACCATTGCTTGTCACCTTAGAAACAAATGGACAAGTTCCAGCACCACTATCCAAGAGTTAATACCAATAACACCTTTCTGGGTTTTAGGAGACTTTGGGTCTTCCCATTGTGGACTTAGAAGCAGCTGCCATTGGTCCCTGGGTGTTAACAAATGGCACCTCTGTTTCAATAACACACTTTGGCTCTCCCTTTAATCTAACAATTAAACAACACAGGTTCACTGTCAGACAGACTCCAGCATAGATCACATGACTCCTTTCATTTAACCTGCATTTGTTTTTTTATTCATTCACGGGATGTGGGCTTCGCTGGCTGGGCCAGCATTTGTTGCCCAACCCTAGTTGCCCTTGAGAAGGTGAGCTGCCTTCTTGAACCGCTGCAAAAGCTATTTGTACTGTGGTACAATTCCAAACTGTGATAATCTTATAAACCAAATCTCAAATTAAATACAAGTAAACCTATTCTTTCCTGATGCCTACTTCCCCTGAATACCTACACTTGCCTTTATTCTGTTGGTTGCCTCTGTACAACTTAATGGCCAGTGTCACGGTAGGTGGTTGATTGCTCACACTGTCCATGGTTAGGTGGTCCCCCTCTCATGGGAGTTTGGTCCCACCAGAGAGCTTGTTCCTGGGCAGCCTGATTCTAACGCCCAAATTCTAACGAAGTGGTGTAATCATGAAATCATCATATTGAGCCTGTGCCAGCTCTTTGAAAGAGTTATCCACTTAGTGCCACTCCCCTACTCTTCCCTGAAAGTATTTCAGGTATTTATCCAATTTCTGAAAGTTACTATTGAATCTGCTGCTACCCCTTCTCCAATATCAGGGTCCCTATCCCTTTTCTACCAGTGTCAGAGACCCAATTGCTTTTCTACCAATATCAGGGTCCCTATCCCTTCTACCAGTGTCAAGGTCCCTATCACTTTTCTACCAGTGTCAGGGACCCTATCCCTTTTCTACCAGTGTCAGGAGCCCTTTCCATTTTAAGCCAATGTTAGGATCCCTATCCCTTCTGTACCAGTGTTAGGGTTGCTATCCTTTTCACCAGTGTCAGAAGTCCTATCCATTTTATAGCAGTGTTGTAAACTTTGACTTTGATAAAAATTATCTCTATTCTCAATGATGGGGGAGCCCAGCACATCAGCATTTGCAACAACTTTCATCCAAAAGTGCCGAGTTGATGATCCATCTCGGCCTCCTCCATAGATGCTAGACTTCAGCCAATTTGATTCACTCCACCTGATATCAAGAAATGGCTGAAGGCATTAGATATTACCAAAGCTATGGCCCCTGATAACATTCCAGCAATAGCACTGAAGACCAAGGAGAAGGTGCTAGGAAAACTGAAAGGTCTGAAGGTGGATAAATCACCTGGACCAGATGGATTACACCCCAGAGTTCTGAAGGAGATAGCTGAAGAGATAGTGGAGGCGTTAGTGGTGATCTTTCAGGAATCACTCGAGTCAGGGAGGGTCCCAGAGGACTGGAAAATCGCTAATGTAACCCCTCTGTTTAAGAAGGGAGTGAGGCAAAAGACGGGAAATTACAGGCCGATTAGCCTGACCTCGGTCGTTGGTAAGATTTTAGAGTCCATTATTAAGGATGAGATTTCAGAATACTTGGAAGTGCATGGTAAAATTGGGCAAAGTCAGCATGGTTTCATCAAGGGGAGGTCATGCCTGATAAATCTGTTAGAATTCTTTGAGGAGGTAACGAGTAGGTTAGACAAAGGAGAGCCAATGGATGTTATCTACTTGGACTTCCAGAAGGCCTTTGACAAGGTGCTGCACAGGAGGCTGCTCAGTAAGATAAGAGCCGATGGTGTTAAAGGCAAGATACTAGCATGGATAGAAGATTGGCTGTCTGGCAGGAGGCAGAGAGTGGGGATAAGGGGGTCTTTCTCAGGATGGCAGCTGGTGACTAGTGGAGTTCCGCAGGGGTCAGTGTTGGGACCACAACTTTTCACTTTATACATTAATGATCTAGATGAGGGAACTGAAGGCATCCTGGCTTAGTTTGCAGATGTTACAAAGATAGGTGGAGTGACAGGTAGTATTGAGGAGGCGGGGAGGCTGCAGAAGGATTTGGACAGGTTAGGAGAATGGGCAAAGAAGTGGCAGATGGAATACAACGTGGGGAAGTGTGAGGTCATGCACTTTGGTAGGAAGAATAGAGGCATAGACTATTTTCTAAATGGGGAGAGAATTCAGAAATCTGGAGTGCAAAGGGACTTGGGAGTCCCAGTCCAGGATTCTCTTAAGGTTAACTTGCAGGTTGAGTTGGTAGTTAGGAAGGCAAATGCAATGTTGGCATTTATTTCAAGAGGACTAGAATATAAAAGCAGGGATGTGCTGCTGAGGCTTTATAAGGCTCTGGTCAGACCACATTTAGAATATTGTGAGCAATTTTGGGCCCCGTATCTCAGGAAGGATGTGCTGGCCCTGGAGAGGGTCCAGAGGAGGTTCACGAGAAAGATCCCAGGAATGAAAGGCTTAACATATGAGGAACGTTTGAGGACTCTATACTCGATGGAGTTTAGAAGGATGAGGGGGCATCTGATTGAAACTTTCAGAATACTGAAAGGCCTGGATAGAGTGGACGTGGGGAAGATGTTTCCATTAGTAGGAGAGACTAGGACCTGAGGGCACAGCCTCAGAGTGAAGGAGAACAGAGATGAGGAGAAACTTCTTTAGCCAGAGAGTGGTGAATCTATGGTTTTCATTGCCACAGAAGGCTCTGGAGGCCAGCTCATTGAATGTATTTAAGACTGATATAGATAGGTTCTTGATTGGTAAGGGGATCAAAGGTTACTAGGGAGAAGGCAGGAAAATGAGGTTGAGAAACTTATCAGCCATGATTGAATGGCGGAGCAGACTCGATGGACCGAATGGCCTAATTTCTGCTCCTATGTCTTATGGTCTTATGGAAGACTTGTGCTATAGAACTTGCTGCGCCCTGAGCCAAGTTGTTCCAGTACAGCTACAACACTGGTATCAACCCGGCAATGTTGAAAATTTAACAGGAATGTCCTGTACACAAAAAGCAGGACAAATCCAAGCTGATCAATTATCACCCCATCAGTCTACTCTCAATCATCAATGAAGTGATGGAAGGGATCATCAACAGTGCTATCAAGCAGCGCTTGCTTAGCAATAGCCTGCTCACTGATGCTCAGTTTGCGTTCCGCCAGGGCCACTCAGCTCCTGACTTCATTGTAGCCTCTATTCAAACATGGATAAAAGAGCTGAACTCCAGAGGTGAGATGAGAGTTACTGTCAAAGCAGCATTTGACCGAGTGTGTTATCAAGGAACCTTAGCAAAACTGGAGTCAATGGGAAATGCAGGGAAAACTCTCCGCTGGTTGGAGTCATACCCAGCACTAAGGAAGATAGTTGTGGTTGTTGGAGGTCAGTCATCTGAGCTCCAGGACATCACTGCAGGAGTTCCTCAGGTTAGTGTCCTAGGCCCAATCATCTTCAATGACCTACCTTCCATCATAAGGTCAGAAGTGGGGATGTTTGCTGATGGTTGCACAACACTCAGCACCATTTGCGACTCCTCAGATACTGAAACAGTCCATGTCCAAATGCAGCAAGATCTGGGCAATATCAAGGCTTGGGTGGACAAGTAACATTTGCACCACACAAGTGCCAGGCAATGACCATCTCCAACAAGAGAGAATCCAACCATCGCCCCTTGACTCTCAGTGGCATTACCCTCACTGAATGCCCCACTATCAACGTCCTGGAAGTTACAATTGCCCAGAAACTGAACTGGACGAGCCATATAAATTCTGTGGCTACAAGGTCAGGTCGGAGACAAGGAATAATGCAGTGAGTAACTCAATTGCTGACTCCTCAAGCCTGTCCACCATCTACAAGGCACAAGTCAAGTGTGTGATGGAATACTCCCCAATTGCCTGGATGAGTTCAACTCCAACAACACTCAAGATGTTTGACGCCATCCAGGACAAAGCAGTCTGCTAGATTGGCACCCCATCCACAAACATTCACTCCCTCAACCACCGACGTATAGTGGCAGCAGTATGTACCATCTACAAGATGCACTGCAGGAACTCAATAAGGCTCCTTAGACAACACCTTCCAAACCCATGACTGCTGCCATCTAGAAGGACAAGGGCAGCAGACACATAGGAACAACACCAACTGGAAGTTCCCCTCAAGCCACTTACCATCCTGACTTGGAAATATAACCTCATTCTTTCAATGTTGTTGAGTCAAAATCCTGAAACTCCCTCTCCAGCAGCACTGTGGGTGTACGTACACCAGATAGACTGCAGTGGTTCAAGAAGGCAGCTCACCCCCACCTTCTCATGGCAACTCAGGATGGGCAATAAATGCTGGCCAAGCCAGTGATGCGCACATCCCATGAATTAATTTTTAAAGAAGAGAATAGAAGCTGTGTTATAAATGGGGCAGGAATGCCAACATGACACAGGTACAAAAGGGATTGGAGCCAGTGGCAGCGAAGAAACTGATTTCTTTCTAATGCTCCTGAGCTGGATGACCAACTGTTGCATATCTTCCAGCATCCTGACTAAACTCAACTAACTTAACCCAGACCAATGACCAACCTTCAGGCCTTCCCAGTTTATATGGTTCAGTTCTGCAGTTGACAATGCAGCTGAATCAGTGGGAAGCATTGTGAATGACAAGTGTTTAGCACTACCTGTCTCCTGAACCATTTATGCATACTCAATGGCCTGGGTTTTCCCCGGGTCAGGATGGGCAGGTTCTCTTTCCAGGATTCCCGACCCTATCACCGCGTTGTGTGATTTTCGGGAGTGCCTTTAAAGAGTGTGGGCTGGTTCGGGTCTTGAGCTCCTGACCTGGCTGACTCCATTGTGGGGATAGACATGCCCTACTCCTCTGCAATTTTCATTGAGTTGGTGCAGGCTTTTAAAGAGTTATGGTTCATGGCACCTCAAGGGTGTTGTGAACCATAGTCTACATGAGGGGACCTCTATAAAGGTGAATTCAAAAGTTCATCCTCATGCCCCCATGCCAAGATATGCTCCTCCACCCATCCACAAGGACCCTCAAGCCCCCTATGCCAAACTATGGCCTTCACCCACCCAAGGCTCCTCATGTCCCCTTTGTCCCCTATCCAATCCCATGGCTCCTCATATCCCCTAGGCCAAGCTATGGCCCTCCACCCACCTCTCATAGCTCCTCATGCCCCTTACACCAAGCTGTGCCCCCTTCCAGCTCCCCATGGCTCCTCATGCCCCCATCTCAACCAGTGCACCTACCCACCCCACCCCATGGCCACTCATGCCCAATGCCAAGCTGTGCCCCACCCTACTCAGCACCCCATGACTCCTCATGCCCCCTATGCTAAGCTGTGCTACCCACCCAGCACCTGCCCATGGCCACAACTGCCTCCTATGGCAAGCTGTGGCATTTATCTGCCATTGACCCACTATACAAAAATTGGCGGGTGTGTTTCCTACATTACAAGTAACCACACTTCAAAAGCACTTAATTGGCTGCTTTGGTGGGTAGTGGGGCCAGCTGCCAAATTTTGATGGTGGCAGCCAATTAAGTGTCTGCTGCTGGGGCTGCCATCCCTATTAAGAATGGTAGCCTCTCATTAGGTCACCTCTTCTGTTCCAAGCAGAAGAATCCTAACTTTACCAACCACACCTTAGAACTGAAGCCTCTTATTCCCAGGACTTCCTGATAAACCTTCCCTGTACCTTTCCCACTGTTTTTCCATCACTCCTGAAATGTGGTGCCCACAATTTCACTCATTACTCCAGCTGAGATCTAACCAGTGATTGGTAAAGTCCTAACATGATTTCTTTTATCTTATTCCTCTATTTATACACCCAAGAAACCTTTATGCCTTTTAGCCGTTTTTAAAGGCAAGCCTTTCTTTAAAGCTAATTGTTACAGTATGCCTTTAAAGAATTGCAGCATGACATCAGTAGAAGAACTGGTGTCACATGACCCAGTTTTAGTTTCACTTTTGCCTTTGAGCAGAACACAGCATAGTTCTGAGTTCTTCAAGTTTTCTTTTCGTGTAAATCTGTTCTCATGTGCCTAGTCTTGGTAAATGAATCCACGACGTGTTAACCTAAACCCTTACGAGTGATTTGTGCCTTTCTATCATTCTAACCACGTGACAAAGGTTATTATTGGAGAGACATTCATGTGTTGAATATTTTTATTGGCGAAAGACAATTGATTGAGTTAGGAGTTATTAGCTTCGTAGGCTTGGACATCCTACAACAGACACCTCAAAATACCTGAGAAGTCCCATTAGTGGTACCTTTGCAAGATCCTCCAAATCTGAAGGCAAGACAGGCAGTCCAACAGCAACATCTACTCCCAAGCCAACGTGCCCAGCACCAAGGCGCTAATCACTCAAAACCAGCTCCGCTGGGTGGCATATGTCGTTTGTATGTCTGACACCAGACTCCTGAAGCAATTGCTCTACTTGGAACTCGGTTACAGAGACTCAAAGCATGCCTGAAGAGATCAAATGTCCCCATTGATTCTTGGGAGTCTCTGACTTGTGACCGACCAAAATGGAGAAGGTTTATTTGAAGGCACTGAACACATCGAGAAACTTTGCTGAGAGCACGCTGGGGCAAGGTCACGGTGTCGGAGCCAAGGAGCGCACAAACCTCCAAACTCCTCCCAACCCTTCGAGCACCACCTGCCCTGCACATGGCAGGGGCTCTACAGATTACTGACTGACTTATCAGCCATTTCAGAACCCATCAAACTGGAGTGGAAGCAAGCCATCCCCAATCCCGAGGGACTGCCTAAGAACAAGAATAGCAATAACTGTCACAAAGAAGAATAGTGATTATATTACCATGCTACTAATCCAGTGGCCTGTAGTAATATACTGGAGAGCATGAGTTGTCATAAAACCCATTGATCTGTGGAGATTGTAACATTCAAAGCTGCAGTTATGTAATCCTGGTTATATTGGTTCCTGCCTAGTAACAAGGGTAGGACCCACTGGGTGTGCTTTGATAGGTTCCCAGAGCAGATCAAGGGTCAGTGAACAATTCTTAAGGGAGTCAGCTTGAGGGTAGTCTGTTAGCCAAAAAGTGTCACAGACACAGGGACAGGAATAGGTCCTGTTAGATAAGTTGAAAGAACAGAGCAAAGAAATAGGCTCCGACTTAAAGAAAGAGGTGCAGTTAGCAGACTAACTCTGTACTGTGGGCCGCTAGGGAAAAGGTACCCCTTTGGAGCAGTGGAGTTCTGCTTGGCATGGCCACAGGTCCGAAAGTGGGCTTGTGAGCTAGTACTGAGTCACTTGGGAATCCAGGGAGAAGGAATCTCGGAAGGTGAGATTGAAACCCCGTGAGGTGGGCCATTGTTAAAGGCGTCCGAGTGGGAGAGATGTTTGGAGAGAGTTCCAAGGCAGGACCTTCAAAGATAGAGATTGGAAACCCTTGTGAGAAAGACAAAGTTTCAGTGAGATTGGTTGTCTCACAGTGGGACTAAGGTCTGGGTGATTTCCTGAGAATTCCATAGGCTCTGACTTGGCTGCATCTGTCATTTACTCTGTACTGTGGTGTGTTCAACCACAGTTTGTGTGTTAATTCACATGTGCCTCATAGCCACCCTGAAAGTTAGAATATAAGATATGTATTTTAAATTGTTTTATCTTTCTAAACTTGCTTAGTAAATGTTTTTGTTTGTTCAAAACCCGTGGAATCTTGTGGCTTTATTCCAATAGCAGGAGCCTTGAATCTCAACCTTTATCTACTTTGAACAAAACTGGTCTCCAACCGGATCTCCCCCCACGTCCTGGGACCTGGGACCTGGCCAAGGATCGTGACAGAGTTCAAATCCCAATATGACAATATGAATTCAGTTTAACAAAGAAAATATCTAGAAATTAAAAGCTGGTGTAAGCAAAAATGAGCATGAAGCTGTTTCATTAACATCATTATGCCATTTGGTTACACTGACTCCAATCCCACACAAATGACCTCAACCAGCCCCATGACAAGGGATGGGCACTAAATGCCAACATTGTCAGCAAGACCCACATCCTGAGGATAAATAGCTCTCTTTTCAGTTTCGCCAAACCCAAATCATTTCTTTTTCCTCTCAAATTCGGAAGTCAGAAATGCTGAATATTTCTCGCACAATCACTGGCTGCAGATACACTGCACACACGGTGACACAGCAGAGATTGTGAAGAGACTGATCGGGCAGTGATTTAACTTGATTTGAGCTGCGGCTGCTTTGCAGCAGTACAAAACTGTATGCCCTTAACAACCCGATAATGAATGGTCACGTATACCAGGTCTGAAGAAAGACAGACGGTTGTGCGGCTGTGAATGGCAAGGGTTCATCAGGAATCATTAAGTGCAATCTTCATAATGTTCACCAATTTTTTAATGTTGTGAAATGATTATCACTTTCGGTGAGCCAGTACACCAGTACACTCATTTCTTTTATACATACAGTGAGTCCCATTCACACAAAAGAACAAACCACCTCACTGAAGACTCACATGCATTCAAAATTAAAAAGAGATGACATGCCACACTGAAGACGTACTGAGCCGCAAATGAAAATGCACCATCATGTTGTAATCAGCACTACATTACTATTGAGAGCTTTCGAAC
This sequence comes from Cetorhinus maximus, assembly GCF_964194155.1. NCBI lineage: Eukaryota > Metazoa > Chordata > Chondrichthyes > Lamniformes > Cetorhinidae > Cetorhinus > Cetorhinus maximus. The sequence continues at coordinate 88,035,802 of NC_135897.1, read as the reverse complement.
AAGGAGCTCATTGTGTTGCAACAAGCGCTTTACCTGCTGTTTCTGGATGTCCAGTGCTCGGGAGGAATGAGGAGGAAATGGAATAGACCCATTATTCTCATATTTAAACTTATCCTTTGTATGTTGATTTAACCATGGGAGGATAAATGTACCACCAAATGTGGAACTGGGCCATTTAGATCAGGCTCAATCCCACTGTTGTCTGACCTAAGTCAGGATGGCAGTAGGAGGTACTGCAGTTTAGCCTCTCAGCCACTGAGATAGAATCATAGCATCATAGAGCACACATGGAGGCCATTTGGCCCATCGTGCTAGGGCTAGGTCATTCGAGCGAGCTCTCTATTTAGTCCCACTCCCCTGTTCTTTCCCCCTTGTTTCCTTTTCAAGTGTATATCCAACTGACTCCTAAATGGTGATTTATAAAATTTCTGCATAACCTCAGGCAGGTAAATAAATGAACAAAGACTCCTGTTATAGATTGATATACGGTCAGTCATGGTGAAAAATCCTAATGTGCGGGGACATCGGCGGAGGACAGAAGGGGGTTGAATATGCATGCCGGAACTTTTAAAGGAACTTGCTGACACTCACAATCCAAGCAGAATTGAAGTACATGCCAAGCACTGGAGAGCTGGAGTAGTAAAGCCACGTGCTCAAAGGTGCTAACGAGTAATGAGTGCTGTGTTCACGATAAACGATTCACAACTGGTTATTTAAAGTGACAGCATTTTATCACAGTTTCTAACACCAACAGTTTTTAAAGGCATACAGCACTGGTCACCTGTCAATAGGCATATATTGGAAGTCCCATGACAGCTGGGGGACATATCTAAAGAGTGTTACAATGGGACCTGCACCATAAAGGAGGGCAAGCCAGAGGCTTCAGCACAAAAGTCAAGGCTGATACTCCAGCGCAGCACTGAGAGAACGCTGCACTGTCAGAGGGGACAAAATTACAGATAAGAAACAACGGAAGAGAGGCAGCAAAAGTAGGGAGCATATAATAAAGTAGAGGCAGGCAGCATCTGTGGAGAGAAACAGAGTTAACGTTTCAGGTCAAGAGGTCATCAACCTGAAACATCAACTCTGTTTCTCTCTCCACAGACGCTGCCAGACCCACTGAGTGTTTCCAGTGTTTTTTTTTGTTTTTATTTCAGGTTTCCAGCATCTGCAGCAATTTATTTTTCTGTTAATGAAGTAGAAGGTTGTACCATTAATCTGAAGATAACCAAAAAGCAAAGTTGACAAGTAAACATAAATAATAGTAAAGGGGGAAAACATCTCAATTAACAAGGTAAGGCATGCAACAGTTTAATGATTTCTGTCTTAGAAAGACCTTAGTTTATTTTGTAAATAATCTAATTGCATTACATTAATAAAATGAAAACACAAGAAGTGATTGCTACAGTTAATTTGATCATTAATAAAAAAATAATTTTAAAACAAGATTTTTTTTAATCTGCTCACACCAATGCAGAACATGAGAAAGATGATATCTCAATACACAGTACAGTGAAACTGCAGTCCAGAATGAGTTGCCAGGAATAGGATCCAACAAAACAGTGCCCACTCATGAGAGCTCACCTCTTTCTTCAAGAACAGTCAACAATCAAAGGATTAAAAGCTAAATTGGCATTTCCAGGATTGGGTTTCTGAAAGTGCGTGTTCCCAGTAAGGAGTCTCGCCCATTTCAAATAAGATAGCAGTAATCCAGGTGCTCCCTGCAATTATCTAACCATTGAAATGAATGATTGCAAAATAACACACCTCATTGTTTCTGTGATGTGCTGTGGGTGACCCAGGCTCCCCAGTAGTGTTGCCAGCACTCCAAGATTGCCCTTGAGTCTTCAGGAATTAAAAGTTAAACTCCGGGACGCCACGCAGAGCAAAGTCCAGGAGAAAAATCATGAGGGCATGTGTTTTAGATTGTCTTTGAACACTTTTGTTTATTCACTAAGATAAAAGCAAAAAACTGTGGATGCTGGAAATCCAAAACAAAAACAAAAATACCTGGAAAAACTCAGCAGGTCTGGCAGCATCTGCGGAGAGGAACACAGTTAACGTTTCGAGTCCGAAGCGGACTCGAAACGTTAACTGTGCTCCTCTCCGCAGATGCTGCCAGACCTGCTGAGTTTTTCCAGGTATTTTTGTTTTTGCTTTACTTTTGTTTATTTGTTGTATTGATATCAGATATGGAAAGAAGGATAAGAACCAACCAAATGGCATTGAGGAGTCCATTCACTTTCCAATTAGTGTGCCACAAATATGGCCATTTTGTAGGTTCAATGACAGGTGTGTGGGGGAAGGGTAGTTGGAGGACATGAGATGACCCCTCAAAAATATGTTCAAGAGTTGGCAATTTTACTCCCCAGCGGGAGTGCAAAGGCAAAAATTGCCCTGGTATAAGGTTAATTTAACTAAGTTCTAAGTTAGGTTGTAAGGTTTGGCATTTTGCAGCTTTCTGGCTTTAATAACTTTAGAATTCATCTTCGGATGGGAGTGTGGGTTGGTGTTTCTGGGGTGGATGTGGAGGTGAATGGAACGAGGTGTTGTTTGGGGTAGGAACCTTCCATTGGAACATCACACTGGCAGGGTGGTCTGCCCTCTTGGTAACCAGCTATGAAAATTCCACTCCTCACTTGGGCCTGTCGAAACTTTCTTCCTTTCCCAGACTTTCAAGCTACCACTTCTCCTTGTTTTATTGTCCCATTCCCTTCAACTATTCACATGTTCTCCATGTGATAGAAATGCCTTTAATTTGTTGCCTTATATCCTCCTATTATCTCATGCTGATATCACGTGCACCATTTTGCTATCTCTTTTTAACTTTGGAGGTCATTCTATTTTTTTCACTTGTATGTTTCTGTGTGGGGTTTTCCCTCTCCCTTCTCTCTTGTTCCCTTTTTAAAATGCTGTTCATCCTCAAGCTCAAGCTTTGAAGAAGAGTCCACAATTTGACTCCTCTGTTCTCTCCAATAGATACTGCCTGACTGACTTGTGTGTCTTCAGCATTTCGCCAAGGATAGACATTATTGCTTCTAATCAATTTTCTAACCTTAATTTACCAGTGAGCTAATTTTCCTTCGTGGTTTACAAGATTCAAAGTCCATTAGCAATAAAAGAACATTGACTTAATTTGAGAAGTGAGAATCTATGGCTGTAAGTATAAATTACAGACAGGGCTTCATTATGTGGCTGCAATGTGCAAGATACAATGTTGGTCAGCAACTTTATGAAGAAGTTAATTAGTTCCAAACCATTATCTCCTAGTTTAACACTTCAGTGTGGTGTATAGCTGCTGAGTGAAATGGCTTTTCTTTGATTAGCCCTAGACAAAAGTCATGTGGCCTCAGATAGTAATGACCAAGAACAGGCAAATGTAAGACTCTTGCGTGTAATGAGCAACAAGATACTTTTACAGGAACCACTGAGCTGAATTCGAAGAAAGATCTAAAACTTTTGTTTCACGAAGTAACCTAACTGAAGAGGCTAAAAGAGTTAAAATATGAAGACAGGTTAAACAGACTGTACTTGTATTCCCATCGAGTACAGTTGATTAAGAGATGATCTAATTGAGATGTTTGATTAGCAATTGTTCAGGGCTGAATTTGGGATGAAGACAGAGGAGCATGGCACATAAGTTCACATTGCCAACCGGGGTGCCAGTTTGCTGCTACCATCCTGCCCCCAGGGCAATTTCCTGGATGCAGAATTGGGGGTGAAAGGGCTACTCACAGTTGGCAGATAATTAAGGTAAGTAAAAGCCTAATTAAAGCCAATTATCACAATTTTTCAGTCAGCCTGTGGGCCCCCTTGTATTCAGGGATGGGCTAGCTGTCTGGAGACTGCTTCCTGGCACAGACCAGGGAACCAATGCTTCAGGCAGACTTTGAGGCCCTCCCTGCTGACCTGACCACAACTGCAGCCACTGGCTGCCCTGTGAAGATGGAGGTGCCCTCCCTCTCCTTTACCTGTAATAGCAGGCTGCAGCTCCTTCTGTGCGGGATGACCTCCTATTGGCCCTCCAGCTTTGTGAGTCTGCTCACCATCCTTATGTGGATGACAAGCATGCCCTCTGGCTACTAACTGACTAAGAGAAAATCACTGCAGGATGACTGCTCCTGGTATAGTGCGGGGTCGGGACCACCAGTCGACTCCAATGTCAGGGCTCTGTTCCAAAATTCATAACACTTCCCCAGCATAAGGAGGCATAATTTTAAAAGTATCACCCTTCCCTAACAGCATTGCGGGTGTGCCTGCACCACATGGACTGCAGCAGTTCAAGAAGGCAGCTCACTGCCACCTTCTCAAGAGTAATTAGGGATGGGACGTATATGCTGGCCACATCCTATGAATGAATAACAAAAGTGGCCATTCAAGGATGATGTCAGAATGCACTTCTTCACACAAAGGGAGTCTCAACTCTCTTCTCTTGGAAGTTATTGAGGTTAGGGGTCAATAGATAATTTCAGAAATGAGATTGATAGAACTCTGTTAGCTAAGGATATTAAGGGACATGGAACCAAGTTGGGTATAAATGGACATAGGCTACAGATCAGTCACAATCTATTTAAATGACAGAACACGCTCGAGAAGCTGAATGACCTACACTTGCTCCTACGTTCCTCTGAAATACGTTCATGGCATTAGACAACACCGAGGTTGGAAAGCTTTTGAAAGGAGGGAGGATCAATTCAGAAATTGTGACTCAAGTGATACTGGGTGTAAACTTTCAATTTGCCACCTGGGCGTAAAAGTGTCGCAAATCAACCACTGTCTCTAGAACTACCTACTTTTCAGTTGCAGTTAAATCAATGCAAATGAAGATGGAGTGGTTTGTATAATGGGCCAACGACCCGCAAAGCCAGTTTTGCACCTGGATGCCAAGTTGAAAATCTATCCTCATTGAATTTTGCCTTTCAAAGTTTGTAGACTGTGAGAGGATGGGAGACCAGGGAGGTAAGCAGGTCGGTGATCATTCCGGACTAGCTCCCAGGATGTGGGTCACTCTGGCAAGGATACATTGATTGTCCATCCCCAGTCGCCCTGAAGCGATTCTCTATTAGGCCTGAGCGGCAAGCTTAGCCATTTCAGAGGATGTTCTGAACCAACCACTGGAGAGACACATGTAGGGCTATATTGGGTAGGGGTGGCCTGAAGGATATTGGTTAACCTGTCCGGTTTTTGCAACAAAGCAAGAGCGTTCATGATTTATTTTTCCTGAGCTTCTTCATAAATCACCACATTTATTGGATTCAGTCCAGTGCAATAACCACAATACAATTTTGCCTTCATTCAACACAGGGAGGGCATATGAAACACAAATAATGTGTAGGATATGAGAAACAATAGCATCAATAAATTAAGGCCAAGGAAGTGTGTGAGGAAGTACTGGCTTGGAGACTAGAGGTGAGGATTATCCATCAGATAGCAGACATTTTCCTACATAACAGTGTAGCCTTGAGTTTAATCATGCTTTGCAACATGCTTCAGGATTTTATTGATCTGGAAAAGAATATTGAGGCTGTCTAATAAAGACGGAGATAGCTTCTGAATGCGCATATATGGATTCATAGGATCACAGAATGGTAGAGCACAGAAGGAGGCCGTTCAACCCATCATGCTCATGCTAGCTCTTTGGTGGAGCTATCCAACTAATTCCTACTCTTTCCCCCTTTTCCCTCTAATAGTTTTCTCCTTTAAACATTTATCCAATTCTCCTTTGAATGTTACTACTGAATCTGCTTCCACCACCCTTTAGAGCCGTGTTTTCCAGATCACAACTCACTGTTTAAAAAAATGTTTCCGTGTGTTATCATTGGTTGTCAATGTACATCAGTGAACACAGCGGTAAAGTGTGGATGCGACTTGGTGCGAGTCAGGACACATAATTAAAAACAAAATCCTTTCCAGGCCAAATAGGTAGATGTCCCAACATGTTACATGGGTTGTTAATAGGGAAGTATAACTGCATCATAAACCATGGACATGGACAGGCAAAAGGATCATTACATTTGATCTTTACAAATATCCAGTCTCACTGTCAGTAATGTAAAATATTAATATGAGTTACAGTTATATTTTACACTCCTGTACTAGAAGGGAAAGGATGAGAGGAAAGTAATTTGTTGTTTAAGAACATACAAATTATCAGAGGAATATGTTGGTTAGAAAAGATTAGATTGGGGCACTATATAGTTCATACACAGCTTTTACATGGGTACCTGCAAGTTGAAGGGAGGTCTTATGGTGCAATGGTAATGGTGCAATGGTCTTATGGTAGCGTCTGTACCTCTGGGCCAGAAGCTCCAGGTTCAAGTCCCACTTCGGGACTTGATGACCACAGAAGGTGTGTTCATAATATGTCCTAACAGGTTGATTATCCGCCTTTAATCCTTCCAATACACCTGATGGCAGGTGGTAAGGAGAGTTTCCTGGTTAGCCATACCGCAGAAGGCAATGGCAAACCACGGCAGTACTTTGCCAGCATAATCATGGACCAATTCAGTGGAAGTCTATGGTCACCAACACACCCTGAGGGCAGGGTACCTGAAGGAGGAGGATCTGCAAGTCACATTTCCTATATAATTTGGCTCAATAGTCAGAATGACTCAAACACCAATCATGGGTTTTAAAATCCTGTGGGGGTTCTCCTGGTTCCTACTATAAGAAGACCAGTGGGTAACCAACTCCCAGTGAAATAGACTGAATGAATGTTTCCACCCGCATACTCTATCTGTGAGTTCCACTAGAATTCCAGTGGAAATTGAAACGAACCCCTGTGGGAATTTCAAATAGAACATAAGAACAGGCGGCTGCCATTCAGCCTCTCTATCCTAACCCAACATTCAATTGGATCATGGCTGATGTTTATCTCAATTCCATTTGCTCGCCATGATACTGGAGGGTGAAGTGTCTCAGCAGGCTTCCCGCTTCCTAATGCCATGTGTCCTGATCAGTCACTGAGTGCCTTTGAACAAGGGATCGACTCTGGATGTGCTTTTCAGGCTCCCCATGTGGTGAATTCCCCACTGCTGCTGGTTGAATCCCTCCCTCTGAGCCGCTTTCCATTCTTACCCCCCCCACCATGCCCATTCACACCTGCACAAATCCCCATGCCCGTTCACAACTTCCCACTCCCTCATGCCTGTTCACACCTGCGCACCCCTCACACCCACCCACACTCCAGCATGGCACTTCTCACCCTCCTGCTCCATACCACCTTTCCCAGTCCATGGCCCCTGAAGCATCTCTCTTTTCCCTACCACCTCCAACCTCTCCCACCACCTTCCATGCCTCCACACCCACCCGACCTCTTCATTCTTCTCCTCCCGCGTAACCCTCCCCACAACCCAGCACAGGCCATTGCTGCCCAACAGTACCTCATGCAGCTGTCCGCTTGCAGCGATAAGATCCACCTCCTGCAGCAAGAGGATCCACGTGGTAGATGTCCCACCCACCCACTGCTGCACGTGGTGTTCCAGGGTCCATGGTCGCTGGGGGACTCCATAGAACCATAGAACACTACAGCACCGAAAAACAGCCATTCGGCCCTTCTAGTCTGTGCCAAAATATTATTCCACTAGTCCCATTGACCTGCACCCAGTCCATAACCCTCCAGACCTCTCCCATCCATGTATCTATCCAATTTATTCTTAAAACTTAAGAGTGAGCCCACATTTACCACGTCAGATGGCAGCTCATTCCACACTCTCACCACTCTCTGAGTGAAGAAGTTCCCCCTAATGTTCCCCCTAAACCTTTCCCCTTTCACCCTAAAGCCATGTCCTCTCGTGTTTATCTCTCCTAATCTAAGTGGAAAGAGCCTACTCGCATTTACTCCTGTCTATACCCCTCATAATTTTGTAAACTTCTATCAAATCTCCCCTCATTCTTCTACGCTCCAAGGAATAAAGTCCTAACCTGTTTAATCTTTCTCTGTAACACTTTTCGATCTCCGCAGGCTGCCCAGGCCTTCTGAACAGGGGAGTCCCGACCTCTCAACACCACATTGGTTTTAACATGCTCTGGACCGGCATGAAATCCCACTGGTGCTGCGGATGATTGGACAGGGAGGGAAATTCCAGTCAGGCTTTCATCTGCATCCCATTAACGGATGCAAAACAGTTTCACACCTTCCTCTGGCGGGAATGGCGACCCGCCATGATGGGCGGAAACGCACATTCTCACTGTCATTTCACGATGGCGGGAAACCGATTTTTCAGCTCCCACCACATTGCCCACAGACACCCCCACCTGACATAAAACCTGCTTTGGGGTGGGGTGTGTGGGGGTCCATGATGTTGGGGGGGAACTGGAAAATTCTGCCCTTTTTTACCAAGGAATATACGGCCTCCTTTTTCCTTCCTGACAAAATTTATTACCTTGCACTTACCTATATTAAAATTCATTAGGGAACTGCATGTGCAGTCCACACGTTTATTAATATCTTTCTGTATTTTGCTGTAGCCCTCCTCTGCATTAACTCCATTCCACAATTTGGAGTCACCTGCAACTTTTGAAATTGTGCTGCCTATTCCTGAGTCAAAATTGTTTATTTAAATGGTGATTTGTCTTTCTTAGATCCAAATTGGGTGACTTCAAACTACCTACATTGAACTTCCACAGTATTGCCCACTCACTTAATCCATCTATCTCCATTTCTAATTTCCTGCTTATATCTATGACAATTTACTGTGGTTTTCAAATTGGTGTCATCTACAAACTTGGATAAACAGTAATTCATGCAAGTCGTTGATGTATTAGTGGTGATATGTAGATCCTATTACAGATCTCTGGGGATCACCAGTACATTACATCTCACCAACCAGAGTATCCTTAAACTCTAGGGCCGGAATTTTATGCCAATGGGATTTTATGGTCCCACCGAAGTCAATGGACTTTCTCCACATTTTACCACCCCACCCCCGCCCTTACAGAGCTGTAAAATTCCACCCTGTGTCATACTCCCTCCCAATTACCAACCCAAGTTGCAAAGCTACCGTCATAAGAACATAAGAACACAAGAAATAGGAGCAGGAGTAGGCCATTCAGCCCCTCAAACCTGCCCCGCCATTCAATAAGACCATGGTTGATCTGCCCCAGGCCTCAACTCCTCTTTCGTGACAGCTCCCCACAGCCCTCAACTCCCCGATATTTTAAAAATCTACCTACCTCCTCTTTAAATACTTTCGGTGATCTAGCCTCCACAATTCTCTGGGGTAGAGTATCCTAGACATTCACCACCCTCTGAGAGAAGAAATTCCTTCGCATCTCAGCTTTAAATAAGTGCCCCCCTATTCTGTAACTGTGCCCCTAGTTTGAGATTTCCCCACTAGTGGAAACATCTCAACATCTACCCTGTCAAAACCCCTCAGAATCTTGTACGTTTCAATAAGATCACCCCTCATTCTTCTAAACTGTAATGAATAAAGGCCTAGCCTGCTTAGCCGTTCTTGATAAGTCAACCTCTTCATCCCAGGAATCAGCCTAGTGAATCTCTTTTGAACTGCCTCCAATGCCAGTATATCCTTTCTTAAATACGGGGACCAAAACTGTACACAGTACTCCAAGTGTGGCCTCACCAACACCCTATACAGTTGGAACAAGACACCCCAATTTTTAAACTCCAACCCCCTAGCAATAAAGGCCAAAATTCCATTTGCCTTCTTAATTACTTGCTGCACCTGCATGCTAACCTTTTGTGTTTCATGCACAAGAACACCCTCTGTGCTGCACTTTTTTGCATTCTCTCTCCATTTAAATAATAGTCTGCCTTTTGATTCTTCCTACCAAACTGCATGACCTCATAGTAGTCCCTTGTGTTTTCATTTTTTTTAGTGTATCTCTTGCGAACCTTATCAAATGCCTTTTGAAGTCCACATACATAACATGCACCGGCTCTTCACCACCCATTGTCTTAACAACTACCTCAAAAAAAAATTCAACCAGATTAGTCAGGCATAATTAACCCTTCACTATCCCCTGCTGACTCTCTTTGATCAGATGTTTCAAGCTGCTCGTTTGATCAAAAAAACTGTGTCTTTTTAATTCCATGAGAAATCTTAATGGTGAAGTCACAGGGCAAAATGACCTGAACCAATCAAGAGTAAAATTTATTGCTTGAAGCACTGAGGTCTGCCGAGTGTTGCAAACAATGAGACATTTTTACATGAAGCACCAACATGAAGCATGGCAAACAGCTCAATACAAATTTTCAGTAACATGTACTTTCCACTAAAGTTTCTTGTTCCACCACCCACTGTTTGTATAAATTATTTGATATACCTCTGTAAGGTAATTTTTCAGTCGTCCCTTCTCAAAGTTGCGCAGCCCAAGTTTCTCCAGTCCTTCCTCGTAACTTGCTTCGTTGACTTGACTCATGCTCTTCTCTGCGTCGCCTCCAAAGGTTTGAATGCCTCCCCTGTGTTTCCGTGGCCAGAGCTGGAGAGAGTCCCCTATATGTGACTTGACCTGGGTAATGCACAATTTAGGCATGGACTCTAATCTTTTGGCTCATTTAACATTCAATTTTCCTCCTGCAGAATGATTATATACATGGAGTGCCAAATCAATTCTTAGATCGATTACAGCTTCACCAGATGCTGTTATACCAACCGCTCACTAGTGTGCCGTACGTATGCCACCCTGTTTCTTGCAGGGCTTGGCGTTTATCCATACTCTTGTGGTGATTTGCATACTCAATACCATAATTTCACCTAGGTACAAACTTTAACTTATTCACCATGTAGCTCTCAGCCTGCCTTCTCAGACTTAGCTGACCCACTGGCCCAAGGACTATTTGTCAAATTGGCCAGCTTGCATTGAGCTCCTGGCTACCCTGTGCTAATAAGTCCAGTCTTTGGTAACTGGCAGTGATATGTCCAAAAATAGCATTGTGTTTACCAGGTGGAACAGTGTGTCCTACTGTGAATGTGTGGTACTTTTCATTTTTAATATGCATGAGGAGCATTAGGTCATATGAAGCAAAACAAAACAAGCTCTGAATGACTGGGCCAGCAACAGGCTAATTCAGGTTGCTTTGCATTTATAGTTTGGCTCCTATCGACCCAGTTAGCTACGAAATTTGGCTAAAATCTAATGAAGTGTTTTACATCAGTGACAATACATAGAATATACAGCGCAAAGACAGACCATATGGCCCAACTCGTCCAAGCTTCTTCCCACCCCTCTTCATCTGATTCTAATCAATGTATAATGTGGTGCCACACATATGTACAATATTATCAACTGGGTTTTGATATTTACACAGAGCTTACTATAGGTTTTTTTCTTTTCGTAGATGGTGCCAAGGCCAGGTGTCCCACCTCTGCCCGGTTTTCAAGAGATGGGCAGCCAAGGGGGATCGACAACCTGCTCCACAGAGGCAAGAAGCCAATCAACCTGATTAAAGATCGAATCAAGAGCCAATATTGCATGCCAACAGAACTTTCCTGGCATCGCACAGGTCCCCCTGCTGAGTCTGGACCCCCCTCAAATATTTGAAGACAGCCCCTTGCCAGGAGGTCAGAGGGCCTTCGAAACCTGTTCTTGGTGCTAGGGTTGCCAACCTTCCAAATTTCCAGGAATTGAAGATCAATCTCCAATCCTGGAGAAAAATCGTTGGGATATTAAAATGGTTGTTTTTTTAATGGCATTTTCATTGAGCTTTCCTCTTTACCAGATATAAAAATATTGTAAATGTGAAAAAAGGCCGTATGGCTAACAATCAATCATCATTCAATTGCTTTCCAATTAGCATAGGAAGGCAATGCATCACAAGGATGGGCGTGTTGACTGACAAATGGCTGGAGGGTTGGGGCAGGTCATGTGATGAAATCTCCAAGAATACATTTAATTGCAGTTCGCAACCCTACTTGGTGCCCGTATGATGGAGCGCCAGCATTGAAATGGCCACAGCCCCCACACTAATGGCGCAAACAGCTCTGGAACTTGGAAACATTCTGCAGCCTTTCAAGAGCACCTCCCATCGGAGATGACCTCGCGCGCACATTCTGCCTCAGAAGTGCCACTTCTTCCAGTGGAGCTTCCAGTCAGAAAAGCCTGCAGGCCATCCCATCGGACCTCCCAAGTTCCTGTTCTGCCCACTGTCCTTAATCGGACATCGAACGGGGTCAATGCCCAAAAATTTTATAATGCAGGAGATTCCACCCATTGATCCAATTTTTGACACCACACTTTAGAAAGGATGTGAAGGTGTTAGAGAGGATGCAGAAAGGATTCACAAGAGTGGTTTCAAGGACGAGGGACTTCAGTTACGTGGATACATTGGAGAAGATGGGGTGGGGGGGATGGAGTTTCTCCTTTGAGAAGAAAAGGTTTAGAAGAGATTTGATAGATGTGTTCAAACTCACGAAGGGTCTGCTCAGAGTAGGTAGGAAGAAACTGTTCCCATTAGCAGAAGGGCCAAGAAGAGGACACTGATGTGAGGTGAATGACGAGAGAACCAAAGGCGAGTTGAGGAAAATCTTTTTTACGCAGCATGTGTATAGGATCTGGAATGCACTTTCTGAGAGAGTGGTGACGGCAGGTCCTTTCATGGCTTTCAATCAACAATTGGATAATTATCTGAAGGGAAAAAATTGTGTAGGGCTATGGCGGAAGGGTATAGAAATGGGACTAGCTAAGTTGCTCTTTTGGTGAACTGGATGGACATGATGGGCCTAATGGCCTCCTTCTGTGCAGTAATCATTCCAAGACTCTATGAAAAGCTGTTTTTGAAGGTGTTTTGAATCCAGAAACTTGGAAAACAGTGGGTTAAACTGAAGAGAAAGAGATGATTTCATGTATTTTCACAGCCTAGTGTAATTTGCTATTCATGTACCCTGGTAATGTCCTCAACTAGGACTAATGCTTTGTCTGCCAAGATTAAGATCTATAATTTTACTCCGAACTTAAGCTTGAAGCAGCAAGAACATCTTTCAGAGTAGAATGAGAAATCAGGTCTGATTACTTAAGTGCAACATTTCGGTGCCTGTAATGATGGAAATTCAACTTGCTAACTTATTCAGCTGCATAGATGCATTTTGCATGGAGTTCATCTAACTTGTTCATTTCTGTTCAGTGCACTGATTGGAGGTGAATTCATCTTTAATTTATTACTGGTGGATCTGCTGTGTTGTTGGTTACAGTGAGGATGATATTAACCCTGCCCTCTCACCAGAGAACAGTTAAAAACCATCCAGTTTATATAGCTGCCTAAATGCCATCACGATCCTGATTTTAACCTACTCTCCTGGGGAGAAGGCCAGCCACCCAGAGCCAATGGGATCGTCCTTTATGACAATGTTTGAAACGCAGGTCCCATTAAGAGTAAACCCCAGGACAAGCTTCAGCATCAATTGTTGCTCATTGAAGACTGTACTTAAGAGCTGGGTTTCTCCCCAGTGAAGGGATTTCTGCTTCTGGACAAGGGGTGGGTCCAGAAGGGAAGAGTGTAAGCTGGTATTTGTACTGAACTACAGTTTAACAATAAAATAGCTGTGATTCTCGGAATGTCTTCTGCTGCTGGATTCAGTAAAGGATATCCACCTATTAAAGCACTTTACACGTGTATGTCAGGGTCCTGATGAAGTCATCGGTGACCGACTGCAATTTTAACTTGAGCCTGGTCCGCCTCAAGTTGAAACAGGTTGGAACAGGGTCATCCCCAGGAGAAACCAATAAAAGTCAGGAAGATGAATTACTCCACTCCTTATCCCCGTCACGTTGACTCCATTGGGCTGAGAAAATTCTCCAGCCTTTCGTAATTCAGGTTTCGGCGAGTAAATCTTCTCTGCACTGCCTTCCAATGCTTGAATATCTTGCTGACCAGAACTGTAACGTACTGAGTGTCGAAGATTTGGTCTGCCCAGTACTGGACTCAGAAATCTGGACACAGAACTGAAGATATCCTCTGGCCAAAACTTCCTCTGACTTTTATTCTGATCTTTTGATTATATATTTCATTTTTGTTTCATTTGTCCTGGGACATGGGATCATTTTTGGTTACTCAACAGGCCCCCGAGAGCATTAAAATGGTAAAACTCAAGTTCACCTGAAGTGCTAATCAGGCATTAGTGGATCTGTTTCCCATTACACCCACTGTCCAATTTCCCTTTCCATTACTGTAGCACCTTCCTCCCTGCGTAATTTGAATTTCACCTGCTAAGAGTCAACCACTTACCTTGGGACTTAATTCACGTGTAGCCTGGACAATTCATTCAGTTGGATTTTTACAACAAATGAACAGCTTTCATGCCAACTTTCTGATTCTAGCTGACAAATCAATGAATTCCATTTCAAAGATGCTATAGTGTGATTTAAATGCATGACCTCTTGGTTTCTAGTCCAGTCCTACTAACCAAGAGATTTCTACAGACTTTTCATTGTTTGGAAATGTTGAGCATCAAATATGCTAAACTCCTAAATCTAATCCAACATTGTCCCGGTCACACATCACCCGTGTGCTTGCTATCCTACTCTGGCTGCCAGAATGGCAACACTTCGATTTTAAAATTCTCATCGGGAATACGAAATGGTGAGGATGGTGACAGCCTTATTAAGTAATAACACCACTGATAAACCCTGGTATAGTGGTTAGCCTCTTACAGGACCACAGAATTGTTACAGTGCAGGAGGAGGCCATTCGGCCCATCATGTCTGCACCAGCGCTCCAAATCAGAAATTCACTTAGTGACATACTCCTGCCTTCTCCCCATGACACTGCACATTCTTCCTCTTCAAATAATGGTCTAATTCCCTTATGAATGTCTCAGTTGAACCTGCCTCCACTGTACTCTCAGGCGGTGCATTTCTGACCCTAATCACTCATTGCATGATTTTTTTTCGCACATATTGCTTTTGCCTCCTTTATAAATTACTTTAAATCTGTGCCCACACATTCTCGATCCTTTCACGAGTGGGGATAGTTTCTCCTTACCTATGGTGTCTAGACCCTTCATGGTTTTGAATGCCTTACCTCTGAGTCACAACATTGTGGATTCAGATCCCACTCCGTAAAATTGAAACCATAATCAATAAAAAAGGTGGACAACAAACCATAACAAGGTGGACACTCCTGTGCAGTTTAGAAGCAGTACTAGGAGAGTGCTGGACTGTCAGAGGTGCCATCTCCTGAATAAAGCATTAAATGGAGTCTCACTTGCCATGATCCCATGACATTACTTTGAAGACGACCAAAGGAATTGTCCATGAAGCCTTTGACAACATTTAACTCTAACCTGCACCATCAAAACAGATCATCATCTCATTATCTCATGTGTGCTAATTGGCGGATATGTGTCCAAATGCCATCAGGAACTACACTTCAAAAGTACCTGATTTGCTATAAAGAGCTTTGGGATGTCTTGAAGCTCGACAGTACCTGGAAATTTTTCTTTCCCTCTTTCACTCCCTCTGGTAGAAAACTGGAGGAGCAGAAAACCTCTTCTCTGTCATGAGTTATGGCTGTGACTTGATGATAGGTTGTAAAGCAGTTTACATCATCCTACCTTGTGCCTCTGAACATTAATCAACTATTTTCCAACAGGAAAATTTCATATAGCACCGTTTTGAAACTCCTTGGAGCACACTTAAATGTGATGCTCACAATGCTTTATAAATTAGATGAAAGCACCATTTGATGGAAGTATTCCCACAGAGTTGTCAACGAGACCGAGAGAGAAAGTTAATCTGTCGTTTATCATGTACAAAACTGTCCCTACTATTTGCTGATAATTTTTTCATGCTAATTTGGTCAAGGAACCAGAGGGAAAATGAGAGATTTTTTACTTTATGTTGTGAATTGTTGTGATCTGGGATGCACTGTGGTGGAAGCAAATTCAAAAATAACTTTAAAAAGCATTAGATCTGGAAAATAAAAAGAAAATTACAGGGTTATGGGGAAAAATTAGGGTGGGTGAGATTAACCAGATTGCTCTGTCAAAGAGCTGGCATAGGCACAACGGGCCAAATGACTTCATTCTCTGCTGTAAGACTCCGTGGTCTGTCACGAAAGTATAATAATTCTCATAATATTATTGTGACTTATTGTAAAAGTAGGTTAATAGTGGGGTTTGGGTTGTTTTTCTGTGTGTGTAGGATTTAATGGAATTGGAGACAGCTGGTCTGGAGGCTTTGACTCATCAAGAGAAGCTCGGTTTGAAATGCTAAATACACAAATATGGCTGAAGTCTTAGAATGTAAGGTGAGGAGACTTTGCATTTGAGATAAATCAAGGCATAAGAACATAAGAACATAGGAAATAGGAACAGAGTAGACCTTTTGGCCCCTTGAGCCTGCTTTGCCATTCAATAAAATCATGGCTGATCTTCTTGTGTTTTGATTTCCACATTCCCATCTAACCCTGATAACCTTTGATTCCATTGACTAACAAGAATCTATCTACCTCTGCCTTAAAAATATTCAATGATCCTGCCTCCACCACCTTCTCAGGCAGAGAATTCCAAAGTCGCTCAACCCTCTGAGAGAAATAATTTCTTCTCATCTCTGTCCTAAAAGGGCGTCCCCTAATTTTAAAACAGTGCCCCCGAGTTCTGGATTCACCCACAAGAGGAAACATCTTTTCAACGTCTATCTTTTCAAGGCCGTTCAGGATCTTGTATACTTCAATCAAATCACCCCTCACTCTTCTAAACTCCAGTGGAAACAAACCCAACCTGTCCAACCTTTCCTCATAAGACAACCCACTCATTCCAGGTATCAATTTAGTGAACCTCCTTTGAACCGCCTCCAATGCATTTACATCCTTCTTTTAATAAGAAGACCAAAACTGCACACAGTATTTGGGGTGTGGTGTCACCAATGCCCTGTATTACTGAAGCATTACTCTTATGTTCAATCCCTCTCGTAATAAAGGATAGCATTCCATTAGCCTTCTTAATTACTTGCTGTACCTGCAAACTAACTTTCTGTGACTCATGTACTAAACATCTAGATCCCTCTGCACCCCAGAAATATGCAGCCGTTCTCCATTTAAGTAATACTCTGCTCTTTTGTTCTTTCTGCCAAAGTGAACAACTTCACATTTTCCTACATTAAACTCCATTTACCAGATCTTTGCCCACTCATTCAACCTATCTATATCCATCTGCAACCTCCTCATGTCCTCTTCACAATATACTTTCCTACCTATCTTTGTGTCATCTGTAAATTTAGCTACGATGTCTTCACTCACCTTGTCAAAGTCATTGATGTAAATCATAAAAATTTGAGGCCCCAGTTCAGACCCTTGTGGGACTCCGCCCGTCACATCTTGCCAATCAGAAAAAGACTCATTTATGTAAAATCTCTGCTTTCTGCCAGCCAGCCAATCTTCTATCCATGCTAATATGTTACCCCCGACACCATGCGCTTTTATTTTCCATCATAATCTTTGATGTGGCACCTTAACAAATTCCATCTGGAAATCCAAGTGCACTACATCTACAGGATCCCCTTTATCCACTGCACATGTTACTCCTTCAAAAAAAACTCCAATAAATTGGTTAAAAATGATTTTCTTTTCACAAAACCATGCTGACTCTTCCCTATTGCCTTGAGCTCTTCTAGGGTGTTTTTCAGTCCATTGTGGAGTTTCACATGGAGCTGGTGTACGTGGTTACTGCCTTTGTCCCTTCTGACATGATGTGCTTGGCCAGTTCCCCAGGCAGCAGCAGGTGCACGGCGGTCTGGATCTCCTGGGAGCTGATGGTGCTGCGCTTGTTGTAATGGGCCAGGTGGGAAACCTCACCCGCGATGCGCTCGAAAATAGCGTTCACAAACGAGTTCGTGACGCTCACGGCCTTGGGGTGTCAGGGTGAACCTGCTTCATCACTCTGTAGATGTAGATGGAGGAACTCTCCTTCCTCAACCTTCGCTGCTTCTTGCCGCCCTTTGCTGATGGTATCTTTAAGGCTTTCTTGGCTTCCTTATTGGGAGCTGGTTTCTTCTCATCAACCATCTTCAATTTCAGACACAGAAATGCCCAGCTATAACCTCCTTAATGATCGATTCTAATAACTTCCCCAGGACAGACGTCAAGCTAACTGGCCTATAGTTTACTGTTTCTGCCTCCCTCCCTTCTTGAATAGAGGGGTTATATTTGCTACTTTCCAATCTGATGGAACCTTTCCAGAAGCTAACAAATTTTGGAAAATTAACACCAGCACATTGACTACCTCATTAGCCACCTCTTTTAAGAGCCTAGGATGCAGTTCATCAGGACCCGGAGACTTGTCAGCCTGTAGCTCCATTAATTTGCTCAATACCGTTACCCTAGTGATTTACCAAGTCCCTTTCTCCCGTTCACCACCTGATTTGTAGCCATTACGGGAATGTTTTTTCTATCCTCTATAGTGAACACAGAAGCAAAATATTTGTTCATTTCTTCTGCCATTTCCTTATTATCTACTGTTAACTCCCCACTGTCACTCTTTCAAGGAACAACACTCACTTTACTTACTCTTTTCCTTTTTAAATACCTGTAAAAACTCTTGCTATCTGTTTTTAAATTTCTAGCGAGCTTCCTCTCATACTCTAATTTCTTTTTCCTGATTAATCTTTTAGTCATTCTCTGCCGTTCTTTATATTCTGTCCAATCAACTGTCCTGCCACTCATCTTTGTGGAGTTGTATGCTTTTTCCTTAAGTTTGATACTTTCTTTAACATCTTTCGTTAACCACAGATGGTGGATCCTCCCCTTAGATTTTTTCTTTATAGTAGGAATGTACTTATTCTGAATACTCTGAAATATCCCCTTAAATGTCTGCCACTGCTTCTCTATTGATCAATCCTCTAGCCTGCTTTCCAGTTCACTTCAGCTAGCTCAGCTTTCATCCCCACATAGTTGCCCTTATTTAAGTTTAAGATACTAGTCTTAGACCCGCTCTTCTCCTTTTCAAACTGTGTGTAAAATTCAATCATATTGTGGTCGCTGTTACCTAGGGGTGTCTTTACTCTGAAGTCATTAATTAATCCTGAAATGTTACACATTACCAAGGGGAGAATTTTCTCCCCGTTAGGGGAGATGGACAGGAGTGGGCGTGGGTGGGCACGAAGCCAATCGCCGCCTGTGGGTGGGCCAATTAAGGCCCGCCCAGCGTGACGCGCACCCTGAACCGCTGAGTGCTCCCTGTGCGGACGGCGGGAGTAGGCTCAGTCAGGGCTTGCACTCTTTCGCGCATGCGCGTGAATGAGCGCAGAAATCTCCCTGAGGCAAAGAGCTGCCTCAGGGAGATGAGTTTTATTTTTGAAAATTTTAATAAAGAAAAAAAATAATTTTAAGACTTGTCCCCTCATGTGACAGTGTCATATGAGCTGGGACATGTCAATGAATTTTATTATAAATTTTTATTAAAAACTTAAAAAACCTTCATGAAACCTCATCCTGCCCGTGGATGAGGTTTCATGATAAGTGCGAAGGCCGCCTGGGCTCTTCACCTGCCCGCCTGATTGGACGGGCAGCTCAGTTAATTACTTTAATTCCTAATTAAATGGCCTCAATAGGCGTTTGACAGTTCAGCGGGCGCACAGCCAACTCCAGCGCGCCCACGCCGAACTCAAGATCTGAATGACGCGCAGTGCCGTCGGGACACACACCCGATGTCACCGCGCATCATTTTACGCCCCCGCTCGCCAACCCAAAAATTCTGCCCCAGGTCTAATATAACCTGCTCTCTGGTTGGTTCCAGGACATGCTGCTCTAAGAAACGATCTCGAAAGCATTCTAAGAACTCTTCATCCAGGCTACCACTGCCAATCTGATTTTTCCAGTTTATGTGTAGATTAAAATCACCCATGATTCTTGCTGTCCCTTTATCACAAGCACACAATATTTTGTCTTGAATACTTTGTCCTATTCTGTGGCTAATGTTAGGGGCCTATAGGCTATTTCCACTAATGACTTATTTCCCCTACTATTCCTCATTTCCACCCAAACTGATTCTACAGCCTGATCTCCTGAACCAAGATCATCTCTAACTATTGCATCAATGCCCTCTTTGATTAACAGTGCTACCCCTGCACCTTTACTTAGCTTCCTATTAGACCTTAAGACATAGGAGCAGAAATTAGGCCATTCAATCATGGCTGATAAGTTTCTCAACCCTATTCTCCCGCCTTCTCCCCGTAACCTTTGATCCCCTTACCAATCAAGAACCTATCTATCTCGGTCTTAAATACACTCAATGACCTGGCCTCCACAGCCTTCTGTGGCAATGAATTCCATAGATTCACCACTCTCTGGCTAAAGAAGTTTCTCCTCATCTCTGTTCTAAAAGGTCTTCCCTTTACTCTGAGGCTGTGCCCTCGGGTCCTAGTCTCTCCTACTAATGGAAACATCTTCCCCACATCCACTCTATCCAGGCCTTTCAGTATTCTGTAAGTTTCAATCAGATCCCCCCTCATCCTTCTAAACTCCATTGAGTATAGACCCAGAGTCCTCAAACGTTCCTCATATGTTAAGCCTTTCATTCCTGGGATCATTCTCGTGAACCTCCTCTGGACCCTCTACAGGGCCAGCACATCCTTCCTGAGATACGGGGCCCAAAATTGCTCACAATATTCTAAATGTAGTCTGACCAGAGCCTTATAAAGCCTCAGCAGCACATCCCTGCTTTTATATTCTAGTCCTCTCGAAATAAATGCCAACATTGCATTTGCCTTCCTAACTACCAACTCAACCTGCAAGTTAACCTTAAGAGAATCCTGGACTGGGACTCCCAAGTCCCTTTGCACTCCAGATTTCTGAATTCTCTCCCCATTTAGAAAATAGTCTATGCCTCTATTCTTCCTACCAAAGTGCATGACCTCACACTTCCCCACGTTGTATTCCATCTGCCACTTCTTTGCCCATTCTCCTAACCTGTCCAAATCCTTCTGCAGCCTCCCCGCCTCTTCAATACTACCTGTCACTCCACCTATCTTTGTATCATCTGCAAACTTAGCCAGGATGCCCTCAGTTCCCTCATCTAGATCATTAATGTATAAAGTGAAAAGTTGTGGTCCCAACACTGACCCCTGCGGAACTCCACTAGTCACCGGCCGGCATCCTGAGAAGGACCCCCTTATCCCCACTCTCTGCCTCCTGCCAGACAGCCAATCTTCTATCCATGCTAGTACCTTGCCTCTAACACCATGGGCTCTTATCTTACTGAGCAGCCCTTGCTGTGCGACACCTTGTGAAAGGCCTTCTGGAAGTCCAAGTAGATAACATCCATTCGCTCTCCTTTGTCTAACCTACTCGTTACCTCTTCAAAGAATTCTAACAGATTTGTCAGGCATGACCTCCCCTTGATGAAACCAATGCCTCCGTGCTTTAGGGCAACCTTGATCATATCCTAATACCTTTTCCTTTGGCCGCCCTTTGTGCATTAGCCAATGGAGAGCTGCGAGAAGAGAACTTGCTGAGGGAGACGGTTTTCAGCCATCTGGACGCAATGGCCTGTCCATCGGAGTTGGCTCCACAAGAGCAGGGTTTCAAGGCTGGTAGACGCAGCTTCATGGAGGATGCTTGCATTAGTCTGGTGGTCCTCCCATTTGATCTCCAGGATTCGACGCAAGCACCACTCTACCATTCAATAAGATCGTGGCTAATTATATACCTTAATCTTTCTGCATGTTCTCCATATCCCTTAGTATCCAAAAATCTATCGATCTCTGACTTCAATATACTCAACAACTGAGTATCCACAGATCTCCAGGCTAAACAATTCCAAGGATTCACCCTTTGAGTGAAGAAATTTCAGCCCAAAATGACTATCTCTTCATTCTGAGACTTACCAACAAACAGTAAACAGATAGCAGACCAGTGCACCTATCAGAGACAGGAATGGCATCAGAAAAATCCAACCCAAAGGGCAAAATCTCCCTTTGCTGGACACTTCATCATGTGTGTCAAAATCTCACTTAAAATTTGATTTTCCTGCATGAATCTGATGGCCCGAATAGCCTCCTCCTGTGCTGTAATGACCTTATGGATAAGCGAATGGTGTGCTTGGGAGAAGTCTTCTATGTTTCTTTCCAATCCTTTCTATCACTTGGACTAACAGAGAGGCAATGTAAATTCAGGGTTTCAACCCAACAGCACATGGCAAACAAGGAGATAAAAACAAAAAGCTAAAAGCTACTGCGGATGCTGGAAATCCAAAACAAAAACAGAATTACCTGGAAAAACTCAGCAGGTCTGGCAGCATCGGTGGAGAAGAAATCAGTTAACGTTTCGAGTCTTCATGACCCTTCGGCAGAACTGAAGCATAGTTAGGAGAAAGATGAAATATAAGCTGGTTTAAGGTGGGGGGGCAGGGGGAGAGAGAGAAGTTGAGGGTGTGGTGATTGTGGAGATAAGCAAGCAGTGATAGGAGCAGATAATCAAAAGATGTTACAGACAAAATGATCAAAGAGGTGTTGAAGTTGGTGATATTTGTCTAAGAAAAGTGCTAATTAAGAATGGAAGACAGGGCACTCAAGGTACAGCTCTAGTGGGGGTGGGGTGGACAGACTAACAAAGTTTTAGTTTTAGATTTAAAAATAATGGAAATAGGTGGGAAAAGAAAAATCTATATAAATTATTGGAAAAAAAAAGGGAGGGGGGAGAAACGGGGTGGGGATGGGGGGAGGGGGTGGGGTGGAGTTTAAGATCTAAAGTTGTTGAATTCAATATTCAGCCCGGAAGGCTGTAAAGTGCCTAGTCGGAAGATGAGGTGCTGTTCCTCCAGTTTGCGTTGGGCTTCACTGGAACAATGCAGCAAGCCAAGGGCAGACATGTGGGCAAGAGAGCAGGGTGGAGTGTTAAAATGGCAAGCGACAGGGAGGTTTGGGTCTTTCTTGCGGACAGACCGCAGGTGTTCTGCAAAGCGGTCGCCCAGTTTGCGTTTGGTCTCTCCAGTGTAGAGGAGACCGCATTGGGAGCAACGAATGCAGTAGACTAAGTTAGGGGAAATGCAAGTGAAATGCTGCTTCACTTGAAAGGAGTGTTTGGGCCCTTGGACGGTGAGGAGAGAGGAAGTGAAGGGGCAGGTGTTGCATCTTCTGTGTGGGCATGGGGAGGTGCCATAGGTGGGGGTTGAGGAGTAGGGGGTGATGGAGGAGTGGACCAGGGTGTCCCGGAGGGAACGATCCCTACGGAATGCCGTCAGGGGGGTGAAGGGAAGATGTGTTTGGTGGTGGCATCATGCTGGAGTTGGCAGAAATGGCGGAGGATGATCCTTTGAATGCGGAGGCTGGTGGGGTGATAAGTGAGGACAAGGGGGACCCTATCATGTTTCTGGGAAGGAGGAGAAGGCGTGAGGGAGGATGCGCGGGATATGGGCCGGACACTGTTGAGGGCCCTGTCAACGACCGTGGGTGGAAAACCTCGGTTAAGGAAGAAGGAGGACATGTCAGAGGAGCTGTTTTTGAAGGTAGCATCATCAGAACAGATGCGACGGAGGCGAAGGAACTGAAAGAATGGGATGGAGTCCTTACAGGAAGCGGGGTGTGAGGAGCTGTAGTCGAGGTAGCTGTGGGAGTCGGTAGGCTTGTAATGGATATTGGTGGACAGTCTATCATCAGAAATTGAGACAGAGAGGTCAAGGAAGGGAAGAGAAGTGTCAAAGATGGACCATGTGAAAATGATGGAGGGGTGGAGATTGGAAGCAAAATTAATAAATTTTTCCAGGTCCCGATGAGAGCATGAAGCAGCACCGAAGTAATCATCGATGTACCGGAGAAAGAGTTGTGGGAGGGGGCCGGAGTAGGACTGGAACAAGGAATGTTCCACATACCCCATAAAGAGACAGCCATAGCTGGGGCCCATGCGGGTACCCATAGCCACACCTTTTATTTGGAAGAAGTGAGAGGAGTTAAAGGAGAAATTGTTCAGTGT
The DNA here is from genome assembly GCF_964194155.1 of Cetorhinus maximus. Taxonomy (NCBI): domain Eukaryota; kingdom Metazoa; phylum Chordata; class Chondrichthyes; order Lamniformes; family Cetorhinidae; genus Cetorhinus; species Cetorhinus maximus. Next base: position 88,011,939 of record NC_135897.1, on the reverse strand, counting down.
GAGAACAAGTTCAGCCAGACGGAGGAGAGTAGTGGTGGATGGGGATTGTTCGGGCTTCTGTTCAAGGAAGAAGCTAAGGGCCCTCAGACCATCCTGGTGGGGGATGGAGGTGTAGAGGGATTGGACATCCATGGTGAAGAGGAAGCGGTTGGGGCCAGGGAACTGGAAATTGTTGATGTGACGTAAGGTGTCAGAGGAATCACGGATGTAGGTGGGAAGGGACTGGACAAGGGGTGAGAGAAGGGAGTCAAGATAACGAGAAATGAGTTCCGTGGGGCAGGAACAGGCTGACACGATCGGTCTGCCAGGACAGTTCTGTTTGTGGATTTTGGGTAGGAGGTAGAAGCAGGTCGTCCGAGGTTGGGTGACTATCAAGTTGGAAGCTGTGGGACGAAGATCTCCAGAGGAGATGAGATCAGTGACAGTCCTGGAAACAATGGCTTGATGTTCTGTGGTGGGGTCATGGTCCAGGGAGAGGTAGGAGGAAGTGTCTGCGAGTTGACGCTCAGCCTCCGCGAGGTAGATGTCAATGCGCCAGACAACAACAGTACCACCCTTGTCAGCGGGTTTGATGACAATGTTGGGGTTGGACCTGAGAGAACGGAGTGCAGTGAGTTCAGAGAGAGACAGATTGGAATGGGTGAGAGGAGCAGAGAAATTGAGACGGCTAATGTCATGCCGACAGTTCTCACATGGCAAACAATGGTGGGCGTGATGACACACCTCTAGATATTACAAAAGTAGCATTTTTCCCTCAGCAGGAATCATCTGAAGGATTGTTGTGAAAGTTACTTACTACATACACACAGCCTTCAGACATCAACACTCAAAAGTTAAATTGATAACATCTGTGCTATTTTACAGTTTGGCTCGAAATTCTCTCATTGCTAATTAGACAAACAAGTATGGATAATACTTCCTTTGCGATTAGCATCAAGGGTGCATTTGCACACAATCCCCTGGATAACATATTTAAATCATTGTTTAACCTTCCTGTGGAAAAAGCTAGGTTAAATGACTCGGTTTACACAATTCATGATAGAATGTAAGGAGATTAAAAGACAGAAAGGACAGAAAAAAAACTTTAAATGAAGAATATATTTGCAAGGGCTTGCAAGAATATACCACAGAAACACTGACCATAATGTAAAAACAAACATTCATACACTAATAAGGTATAAACTAATAAATGTGAAATAAAGACTTGAAGATTAATGCTATCCTTTCACTTCGGTATGTTTTTTTAAGTCATAAATGGATTTACACGCCACCCAGAACATCCTCAAAATATTCCCCCCAGAAAACCTGGCATGTGTGCCAATGACAACATGCATTACAGTAATCCTGGGACTGAAACAATTCTTTGTCTGTCTCTCTCTACACAATAACCTGTAAAACAACCCAATGGTCTACAGTCAAAAGCAGTTGGTTTTTAAAAGAAAGTTCATTAGAATCAAGGTTTGAACTACGCGCAAAAAACAAGATCAAAAGTAAAATAAACAATGTTTTCAGACAGATTCTAAACTGGACTAAAAAAGTTAATATTGACTGCAAACATTCATTTTTTCTTAAACCACTTAAATTACATTACATATAAATGCATAAAAAAAGACAAGATTAGGCACCAAGGAGACTGTGGGCGGGTCCAAGGCTGACACCCCAGGGAGGGGGCACATGTCCAGGGTGGGGGGACATTGAGGGGGGGAAGACGCAGTACGTTCCTGGTGGGGGGTGGGGGGGGGGGCGAAGAGAATGAGAGAGAGAGAGAGGGGTGGGGGGGGCGCAGGAGGAAGCGTGAGGAGGGGCACCCTAGGGATGGTGGACGGGGGCAGGAGATGTGACAGGGGGGAGCGAAGAGATGAGATAGGGGAGGGGCGAAGAGATGAGACGGGGAGGGGCGAAGAGATGAGACGGGGAGGGGCGAAGAGATGAGATGGGGAGGGGCGAAGAGGTGAGACGGGGAGGGGCGAAGAGATGAGACGGGGGAGGGGCGAAGAGATGAGACGGGGAGGGACGAAGAGATGAGACGGGGGAGGGGTGAAGAAATGAGACGGGGGGGGGCGAAGAGATGAGATGGGGGAGGGGCGAAGAGATGAGACGGGGGGGGTGCATAAGAGATGAGACGGGGAGGGGCGAAGAGATGAGACGGGTGTTGCCGAAGAGATGAGAGGGGGTGGGTGCCGAAGAGGTACCTCCGGAGGGAGGGGGAGAAGCCACACTATTTTTGAATGTCATGTACTCTTCAATATTAAGGACCCAATCTTTGTCGTCCTGCAGCCACATCTCGGTAATTGCTGTCAGATCATATTTATTTACTTCAATTTGGGGCATCAATTCATTTACTTTGTTATGAATGCTACGTGCATTCAGATAGAGAGCCTTTGACAGTTTTGTCTTTTTGTTACCTTTGTAACACCTAGTCTTGACTGCTCATGTATTCTTAGGTTTTTTTCTCTCTGTCCCTTCCTGCCATTCTCTGATCCTCATTTTTCATAATACTATTTTGCTCTCCTGTTTTAGCTCTACGCCTTAGAATTGCTACCTCTACCCAAGCTTGATTCCTCACCTCACTTCTCCCGGTACTGATGCCAATATCCCACAAACTGGAACCCACTTCCCCCACATCAATCTTTGAGCCACGCATTCGTATCTCTAATCTTATTTGCCCTTTGCCAATTTGCACGTGGCTCGGGTAATAATCCAGAGATTACTATCTTTGAGGTTCTGCTTCTTAATTTGTTACCTAGCTCATCATACTCACTTTGCAGAACCTCTTTCCTAGTTCTACCTATGTCATTGGTACCTACATGGACCACGACAACTGGACCCTCCCCCTCCCACTGCAACTTCATCTCCAGCCCTGAGCAGATGTCCCGAATCCTGGCACTGGGCAGGCAACATAGCCATCTGGACTCTAGCTCTTTGCTGCGGAGAACAGTGTCAATCCTCACTATACTATCCCCTACTACCGCTACATTTTTTTTTGCTTCCCCCTCTCCTGAGCGGCTTCCTATACCACAGTGCCATGGCCAGCCAGCTTATCCACCTTGCAGACTTGGCTTTCATCCACACAAGTTGTGAGCACCTCAAATCTGTTTAACAATTGCAAAGCCTGAGTCTCCTCCCCTAATGCCTTGGCAGATTGAATTTCAAAGAGATGGTAGGACGTTTATACCGAGCCAGAGAAGCTAGGCCAAACAGAGTGGTTATTTTTCCCAAAAGTTATTGACAAATATTAATGCCATGAAAATATTTACATTATGAGAAAGGTAAAGCTTCAAAGACATATGGGAACAATGGAATTTACATTAAAAGGGAGAAACATGTATAAAGAAGAAAGAGGCTTTGTGTCAGGGAAGACGTTATAAGGTCTACCAGAAGTGTGAGAAGCCTCCAGTATTTTTGCATTAAGCCTGCTGTCTACAGAAACCGAAGCTGGGAAAAGCCACTTTGAATTCTACTGTCCAGGATATTGTGTTGATTGCCTGGATCTGTTTAAGCTCTTTTTTTTTTTAACTGTCGCTTTAACTGGGGTGTAACTGGAAGCCAGGTTAATTAAAGGTTTTAGGGTTTATTATAGTAGTAATTTGTAGATGTATATATGTGCTTGAATTTTTTTCTTTTGTTAATAAATGTTTAATTTAGTTTTCGAAAAAATCTCTGAAGTCTTGGTGGACTTATTACTTCTGAATTTAGAGTATGCAAATACTCTAAATAAATATAAGTTCCAAAACCGTTGTGATAGCATGATCAAGTTTCCCTCATGGATTTGATCCGCCTGGCAACACATCATCTACCGCATCATAACAAATTGTCATTTGCTTACTGAGGAGTCACACTTTCCCAAGCATTTACATGTTCCAATGTGTTGTGCTTTCAGTGACAGGCCATGAAGGAACATGTGTGATCACCATCCAGCGCAGTCGGCTATCAAGTCAACATGGTTTTACAAAAGTGAAATCCTGTTTGACAAATTTTTTAGCGTTTTTGAGCATGTAACTAATAGGGTAGATAAAGGGGAACCTGTAAATGTAGTATACCTGGATTTCCAAAAGGCATTCAATATGTTGCCACACAAAAAGCTATTAAGCAAGATGGGGCTCATGGATTTGGGCTAATATATTAGCAGGGATGGGGATTGTTTAACAAATAGAAAGCAGAGAGTGGGCATAAACAGAGCTTTTTCAAGTTGGCAGGCAGTGAACAATAGAGTGCCGCATGGATCAGTGCTAGGGCCTCAGCTATTTGCAATCCACATTAATGACTTGGATGAAGAGACAGAGTAATGTATCTAGGTTTGCTGATGATACCAAGCTAGGTGGAAAGGTAAGCTGTGGGGAGGATACAGAGAGGCTCCAAAGAGATACAGGCAGGTTTAGTGCTACAAGGTGGCGGCTAGAGTATAACTTAGGGAAATGTGAAGTTATTCACTTTGGTCGTAAGAATGGAAAAGCAGATTTTTTTTTTTAAAGGTGTGAAACTTGTATGTGTTGTTGTTCAAAGACACTGAGGTGTGCTTGTACGAGGAATGCAGAAAGTTAGCATGCAGGTGCAGCAAGCAGTTAGGAAGGCAAATGGCCTGTTGGCCTTGATTGCAAGAAGATTGGTGTATAGGAATAAAGAAGACTTGCCACAATTGTACAGGGTTTTGGTGAGACCACATCTGAAATACTGTACAGTTTTGGTCTCCACATTTAAGAAAGGATATGCTTGCATTGGAGGCAGTACAGTGAAGGTTCACTAGATTGGTTCCAGGGATGAGGGGGTTGTCCTCTGATGAGAGGCTGAGTAAATTGGGCCTATATTCTCTGGAGTTTAGAAGAATGAGAGGAGATCTCATTGAAACATACAAAATTCTGAAGGGAGGATGCTGAGAGATTGTTTCCCACTGGTCGGGGAACTTAAAACATGGGGACACGGTCTCAGGATAAAGGGCCAATCATTTAGGGCTGAGATGAAGAGAAATTACTTCACTCAAAGGATGGTGAATCTTTGGAATTTACTACCCCAGCAGGCTGTGAATGCTCCACCATTGAATACATTTAAGGTTGGGATAGATGTTTTGGTCTCTCAGGCAATCAAGGGATATGGAGAATGGGCAGTAAAGGTCAGCCAAGATCAGCCAAGGTTGTATTGAATGGTGAAGCAGGCTTGACGTGCCTTGTGGTCTACTCCTGTTCCTGTTTATTGTGTATTTATGCACAGCCACTCTGCTCCCTCCCTATCTGCAGGCCCTAACACACCCATCTGTAAACATTTGGATTTCTACAGGCCCCTGGGTTGGCAGGCAGTCAGGCAAACCTCAGTGCTAACCAGTGGGAACAGTACCATGGAATAGGCAGAGGGCAACACCCCTTAGAAGAATCTGACTTATGAACATACGAAATAGGAGCAGAAGTAGAAGATTCGACCCCTCGAACCTGCTCCACCATTCAATAAGGTCATGGCTGATCTGCTTGTTTCCAGTTCCACATTCTTATCTACCCCTGATAACCTTTGATCCCCTAGCCTAACACTACAAAGTCTCAAAAAAGGAGTGAAACCGGAAGGACCACCTGGTATTGGCTGAGGCACCGGAAACGACAATGGCAAACCCAGGCCTGTCAACCCTGCAAAGTCCTCCTTACTAACAACTGTCTCACAGACTAGTCAAGCAACAACCTGACATAGTCATCCCCAGGGAATCATAATCTGACAGATAATGTCCCAGACACTACCATCAGCACCCTGGGTATGTTGTATTCCTCCACCCCCACTCCAGGCAGGCCCAGCAGAGGTGGTTGCACAGTGGTATACAGTCGGGAGGGGGTTGCTGGGAATCCTCAACTTTGATTCTGGACCCCATGAAGTCTCATGACATCAGGTCAAAGGTGGGCAAGGAAACCTCCTGCTGATTACTACGTACCGCCCTCCCTCAGCTGATGAATCAGTGCTCCTCCATGTTGAACACCACTTGGAGGAAGCACTGAGGGTGGCAAGGGCTCAAAGTGTACTCTGGGTGCGTCGCCAAAAGTGGGTCAGTAGCGCCACAACTGACCTAGCTGGTGGTGTCCTAAAGGATAAAGCTGGTAGACTGGGTCTGCGGCAGGTGGTGAGGGAACGAACTCAAGACTGGGCATCCATGAGGCACTGTAGTTCATTAGCAGCAACAGAATTTTATTCGAACACAATCTGTAACCTCATGGCCTGGCATATCCCACATTCTACCATTACCATCAAGCCAGGGGATCAACACTGGTTCAATGAAGAGTGCAGGAGAGTATGCCAGGAGCAGCACCCCAGGCATACCTAAAATTGAGCTATCAACCTGGTGAAGCTATAACACAGGACTACTTGCGTGCCAAACAGCATAAGCAGCAAGTGATAGGCAGAGCTAAGCAATCCCACGACCAATGGATCAGATCTAAGCTTTGCAGTCCTGCTACATTCAGTCGTGATTGGTGGTGGACAACTAACCAGTGCACTGGAGGAGAAGGCTCCACAAGTATCCCCATCCTCAATGATGGGGGGGCCCAGCATATCAGTGCAAAAGATAAGGCTGAAGCATTTGCTACAATCTTCAGTGAGAAGTGGCGAGTGGATGATCCATCTTGTCCTCCTCCGGTGGTCGCCAGCATCACAGATGCTGGTCCTCAGCCAATTTGATTCACTCCACGTGATATGAAGAAATGGATGAAGGCACTGGATACTGCAAAGGCTGTGGGCCCTGACAACATTCTGGAAATAGTACTGAAGACTTGTGCTCCAGAACTTGCCATGCCCCTAGCCAAGCTGTTCCAATACAGCTACAACACTGGCATCTACCCGGCTATGTGGAAAATTGCCCAGGTACGTCCTATACACAAAGAGCAGGACAAACCCAACCCAGCTAATCACCATCCCATCAGTCTACTCTCGATCATCAGTAAAGTGATGGAAGAGGTCATCAACAGTGCTATCAAGCGACACTTGCTTAGCAATAACCTCCTCACTGATGCCCAGTTTGTGTTCCGCCAGGGCCACTCAGCTCCTGATCCCTCATTACAGCCTTGGTTCAAACATGGGCAAAAGAGCTGAACTTCCAAGGTGAGGTGAGAGTCACTGCCCTTGACATCAAGGCCGCATTTGACCGAGTTTGGCATCAAGGTGCCCTCGCAAAACTGGAGTCAATGGGAATCAAGGAGAAAACTGTCCACTGCTTGGAGTCATACTTAACAGAAAGGAAGATGGCTGTGGTTGTTGGAAGTCAATCATTTCAGCTCCAGGACATCACTGCAGGAGTTCCTCAGGGTAGTGTCTTCGGCCCAACCATCTTCAGCTGCTTCATCAATGACCTTCCTTTCTTCATAAGGTCAGAAGTGGGGATGTTCGCTGATGATTGCACAATGTTCAACACCATTTGTGGCTCCTCAGATACTGAAGCAGTCCATGTCCAAATGTAGCAAGACCTGGACAATATCCAGGCTAGAGCTGACAAGTGGCAAATAATATTCATGTCACACAAGTGCCAGGCAATGGCCATCTCCAAGAAGAGAGAAACTAACCATCACCCCTTGATTCTTAATGGCATTACCATCACTGAATTCCCTAAGATCAACATCCTGGGGGCTATCCTTGACGAGAAATTGAACTGGACTAGCCATATAAAGACTATGGCTACAAGAGCAGGTCAGAGGTTAGGAATCCTATGATGAGTAACTCACCTCCTGACTCCCCGAAGCCTGTCCACCATCAGCAAGGCACAAGTCAGGATTGTGGTGGAATATTCTCCACTTGCCTGGATGGGTGCAGTTCCCACAACACTCAAGAAGCTTGATGCCATCCAGGACAAAGCACCACACCTACAAATATTCACTCCCTCCACCACTGAGACACAGTAGCAGCAGTGTGTACCATCCACAAGATGCACTGCAGGAGTTCACCAAGGCTCCTTAGACAGCACCTTCCAAACCCACGACCACTGCCATCTAGAAGGACAAGGGCAGCAGATAGATGGGAGCATCATCACCTGGAAGTTCCCCTCCAGGTCACTCAACATCCTGATTTGGAAATATATCGCTGTTCATTCACTGTCGCTGGGTCAAAATCCTGGAACTCCCTTCCTAACAGCATTGTAGGTGTACCTACATCACATGGACTGCAAAAGTTCAAGAAGGCAGCTCACCACCACCTTCTCAAGGGCAACTAGGGATGGGCTCAGCCAGTGAAGTCCACATGCTGTGAATGAATAAAAAAATATAGATAAGGGCAAACCAGTGGATATGGTGTATTTGGATTTTCAGAAAGCCCACATAAGAGGTTAATCTGTAAAATTAAAGCACATGGGATTGGAGGGAATATATTGGCATGGATTGAGAATTGGTTAGCAGACAGGAAACAGAGAGTAGGAATAAATGGGTCTTTTTCAGAGTGGCAGGCAGTGACTAGTGGGGTACTGCAGGGATCAGTGATTGGGCCCCAACTATTCACAACATATATCAATGATTAATGTAATATTTCCAAGTTTGTTGATGACATGAAACTTGGCAGGGATGTGAGCGATGAAGAGGATGTTAAGAGCCTTCAAGGCGATTTAGATAGGTTGAGTGAGTGGGCAAATACAAGGAAGATGAAGTATAACGTGGATAAGTGTGAAGTTATCCACATTGATAGGAAAAACAGACTGGCAGAGTATTATTTAAATGGTGATAGATTTAGAAATGTTGGTGTACAAAGGGACCTCGGTCTCCTTGTATACCAATCACTGAAAGCAAGTGTGCAGGTGCAGTAAGCAGTTAAGAAGACAAATTCATCAGAAGATAACTTGAGTACAGGAACAAGGATGTCTTATCGCAGCTGTACAGGGCCTTGGTGAGACCATATCTGAAGTATTGTGTGCAATTTTGATCTCCTTACCTAAGAAAGGATAGATTTGCCACAGAGGGAATGCAGCGAAGGCTCACTAGACTGATTCCTGGGATGGCAGGATTGTCCTATGAGGAGAGATTCAGTCGACTAGGGCTGTATTTACTGGACTTTAGAAGAATGAGATGGGATCTCATTGAAACAAAATTCTGACAGGGATGGACAGACTGGATGCAGAGATGATATTTTCTCTGTCTGGGGTGCCTAGAACAAGGGGTCACAATCGGGATACCGGGTAGACCATTTAAGAATGAAATGAGGAGCAACTTCTTCACTCAGAAGTGAACCTATAGAATTCTCTACCACAGAAGGCTGTGGAGACCAAGTCACTGAATATATTTAAGAAGGAAATAGATTTCTGGACTCTAAAGGCGTTAAGGGGTATGGGGAGAGCACAGGAGTACAACGTTGAGATAGAGGATCGGCTATGATCATATTGAATGGCGGAGAAGGCTCGAAGGGCAAAATGACCTGCTTCTATGGTTCTGTGTTTTTAACAGTGACCTCTAGTTTTACATTCTCCCACAAGGGGAAACATTCTCTGTCAAGACCCCTCAGGATCTTATATATGTTTCAATCAAGTCACCTCTTACTCTTCTAAACTCCAGTGAAAACAAGCCCAGTTTGTCTAACCATTCCTTTATAGACAACCCGCTCATTACAGGTATCAATCTAGTAAACCTCCTCTGAGTCACCTCCGACGCATTTACATTCTTTCTGAAATAAAGAGACAAAACTGCACACAATGGCTTGACTTAGCATGACTTTCACTTTATGAAGAATCGACTGTATACTGAGATGTTCTGTGGCTGCCAACAGATTCAGGCCTGTGTCTTAACTTTCCTTTCCTTCCTTGTTTGCTGTCATTTAGTCCCTTATTTCTTTCGCTGCTAACGGGATAAGATGTATTTTAAGGCTTTCCAAAGGCTGGTGAAATCTTTGTCCCTCTAGTCCAGTACTCCCCTTTTGTTGTGTCCATCATTTTAATTTTCACTGACACATTTGGCAGGATTTTCCAGTCCCATCGGAAGTCAATGGACCTTTGGTTGCCTCTCCAAAATTTTCATTCCTGCCATGGGTGGATCTGGAAACTCCCAACCATAATTTCTGCTTACAACACTGCCTTTTGGATGAGTCATTAAACCAAGGTCTTGTTCGCATTAATTTGAAGAGAAGCTCGGGAATTGCCCATGGCTAATGTGACTAATATTTACCCTTAACTAACATTAGATTACCAGATCATTACCGCATTGCTGTTTGTGGGAGTTTGCTGTGTGCAAACTGGCCCCTGCATTACAATAATGACTATACTTCAAAAATACCTCATTGTCTGAACAGCTCTGGAATGCCCATGGAATGCTGATGGCAGGTATAATTTTGGTGATAACGTTCGGCAATATCAGATCATCGAGCCATTTTAAATCTCTCCCGATTTTGGTTTTAATTGGAATCAGTGGAATTGAAGAGATATGCACTCCAGGCAGCTGATCTGATATCACATGTTTTATACTAAAGCAAATATTAACTCCCTAATGTGCTTCATACACCTATTCCAATGTACACCTGCGGTCTAAGATCTAGCCTAGAAAATCAGAAGCAAGATCTGCCAATAACATAGGGTCATAGGAACATAGGAGCAGGAGTAGACCATTCAGCCCATCGAGCCTGCTCCACCATTCAAAGAGGTCATGGCTGATCATCTACCTCTGTGCTATTTTTCCCCACTATCCCCATATCCATTGATGTCATTAATATCCAGAAATCTATCAATTTCTGTCTTGAACATGCTCAATGATCAAGCTTCCACAGCCCTCTGGGGTAGAGAGTTCCAAAGATTCACCAAGCTCTGAGTGAAGAAATTCCCTCTCACCTCAGCCTTAAATGACCTGTCCCTTATTCTGAGGTTGGGTCCCCTGGTTCTAGACTCACAAGCCAGAGAAAATATCCTATCCACATTTACCCCGTAATGCCCTGTGAGAATCTTGTAAGTTTCATTGAGATCACCTCTCATTCTTCGAAACTCTAAAGAATACAGGCCCAGTGCCCTCAACCTTTCCTCACAAGACAATCCCATCATTCCAGGGATTTGTCTGGTGAACCTCCATTGCACTCCCCTCTATGGCAAGTATATCCTTCTTTAGACAAGGAGACCAAAACTGTGCACAATACTCCAGGTGCAGTCTCACTAAGGCTCTATACAATTGCAGCAAGACATCTTTACTTCTGCACTTGAATCCATTTGCAATGAAGGCCAACATACCATTTGACTTCCTAATTGCTTGCTGCACCTGAATGCTAACCTTTAGTGGCTCATGAACAAGAACGCCCAGGTCCCTGTGGATATCAACATTTCCTAATCTCTTGCCATTTAAGAAATACTCTGCCTTTCTGTTTTGTCTACCAAAATGGATAACTTCACACTTGTACACGTTATATTCCATCTGCCATGTTCTTGCCCACTCACTTAGCCTGTCCAAGTCCCCTTGAAGCCTCCTTGCATCCTCCTCACAACTTACATTCCCACCTAGTTTTGTGTTATCAGCAAATTTAGAAATATTTCATTTAGTTCCTACACCCAAATCATTTAGGTAGGTTGTGAACAGCTGCGGCCCGAGCACTGATCCTTGCGGTACCCCACTAGTAACAGCCTGCCAACCTGAGAATGACCCGTTTATTCCTACTCTCTGTTCTCTGTCCGTTTACCCATTCTCAATCCATACCAGTATGTTACCAATCCCAAGTGCTCTAATTTTGTTTCCTAACCTCCTGTGTGGGATCATATCAAAAGCCTTCTGAAAATCCAAATACACCACATCCACTTACCATTTAGCTGCAAGCTCGCAATTCATAATAATGCAGATGCTGGAAATCTGAAATTAAAACAATTCGATGGTCTCAATCTTAGTGACAAAGAAGTCTCTGAGCTCCTCACAGTTAGTGTTGGAGATCAGGGTAGAGGAGAGAGGAGAGGTTTAAGAAGACAAGTTTGAAGTGGAGAAGACAAGCTGGGGGTTATCTTTGCATTCCAGTATGATTCTGGAATAGTGAGCGGTTTTGACAGAGGAGAACAGACCCTGCTTCATATGGTCCAGCCAGGTCTGGTTCCACCATTGGCATTCAAGCCTGCATCCTTTGGGTTTAAGGGAGTGGAGATGATGGTCATATCAGGGGGAGTGGCCAGTGTGAGAGAGAATAACTGTTTTGTAAAGTGAGGGTGTAGTTGAGCAAATTGATAACTAAAGAAATGTTATGGTGAATGAAAGGCCAAAGGCTAGACAGTTGGGATTTTGGAAGTGCAACTGTAAGTGAATTGAGGGAGAGTTTTCTCCAGTGTGGACACAGAGAAGAATTCCGATTTAGATACATATCAGTCATTTGTCCATTATAGCTAGGTCAAAATCCTGGAACTCCCTCCCTAACAATACTGTGGGAGTACTTTCACTGCATATTTTGCAGCAGTTGAAGTAGACTACTTGCCATCATCTTCTCAAGGGCAATTAGAGATAGACAATGAATACTGGCCTTGCCAGTGATGCCCACATCCTGAAAATAAATAAATAGAAGTCTCAAAATGGCATGTGCCTTTGATGTCCAACAAACAATACCTCCTTTGTATTTGTAACAAGATGCCCAATTTTCTTTCAATATAACTGCAGAGAACTGAGTGAAGTGCCTGAGAAAAGCCTGGAATGGCCTGTTCTTTACGGATGTAATCACAGAGCAGGAGCAAGGAGGAGTTCTGACGCCCACCAACTGCGCTCGTTTTGCCAAATATTCTCTGGAAGATTAAAGCTGTCACAACACATATCTCAAAAGCATTTAGCCATGATGAATGGAAGCACAGCTGCAGCTGTTTGTGTCTGCTTCTTTTATATCCTATTACAAACAAATTCAAGGCTATTGCTCAATAAAAAAAAAAATCTCTGCCACCTCTTGCTAATCTTTGTCTTTTGATATTATGATTAATACTCCAATAACTGAAAATAAATTTGTCAGGTTTTTAAAAAATCATTGGAGCTGTTAGTTGGATTGGTTATTCTCTCCTCCCCTCTCTCTTTCTCTCTCTCTCTCTCCAGCAGTCCCTTGAAGCGAGGAGGACACTTGCCACGGATCCTGTGGCAATAGCTTGCCCATGTAAGGGTGGGTTACTAGCTTTGTACCAAAAGTCTGTGTGTTGCTTGAAAAAAAAATCCTGAGATTATGGGCGCTGTTGGCAAGATCATGCTTTAATGCCCATCCCTAGTTGCTCTTTAGAAGGTGTTAATAAGCTGCCTTCTTCTTGTACCACTGCAGTCCATGAGGTGAAGGTGCTCCTACAGTATTGGTAGGGAGGGAGTTGCAGGATTTTGACCCAGCGATGAAACTGATAAATGCCCAAGCTGACATGGTGTGCATTTGGATGGGAGACTTGGAGGTGGTGACGTTCCCATTGATCTGCTGCCATTCTCCATCTGGGTGGAGGCCATGGGTTTGGAAGGTGCTGTCAAAGAAAACTTGGTAAGTTGCTGCAGTGTACCCAATGGTTAGTACACAGTGCTGCTCTGGAAATATGTTGCCAGAGCAGAGATATCTACTCATCATTTGCTCTGTGGTTGAGTTGTTCTGATATTTCCTTCCCTTGTCTTTTTGATATTTGTTGTTGGGGAGTGTGTAAAGCCATATTTAAGTGCCCATTCCTAGTTTCTCAGAGGATTATGGGGAGACCAGTGTCAATATAGGCCAGACCAGGCATGGGTTGACAGGTTTTCTTTCCTGAAGAACATTAATGAACAGCTGGGCTTCAGATGAGAATACAGGGCTGGATTTCCATAGGGTCATGGAGACTCTGTGGAAGGGTGAAAATGGCAATGGGACCCGATCCTGGGATTCCTGACCTCATTCCTGGGGCTTCTGATTTGCTTTTTAAGGGTGCGTCTTCGGGTCGCGAGCCCACACCCTGCACTCCAAGCCTGGCTGGCTCCATAGTGATAATAGCCATATCCTAGTCTTCTGCAACTTTCATGGAGTTGGGCCAGCTTTTCAAAGCGTCATGGTTCATGACATCTCAGAGGTGTTATGAACAATAGTCTGCATAAGGGAACCAGTTGAAAGGCAAGTTCAAAAGGTGCTCCTCATATTGTCCATGCCAAGATATGCCCCCACCCAACCCCCTATTGCTCTTCATGCACCCCTGGTCAAGCTATAGCACCTCTATGCCCATTCATCCACTAGACACTATAGAAGCAATGAAACCTACAGTGCCAATAGGATATGTAAAGAAAAGCTTCTTTAAAAAGTAATTAATTGATAACTTCCCACTTTCTTTAAAAAATCCTTTTTACTGGAGGCCAATAAAATTGTCAATCATCCAGACATTTTAAAGTATCAATAGCAGAAACTGCAATCACTTGAAACCTCTTTATCTTACATAAATAAGTATTGTGCAATTGACAGAAGAGATCAGGGAGCCAGATCTGTCTATCACGGAATCACAGAATCACAGAATCACACAGTGCAGAAGAGGCCCTTCGGCCCATCGAGTCTGCACCGACATGTGAGAAACACCTGACCTACCTACCTAATCCCATTTACCAGCACTTGGCCCATAGCCTTGAATGTTATGATATTCCAAGTGTTCATCCAGGTACTTTTTAAAGGATGTGAGGGAACCTGCCTCCGCCACCCTTCCAGACAGTGCATTCCAGACCGTCACCACCCTCTGGGTGAAAAAGTTTTTCCTCATATCCCCCCTAAACCTCCTGCCCCTCACCTTGAACATATGTCCCCTTGTGACTGACCCTTCAACTAAGGGGAACAGCTGCTCCCTATCCACCCTGTCCATGCCCCTCATAATCTTGTACACCTCGATCAGGTCGCCCCTCAATCTTCTCTGCTCCAACGAAAACAACCCAAGCCTATCCAATTCTCTTCATAACTTAAATGTTTCATCCCAGGCAACATCCTGGTGAATCTCCTCTGCATCCCCTCCAGTGCAATCACATCCTTCCTATATCAAGCCATGTTTTCCCAGGGCTCATCTGTTTCAACAGTCCAACGGATTTCATTCTTGACCGAGAGCCCTGAAATCATTGGACTGTTGAAACGGTCAGGAGTGTGTTGGAATACCCTCTACTTGCCTGAATGAGTGCAGCTCCAACAACATTCAAGAAGCCCCAGGACAAAGCAGCCCGCTTGACTGGCACCCCATACACCACCTTAAACATTCACTCTCTCCACCACCGGCTCACAAATGGCAGCAGTGTGTACCATCTATAAGATACACTGCAGCGACTTAACAAGGCGCTTCAATAGCACCTACGAAGCCCGTGACGTCTATCACCTAGAAGGTCACGGGCACCAGATGGGAGAACCACCACCTGCAAGTTTCCCTCCAAGCCACACACAATTCTGAGTTGGAACTATATCGCCGTTCCTTCACTGTTGCTGGGTCAAAATTCTGCATTTCCCTTCCTAACAGCACTGTGGGTGTATCTACACCACATGGGCTGCAGCAGGTTAAGGCAGCAGCTTATCAGAACCTTCTCAAGGGCCTAACCAGTGAAGTCCACATCCTGTGGACAAATGAATAAAAAAAAATATAGAGTATTGGTTCTAGATAGTGTGTACTGGGTGAATTGGCATGGAAATGTCATAACTTGGCGTGGGGGATATCATGAGAGGAAATTTGGCATGGGGCATGAGGGGCCATAGTGGGTGGCATGGATGGGACATGGGGAATGTGTGGCCATGAGGGGTGAGGGATAGAGGGCCTTACTGCTTCATTATAACTGAGACAAAGTCCCACAGCACTAAAGTGGGTCAGTTGGCCCGACTGCAGCCTGCACCAACCCCCCACCAGGAAATCCCGTCTTTCCTGGCACTTCCTGCCAAGGAAAGGGTGCTGAGCCAGGAAATTTCCCGACTCCCACTGCCCAGCCTGTTGGCCCAAATTAATTTTATGGTGCTCAACCCTCAAATGATCAGATTTTAATTGATTCAATTTTCCAACTTTCCCCAGTGGGATTTTAACTCACAATCGCTGGGTTACAATCCAGTGCAATAGCAAGTAAGCTTTTGTCTCCTTTCCTGAAGATGATGGTTAATGTGGGGTACAGCTCCACATGGACTCCCAGCCCTTCACTATTTACTAAGTGTTGTCTCTAAAACAGTCGGCAGTGTGATTGACCCATGAGTGGGAGGAGGAAGGGGTGGGGGGCATCATACTAGAGTTCATTCCCATCCTCATTTAACATTTGTGATGTTACAAAGGCATATTTAGGGGCAAATACCCATGGAAGTGGATGGTAGCATTTCACAGCCACCTCAGCTGAGATAGGCTAACATTAGAACCAGGCATGGAAACCAAAGTCTTCACTGACATTCCAGCTTGAAATTCCTAGATTTTGATCATCCTTGTTCTGTCCCACTAGGAAAAGAGGAAGTAAATAGTTGGTAAGGGATGGCCATCTGTCCAATGTGCAACCTGGTGGCCAAAGAGTTGCCTTGAAGCTATCTGTGAAAATGCCCAAAGTTTGGACTCATCCACACTCCTGGCCACGTGGAATAGGGTAAGGTAGAAGAAAGAAATGAAATGTATTTTGACTGGTGGCGAATTCAAAGCTAATGCTCGTAAACTAAAATAATGAATCCAATAGGGATTTCAGGAGAAACATTTTTACCCAAAGACTATTTGGACTGTTGAACTTGTTACCACAAGAATTTGAGGTGAATGGCATACCTCTTCCATTCTGTAATCTCCTCCAGTCATAACCCTCTGAGAACTCTGTGCTTTACCGTTCTGGGAGGGAATTTTCTCCCTCTCGGGGGGGGGGAGGTTGTGCGGGGGTCGGGCGCGGGCAGGCGTGGACCCGATCAGTGCCCCTGATCAGGTCCGCGTCGCCATTTTACGTGGGTGGGCCAATTCAGGCCCCCCCCCAGCGAGACACACACCCGGAAGCGCTGGGCCGGCACGGGGCGGCAGGGGGGTTCCTTGAGTTGGGAATCCGCTTTTTCCACGAAAGAGCGCAGAAACCTCTGTGCCTCAGGGAGATAAGTTTTAAGTTTTAAAAATTTTAATAAACAAAGAAAAATTTAAGACATGTCCCCTCATGTGACAGTGTCACATGAGCTGGGACATGCCAATGAACTTTAATGAAAAAATTTATTGAATTTATAAACCCTTCGTGAAACCTCATCCCGCCCGTGGATGAGGTTTCATGATAAATGCGAAGGCCGCCTGGGCTCTTCGCCTGCCCCCCCCGCCAACCTTAAGGCTGGACAGGCAGCTTTCTCAATAGCCTTAATTAGTTAATTAATGGCTTTAACAGGCCTTTGACAGTTCGGCGGGTGCACAGCTGAGTCGGCTGCGCGCCCGCCGAACTGAAAATCTAAATGACGCGCGGTGACCCCGCCCCCGCTCACCATGCCGAAAATTCTCCCCCTGGTTTTTGCACATACTCCATCTCCTTTCCCGAACCTCACCACTACTCTACCTCTCAACTCCTTTAAGATGATCCTCAAAATGAATCACATTTACCAAGCTTTTGAACATTGGTACAAACATCTCATGATCTGACTCTGTGTCAGGTTGTGTCTGATGACACTCCTGGAAGCACCTTGGGATCTTTTACTGCTTTAAGAAGGCTGTAGAAATGCAAATTGTAATTATTGTTTTATTATAACTTTTTAATCCCCCCTCTTCACCCCTCCCCTCCCTTTTTAAAGGAGACCATCTGGGATAACTAAACCTGGCTCCGGTATGGGGTTGCTGGCAGCATCGGCATGTTGGTCCCCAAACTCTCCGCCCTGGCTCTGGTCCATAGGGAAATTAAATAACTTTCCCGGTAACCGTGTTAATATTGGTGAAACCAGCATTTAAGTCCCAGGGTGTGGGAGTGAATCAATACACTTACATCAAGATGCATCCCACCACATCCCAAGTAGATTTGGCAAGTCTGAATAACTGATTTCAACAAAGATGACTTTGTTTTATTAACCAAAAATAAAAATTCACTTACTGTGGTTAGATTTGTGGTGAAAATGTTGGACTCGCTACCACTTGGTGTAGGTTGAGGTGAGTAGCAAAGATGCATTTAATGGGAAGCTAGACAGGAATGTTAGGGGGAAAGGAATAGCATGATATCCCGATAGGTTAAGGCAAAGTAAGGTGGGAAGAGGCTTGTGTGGAGCAATAACCTGTGGGGATGAATGACCTGTTTTCTGTGTTGAAAATTCTATGCAATTCCTTGCTATAGACTATCTGCAGTTGAAATAAGTTATTTTAATACGTCTTTACCTTGACTGCATGCCCAAGGAAAATAAAGTCTGCTCTGTGCCCATTTGCTTTGTTGCACAGTGACATTCTCATATTTGTTTTTCCTACGTTTCACTCAATATTGACTTCACCTGGGCAGAGAGGGCAGCAGACAGTCAAGTTTATTATTCCAATTGCAAAATTCATTACCAAGAATAACAGGGCTGCTTAGAATTCCTCTAGGAAAGGGAAAACTGATTACTGGAACAAATATGCCTCCTCATTGGTGGGTTTGAATGCAAGATGTTTTCTTGACCTTCCTCACACTTCAGTTTCCTGTATGTCTAACATTCCAGGTCAGTTAGATCCAATTGCCGCATTGTGAAAAGCCCTGCGACTAAATGTAGAAATAGAGCGTTACTTATAAAGGGCGTTGAATAGGAGGTCAAAATGTGCAGTCCTCCCACGCACAGTAACTTTTAAGAGCTGACATTGGAAACCAAAAGCAGGTTAGATCCTGGCCTCTTAACTTTGGGAGCCAGGTTCAAACTCAGGCCAACCGACCGGGATGGAAGATATCACGGTCTGCTGGTTGCAAAGGCGCCTGCTTTTGGACAGTCTCAGTCCAGTTCCCAGCACCAAGGGTTCACGGTGACATGAGTGGCCTGAACAAAGAACAAAGAACAAAGAAAAGTACAGCACAGGAACAGGCCCTTCGGCCCTCCAAGCCTGCGCCGATCATATTGCCTGTCAATTAAAACATTTTGCACTTCCGGGGTCCGTATCCCTCTATTCCCATCCTATTCATGTATTTGTCAAGCTGCCTGTTAAACACCACTATCGTACCTGCTTCCACCACCTCCTCTGGCAGCGAATTCCAGACACTCACTACCTTCTGCGTAAAAAACTTGCCCCGCACATCACCTTTATAGTTTTCTCCTCTCACCTTAAATCTATGTCCCCTAGTTATTGACTCTTCCACCCTGGGAAAAAGCTTCTGACTATCTACTCTGTCCATGCCACTCATCATTTTGTAAACTTCTATCAAGTTGTCCCTCAATCTCCATCGCTCTAGTGAGAACAATCCGAGTTTCTCCAACCTCTCCTCATAGCTAATAACCTCCAGACCAGGCAGCATCCTGGTAAACCTCCTCTGCACCCTCTCCAATGCCTCCATATCCTTCTGGTAATGTGGTGATCAGAATTGCACTCAATATTCCAAGTGTGGCCTAACCAAGGTTCTATACAGCTGCAGCATGACTTCCCAGCTTTTATACTCAATACCCCTGCCGATGAAGGCAAGCATGCCATATGCCTTCCTGACTACCTTATCCACCTGTTTGCCACTTTCAGTGACCTGTGGACCTGTACACTCAGATCCCTCTGCCCGTCGATGCACTTAAGGGTTCTGCTATTTACTGTATAATTCCTGCCTGTATTAGACCTTCCAAAATGCATTACCTCGCATTTGTCCAGATTAAACTCCATCTGCCATTTCTCTGCCCAAGTCTCCAACCGATCTATATCCCGTTGTATCCTTTGACAATCCTCTTCACTATCTGCAACTCCTCCAACCTTAGTGTTGTCTGCAAACTTACTAATTAGCCCAGTTACATTTTCCTCCAAATCATTTATGTATACCACAAACAGCAAGGGTCCCAGCACTGATCCCTGCGGAACTCCACTAGTCACAGCTCTCCATTCAGAAAAGCACCCTTCCACTGCTACCCTCTGTCTTCTATGACCAAGCCAATTCTGTATCCATCTTGCCAGCTCACCTCTGATCCCATGCGACTTTACCTTCCGTACCAGTCTGCCATGAGGGACCTTGTCAAAGGCCTTACTGAAATCCATGTATATAACATCCACTGCCCTTCCATCGTCGATCATCTTTGTCACTTCCTCGAAAAACTCGATCAAGTTAGTGAGACACGACCTCCCCTTCACAAAACCATGCTGCCTCTCACTATTACGCCCATTTGCTTCCTAATGGTAGTAAATCCTGTCACGAAGAATCTTCTCCAATAATTTCCCTACCACTGACGTAAGGCTCACCGGCCTACTGTTTGGAGGCCTGTACATAACTCCCATTATGGTTTTTTTACCTTTGCGGTTCCTCAACTCTACCCACACAGATTCTACAACATCTGACCTTACATCATTTCCTGGATTATCCCTGCTACCCTTCTTAGGTATCACGGTCTGCTGGTTGCAAAGGTGCCTGCTTTTGGACAGTCTCAATTCAGTTCCTAGCACCAAGGGTTCACGGTGACATGAGTGGCCTGCTTCACTCTTAAGTTGGCACTGAGTTGACAATCGCACGTGGAAAGATTACAAGGGTGACATGCGTGCGTTATGTGGAAGATGTCGCACTGATGTCATAGCAAGTGCTCTTGTGAGGCTGAGAAAATGTTCTGCAGCAGATTTATAGTGATCCACAACAACAACAACCTGCATTTATAGAGCACCTTTAATGTAATAGAATATTCCAAGATGCTTCAGACGTGTGCTACTATGCAAGGTTCAACAGCAGGCCACATAAGGCAATATTGGGGCTGATAACCAAATGCTTGGTTACAGAGGTAGGTTTAAAAGAGTGTCTTAAAGGGGGATAGAGGGGCAGAGATGTGTAGGGGGGAATTCCAGAACTTAAGTCTCAGGCAGCTGAAGGCTTGGCCATCGACAGTGCAGTGATTTAAATCTGGGATGCTCAAAAGGCCAGGATTAGGTGAAAGCAGATAAGGAGTTGTGGGACAGGAGGAGGTTACAGGGATAGGGAGGAGTGACACCACAGAGGGATTTGAACATGAGGACGTGAATCTGAGAGCTGCACTAAACCGAAATTGGACTAACCTGAGGATGGCGGAGGTAGATCCAACAACAGCTGTAAAGGAAAGAGAGACAGATTAATCTTTTGGATGCAGGTTGTCCTTCAAAGCTGCCGAGCGGAATTCCTGGAAGACAAGTAGTTGTGAGTTATAAAGTCAAAGTGTGAGCATTTGATTTTCCCAGTGACTGCAGAAGGCCAAGCCTTCAACAGCCTTGGCCCTGAGCTCTGGAATTCCTTCCCTAAACTCCTCCGACCCTTTACCCCTTTTAAGATTCTCCTACCTTTTTGATCAAGCTTTAGGTCACCTATCCTAATATCTCTTTATGTGGATCAGTTTAATAACGCTTGTGTGAAGCACCTTGGAATGTTTATTGCATTAAAGGTGCTGTATATGTAAGCTGCTGTTGTTGCAAATTAGACCGTGGCTGATTTGTACCTCACTTTCAGGAAACAGGACTTGGAGGGAAAAGGGATGGGACTGGGAGCAAAGGGCAAGAATTGGCGAAGACAGGACGAGGGGAGGAGGCGGCACTGGGGGTAGGGGAGAAAGAGGCGACGATAGGTGAGGAGGGGTCTGGGCGGAAGAAGTGGGACTGAGAGGAGGAGGCAGAAAGGAAGGGGGCATGAAGTAGGATTGGCTTGGATTATGAGCCCAAACCAATCCATCAGGGAGACAGGGAAAATCATAGGGCAGCTGGAAATGAAGGAATGGTGGAAAATTTTGATTACCCAGCTTTCATGATATCGGAACCATAACTGGGAGATTATGTAAGCTTGATATTTCTAGTTGAAAATATAAATAAGTCTATTTTGAGAATGCTTATGCTGATGCAAGCATGGCCAATGAGACCCTGAGTCAAAAAATCTCATGAATGGACAATGAATGGAGCAGCCCCACTCAGCCAGCAACATACTTGATCGTTCTTGGGTTAATGGGTGTCCTGCTTCTAAACCCCTTTGTCCAAGTCCTAGCAGGTGTGACATTCTACCGGGTAAGATATTCTTTTCTAATCCTCCCTATCCTGAATTATCTGAAGGTGTTCAATGTTAATTTTAGAGATATTATATTAGCTGTGACTCAGTGGGTGTCACTCCCTTCTGTATCAGAAAGGCATAGATTCAAATCCTCAACCAGAGACTTGAGCACGTAACGGACACTGACACTCCTGGTGCCAGTGCTAAAGGGGTGCTGCACTGTTGATGGCACCATCCTTTAGATAAGATGTTAAACCAGCGCCCAGTCTGCCCCCTCAGGTGGATGCAACAGATCCCATGACCAACTGTACTGAAGAACAGCAGGGGAGATGTCCCAGTGTCCTGGCCAATATTTATCCCTCAACCAATAAAACGAAAAACAGATTGTCTGGTCATTTGTTACATTGCTGTTTGAGGGAATTTACACAATGGCTGCAGTGTTCCTAGATTATAATAGAGCACACTTTTCATTGTCTTTGTTTTGGGATGCCCTGAGGTTGCAAAAAGCAAATCTATTTAAACGATTATAAACAGAGCAGGTCCCTCAGCATCTGGAATGAGGTATAAAAGCCTAATGTCTCATGCATGAGCCTACTGTTAGGACTCTGTGGATGATATAAATTTGAGGGAGTTGCACTAAATAGGTGGTGACATCTGCACATTATGCCCATTGACTGCAATGGAGCAGAAGGTCAAAATGGACGCCTGTTCTGCTTTCCCACCCCCTCCATTGTTGAATTCCTCCACTGCTGATTGTAATGAAAAGTTTAGAGCTGAAACACTAACCAGTCTTTCCTCTCCATCAGTGCTATGTTTTTTAGCTTGGACTTCAGACATTCATCCTTTGCAGTTATTTTTTTTTTCATTCTTTTTAATCAAAGACACAAATCAGTTTGACTAGTCCACGGTAGGAATGAAGAACCCATTCCAAGAATCAAATACTTACACTTGCATGTCAGCCCAGGTCATGTACTCAAGTCCCGGTGTGGGGTTTTAACTCACAACCTCCTGACCTGTTGGAGAGAATGTTTCAAACTCAGACAAAAAAGCTGGCATAAGACCAGAAAGAATTATTTCTGCTAAAATAACATTGCTTTTTCTGTAGCTGCATTAACTGTTCTGTATCCAGAGCAAAGCAAAGCTATGCTGCCAATAAACAGGTTTTGCAAAATAACAGTCAAATAGGTTTTCAGGGGTTGCTGCAGATACAAGTCCAAGAGTTTGAAAAGGGGGAGGCCAAATCTAACTGCAGTGAAATGGTTCTTAAAGGGTTGGGGGACAAACCCAAATGCCTTGAGTTCAAGTGGTTATAAAGTTGGTGATAAAAGCTGATTAGATGCACACAGACAAAAAAGAACAAAGGCACCAGGTCATTTTTCTTGAAGTTGACAATAAATATGGGTCAATAATGACCCCCCCTTCCTCTCAGAACTCAAGAACACAAGAACTAGGAGCAGGTGTAGGCAATTCAGCCCCTCAGGCCTGCTCCACCATTCAATACAATCATGATCTTGAGCTTCAACTCCATTTTTCCATATCCACTCCCATATCCCTTAATTCCCTGAGAGACCAAAATCTGTCTATCCCAGTCTTAAATGTACTCAACTCTGGGGTAGAGAATTCCAAATGTTTACAACTCTTTGAGTGAAGTAATTTCTCCTTATCTCAGTTCTAAATGATCAGCGTCTTATCCTGAGGCAGTGTCACTGTGTTTTCGATTCCCAAACCAATGCCTGTGTCTGTCCTATCAAGCCCCATCAATTTTTTTTTTCAGTTTCAGTGGAGATCGCCTCCCATTCTTCTAAACTCCAGAGAATATAAATCCAGTTTACTCAGCCACTCATCATCAGACAACCCCCTCATCCCAGGGACCTATTTAACGAAACTGCACTGTACTGCCTCCAATGCAAACATATCCTCTTAAATGTGAAGATCAAAACTGCACACAGTATTCCAGAAGTCTCACCAAAACCCTGTACAACTGTAGAAAGACATCTGTATTTTTGTACCTCAATCCCTTTGCAATAAAGGCCAACATGCCATTTGCCTTCCTAATTGCTGGCTGCACCTGCACGTGGTTGCCGAAAGCATCAATTTCTGGCTTGCCATCCAAAAAGAGTTGGATGTTTCACTACTCTTCCCACCACATTTGAAGAACTGGAAATTCTATTCTGAACAATTACATTGGAAAATACAAACATAGGAAAAGGGGTAAGCCATTTAACCCTTCAAGCCTGATGAATAATCTATGACTTAACACCATATACCCTACTTTGCCCCATTTCCCTTATACATAGAATGGTCACAGCAAAATACGAGGCTATGCCACCTCTCTACAGGAGAAATTTAGCTAGTCCGACTCCCAACCCTCTCCCAGTAGCCCAGCAAATTTGTCCCCTTAGGGTGCATATCCAATTTCCTTTCGAAAGCTGACTGAGTCTTGTTCTATCACTCTTTCAGGCAGTACATTTCTGATTGAAACCATTCACTGTGGTGAAAAAAAAACCTTTCCTCGCACCTTTGATTCATTTTCCAATCACCTTAAATTGGTATCCTGTGGTTCTTGACTCTTCAATGGAAAGTTTCTATCTACTCTGTCTGGGTCCCTTAAACACTTCTATCAAATCTCCTTTCAACCTTCTCTTGTCAAAGGAGAAAGATTCCCAGTTTCGCCAATGGATCCATGTAACTGAAATTCCCTATGCCCGGAACCATTCTCATTATTCTTTTCTGAAGCCTTCGAATCCTTCCTTATATGAGGTGCCCAGGTTTGGACACATTTAAGACCAAACCAATGTTTCATAAATGCTCATAACTTGCTTGCTTTTCTACTCTATGGCCAGGGTTTTCCAGTCTCGCCCGCAGTGGAAATCATTGACCAGCCGAAGGTCATTGACTATGCAGTGGGACCGGAAAATCCCAGCCTGTGCCTCGATTTATAAAGTTTAGGACTCCGTGTGCCTTTTAACCGCTTTCTCAACCTACCCTGCCATCTTCAATGATTTGGTCGCATATACACTCCTTTAGAATAGATTCTTTACTTCCTATTGCCTCTTGTCTTTCTTCCTAACAAATGTTTCACTTCTCACTCCCCGCATTAAATTTCAGCTGTGATGTGTCCACCATATATAATGGTGTAAAAGTCAATCTCATGCAAAAGTTGACCCATGAGTTTTGACTTAAAAGACTGTAATTTTTCATATACATCATGTAAAAGTCAACCTTAGTTTTTCAATGTGGCTTTATGAAAGACAGGCAAACGGTACAGGTACCAACTAAGTAGATTTTTCTAAGTGAAACTAAGGGTTTTTACAGTGAGGCACTTCTAAAACTGAAGAAAATCTTTAGCGTTCATCCCCTTGTATTTGCTGTTATCCTTCGGAGCATGCTAGTAGGCCAACTTGTTGCAGTTCACCTACCGGCCACCCATTGGTTGGTTTGAGCTCTACCCCCATTTCCTCAGCAAAGGCCTTGGCACTGACCCCAAAATCAGGCCTTTCTTCTTACTGGTCATTCAAGACCAGCTAAACAGGGCATTGTTGATGGTCTGCTTCTTCCCTCATGCTTGGGCTCCCGGTTCCTACCTTGCAGCCATTCCTCCAAAATCTTCTCTTCTTGACAATTATGGAGATACCAGAGGTGGTGAGCCCAGTCTGTTTGAAAGAGGGGTTGTTCAGCTTCAAGATGATAGGGACTTTGAAGTTTTATTCTGGATGGTTTTGTTGTGGTTGTGTGGGGAAGGAATCAGGCAGTATTTTCAGCCTGGGCATAATGGAATCTAACAGGCTCTAATGTGGGTCTTCTTTTGGATTTTACTCATGGTTTTGTTTTAATCTTTGTTGTCATGACAGGAAGCCTGTGATGAGTGGTGTACCACAGGGATCAGTGCTGGGACCCTTGTTGTTTGTAGTGTACATTAATGATTTAGACGTGAATATAGGAGGCATGATCAATAAGTTCACTGATGACATGAAAACTGGTGGTGTTGTAAACAGTGGGGAGGAAAGCCTTGGATTACAGGACGATATAGATGGGCTGGTAAGATGGATAGAGTAATGGCATATGGGATTTAATCTTGAGAAGTGTGAGGTGATGCATTTTGGAAGGACTAACAGCAAGGGAATACAGAGGATCAGGGGGACTCTGGTGTACATGTCCATAGATCCCTGAAGGCAGCAGTACAGGTAGATGAGGTGGTTGAGAAGACACTTGGGATTCTTGCCTTTATTAGCCGAGGCATAGAATATAAGAGCAGGGAGGTTCTGTTGGAGCTGTATAAAATGCTAGTTAGGCCACAGCTGGAGTACTGTGTGCAGTTCTGGTCACCACACTATAGGAAGGGTGTGACTGAACTGAAGAGGAGATTCACCAGGATGTTGCCTGGGCTGGTGTGTTTCAGCTATGAAGAGAGACTGGAAAGGCCAGTGTTGTTTTCCTTAGAGCAGAGAAGGCTGAGTGGTACCTGATAGATGTATACAAAATTATGAGGGGCATAGATAGGGGGTAGATAGGAAGAAACTTTTCCCCTTAGCGGAGGTGTCAATACCAGGGGGCATAAATTTAAGGCAAGGCGCAGGAGGTTTAGAGGGGATTTGAGGAAAAAATGTTTTCACCCAGAGGATGGTTGGAATCTGGAACACACTACCTGAGGGGGTGGTAGAGGCAGGAACCCTCACAACATTGAACAAGTATTTAGATGAGCACTTGAAACACCATAGCACAGGGCTATGGGCCGAGTGCTGGAAAATGGGATTAGAATAGATAGGTGCTTGATGGCCGGCACAGACACGATGGGCTGAAGGGCCTGTTTCTGCGCTGTATAAGTCTATGACTCTATGATATTATAATATTTTTCATAATATTGTAGGTTTATGCGTGTGAGTGTAGATGGTTCGGTTTGTGTGACTGATTTAATTGAATTAACGTCAGATAGACTGCAAGGTTGAAATTATCAAAAGAATAGGTGTAAAACAGGCTTTTGAAATGAAGATGGACAAGCGAGGATGAGGATAAGACGTAGGTGAAATTTGCATTTTAAGATAAGTGGGGAACTGTTTGATTTTCAAAGGGATCGTAGGATGTTTACAATCAACAAGATAAACAGGGCAAGGTTATTACATTTATTTTTCCCCAAAAGGCAAGAGGCCATATTGGCAACATAAAAGATTTTTATATTATCAGAAAAGTAAATTTCCACAGACAGGTAGAACAATGGGAAGAGAGAGAGAGAAACATACATAAAGAAGGATGGAAGACTATGTAGGGTGTGGCTGTGTAAAATCTTGAAAGGTACAGCCTGTGACCGATTGGAGGAATCCTCTAGCCACTTTTGCATAAGCCTGCTGCGTCCAGTAACTAAAGTTGTGTTAAAAGCCTTTGGAATCCCATTGTTAAGTGGGTGCTGTGATAATCTTGCTGGATTGCTCATTTAAATTTAAAAACTATTCTGTGCTGTTGCCTTAAAGGGGATGTATAGTTGGGAGTCAGGTTATTTAGGAATTTTGGAAATTGTTATAATATCAAGTAACTGTAATCTTATGTCTGTGTCTGAATTATTATATTTTACCAAGAGGCTTTTTAATTTAATTTTTTAAAATCTCTAAAGTTGTCAGTGGACTCACTACTTCTGAATTCAGTAATCTTCTCGTAATAAATACAAATTGCAAACCGTTGTGATAGAATGGCCAAGTTTCCCTTATGGATTTGGTCCACCTGGCACATGTCACCTGCCACATCATAACATGTTTTGTGCTGTGTTGTCCCAAATCAAGCTGATAGGTGAACCCCTCAAAAATATTATTCAGGTCAAAGTTGACCATTAATATTTTGCCAAAAAATTGCTCTCAAAAATTTGGCTTTTACATGGATACATATGGTATGTCTTCTTGAAGTCTATCAGTATCCTCCTCACAGTTCACAATACTTACAAGTTTTGTGCCATCTGCAAATTTTGAAATTGTGCCCTCTACATCCAAGTCCAAGTCATGAATATATATCAAGAAAAGTGGGGGTCCTAACACTGATCCATGGGGAAATCCACAACATACCTTCCAATAGTTGAAGAAACATCCATTCACACTACCGTTTCTTGTCACTCAGCCAATTTTGTATCCATGTTGCTACTGTCCCTTTTATTCCATGGGCTTCAACTTTGCTGGCAATCCTATTATGTGACACTTAATTAAATGTCTTTTGCAAAGTCGTATATGGCACATCAACCACATCACCCTCATCAGTCCTCTCTGCTACCTTATCAAATAACTCAGTCAGGTCAGTTAAACACAATTTTCCTTTAACAATTCCATGCTGGCTTTCCTTAATTAACCCACGCTGGCCCAAGTGACTATTGATTTTGTCCTGAATTATCATTTCTAAAAGCTTTGTCATCACTGAGGTTACACTAACTGGCCAATAGTTGCTGGGCTTATCCTTACACCTTTTTTGAACAAGGGTGTAGCATTTGGAATTCTCCAGTCCTCTGGCACTGCCCCAATATCAAAGAGTATTGGAAGGTTATGGCTAGTCCCTCCTCAATATACCCTCTTACTTCCCTCAGCTTCCTTGGATGGATCCCATCCAATCTTGGCGACTTATCAGCTTAAGTACAGCCAGCATTTTTAATATCTCCTCTTTACAATTTTTTTAGCCCAGAGTCTCAACTATCTCTTCTGTCAATATGATTTTTGTAGCATCTTTCTTGGTAAAGACAGATGTAAAGTAGTCTTTTAGTGCCTCAGCTAGCATTCTGCCTTCACATATGGAGTTCCTTTTTGGTCCCTATTGGCTCCACCCTGCTGGTACTACCTTTCACTATTTATGTGCCTATAGAAAACTTTTGGATTCCCTTTTTAATTTAGCTGCCAGTCTCTCCTCATACTCTCTCTTTGCTGCTTTCATTTTCTTTTTCACTTCCCCTTTAAAATTTTTACATTCAGACTGGTTCTTACTTGTATTATCACACTGACATCTGTTATATGCACTCTTTTTCTGCTTCATCTTATTCCATCTCTTTCATCATCCAAGGAGTTCTGGCTATGCTTGTTTTAACTTCCCCCCTTATGAAAATGTGCATGAGCCATTGCTTCTTTAAAACCAGCCCACTGATCCACTAAAGTTTGCCTGCCAATTTTTGACTCCAATTTACCAGGACCAAATCCAATCTCATTCCACTGAATTGGCCCTCCCCCAATTAATTGTTTTTATTCTAGACCGCTTCTTTTCCATAGCTAATCGAAACCTTATAATACTATGATCACTGTTCCCTAAGTGCTCTTCGAGTGACATTTGATCCACTTGACCCTCCTCATTCCTTGGAACCAGATCCAGCAGTGCCTCCACCCTTGTTGGGCCAGAAATATGCCAGCAAAGAATATTCTCCAGTGCACATTTCAGAAACTCTTTCCCCCTCGCTGCTTTTTCCTTTGGTCAACTAAAATCGACCAATCCCAATTTCCTCATTCCAATCCTTAGAGAGTTAACTACATATTTGTATTTATCTGGTTACACAAAAGGTATGCAGCCACCTCAGAGGAGAGCAACGGTCCAGCAAAGGAACTAGTCCCACTTTTATATAACTTCCTGCGAATCCCACTGAGTGCTCTGTGATTCACAGTGCGAAAGTACTTTTCCACAAATGTAGCGAGAACATAATTAGGTTCTACATGAAAAGACCAAAGAATTTTACCACACTGTGCTCCCAAATAGTCGCTATCTACTTCCAACCGTTCTGCCAAGTTGGATTTTTGTTATTGAATTCCCACAGTCTGGGATGGAATTGGCCATGCTGTCGCTTCTCATTCAAAGACAGATTAGCACTTGAGCTCCCTTTGCAAAAGCAAGTGGCCAGGCATTCAATTTGCCTCACTTGATAAAAGCAAGAGACAGCTGTACCATTGTGCAAAGTGAGAGGAGCTGCAGAGAGCAACACCATGTATAGCTTTTTAAAAAAATAGTAAACAAG
Organism: Cetorhinus maximus; assembly: GCF_964194155.1. Lineage (NCBI taxonomy): Eukaryota > Metazoa > Chordata > Chondrichthyes > Lamniformes > Cetorhinidae > Cetorhinus > Cetorhinus maximus. The sequence continues at coordinate 87,982,059 of NC_135897.1, read as the reverse complement.
TCAACTTCAGCAAAAAGCCAGCAAGCGTGTTGAGGGGCAAGGAACAATTTACAAAAACAGATTGCTGCAAAAAGAATTTGCATTTCTACAGCACCATTCCCAACCGCAGCATGTCCCAAAGTGCTTTACAGCCAATGAAGTGCTATTGGAAGTGTAGTCACTGTTGCAACATAGGAAATACAGCAGTTTGAAAGGTGCTGTTCTTCAACAGCACCTTCCAAATCCAACACCTCTAACACCTAGAAGGACAAGGGCAGCAGATAGATGGGAACACCACCAACTTCAATTCCCCTCCAAGCCACACACCATCCTGACTTAGAAACATATCGCTGTTCTTTCACTGTTGTTGAATCTTGGAACTCCCTTTCTAACAGCACTGTGGATGTACCTACACAACATGAACTGCAGTGGTTTAAGAAGGCAGCTCAACGCTACCTTCTCAAGGGCAATGAGGGGTGGGCAATAAATGCTGGTCTAGCCTGCGACACCCACACCCCATGAATGAATAAAAAAAATTGGCACAGTCTCCGTAAAAAGCAATGAAATAAACAGATTATCTATTTTAAAGGTTAGTTGAGGGATAAATATTAGTCAAGAGCCTGGGAGATTTCTCTTCTTTTCCTCAAAATAATGCAGTGGGATCTTATACGTTCGCCTGAGACAGCAGATGGATCTCGGTTCAACATCTTATCAGAAAGATAGTGACTCTGACAGTGTAGTAATCCTTAAGTACTGCACTGGGAGTGTCAGTCTAGATTATGCACTCAAAGCCCTGGAGCGGGACTTGCACTCATGACCTTCTGATTCAGATATGAGAGTGCTACCAACTGAGCCAAGGCTGATGTATAGTCTCAGTGTATACGCACTTGAAGACAAAACCACTAAAACTGACAATACTGCACATTTTAGTAGATGGCATATGGACTTTTTTACCCGATGGCATGTTTGACATAAAATTAGGAAAATAATTCTACCCATTGAGTGTCGAAGAAGTCATCTCATTGAGGTGTTTGTAATGACCTATGGGTTTGATAGTGTCAAAATAAGGAGAGTCTAGAACAAGGGGGTACAGCTTTAAAATGAGAGCTAGGGCATTCAAGGGTAATGTCATGGTAATGGAAATCTGGAGCTCACGGCCCCTAAAAACTATTGACGTTGGAGGTGCCAATTGAAAAATGTGAAAACTGAGGTGGATCGATTCCTCCTAGGCAAGGGCATTAAGGAATATAAAACCAATGCGGGAAAATGGAGTTAAAGTAGGATAGCCATGATCTGATCCGCTGATAGAGCAGGTTCAAGGAAATGAATGGCCTCCTCCTGTACTGATGTTCCTAACACAGTTTAACTGATTCATTCAGACAGTCTCTATGGTCTCCCCATCACAGTGTGCACTGGGTGGTTAACTTCCCCTGCTATACGTTCCAACCTGTAGGAAGCTTTTGTGACATCAGTGCTAAATTTTCATTCCATTGCTCGGCCCTATGACCTCCCCACGCCTTAGCTTTTGTTCGAGGGGGCAAATTGGGCTCGGTGGCTCTGATTTTTTTAAATTGCCGATCTGTTCTCCTAATGCTGAAAAACAGCTACCGAGATTTCCAATGAGAAGTGTGCAGGTGCCATCTTGGTAAAGGAATTGACATAATGCGCCTAACAGCCACCAGCAACATGTGCAGCAGGTAGCTTGTTGTGCCAATTAGTGCAACACTGATTTGACACCAGTGCTGCCATCTTTGAAAGCTAGGCTCCAGCTAACACCCTTTCTTAATCTTACACATCTGAACACAACTTCAAATGGAATAAAGGACATCCCACTGGTGTTATGCAAAGGCCCTAGGACCTACTTTTATCCAGTTGTTGCATTATTTCAGCCTGCTGGTGCAATGTTCTGCGTTTTGGAACTTTCCTTCACTTGCGTTGGAAGCCGAGTCTTCGAATATTTTTGAGGCAGAGGTGAATACATTCTTGGTAAACAAGGGAGTAGGCAGGATGCAGATTTGAGGCTATTATCAGACCAGCCTCGAGGGGCCGAATGGCGTACAGCTGCTCGTATGTTCAGTAGTCTAGACGGAGCGGCCTGGCTGGTGCTGAGGCACTTTTTTGGTGGATTAAATGCTTGTGCTGAAACAGATTGCTTCCAAAACTGGACAGCCTGCCTGATAGGCATTCCTCGGGGAATTGAACATGATCGAGAGAATGAAGATAGGCCTGACAGAACAGAACAAGCTGCTAGAAGAGTGAGGAGGAAGAGGTGGGGGGAGGGAGGAGGGTCTTCAACAGGAGGTCAGGTCAGTCTAGGGTCTGTAGGGAGCAATTCTCTGACCACAACCTCAGAGATGGCCAATGCTGGAGACATCGTAACTTCACTAAAGCAGCTGTGACTGTAATCTCGAGCTGTAAGGACAGCATTGCTTCTGGCTGCCAAGTGACCTTACAGCTCTTATCCTGCATGTGTCTAACTCCTTCCAGACTGCTGCTGGTGATTTTTGCAACATTTCTGCATTTGCACTACACTGCTAAATAGGTCACTGAGGCTCTCGATACAATGGGAGACTGCTTCAACTCATTTCCTCGTGCCAGACACAAGCAAGTGGAGAGAGCGCATTGCTTTGCTGGGATTGCAGGCCTCCTGATGGTGGAGGGCACCATCGACTGCCACATATTGCTTTGCCTGTGCCTCATGTGGACTCAAGTCATTTTCTCCAACCGAAAAGGACTCTGCTCTCAATGTGAAGTTTGTGTACGATGACAGCCAGCGCACCACGCACTACTATTAGTGGTCAAGGGGCCAGTGGAGCGGAGATTGAGTCAGATTGCCACTCCGCTCGTAGTTACATCCCATGAAATCCAGCCACCCCCTATCTCACATGGCATTCTGACTCAGGTCAGATGAGGTCACTCCAAGGCAGCAGATTCCTGAGGCCCACAGTCCAGGACAGCTCAGTCGAAGGTAAGTAAGCCAAGCCACCCTTTTCACATCACTAGCTGCCACGAAGCAGGTAAATGTAAAGGTGCAGCCACTGAAGCTATGGAGAAGGTAAGTTTGTAAGGGAAGAGGGCAGGATTGGATTGGTTGGTCTTGTTGGGTGGCCTGGCCGGTGGGGGGGGCGGGGGGGTGTTGGGGTTGGGTGATAGGTGGATGGGGAGAGGTGGGGGAGAGTCGGGTGGTGCAGTGGGAGGCAGTCGGGTGTGGGAGTTGAGGGGGAGTGCAGTCGGAGGGGCTGGGTTGCAGTTTGGGGTCAGTGCAGTTGGGGCAGGGAAGTGCAGTTGGAGAGGTGCAGTCGGAGGGGAGTGCCATCGGGGCGGGGGGTGGAGTTGGGGGGGGGGTTAATGTCGGGTACGGGGTCAGTTGGTGGGAGGCGGGGGTGCACAATGCAGTCAGAATGGGATTGCTTTGCAATCCTTACCTGGGAACTTTTGGAGGGTTCCCCAGCACATCTTTGGAGTACCCGCCCAGATATGCTGCCCTGGAGCTCCGAAGTTACAGGCCAGGGCTTCTTCATTCTGTGGTAGTTCTTTGTGGCAGCTGTATTTCACCCACCATGCCATGTCAAGTTTGGCTACTGGATGTCAAGAGCTATCCATGCATTTACATGGCTCTGTTCTGGAACCCATGCATACATGTACAGCAGGCATACAATGCAAGCCATACTATCACAAGAGACACTATGGAGTAAATCATCCAAGTCCTCAAGTGACTCTTTCACTGGACAAACTGCTCTGGAGGAGCCTTGCAGTACTTAGCTGGGCAGGTATCAAGGTTTGAGACAATGTGCTGTGTGCTATGGCCATGATGAGGGAACTGCCTACATCAGACAAATAGTGCTAACCATTGTCATCACCACAGTAGTCGCTTCCAAAGACCTCACTTAAATTGTCCTAAGCATGCTAACATTTCATGCTGTTCAGTAGTTAGCGACATGAAAGCTCTGCTGATTTCATGCAAAGCGGGGCCTCCAGGCTGCTTCAGTCAGCAGCTGCACTTACAGACAGGAACAGGGGAGTTCTCCCCTAGTGTGCTGGGCAATATTTCTCCTTCAACCAAAATCACTAAAAAAAAAGATTATCTGATCGTTTATCCTGTGCTGTTTGTGGGAGTTTGCAGTGTGCAAACTGGCTGCTGTGTTTCCTATATTACAACAGTGACTGCACTTCAAAACAATTACCTCATTGGCTGCAAAGCACTTTGGAATGTTCTGAGGCCATGAAAGGTGCTATTTAAATGTAGGTTCCTTCTATTTGAATTTCGTGGGGGCTGGAGCTTTGGAAAGGGGCACCTCTTACTGATATTAACTTTAACAGTTAAACCCTGTCAAATCAGAAGTGCAATATCTATTCGTGTTCACATGCTGAGAATCGGGTAAATGAGTCAGGACATTGATTTACACTTTAGATGTGGTTTGTCAGGTGCTATGGTTTGCTTGTAATGGGCCCACAAAGACAAAAAGCTTGGGCACTCCTGCTGTTAAGCTCCTGTGACGATATGGAGAAGAAGTGCAGCCATCCAGTCGGATCTCACAAAGCAACCAGTTAGAGGCCTGAGAGTAAGTCGGCTGTCTTCATTGTCAAGTTTGACACAGGGCGTACGGAGACCTAAAAGAGCGAAAACCGGGCAGAATATAATTTCGGCCTTGACCTCAGTAGGTAGCACACCTCCTACCTCTGAATCAAAACAGTGCGGACTCAAGTCCCACTCCAGACACAAAATGCAGGCTGACACTGCAATACAGTACTGAAGGAGTGCTGCAGTGTCGGAGGTGCTGCCTTTTGATGGGACGTTAAACTAAGAACTCGTCAAGTGGATATAAAAGATTCCATAGCGCTGTTTGAAGAAGAGGATTACAGGGGTCGTGCAGGAAAATGGGGTTGAAGTAGGAGATCGGCCAGGATCTCATTGAATGGTGGAGTGGGTTCAGAGGGCTCATTGGCTGACTCCCGCTCCTATGCTTTATGTTCTTAAGAGCAAGAGTTCTCTCCAGCACCCTGACCAATATTTACCCCTCAACCAACATGACTAAAACACATCATTTATCTCACTGCTGCTTTTGGGATCTTGCTGTGTTCAAACTAACTGCAATGTTTCCCTACATCACAACAATGAATTCAATTCAAAGGTACTTCACAGATTGCAAAGCACATTGGGGCTTTTTGAAGTGAAAGGTGCTGTGTAAATACGAGTTCTTTCTGAAATTAAAGCAATTGAACGACTTAAGCATTAATTTCTCTGTTCTGATTCAGTTCTCCCAGTGTTTTGACCTTATGACATAGATGCTGATTAGATTAAATTAATAAGACAAAGCTCCATGGAGAGACTGTCGGCTGCTTCTTACAGACACTCTGCTGTCGTTCTATCATCGGTCCGAAGCCTAAAAATTAAATTGAATTGGGGTTGATCATACACTACTTTTCTCACCCAACGCTCAAAGTGTTTGCAGTTCAGCACCTGCAGTGGTTGAGGCACTTACTCAATGAGTGAGGCATTTTATCAAGAAGAATTCAACCAAATCGAAGAACCGACATTGGGTGCGATTTAACGTAGGTGATGGGGGAGAGCCAAAGGAGCCCCATGCTGCCACTTTTCAGGAAGGCCCGTGCATAAGTGCCAATCAGGCACTTAACTGGGCAACAGTGGCTTTACCCCCGGATCAAGGATCCCGGGGACAGAGGTCGTGCCCGCTGGAAGTTTCCAGCCAGAGGCCAGCGATTCCTCGTTACTCAGCAGGGCTACTGGTGAGGCAGTGGTTGCTGCTGGTAATGCATCCACCCAAGGCTCAGGATTGCCAAGGGAGCCGGGCCACAGGTGAATGGTGGTGAGGCGGATCGCAGGGTCATGGAGAGGGGTGAGAGGGGGTTGGCAGCGAGGGCAGGGGTGACTCTGTGGGCACCCCCGCTTCCGGATGCCGGGTCCTTCAATCAGGACCTGAGCACCTCTGAACAAGGCACCTTTCCCTTACACGCCTCCCCACCACAACCCCTTGGAAGCCTGCAAGCAGACCCGACAGGGGTTTGCTCTTCAGGCTTCCTGCATAGTGAGGCCTCACCTGTCGCTGGGCAAATACCTGAGGCAGTGGGATGAGACTCTTAAGTGGGCATTAATTGGCCACTTAAGGCCCTCAATTGATGGTGGGGTAGGAAGGCAGCCCATGAGCCTTCCACCTAGAGACTTAATCAGGACAGAGGCAGGAGGGCGGCGGGATCATCGCCCACCACCCTGCTACCTGATTAAAAGCCCCTCTGTCACCAAACCCACCATGGGTTTTAAAGGTTGGAATGCTCTTGGTATTTCAGAAAGATGCTATAAAAATGGACTGAAGAACCTTCACCTGGACACAGCTACTCTAGACACATGAAAGCAGAACCTTACATAACTGTAATGCAACATTCACCAGTTCGTATTCCTGCCTTCCTGAGAGCCCAGTTTGTGCTGAGACTCCGATAAAGCCACATGATTCGACATCAAATTTGAAAAGTTCCCTGGGGAAGGTGGGGTTGAGGTTGCTTTTGAAATGTGGCTACGAATGAATCTACACAGGTATGATGCAAGGCAGGTTTGCAATCATCTCTTGGAGCCTATGTATCAGGTTCTGTATAATTCATTTCAATGCATGAGGTAACCCTCAGTTTCCATGCTGATGCGCACCAAAGCCTACTTTGCATCAACTACAATTTGCATTTATATAGGGGAGGATTTTCCCTTTGTCGGGCGGGCGTGGCTGGTGGGCCCGGGAGCAGCCACGAAACGGATCGTCGCCCGTGATCGGGCCCCGATCGCGATTTGACGTTGGTGGGCCACTTAAGACCGGCCCAGCGTGAAACACAGATCTGCACTGGCTGGGAAGGGCCAGTCGGCCGTCGGGTCCAATGGCGATCCAGCGGCCGGTTTAAGAGCGGCCCAGGCAGCCCTTGGGAAGGCTGCCACGGAGGGCGTTCCCTGAGCTGACGTTATGGAGCACAGCTGGACACGGCAGGCGGGAGGGCAGGTCGGGTGGGCACTCTTCCCCCACCGCTTCCCTGACGGGTGCCTCGCCGTCCTCCTGGAGGAGGTGGCTGCCAGGAGGGACACCCCTGTCCCCAGGGATGGGAGGAGGAGGCCACCGCATCTCACTAAGAGGGCATGGGAGGAGGTGGCAGTGCTGGTCAGCAGCCGTGATGTGGTGCAGTGCTCCTGGGTGCAGTGCCAGAAGCACTTCAATGGGTGCAGGAAGGGCGGGTACCATGTTGGCATGAGTCAATGTGCAGATGTGCTAAGGTCTGTCCATCCCCCGTGGACCTCAGGGATGCTACAGTCTGAGTGCCAACTCTCCATGGTGCCGGAACTGGCCAAGGGGGTGAGCCCTGGCTGCTTGGACTGAGTGCCTTGCGGCTCGAGGGCCACGACTCCGATGTGCCCTGCAAGGTGCTCCACAGCTGGGGTTGGCCAGGTTGCAATGGCGCTGCATGTACAGAGTGGACCAGTCAATTCTCTTCTGGTTCTTTCAAGAGAAGATGGCCCACAGAAATATAGAAAGATCTCAGACTGCTGGAGGCCCCACTAGCCTCCTAATCCACTCGAGGTATGAGCAAGACACCCTGGAGCTCAAGAACCGTCATGCCCCACATGCAACCGGGCGTGGAAATGGGGTGCCAGACAAAGGTAAGGGTGCAGTGTACAGAGGTGACAATTTTGGCTTGTGCAACCATTCTAGTGTGGTCTTTACATTGTGAACCTCAAACCTGGATTCCCCATTGGAATCATTGGAAGACGAGGGCACTATGATGCAGATCTCCGTTGTCTCACCAGGGTGCCTGGCATGCACAGTGACAGTGTGATGACATTAACTAATGATGCGTTCTTCTTCTCCCTTTTACGTTTGCCAGGAGGCGTTCGATCTCCAGACCCCAAAGGACCACCCCTGACAACGGGGGACTACCAGGCATCACTTGCACCTGTGTCACACCCATTCTCTGAAGCAGGCACCAGCACAGATACAAGTACCTCGGAGAGCATTAGAGTGGCAGCTAGTAAATTGGTGCACAGTAGTGAGGGCACTTCACAGTTGCTTGAGGTGCAGGCGGAGGCAGAGAGTGCCCAGGGTGCTGGCAGTTGGAGGACTGCTGGGGACAAGGGCAATGCTCAATCGAAGGCTGAAGATGAGCCCCTGGAATTGTCCATTAGGCAGCTGATGCTGGATGTCCAGCGAAATGTGCGGTAGGGTCTGGCGGAGATCCATGAATGTGTGTGCCATGGTCTCCGTGATGGAGGAGTCCATGTGGAGCGTGAGCATTGCGTTGACCATCATGGCCAAGTGCACTGCCTCCACCATTGAGAGACTGGCAACTCTCATTGAGAGGCAGCTCCAGCGACAGAATGAGGGGTTCCTGGGGTTGCACTCGGACCTGCAAGCCCTCACACAGGCACTGACCTCAGGTGGTCAGAGTCAGTGTGGGAGATGGACAAGTCACCCAGTATCCCAGCTAGGTGCCCGTCCATCAATGGCATGCAGGGAGGTCCAGAGTGACCTCATGTTGGCGTACTGCTGCCAGCCATGGCACTGGCCGCTCCCTCCCAGGTGGGACCAGCACAGGCTCCACGGGCCAGAGGACAACTGCCAAGGTCATCAAGGCCAACAAGGCAGCAGAGTCAGCAGGCCGCCTCCAATGCTGGCACCTGCGAGGGGGGAGCACATAGGCGTAGCACTCACAGATGTAAGTTAAAGGCACCATGAGCACAAGAGGGACAGGTCATGGAAGATTTTATGTTTATTTTTGTTTACTTTATTTATTCTGGTTTGATGTTGAATACCAGAAATGTTTCTGTTAAGATTATTGAACTGTCAGAATGACATAAATGATGTTTTTGTCGTCATAGTCTGAATATGCTTCACCTTTTCATGTTATTGGTGCGGGGAATGCCAGTGTGTAATGCTGGATGTAGGTGGCTCTGAACTTTATTGCACAGGCACTGAGTGTTCTTTGGGTTCAAATGAAAGGGTCTGTTCGACATCCAGGATGGAGGTGGCAGCCCTGGCGTGCGTTTGAAGCTAATCTTTGGCAGCCTAGCTGAAGGATCATTGGATCAAGGCATCCCTGCCTCCCTGCAAGTTACCGAGGTCTGGCTCCACACCCTCTGCGTTCTCCTCACCGTGCTCATCTTCGGACTCACTACTGGACTCATCATCTGTGACCTGTGCAGCTACCTCAAGATCCTCTTCCTCCAGTGGGTCCCCCTTTGCCAGTGCCAGATTGTGGAGAGTGCAGCATGCAACCACAATCAGTGATACCCGCTCTGGCGGGTAATGTAGTGCTCCCCCTGGAAATGTGGGGGTGCCAGACAAAGGTAAGGGTGCAGTGTACAGAGGTGACAATTTCGGCTTGTGCAACTATTCTAGCGTGGTCTTTACATTGTGAACCTCAAACCTGGATTCCCCGTTAGAATCATTGGAAGACGAGGGCACTATGATGCAGATCTCCGTTGTCTCACCAGGGTGCCTGGCATGCACAATGACAGTGTGATGACTTTAACTAATGATGTGTCCTTCTTCTCCCTTTTAAGTTTGCCAGGAGGCGCTCGATCTCCAGACCCCAAAGGACCACCCCTGACAACGGGGGACTACCAGGCGTCATAAGCCACCTCTTCAACGGATAGCTCTTGTCACCCAGCAGCCATCCATCCAGTCGGGCTGGAGCACTGAATAGCCTCAGCACCTGGGAGTGTCTCAGGATGTACGTGTCATGGGAACTGCCAGGGCACCTTGCACAGATTTGTAGAATCTGCATCCTGTGGTCACACACTATCTGGATGTTCATGGAGTGGAATCCCTTCTGTTGACGAAGGCACCCGGATGACCCACAGGCGCCCTGATGGTCAACGTGTGCAGGCAATTGCTTCCTGGATGTGGGGGAACCCAGCAATCGCTGCAAACCCTCTGGCTCGCTCAGCCTGGCTGGCCTCGTCCGTATGATAAAGAATAAAGATCAGTACCCGCCTGAACAGAGCTTCTGTCACCAGCTTGATGTAACTGTGGACAGCTGATTGAGAGGCTCCACTGAGCCCTGGAAAGAGCCAGAGGTGTAGAAGTTGAGGGCCACTGTGACCTTCAGAGCCACTGGCATGGGGTGTCCACCCACACATTTGGAGCTGATCTCAGGCCCAATCATCTGACAAATGGAGGTCACAGTCTCCCTGGAGAGATAGAGCCTCCTTTGGCATTGCACCTCTGACATTTTTCTGCATCGCCGCCTGTAAACCCTGGCTACAGGATAGTGGCGTCTTCTGTGGCCCTTTCTGCCTTGGGCTACCTGCTGGCCCTGCGCCCCTTGTGCCTGCACCTCTCCCCCCACAGGTCCCTCCCCTGGAAGCTGCTTAGGGACACCTGACCTCCCCTCCCTTCTGCCCCTCTCTTCCTCCTCAGAGGAGGTGCCTCCAGCGGAGACCCCAATCCCCATTACCAGGGTCACAGAAGGTTGTCTGAATCCTGGAAGGGTCCACATGGTCTGAATCCTCCGGGGGCCTGGCAGACAGCAACGAGTCCTGAAATAAAGCCCAGAAATGCTAAGAATGAAGCCACGAGCAGAGATGAAGCTGCCAAGTACCAATAAGCAACCAGTTACAAACTATCTCCAAAACTCCTCACGACTCTCACTGCCAATGCTGCTGACCCTTTTTATCCCGCCCTTGGATGAAGTTTGTGAAAATGTCGGCTGGCCGCCTGCCCGTTTTGCCCGTGCGACGAGCAGGAAATCGCACGGGCGACAAAAAAATCACAGTCAATTGGACTGTTGAGGGCCTTAAGTGGCCGTTTAATTAATGGCGGGCGCCGCTCCGGCACCCGCACGCGCCCGTTGAATGAAATATCGCGCAAGTGCGCGATGACATCTGGACGCTCACCTGACATCATCGCGCACTATTTTACTCCCGTTCAGGTCCGGCGCGCACCCATCCGTGGGATGAAAAATTCTGTCCGCCAAACAATATTGAGCAGAGCCATATCGGGAGATATTAAGTCAGGTGACCAAAAGCTTGGGCTAAGAAGTAGGTTTTAAGGAACATCTTAAATTGGAGGAGAAAGAGGCTTGGGGTGGGGACTCCAGAGCGCAGGACCCAGGCAGCTGAAGACACAGCCAGTAAAGGTGGAATGTTTTAAAATCGGGGACAGTCAAGAGGTTGTAATTGGAGGAGCTCAGGGATCTCAGAGGGTTGGAGGTTGGAGGAGGTTCCACAGACAGGCAGGGGTGAGGCCAATGGGGGAATTATAAGCATGGATGAGAATTTTTTAAATCACGGCATTGTTAGACTGGAGAGCCAATGTAGGTCAGCAAGCACAGAGGATTAAGGAGCTAGCTGGGAAACAGGCAGCAGGATTTTGGATAAGCTCAATTCATGAAAGGTTTAAGATGGAGGCAATTCAGAAAGAACCTCTTTATGCAGTGGCGAGAACACGTTATCACATTGGGAAGAATTTTCCCGTTGGCGAGTGGGGGTGGGGCCCGCTCGCCGACGCGTAAAATGACAGACGGTGACGTTGGGCGGGCGTCACGATGTCACCGCGTGTCATTTAGATTGTCAGTTCGGAGGGCACACAGCCAACTCAGCTGCGCACCCGCCGAACTGTCAAAGGCCTGTTGAGGCCATTTAAAACCGAATTAATTCAATTCAATGAGTTGCCCGTCCAACCTGAAGGTCGGCAGGGGGGCAGGTGAAGAGCCCAGGCGGCCTTCGCATTTTTCATGAAACCTCATCCACGGGCGGGATGAGGTTCCATGACGTGTTTCAAAATCTAATAAAAATTTATACTTTTATTCTTTGACATGTCCCAGCGCATGTGATCGTGTCACACGAGGGGACATGTTTTAAAAGTGTTAAAAACCTTTATTTAAAACTTTAGCACTGAAACAAATCTCCCTGAGGCATCTCCGTGCCTCGGGGAGATCTCTGCGCCCTTTCGTGCACATTCGCAGGGAACCTCCCAGGGAATCCGCCCCCCACCAGCACAGGGAACGCTCAGCGCTACCGGGCGAGTGTCATGCTGGGTGGGCCTTAATTGGTCTGCCCACATAAAATGGCAGCACGGGGATGCCGATTGGGTTCGCGCCCGCCCCTGCACAACTGCCCCCGATGGGGGGATATTTCTGGCCAGTGAGTACCTGCGGCAAGGATTATAAGTTATTGAAAGGGAAGTTAGATTACCATAGTGGGGAGAAGGGAATAGAGTTACTCTGACAGCAGTAGATGAGGAAGGGTAGGAAGAGGTGTGAGTGGAGCATGGGTAAGGACATGGATTGATTAGGCTGAATGGCCTGTTCCTGTGCTGCATATTCTACGTAATTCTACGTAGCTACCGGTATGTTTATTTTGAGCATAATATATTGGCCAGGACACCAAGGTGAATTCCCCTGCTTGTCTTTGAAATAGTATTAAGGGATCTTTTACAACTACCTGAGGGGGCAGACAGGGTCCTGTCCTGTGCTTTATTTTAAGACGGCGCCTTCAACAGTCCAGCACTCCCTCGGTTGCAGAAATAAATCTGCTCCCTCCCGAGTCTGATGAAAACAGACAAAATGTAGACTTGAACCAGCTGGTCAGGCTGTCAAGCAGAACAGACCTCTTTTATCCTCTGTTAAATCTGATCTTTTTTTGGGTCTTTAATGATGTTAATTTGCCTGAAAAAAATCACATCCCTTCATGGAGATCTTCAATCGCACTTCCAACCATGGCATAATTAGAAGCTGCCATTTGTCACACACTTGACGACAGCAGAGGTTAAGAAAGCGATGGGGAGTCAAATACATGTGTCTTTAACAATGGGATTGACTTGTATTTCCACTGCTTGCTACATCCACTGCCAGCACCACTGTTATTAGAGTGCTGTTTTACATAAACATAAGATGCATAAATGAAGATTGGGTTGTTCAGAATAAATTCTCTGAAATAGCTGTACAATTATCACTTTGGAAATGGCATCCTCCAAGGAGATTTATTGGAATGGTACCAGGGATGAGGCACTTCAGTTCAGCAGAGAGTCTGGAGAAGCTGCAGTGAGTTTCCTTAAAGCGGAGACATTAAAGGGAAATTTATTTGAAGTGTTCAAAATGATAAAGGTTTTTGAGAGAGTAAATAAGGAGAGGTATATGGCTCAACACTGTCATGGGCACTTATTCCAAGCAGCCAAGGACAGAACCTTCTAGTAAGTGTTGTAGGGCCTCCAGGTTGTGGAGGTCAGGGGTGGGGATGTGGGAGGAGAGGGCAATGGGGTGGTGGGAGCGGAGGCAGTTGAGTGATCACGCTTGAAGGTGCTGTAGCTGGTTAGGAAACTGGAGCAGAATCCCTTTCTAACCCTAAGGCAATGTCATCAATTGTGACCGAAATACCCACTGACCGAGGTTGTCAAACCGATACAACACTGGTTAGGCCCCAGCTGGAGTATTATGTCAGGACTATGCCCCATGCTTTGGGGGAGGATGGAGATCCCTGGAGGGGATGCAAAGCAGATTTACTTGAAAGGCACCATGATGAGGCACTTCAGTTAACTGGAGAGACTGGAGTTGTTCTCCTTTAGGGGAGAGAGCGTTATGGAGAGATTTGATAGAATTATTCAAAATCTTAAAATGCCAATAAGGTAAAATGTTTCCTGTGGCAGAAGGGTCAGTAACCAGAAGACACGGTTTAAAGTAATTTGCAAAAGAAACAGAGGTGACTTGAGGACAAATGTATTTCACACAGCGAGTTGATAAGCTCTGTTAAGCCTGATGGTGTGGTGGAGACAGATTCAATCATAACTTTCAAAAGAGAATTGGGTAAATATTTCAAAAGGAAACATATTCAGAGTTAAAGGGAAAGGGTGGAGTGGGGAGGGTGGGGTGGCGGCGGGGGGGGTGGTGGAAATAATGAGGTTCTTCTTCCGTAGGTCCAGCACAAGCATGCAGGACAACTACCCTTCTGCACTGTATAACTCTGATTGTAAACCAGCACAAGTTCCCAGTCTGTGTGGAGGAACCCAACAGGCCACTGAGGGCAGCTCAGCTACTTGTATTCTCAAGCAAGTGGCTGATGCTCAAGGGCTTTTTCAAAGATGTTACTGTTTTTTTTTATAAGATACTGGACAGCAGAAAAGCTCTTGGACAGGATACTCAGGCTTTAAAATTACCAAAGGAATTCTGCAGCTGCCACTCCCTCTTCCACTACTAATGAAAAAAACAATGTAACACAGACACCCATCTAAACATAAAAGAATATTAAACATTCCTAACAACTTGGCTCTGGCGATGTTGAATTTTTATAACTATGTCGGACTTTCCGCTAAATAATTAACCAATCAACCCAACTGAGGTCGGAAAATATGAGCACAATCTAATGAAGCTCTGTATACCAAAACCAAGTGATATCTCCAGTTTAAGTATTAACTGCGGCTCAGTGGGCCACATACTCAGTGTTGAGGATTTGAGTCCAACTGCAGGAACTTTATCGCAAGCCTCGACATTCAAGACTTGAGACTTGACACTCCCAGTGCTAGAACTGCGGGGTGGGGGGGGCGGGGGCGGGGGGGGCTACCTTTCAGATTGAATGTTAAATTGAGGCTCTGGGTTAAAGTGAATTGTCCACTCAGATGAGATGTGAAAAATCCCACAGCACTATATTGAAGAACAGGGGTCACTTCCCTGATGCCTTTACCATCATTTTACCCCTCAGTAAATTAACCTAAAACAGATTATCTGGTCATTATCATGGTGCTGTTTTGGGATCTTTCCACATGCTAAATGGCTGCCCCTCATTTTCTACTGTAGCAGTGATGACACTAACATTTCTGTTGTGCCTTTCAGTGCCTCAGAGTGCCCAAAGTGCTTTACAGCCAATGCATTACTTTTGAATTGTAACCACAGTTGTCATAGTGCGATGAGTAACCCACCTCCTGACTCCCCAAAGTCTGTCTACCATCTACAAGGCACAAGTCAGGAGTGTGATGGAATACTCCCCACATGCCTGGATGAGTGCAGCTCCAACAACACTGAAGAAGCTGAACAACATCCAGGACAAACCAGCTCCGCTTGATTGGCACCACATCCACAAACATTCACTCCTTCCACCACCGACACACAGTAGCAGCAGTGTGTACCATCTACAAGATGCACTGCAGGAAATCACCAAGGCTCCTTCGACAACACCTTCCAAACCCATGACCACTACCATCTAGAAGGACAAGGGCAGCAGATAGATGGGAACACCACCACCTAGACATTCCCCTCCAAGCCACTCACCATCCTGCTTTGGAAATATATCACCATTCCTTCACTGTTGCTGGGTCAAAGTACTGGAACTCCCTTCCTAATAGCACTGTGGAGGTACCTACACCACGTGGATTGCAGCGGCTCAAGAAGGCAGCTCACCACCACCTTCTCAAGGGCAACTAGGGATGGGCAATAAATGCTGGCCCAGCCAGTGAAGCCCACATCCTGTGAATGAATTTAAAAAAAGCATGAGGGCCACTGACCTAGGCAAGGACTGTATACGATGAATGCGACTCTCAAACTAGCAAGTCACTTCCTTTTGGGAGCACCATTCAAGTCTGGGATGGATGACTGGCAATGGCATATTCCAGCTCCAATATTGTCCTTTCTAGTCAGGTCCAGCCTAAATTTTCCATTTAAATGGTGAAACCTTGTCAGTAGATTAGGCAATTCGATAGACATTGGTAAGAACCCTCAGCACACATATCAAACTGTCACAAGCAACTCAACAGGCCTAACTGTGTTTTCTCCTGAAAGAGTGCAAGATTTCTCTCTTGCATTCCAAAAATCCCTTGCTTGATGGACATTGTGCTTACTTTGGCACTTTTCTGTTTCTGCTGCATAATTTGTTGATGTATATAACAAACTTAAAAAGATCAAAATGAGTAATTTGAGCATGTTGCTTTTTCTTGTATAAACTTGAACCTTGAGCTCAATGATGTGTTGGTTCTTCCAGCTTATACAGATTATTGTTAATAGTTAGAAAATAAAGTTTTAAAAACGTGGCTCATTTTTCTGACTGGGAGCCTCAGTTACCCAAGGCAGCTCTGATTATTCAGCTGGAGACTGCATTACGACTTCTGTGTGAATACGAGACAAACAGAAATTACCCTTCAAATTTAAAACAATGAGGTTTCTTATAGAAGGACAAGCGCAATGGTGCTCTCACCTTCAAAATGAAAACCGGTATTTTCCTACTGGGACAGATTTTTTGCAGAGTTGGCGGGACTCCGCGGAACTTTAAAAATGGCAGCCAGGACCCGATTCTGGCATTCCGAGTCCCATTGCCTGCACCCACCCCTCCCCCAGATTTCATCAGCGCGGGATAAGGGTGCAGGCTGATGTGGGTCATGAGCCCGCACCCGCTACTCTGAAACAGGTCAGCTCTGTTGCCGGGATAGGCATCTTCCGGTCACCCACAATTTTTGTGAAGTTGGGCCAGTTTTTCAAGGAGTCATGGTTCCCTGGCCCCTCTGAGACGTCGTGAAGCATAGTTTGGATGAGGGAACCCTTCAAAAAGGTAAGTTCAAAAGGTCTTACCCATTCCCCCAATGCAAACTATGCCCCTCCATAGACCCTCCATGCCAACCTGTGGCACTTCCATGCCATTTACCCAGTATGCACTCAGTCCAGGACCAATGAACCCTATGGTAACAATGGCATGTGTGACAAAGCTTTAAAAAAACAGCCGCACATTCATAACTATGTTTATAAAACTGCTTTTACTACAGCCCCATAACAGTGTCAATCAACCAGATATTTAAATTAACACAAGAAATCGCAAGCACTTGACAGCTCTTTATTTCATGTAAATAAACATTGAGCAATTGAGAAAAAGGTCTAAGAGAAAAAGTTGTCAATCAAACAATGTTTTCCCTTGGCTCAGCTGTTTCAACAGACTAATAGATGTCTAGGTTCTCAGCCAAGAATGCAAAATTAAGTGTGTGGGGGGTGGGGGGGGTTGTTGGGTTTGGATGGTGAGGGGATCTGAGGGGTAAGGGCTTGAAGGTTGTTTTCTGCTTTATTGCTTTTAGTACAACTGGGGTGAAGTCCTAGAGTTCCGAGGCAGGTCTCTGAAACAGCCCACCTCCGCACCAGGCGGCCTCTGTGGCTCCCTCTGCACTGTTTCTGGGGCGGCAGGCTGTATTCCTGTTAGCACCCAAACCCCCAGAAGAAAACTCGCACCTTTGCGGTCACTTTTTCCTGAAGGGGGCAGGCTGAGCCAGGAAATTTCCCAACTCCCACTAACCATGCCTAGGTGAAAGTCCTGGCCATTATCTCCGAAATTTTTCCAGCGGGTCACTATTTTTTAAATGCGTGCTGCATGTTTAAGAGTGAAGCAACTATCTTTTCACAATCGTACTTTCAATCTTCAGGTTTTTGCCAGGGACAAGGGGCTTCAGTTGCCTGAGAGGCTGGAGAGGCTGAGATTGCTTTCCATCGAGCAAAGGTTAATGGACAGTTTAATTGGACCATTCAAAACTTTAAAGGATTTTGGAGTCAATAAGGGAGGAACTGTCCCCATCGGCTGAAGAATCTGTAACAAAGGTCACGGACTTCAGAAAATTGACAAAGGGACCAGAGAGGGGAGACGAGAATTTTTTTAAATGCAGCAAGTTAGTGTGATCTAGAAAGCACTGCCTGAAAGGACAATGGAAGCAGGTACAGTCGTAGCTTCCAAAAGAATACTTCAGAAGTAAAAACAATATGCTAGGCTATGTGGAAAGAACAGGGGGAGTGGGACAAATTGGATAGTTTTTTGAAAGAGGCACTGATGGGCTGAATGGCCTCTGTGCTGCATAACTATGATCAATCTCAATAGCAATATGTGTCCCAATACTTTCGTATATAACAATGCACACAGCAGAGGTAACCAACCCTATTGAAGACGCAGAGTTAATGTTCAGATTGATGACCCTCATAAAATGGTGTTTTCTCTTTCCACACATGTTGTCTGACCTGTTGAGTGTTTTCCCAGCATTTTCTGCCTTTATTTCAGATTTCTGGCACGCTCAATGTTTTGCTTCTGCATCACGGTATTAAACCCTGCTTCAAATGTGCACGTCTTTAGCATGCAAAACTCAAATTACAGGTTGGCTTCGCTCAGTCAGGTCCTTAAAAATTAGTCTAATCAGTGTTTTCATCTATGTGTAGTGGTGAATTGCAGACACGTCTAGACAACCAATGGAAATAAAACTTGTGCTAATTATATGCAAGATCTTGGGCCATACACCCTTTTACAATGAAAAGCTAATCAGGCATGACTTAGACTATATCTAACCATAATTGCTTTAAACATTCATCATTACATAAAAAATGTCTTTATGACTCCTACCCCTTCAAGACATTTCAAATTTGCCAAAGATGAGCAAATAGCGGATCCGCATTTCAACCTCAGTGACAATGATGCAACCACAAAGTCATTTTAGGATTGACTCCATACCCAAACTCCACTTGCCTGGGGCCGAGCATTCTCCCTCAACCAACATCACAAAAGCTGAACAGACTATCTGGTCACAATCATGTTGACGTTTGTGGGAGTTTGCCGCGTGTAAATTGGCTGCCGTACTTCTTACCTCATGACAGTGACTACATTTCCAAAGTATCTCGTTGGCTCCAAGGACTTAGCCGGGTCCTGTGGCGGGTGCTCTCTATCTTCACATCCTTCCTTCTTTTGCTGCTTCTCCTAAAGACATCAACATGCAGCCAAGTTGGCTATTCTTTGAGTGTGGGGACTGAGAGACTGC
This sequence comes from Cetorhinus maximus, assembly GCF_964194155.1. Classification (NCBI taxonomy): domain Eukaryota; kingdom Metazoa; phylum Chordata; class Chondrichthyes; order Lamniformes; family Cetorhinidae; genus Cetorhinus; species Cetorhinus maximus. Next base: position 87,963,334 of record NC_135897.1, on the reverse strand, counting down.
AGTTAATGTGTTGGCAGCACATGTTGGTCCCAGCCTTGTAAACAATTTTCTCTGAACACCAGCTGAAATGAAACTAGATTCTTTAAGAAACAGAATTAAGATTTTGCAACGCTATCATAGACAGACTTGCATTGATATAGCACCTTTCATGGCCCCAGGGCATCCCAAAGCACTTAAACAGCTAATGGAGTATATTTGAAATGTACTCAATGTTATAATGTAGGAAATGACAGACAATTAGCAAACTGACAAAAACACCAATGTGCTAACGACCAGATAATCTGCTTTTTGGATTGGTCGAGGGATAAATACTGGCCAGGACAATAGGGAGAATGCCACAGCCCTTCTTTGAAGTTGTGCCATGAGATCCGATGTTCGCCCGAGAAGGCAGACAGGGCCTCCGTTTAATGCCTCATCCAGAAGACACTGCCTCAGACGGTGCAGTATTCCCTCAGTGCTGCATTGGAGTGTCAGTCTGGAATATATACTCAAACCTCTGGAGTGGGGATTTGAACTCATGACCTTGGGAGTTGAGGAAATTTACCAACCTCACCCCTCCCATTCTCATTCAACATTCAGACATACTTTCCCAATACCCTAGCCTCTATTCCCTGGACACTGATTAAGGGATTAATCAGAAACACTATTAAGAGGGAAACAATTGACCGCACCTATTTTAACTCCAAGGCCCAGGATCCTCCATTAGGCGTGTGGGGGCAGGCCTCACCCGCCGATGCGTAAAATGACGCACGGTGACATCGGGCGTGCGTGCTGACATCACGGCGCGTCATTCCGTTCTTTAGTTCGGCGGGTGTGTACTGGAGTTAGCTGCGTGCCCGCCAAACTGTCAAAGGCCTGCTAAGGCCATTAATTATCTAATTAAACTGATTGTCCGGGCTGTCTGTCCAACCTCAAGGGCGGGATGAGGTTTCCTGAAGGGGCTTATAAATTAAATAAAATTTTTTATTAAAATACCTAAACATGTCCCAGCTCATGCGACACTGTCACATGAGGGGACATGTCTGAGTAATTCTTTTTTTCTCTTTTTTGCAATGTTTTATTCTTAAATTAATCTCCCTGAGGCAGCGCGAAAGAGCGCAGGCCCCGACTCTCCCACCTCCCCCCGCCTGCACAGGTAATACTGAGCGCTTCCGGGTTGCGCATCACACTGGGAGGGCCTTAATTGGCCTGCTCAGGCAAAATGGCAGCACACAGCCAATCGTGGGCGGCGATTGGTTCCGCCCCTAACCACCCGCCTGATGGGGAGAAAATTCTCCCCCAAAGATTCTTCACTTTTTAAAAAAATAACCTTCCCTAATTCACTTTAAATCCTCATCGCTGCTTTAACAAAATCACTTGACAGTAAATATCTCAGGGTCAGATATCGACACTTGTGGGTGAAAGACCTGAACAACAAGATGCGCTCGACAGAAGCTAACTGACAGCGACATGTGTGGAAGTCAAAGCACTGAGTGTCTGTCTAGTTTTGTTTCTTGGCCATTGGACACACTTGGCCTAGATCGGCCTCAGGATCTGAATGGGTGGGAGATAACTGAAGAGAAAAGTCTAAGCAATGATTCCTATCTGCAAATGATTATGAGAATCATTTTGTGAGCCATAAAGAAAAAACAATGTGTGTTTATTTATTGCATTATCACATCTCAGAAATTCCGCAAATCATTACTTAGTACTTCAAAATCTTTCCACCAAAGAAAACAGATTACTCATCCAAAAGATCCATGTCAGTGTTTATGCCCCACATGAGCCTCCTCACACCCTTCATCTAACCCTATCAACATAACCTGCTTTTCCTTTCTAGCTCATGTACTTATCTAGCTTCCCCTTAAATACATCTTTGCTATTCACCTCACCCTACACACCGTCAGTGTCCCAGTTGGTCCCAAGATGATCTTCCAATCCCAAATCCTCTCCACCACAAAGAACTACTTCCACCTCCACCCTTACCTCAGGCCATCTGTCACTGCAACCCTCATCCAAGCTTCTGTCACCTTTTACTGGCAATGGCTGTATTGTTTTTATGTTACCGGACTAATGATAAGGAGGCGCAAGTTCAAATCGCACCATAGCAGCTCAAGAATTTAAATTCTGTTAAATAAATTGAGGGATAGGAAAGTTAGTCTCAGTAATGGTGACTGCGAAACTACCAGATTGTCTTCAAAACATTTGCTAATGTGCTTTAGGGAAGGAAATCTGCCATCCTTACCTGTTCCGGCTTACATGTGACTCCAGACCAACAGCAATGAGTTTGACTTTCAGCTGCCCTCTGAAATGGCCTAGCAAGTCAGTGGGTTGTCAGGCTTGCCATCATCTTCTCAAGAACAATTTGGGATGGGCAATAATTTCTTGCCGATGACACCAAGATAGGTAGGAAAGTAAGTTGTCAAGAGGAGGTAGAGAGTCTGCAAAGGGATATAGACAGGTTAAGCGAGTAGGCAAAAATTTGGCAGATAGAGTATAATGTGGGAAAACATGAGATTGTCCACTTTGGCAGGAAGAGTGGAAAAGCAACATATTATTTAAATAGAGCGGGACGGAAGAACTCAAAGGTACAGAGGGATCTAGGTGTTACATGAATTACAAAAAGTTAGCATGCAGGAATGTTGGCATTTATTGCAAGGACAATGGAATATAAAAGTAGGGAAATTTTGCTTCAGATGTACAGGGCCTTGGTGAGACCACATCTGGAATACTGGGTACAGTTTTAGTCTACTTATTTAAAACAAAGGTATAATTGCATTAGAAGCAGTACAGAGAATATTCACTTGACTCATTCCTGGGATGAAGGACTTACAAAGAAAGGTTGAACTGGTTGGGTCTGTATCCAATGGAGTTTAGAAGAATGAAAGGTAAACTTATTGAAACATTCAAGATCTTGAGGGGTCTTGACAGGGTCGATACCAGCTGGGTGTTTCCACCTGTGGGGTTACTGGGACTAGGTGACACAATTTAAGAACAAAATAGGTCTCCCTTTTAAGACCGAGATGAGAATTATTTCTGAGGATTGTTAGTATGTGGAATTCTGTTCCCCGGAGAGCAGTGGAGGCTGGGTCATTGGATACATCCAAGGCTGAGTTAGACAGATTTTTTGATTGAAAAGGGGGGTCAAGGGTTATGCAGGGCAGGCAGGAAAGTGGAGTTGAGACCATACCATGATATTATTGAATGGCAGAGCAGGCTCAAAGGGCTGAATGGCCTACTCCTGCTCTTAAGTCCTATTTCCTAAGTTACTAAATGCTGGGCTTGGCAGCGACGCCCACATCTCCTGAAGGAATTCAAAAACATTTATTCCAATTCTCTCCTGGCTGGACTCTCAATCCCCACCGTTTGTAAACATCAGCTCATCCAGAACTCTGTTGCCCATCCCCAAACCCCAGTCTTACCCATTGTTCACCCTCATCCTCAGTGACTTTTTTTAGCCCCCATTCTCCCAATGCCTCGTGTATAAACTTTGCATTATTTGCATTTAAATCCCTCTATTACCTTGCCCCTTTATATCTTGCACAGGTCACCCATGACCTACTTGAATAGCGGAACAGACTGAAGGGGCTGAATGGCCTCCTCCTGGTTCCCAAGGCACCGACATGAGAACAAGTCGCATCCATTCAGAAACTGACTGTGTAAACTCTGCTACCAAGAAGCGGCAAAAGAGGAAGGAGAGAACTGAACCCTGGCTCGAGAATCCCACCAGCCCACTCACCCACCCAAACCCACCCCTGGCCCCTTCCTCAGGACAACTCTTGTTCAGTCTGTCCAAAGTCCTGTAGCTGGCCTGCGGAGTGACCCGAGGGGACAAATCATAAATGCCGGCAGACATCGTCCTCATTGAGGGCCTGACAACAAAGTGAGAATAGAGACTGAAACTCGGTCACAAAGGTGACTGAAAACAAAGTCAAAAGCATAGCTTTTGAGGAAGAAGTTCGGAGGTGGGGGCTGGTTTACACTTTTGCCACTGTTTCCCAAATACCGTGGACAAATTTAAAGGCCCAGTGCAGCCCTGGGATCTCAGCACCATTTGTGAAACAGCCAGAGAACTATAATTTCATTTTTTGTAGGTTAATCCATAGAAGCTGGATCAGAAATCGGGTGGCAGTGACCAGACATTCTGCCTCTGACACAAGCTCATGGTCAATGGCACTGCCAAAGCAGAGATTTCTGGGAATCAGCATCGCCACCCAGTGGCTGGCCCCTGGTACTGTAACTCTACAGGAGACGCCAAAATCAAGCAGATTCCTTTCAGAGGCAAACCTCAAGAGCAGGGGGAGTCCATTTTTCAAATCACTTGTGACCCAGAGCCTGAGTAATCAATTACGTTTCAGCTCAGGCCCTGGCAGAGAGACGCTAATAGTGGTTTTGTGCTTCTCAATCCTGCCGTGGTCATGCCAGTTCATCTCATTCTTGCTCAAAGTTAAGTTTGGATAAATATTCAAAACTGAAAATATTGGGAGAAAGCAGTGTAATAGGGTTCACTTTGGATTGCCTCAGAAAAGATCCAGCACAGATTCGATAGGCTGAATGGCCTCTTCTGATTCTTCTGAGGTAGAACAGGGACATGTGTCTCTGGAAGAGAAACCGTCTCTGTGGTTTCACTAATACAAGCACAGAACACTACAGATACCGAAAATTTGAAATAAGAACAGGAAATGCTGGAAACACTGTGGAAGGCAGCCGAGGTTAAATGACCAAAGGACTGACGGGACAAGTAAAGAAACAAAAAGATGTGTCCAGAGGTGTGAATAACAATAAAATAAAGTTACCATCCAAAAGCAAAAACAAGAGTTAATCCGAAATTTGCCATTCACACTTTAGCCATTTTTTCTTTTTACTTATCCCATTGCCACCCCCTTTAACCTTGCACCATCAGTCCTTTTGTCATTTAATCTCATGTCTTTCACCTGATCATCTAATAGTATGTTTAGCACTGAAGCAAAAAGGGGTCACTCTAATACCTCCAGACACACAAAGGCTAACTTCATAGTTGAAGGCCTCTTGACAGACTCCCAAATGGACCATCAACATGTAACTTTGGGTAATTACTCTGCTGCTGTACGGGCAGGATCTCTGCATCCAAACCGGATACTGCAAAGGCTAGGGGCCCAGGCAATATCCTGGCACTTATGCTGAAGACTCATGCTCCAGGGCTTGCCGCACCCCTAGCCAAGCTGTTCCAGTACAGCCGCAATGCTGGCATCTACCCAGCTATGTGGAAAATTGCTCGGTCATGCCCTGTACACAAAAAACAGAACAAGTTAAACCCGGCCATTTACTGCCACACCACTCTACTCTCCATAATCACTAAAGTGATGGAATGGATAATCAGTGCTATCAAGCAGCACTTGCTTAGCATTAACCTGCTCACTAATGCTCAGTATGGGTTCGTCAGGGTCATTCAACTCCTGACCTCGTTAGAGCCTTGGTTCAAACATGGACTAAAGAGCTGACCTCCAGATGTGAGATGAGAGTGACTGCCTTTGACATCAAGGCAGCATTTGACCGAGTGTGGCATCAAGGAGCCCTAGCAAAACTGGAATCAATGGGAACCAGGGGGAAAGCTCTCCACTGGTTGGAGTCACAGCACAAAGGAAGATGGTTGTGGTTGTTGGAGGTCAGTCATCTCAGTTCCAGGACGTCACTGCAGGAGTTCCTCAGGGCAATGTCCTCGGCCCAACCATCTTCAGTGGCTTCATCAAGGACCTTCCTTCCATCATAAGGTCAGAAGTGGGGATGTTCGCTGATGATTGCACAATGTTCAGCACCATTTGCGACTCCTCAGATACTGAAGCAGTCCATGTCCAAATGCAGCAAGACCTGGACAATATCCAGTGTTGGGCTTACAAGTGGCAAGTAACATTCACATCACACAAGTGCCAGGCAATGATCATCTCCAACAAGAGAGATTCTAACTACCACCCCTTGACAATCAATGACATTACCATTGCTGAATCCCCAACTATCAACATGCTGGGGGTTACCATTGACCAGAAAGTGAACTGGACTAGCCATATAAATACTGTGGTTACAAGAGCAGGTCAGAGGCTAGGAATCCTGCGGTGAGTAACTCACCTCCTGACTCCCCAGAGCCTGTCTACCATCCACAAGGCACAAGTCAGGAGTGTGATGAAATATTCCCCACTTGCCTGGATGAATGCAGCTCCAACAACACTCAAGAAGCTTGACACCATCCAGGGCAAAGCAGCCCACTTGATTCGCACCCCATCCACAAACAATCACTCCCTCCAATGACACATAGTGTCAGCCGCATGTAGCATCTACAAGGTCCACTTCAGGGACATCACCAAGGCCCCTTAGACAGCACCTTCCAAAGCCACAACTGCTGTCATCTAGGAGGACAAGGGCAGCAGATGCATGGGAACACCACCATCTGGAAGTTCCCCTCCAAGAAGCTTACCATCCTGACATATCGCTGTTCCTTCATTGTCGCTGGGTCAAAATCCTGGAACTCCCTCCCTAACAGCACTGTGGGTGTACCTACACCACATGGACTGCAGAGGTTCAAGAAGACAGCTCACCACCACTTTCAAGGGCAATTAGGCAATGAATGCTGGCCCAGCCAGCAACGTCCACATCCCATGAATGAATAAAAAAATCAGGCCTTCACTTTTGTTATAAAAACAAAAAACTACTGCGGATGCTGGAAATCCAAAACAAAAACAAAAACAGAATTACCTGGAAAAACTCAGCAGGTCTGGCAGCATCGGTGGAGAAGAAAAGAGTTGACGTTGAGACTCGAAACGTCAACTCTTTTCTTCTCCACCGATGCTGCCAGACCTGCTGAGTTTTTCCAGGTAATTCTGTTTTTGTTTTTCTTCACTTTTGTTATTTTCCGACTCCTCCCCCACCACATTTCACCTGCTTTCACCCATTGCATTTCTCTTTCCCCGCATTCTGATCAAAGCTCATCGATCTGAAACGTTAATGCTGTTTCTCTCTCCACAGGTGCTGATTGGCTAAGTGTTTCCAGAATGTTTCGTTCTCATGTGGTTTGGAAAAGCTGTATATAAAAACAAAAAGCTAAAAGCTACTGCGGATGCTGGAAATCCAAAACAAAAACAGAATTACCTGGAAAAACTCAGCAGGTCTGGCAGCATCGGCGGAGAAGAAATCAGTTAACGTTTCGAGCCTTCATGGCCCTTCGGCAGAACTGAAGCATAGTTAGAAGAAGGGAGAAATATAAATTGGTTTAAGGTGGGGTGGGGTGGGGGGGTGGTGGTTGGGGGAGAGAGAGACATTGAGGGTGTGGTGATTGTGGAGATGAGCAGTTAATCAAAAGATGTCACAGACAAAAGGGTCAAAGAGGTGTTTTGTCTGAGAAAAGTGCTAATTAAGAATGGAGGACAGGATATTCAAAGTACAGCTCTAGTGGGGGTGGGGTGGAAAGGCTAACAAGATTTTAGTTTTAGATTTAAAAAAAATGGAAATAGGTGGGGAAAGAAGAATCTGTATAAGTTATTGAAAAAAAAGCGGGGGGGTGGTGGGGAGGGGGGAGAAACGGGGTGGGGATGGGGGGAGGGGGAGTTTAAGATCTAAAGTTGTTGAATTCAATATTCAGCCCGGAAGGCTGTAAAGTGCCTAGTCGGAAGATGAGGTGCTGTTCCTCCAGTTTGCATTGGGCTTCACTGGAACAATGCAGCAAGCCAAGGACAGACATGTGGGCAAGAGAACAGGGTGGAGTGTTAAAATGGCAAGCGACAGGGAGGTTTGGGTCTTTCTTGCGGACAGACCGCAGGTGTTCCGCAAAACGGTCGCCCAGTTTGCGTTTGGTCTCTCCAATGTAGAGGAGACCGCATTGGGAGCAATGAATGCAGTAGACTGAGTTAGGGGAAATGCAAGTGAAATGCTGCTTCACTTGAAAGGAGTGTTTGGGCCCTTGGACGGTGAGGAGAGAGGAAGTGAAGGGGCAGGTGTTGCATCTTCTGCGTGGGCAATGGGGAGGTGCCATAGGTGGGGGTTGAGGAGTAGGGGGTGATGGAGGAGTGGACCAGGGTGTCCCGGAGGGAATGATCCCTACGGAATGCTGCCAGGGGGGGTGAAGGGAAGATGTGTTTGGTGGTGGCATCATGCTGGAGTTGGCGGAAATGGCGGAGGATGATCCTTTGAATGCGGGGGCTGGTGGGGTGATAAGTGAGGACAAGGGGGACCCTATCATGTTTCTGGGAGGGAGGAGAAGGCGTGAGGGAGGATGCGCAGGATATGGGCCGGACATGGTTGAGGGCCCTGTCAACGACCGTGGATGGAAAACCTCGGTTAAGGAAGAAGGAGGACATGTCAGAGGAGCTGTTTTTGAAGGTAGCGTCATCAGAACAGATGTGACGGAGGCGAAGGAACTGAGAGAATGGGATGGAGTCTTTACAAGAAGCGGGGTGTGAGAAGCTGTAGTCGAGGTAGCTGTGGGAGTCGGTAGGCTTGTAATGGATATTGGTGGACAGTCTATCATCAGAAATTGAGACAGAGAGGTCAAGGAAGGGAAGAGAAGTGTCAGAGATGGACCATGTGAAGATGATGGAGGGGTGGAGATTGGAAGCAAAATTAATAAATTTTTCCAGGTCCCGATGAGAGCATGAAGCAGCACCGAAGTAATCATCGATGTACCGGAGAAAGAGTTGTGGGAGGGGGCCGGAGTAGGACTGGAACAAGGAATGTTCCACATACCCCATAAAGAGACAGGCATAGCTGGGGCCCATGCGGGTACCCATAGCCACACCTTTTATTTGGAGGAAGTGAGAGGAGTTAAAGGAGAAATTGTTCAGTGTGAGAACAAGTTCAGCCAGACGGAGGAGAGTAGTGGTGGATGGGGATTGTTGGGGCCTCTGTTCAAGGAAGAAGCTAAGGGCCCTCAGACCATCCTGGTGGGGATGGAGGTTTAGAGGGATTGGACGTCCATGGTGAAGATGAAGCAGTTGGGGCCAGGGAACTGGAAATTGTTGATGTGACGTAAGGTGTCAGAGGAATCACGGATGTAGGTGGGAAGGGACTGGACAAGGGGAGAGAGAAGGGAGTCAAGATAACGAGAAATGAGTTCCGTGGGGCAGGAACAGGCTGACACGATCGGTCTGCCAGGACAGTCCTCTACATTGGAGAGACCAATGTAGAGCAAACGCAAACTGGGCGACCGCTTTGCAGAACACCTGCGGTCTGTCCGCAAGAAAGACCCAAACCTCCCTGTCGCTTGCCATTTCAACACTCCACCCTGCTCTCTTGCCCACATGTCTGTCCTCGGCTTGCTGCATTGTTCCAGTGAAGCCCAACGCAAACTGGAGGAACAGCACCTCATCTTCCGACTAGGCACTTTACAGCCTTCCGGGCTGAATATTGAATTCAACAACTTTAGATCTTAAACTCCCCCTCCCCCCATCCCCACCCCGTTTCTCCCCCCACCACCACCCCCCCGCTTTTTTTTCAATAATTTATATAGATTCTTCTTTCCCCACCTATTTCCATTATTTTTAAATCTAAAACTAAAACCTTGTTGGCCTTTCCACCCCACCCCCACTAGAGCTGTACTTTGAACATCCTGTCCTCCATTCTTAATTAGCACTTTTCTCAGACAAAACACCTCTTTGACCCTTTTGTCTGTGACATCTTTTGATTATCTGCTCATCTCCACAATCACCACACCCTCAATGTCTCTCTCTCCCCCCACCACCACCCCCCCCCCCACCCCACCTTAAACCAATTTATATTTCTCCCTTCTTCTAACTATGCTTCAGTTCTGCCGAAGGGCCATGAAGGCTCGAAACGTTAACTGATTTCTTCTCCGCCAATGCTGCCAGACCTGCTGAGTTTTGCCAGGTAATTCTGTTTTTGTTTTGGAAAAGCTGTAAGTGGATGGTATTGAAACTGGGTGCTGCCTGAACTGGAATACATTCCATCCCTCAATTCCAACACCACCCAGTGAACAGAAGAACACGATAAAAGCAGCCAAAAATAATGATGGCCCTGAATTTCTTTAATGTCATCAACACCAGAGCTGACCCAGAAAGATACACCGTTTGCCAACAGAGGCAGCTACATGCAAGTTTCCTGAGGTAAGTTCATTTAACTATTTTTGGTGCAGGAACTGCGTAGGGCCTCCTCCCCTTCTCTAACTGATATTCCTCAACCTTCACAGCCTATCATGTTGTGCCTGGGATCTTATCCACAGGACCCCAGTGCCCAATATTAATGGCAGGGCTGTTAGCATCCTGGCCCTTTTGACCAGGAAATTTGGACACCACATGCCTTTGTGGCCTCACCTTGAAGCTTGACCTGGCCTCCTAACTACTACTCAGAAGCCAACCCTTCACCACATTCTCCACCTCAGCCCCTATCCCCATTCCATAGGAGAGGAAGTCAACTCCATAAATTCAGCACAGACTGAGTCTATGTGGGCTCAGTACCACATATGGGAGTCTATTTAGCAAGTGGCATTTGGAAAGGGCACTGATAGAATCATAGAAACTTGGAGTGATTACAGCACTCGAGTAGGCCATTTGGCCCGTTATGTCTGTGCTGGCTCTCATAGGAACATATGACTTAGGAGTAGACCAATCAGCCCTTTGAGCCAGTTCTGCCATTCAATAAGATCTTCCATAAGGTGACTGATCTGATTGCGGTCTTTCCTGTCTGACTACTATCCTGTATACCCCCGTAACCCTCGACTCTCTTGCCTATGAAACAATCTTAATTTATTCAAGGTTGAGTTAGACAATTGCCCAGCCTCCACTGCTCTCTGGGGAAGAGAATTCCACCTACTAAACAACGCTTAAAAAAATTCTCCTAATCTCAGCCTTAAAAGGGAGACCTCTTATTCTTAAACTGTGTCCCCTAGTTCTAGTCTCCCCAACAAGTGGAAACATCCCCCCGGAATCCACTCTATTAAGTCTCCTCAGGATCCTATATATGTTTCATAGTCATGCCTTATTCTTCTAAACTGTAATGGGCATAGGCCCAACCTGTTCAACCTTTCTTCATAGGATAAGCCCCTCCATCCCTGGAATGAGTCTAGTGAACATCCCTGGAACTGCCTCTAACGCAATTATATCTTTTTATCAAAAAAGGAAACCAAAACTGTACACACAATTCCAGATGTGGTCTCACTAAGGCCCTATACAGCTGCAGTAAAACTTCCCTACTTTGTTTAATTCTCTTTGCAATAAACACACCGACATTCTATTTGCCTTCCTAATCACTTGCTATAACTGCAACTAACTTTGTGGTTCATGTGCCAGGACACCCAGATCCCTCTGTACCACCAGGTTCTGCAATCTCTCTCCATTATTATAGTATACTGCTTTTCCGTTCTTACTGCCAAAGTGGACAGTTCACATTTTCCCAGGTTATATTCCATATGCTAAATTTCTGCCCATTCACTTAACCTGTCGGTATCCCCTTGCAGACTCTCTACCTCTTTTCCACCTATCTTGGTGTCATCAGCAAATTTAGCAATCATACATTCAGTCACTTCATCCAAATCATTGATATAGATTGTAAATAGTTAAGGCCCCCAGCACTGATTCCTGTGGCACTCCACTAGTTACAGCCAACCCATAAAAGACCCATTTATCCACACTCTCTGCTTCCTGTTAGCTCACTATTTCCTTATCCATGCTGATATATTACCCTATATACCACGTTCTTATTTTGTGTAGTAACCTTCGATGTGTCGCCTTATCAAATGCCTTTTGGAAATTCAGGTACAATACAAGGTTCCCCTTTATCCACATTGCTTGTTAGTTCCTCACAAAATTCTAATAAATTAGTTAAACACAAGTTAACTCTGCCTGATCACCTGTGATTTCCTAAGTATCCTGCTATAACCTCCTTAATAATAGATTATAGCAATTTCCTTATGGCAGGTGTTAGGCTAAGTGGCCTGTAGTTTCCTGCTTTGTCTTCCTCCTTCCTTGAATGTGTTACATTCACTATTTTCCAATCCACTGAAAACCTTCCAGAATCCAAGGGATTTGGGAAGATTATAACCAATGCATCTACTTCTCTGCAGCTACTTCTTTTGAGACCTGAGGATTCAGGTCATCTGGTCCTGGGGTCATGTCAGCCTTTAAGTCCAACAGTTTTCCCAGCACCTTTTCCCTAGTGATGGCAATTATTTTAAGTTCCTCCCTCCTATTCTCCTTTTGCTTTCCTAAGCCTTCGACATTGAAGTCAGACAAAATCTCTCTGCCACTTTCTTGTTTCCCATTACCAATTCCCCAGGCTCACTCACTAGAGGACAAATACTAGCTTTAATTACATTTTTCTTATTTAAAGAGTTTCTACAAATATCTGTTTTTATATTACTAGCTAGCTTTCTCTCATACTCAACATTCTCCCTCTTTATTTTTAGTCATTCGTTGCTGGTTCTCAAAATCTGGCCAATCTTCTGACCTGCCACTAATCTTTGCAGATTTGTACAGCGCTTGTTTGATCCAATCCTTAACTTCTTTATTCAGCAGAAATGATGCATATTCCTTTCTTACAGCAATAAATTTTTGCTGAGAGTTATTATTTATCTCATTAAAAGTCTGCCATTGCATCTTTACTCTTCTATCTTTTAAACTTGTTTCTTGGCTCACTTTAGCTAACTCTGCTTTCACACCCTTATAATTACTTTTATCCAGATTTAAAACACTAGTCTTAGACTCACGCTTCACTCCTTCATGCTGAACATGAAATGAGGTTATTGATTAATCCTGTTTCGTTGCTCGTTACCAGGTTTAGAATAGCCTGCTCCCTGGTTGCCTCTAGAACAGATTGTTAAGAAACTGTCCCACAAACACTATGAACTCACTTTCCAGGCTACCTTTCCTATTCTGATTCATCCAAACTACATATAGATTAAAGCCACCCATGGTTGTGGTACCTTTCTTACGTACCCCATTTATTTCTCTGTATGTATTCTCTGTCCTACAGTATAACTACTGTTAAGGGGCCTGTAAACTACTCCCACAAGTGACCTCTAATCTTTCCTATTTCTTATCTCTACATCTTGCTCATTTGAGCTCAGGGCATCTCTCACTACTGTACTATTGACCTCGTTAATCAACAGAGCTACCCCACCACCTTTTGCTAGTTTCCTATCTTTTCAAAATGCCCTTCAATATACAGGTCCCAGCCTTTGTCACCCTGTAACCATGTCTCTGTGATGGCTATCTGTGCAAACAGCTCATCCATGTTGTTATGAATACATTCAAATACAGAGCCCTCAGCTCTGTCTTTTTGCCACATTTGCAATATCTGGCCTTATTTGCTGGTTTACACAAGTTTGTGCTCTGTCCCTTCCTGCCATATTCTGGTGATCTTTACCCAAATAATTACCCCGCTTAGTACCTTGTAGAAAATCAAAGGGTAACAACATCTCCTCTCAAGATCCCATCCCCCCATTATTTAGTTTAAAGCCCTCTCTACCACCCTCATTATATCACTCACCAGAACACTGGTCCCAGCACAGTTCAGGTGAAGACTGCCCAATGGTACAGCTCCCTCTTTTCCTAGTACCAGTGCCCCCATGAATTGAAATCCATTTCTCCCACACCAGTTTGAGACATGCATTTAACTCTAATCTGATCTACACAAAGCCAATTTGTTTGTGGCTCAGTTAATAATCCAGTGATTTTTTATCTTTGAAGCTCTGCTTTTTAATTTAGCCCCTAGCTGCTCAATCCCTCAGCAGAATCTCTTTCCGTGTCCTATCTATATCATTAGTACCAACATAGACCACGACTATTAGATCCTTTCCCCTCCCACCGCAGGTTCCTCTCCACTCAGGGCGGATGTCCCAAATCCTGGCACTGGCAGGTAACACAGCTGACTGGACTCATGCTTTCGACTGTAGAGAACTGTGTCAATCCCCCTGACTATGCTGTCCCCTACTACCACTATATACCTATAGCTCTAACTACCCCCCACCCCACTCGAATGGCTTCCTGTACCACAGTGCCATGGTCAGTTCACTCGTTGACCATGCAGCCCCAGCTTTCACCCCCACAAAATGCAAGAACCTTGAACCTATTGGACAACTGTAAGGGCTGAGGCTCCTCCACTTCTACTCTCAGTCCCCTTACCTGACTCACTTGCCATTACACTCTCCTGTCCTTGACCACTGGCCAAATTAGAAGACTGACACTCAAAGTGTGTGACCGCCTCCTAGAACAGTGTCCAGGTAACTATTCCGCTCTGCGCATCATAGTGCCCACATCACAGCCTCCAGCTCAATTACTGAGCCAAAGCTCCTCAGGCTGGTGACACTTACTATAGATGTCTTTGCCTTGGATCACACTGGTGCCCAGGAACTCCCACAGTCTGCAGTCACAACACATCACTTGCCCTATCATCTTTATATGTTTTAATTAATTTATCTTTTCTCAGTTAATTCACAATTGAGTATTGCTGAAAAAAGGTGTTTTGTTGAAGCTTTATCTTGTACTCATCAGGACAGTCACAAGAATACCAAATGCAAGACGAAAAGCTTTGACAAAATATCTTTCCAGAAACACTCGATTATAAATTAATTTATTTTCTCAATTTAAGTTCTGTACTACCAAAAGACTATTAATTTATATTTAATAAACCCTATACTCCTCATAAGCTATACTACTGCTAGTAAAACTTGCTACTATGAATAAAACCTTACAATTGTTATATTACGCAGGTTTTGAAAGATAAATTAGCAAAATACACACCAGCCAATTACTAACCTGCTTCCTTCTTTCCTGACTCTTCCAAATTCTCTTACCCAAATTGCCAAGTTCGCACTGTGACAAGCTACACTCAGTGATGAGCTGCTGTCTTCGTGTTGACAGAGAGTAAAGCATAGCAATTCACCCACTCCCCAACTATTTTTCCCTGTAGCCCCACAAATTTTGTTGCTTCAGATAATGATCCAGTTCTCTTTTGAAAGCCATGATTTAATGTGCCACCACCTGTTAGAAATCCCTTTATATCCATCTGACACAGCAAAAGAGACTCAGTTTAATTTCTTCCACTGGCCTCCTCTCCTTTAGCAGAAAACTTTTAAATACTGCTTGTATTTTTTTTGTCCCAAGTAATTTAGCTCCAAAAGAATGATGAACAATGATCCAGTAAAATAATTCCTATAAATGAAGTCAAGCTGGTAACATGAGTCAAGCTGCCTTCTTGAACCGCTGCAGTCCACATGGTATAAGTGTAGGTACTCCTAAAGTACAGTCAGGGAGGGAGTTCCACAATTCTGACCCAGCGGCAGTGAAGAAACGGCCCAAGTGAGGATGGTGTGAGTTGGAGGGGAATTGCAGGTGGTGGTCTTCCCATGCTCTTGACCTTCTAAGTTGGATGTAAGGAAAAATGCCAGCTCGCCACCAACTTCAAGGGCAACTGTGGATGGGCAACAAATGCTGTTGGTGCAAGTCCCACTCAAGAGACTGGGACACAATATCTGGGCTGGCAAAGTCCACTTTTCCAGATGAGACATTAAACTGAGGCTCCATCTGCACTCTCCAATGGCCGTAAAAGACGCCACAGTAATATTTTGCAGAAGAACATGACCCTTCAAGGGTCAATCGGACTCGAAACGTCAACTGTGCTCTTCTCCGTTGATGCTGCCAGACCTGCTGAGTTTTTCCAGGTATTTCTGTTTCTGTTTTTGTGTCTTCTTGAAAGAATTGACTGCACAAGCCAGGGGCCTGCTCCAGACATCCAATGTTCTCTGAGGAAAGAACTGCCTCTTGGTACCTAATCTCAATCTAACCTTTTGCAAATTGAGACTGTGATCCCTGGACCTTCTGAAACCATTTAGTTGAAACAAACTGTCTACATGGACAAGTGAGGCTCTTCAACACCTTATAAAACTCAAACAAATCAGTCCTAAATTTACACTTCTCTAACGTGTAGAGCCCAGCTCTCTATTTTGGTAACTAAGGCGCTTTAAACTTGGATGTTAATCTTGTGACACTCCCCTGCACCTTTTTCCAACGCCTCAATTTTCTTTGCCACCAATAAGTGTAGGGACTCTCAATGTGCTTTACGAGGCTCGCTGCAGCAGATGTGTGCACGTGAAGAGGATTGCTCATGAACACGCTGCTTGGAGCAGCCACACGCAGTAAGAGCAGCATCTCTGCTAAACAAAACTGGACAGCCCTGACAAAGTGGGCAGTGTCTTACCTCCGAGTCACAAAGATGTGGCTTCAAGTGACACTCCACGGACTGGAGCACAAAATCGCAGCTGGCAATTGACTGCTTGTACTGAGGGAGTTCCGCACTATCTTTCTCATGAGGGCATTAAACCAGGAGTCAACCCACCAGCCTCCGCATTCAAAGGATCATCCTCCGCCATTTCCGCCAACTCCAGCATGATGCCACCACCAAACACATCTCCCCTTCACCCCCCCTGGCGGCGTTCCGTAGGGATCATTCCCTCCGGGACACCATGGTCCACTCCTCCATCACCCCCTACTCCTCAACCCCCACCTATGGCACCTCCCCATGCCCACGCAGAAGATGCAACACCTGCCCCTTCACTTCCTCTCTCCTCACCGTCCAAGGGCCCAAACACTCCTTTCAAGTGAAGCAGCATTTCACTTGCATTTCCCCTAACTTAGTCTACTGCATTCGTTGCTCCCAATGCGGTCTCCTCTACATTGGAGAGACCAAACGCAAACTGGGCGACCGCTTTGCAGAACACCTGCGGTCTGTCTGCAAGAAAAACCCAAACCTCCCTGTCGCTTGCCATTTTAACACTCCACCCTGCTCTCTTGCCCATATGTCTGTCCTTGGCTTGCTGCATTGTTCCAGTGAAGCCCAACGCAAACTGGAGGAACAGCACCTCATCTTCCGACTAGGCACTTTACAGCCTTCCGGGCTGAATATTGAATTCAACAACTTTAGATCTTAAACTCCCCCTCCCCCCATCCCCACCCCGTTTCTTCCCCCTCCCTTTTGTTTTTTTTTCAATAATTTATATAGATTTTTCTTTTCCCACCTATTTCCATTATTTTTAAATCTACAACTAATACCTTGTCAGTCTTTCCACCCCACCCCCACTAGAGCTGTACCTTGAGTATCCTGCCATCCATTCTTAATTTGCACTTTTCTTAGATAATATCACCACCTTCAACACCTCTTTGATCCTTTTGTCTGTGACATCTTTTGTTTATCTGCTCCTATCACTGCTTGCTTGTCCCTACAACCACCCCACCCTCAACTTCTCTCCCCTCGCCCCCCACCTTAAACCAGCTTATATTTCACCCCTCTCCTAACTATACTTCAGTTCTGTTGAAGGGTCATGTGGATGTGAAACGTCGACTCTTTTCTTCTCCACCGATGCTGCCAGACCTGCTGAGTTTTTCCAGATAATTCTGTTTTTGTTTTGGATTTCCAGCATCCGCAGTAGCTTTTTGTTTTTAAACCAGGAGTCTGTTTGCTCTCTCAGTAAATGATCACATGGTGCTATTTGAAGACCACCAGAGTCCTCTCCAACGCCCTGACCAATATTCATCTCTCCACCAGCACCACTGAAAAATAAATCATCTGGACATTATCACGTTGTTGTTTGTGGGAACTTGCTATAAGCAAAGTGGCTGCCATTTCCTACATTGCAGCAGAGACTAAACAAGAAAAACTAACTTATATTGCACCTTCCATTCAATATAACACCTCAAAGCACTTTACCAGAGCACTAAAAAGCACAATCTGACACAATTATAATGCACAATTTAAGGGGATCTTGGGAAAGAGGAGCGAAACTCCTGGTCAAAGAGCTAGGTTTTAAGGGGCATCTTAAGGAGGAAAGAGGTGGAGAAACAAAGCGAAGTTTAAGGATGGGATTCCAGAACATCGGGCTCGGGCAACTAAAGTCTCGGCCAGCAGCGATGGAGCAAATAACCTCGGGGATGCTCACGGGGCCAGAATTCGAGGTGCGAGGTATTGTGGGGCTGGAGAAGGTCGCAAAGATAGGAAAGGGCGAGGCAACCGAGGGGTTTGAAAACAAGGATAAGAATTTTAAAATGGAGGCAAGTGCTTAACCAGGAATTAAAGTAGGTCAGAGGTGAACGGTAAAAAGGTGTTTGGTGCAAGTAAGGGCATAGGTTTCAGGGTTTGAGAAGCTCATCTTTACAGAGAGTAGAATGTAGGAGAAAAGCCAGGAGTGCATTTAGAGTAGTCTAATCTAGAGGTAACAAAAGTATGTTTGAGGGTTTTAGCAGCAGATTATATAATATATCATCCATGGTACCGATCTATAACTTAAACTGGATCACATAATTAGTTAAAAGACAAAAAACTATAAGCAAATCATAGAATGGGAGAGAAGTCCCAGGGCCTGAGTAGAGGTGGTATATAAAGTCCCAGGGTCTGAGTAGAGGTGGTGTTATATAAAGTCCCAGGGCCTGAGTAGAAGTGGTGTTATATAAAGTCCCAGGGCCTGAGTAGAGGTGGTGTTATATAAAGTCCCAGGGCCTGAGTAGAGGTGGTGTTATATAAAGTCCCAGGGCCTGAGTAGAGGTGGTGTTATATAATGTCCCAGGGCCTGAGTAGAGGTGGTGTTATATAAAGTCTCAGGGCCTGAGTAGGGGTGGTGTTATATAAAGTCCCAGGGCCTGAGTAGGGGTGGTGTTATATAAAGTCCCAGGGCCTGAGTAGGGGTGGTGTTATATAAAGTCCCAGGGCCTGAGTAGAGGTGGTGTTATATATTCAATAAATTGAGAGAGAACAAAATAAATCAAGGAATGGTGCTACAGGACAGCAGATAGGTGATTGGTTGGTGAGTGTTATTGTTGTCTTTTTTTTCTTTCTAAGCTAGAGCGGTAAAACTGATAAATTAAGTTAATTATTCAATAACTAGAGGCATGGCAGGGCACCTCAGTCCCTTTAAATGCACATCCTGTTCTATGTGGGAACTGCAGGATATTTTCCACGTCCTGCACAGTGACTTGTGCTGGAAATGTCAGTCAGCTGGAGCAGCTCAAGCTCTGGGTTTCAGAGTCTGAGCAGCAGCTGGCTTCACTGCGGTGCATCCGCGATGCTGGGAGTTACATGGATAGTACGACCCTGGAGGCTGTTACGCTGTAGCTTAAGACTCTGCAGATAGCGAGGAAATGGGTGACTGTCAGGTGGCCGAGGGGCACCAGGCAGGCCATGGAAACCCCTGAGTGTAACTCCCAAATCTGGAACTCCCTGGATGTCAATGAACATCCAGAGTAAGATTAGGCAAAGAAAAAAGCTTCTATCGGTGACAGAGCACTCAATACTGTGAAGAATCTGGAAGAGTATAGAAAGTGTAGGGGTGAAATTAAAAAGGAAATTAGGAAAGCAAAGAGACAACATGAAAAATTATTGTTATGCAACACCTAGAAAAACCCAAAGATTTTTTTATCAATATATAAAGAGCAAGAGGATATCTAAAGAAAGAATACAGCCAATTAGGGACCAGATAAATCACTGGGCGCAGATGAGATGTATCCTGGGCTGCTAAGGGAAGCAAGAGTAGAAACAGCAGAGGCTCTGACTATTAATTTTCCAACTGTTTCTGGCTACAGGCATGATACCCAAGAACTGGAGGACTGGTAACATTGTACTGTTGTTTAAAAAACGAGGCAGAGATCGACCAAGCAATGACAAGCCAGCCAGTCAGCGTAATCTCGGTGGTGGGGAAATTATTAGAAAAAATTCTGAGGGCCAGTATTTAATCCTTGTCTGTCACCGTAGACATCTTCATTGACAAAGGCATGGGAGAAGACAGCATGCAGCATATGGTGTATTGGCGTGTCAGCGGACTAGAGATCCAGGCTTAATGCTCTGGGGACATGGGCCCAAATCACAACACAGCAGCTGGTGGAATTTAAATTCAATTAATAAAATCTGGAATTGAAAGCTAGTCTCAGTAATGGTGACTGCGAAACTATCATCGATTGCTGTAAAAACCCATGTGGTTCACCAATGTCCTTCAGGGAAGGAAATCTGCCATCCTTACCTGGTCTGGCCTACATGTGACTCCAGACCCACAGCAATGTGGTTGACTCTTAAATTAACTGCCCTCTGGCTTGTTAGGCCAATTCTAGGGCAATTAGCAATGGACAATAAATGCTGGCCTGGCCAGCAAGGCCCACATCCCATGAAAGAATAATTTAAAAGAACAAAGGGTATTCAACATGGATTGGTTCAGAGAATATCATGTCAGATTAATTAGATTGAGTGTTATGAGGTGGTAACAAGGAGGGCTGATGAGGGTAATGTGTTTGAAGCAATCTACATTGATTTTAGCAGAACGTTTGACCAAATCCAACATGTCAGACGGGAAAGCAAAGTAAAAGGCAATGGGATCCAAGGGAAAATGCCAAGTTGGATCCAAAATATGCTTAATGGCAGAAAGCAAAGGGGTTTTATGATTGGAAGGTTGTTTCCAGTGGTGTTCTGCAGGGGTTACTACTGGGCCCCTTGATTTTTCTGGTATATATCAGTGATTTAGACTTAAATACAGGAACACGGTTAAGAAATTTCAGACGATGCAAAAATTGGTCATGTGCTTGTAAGTAAGGAAGGAAGCTATAGGCTGTAGGAAGTCCGGAGAGTTGCGAGGTGATGCATTTGAGAAGGCCAAACACAGCAAGGGAACACACGATAAATGTTAGGATACTGAGAAGTGTAGAGGAACAGACGAACGTTGGAGTACATGTCCGCAGATCCTTGAAGGTAGCAGGAGAGGTAGGCAAGGTATTCCAAAAGGCATATTCCTTTATTGGTCTAGGCATTGAATATCAGGGCAGGGAGGTTCAGTTGCAATTGTATAAAACACTCGCTATACTGGAGCTAGAGTAGTGCGTATACTTCTGGTCATTGCATTACAAGAAGGATATGATTGTACCAGGGAAGGTACAGATTTACAAAGATGTTGCCAGGATTGGAAAATTTTAACTATAAGCAAAGATTGGATAAAGACTGGGGTTGTTTTCTTTGAAACAGAGGAGGCTGAAAGGAGATTTAATAGAGTTGCAATAAATAATGAGTAGCCTCGATAGAGTGCATAGGAAGGACCCATTTCCATCATCAGAGAAGCCAAGAACCCCTGAATAGTTTTAAAGTAATTGGTAGAAGGACTAGAGGGGAGCTGAGGAGTAATTGTTTCCACTCGGAGGGTTATGGGGGTCTGGATCTCACTGCCTGAAACAGTGGTGGAGGCATAAACCCGTATTGCATTTAAAAAAAAATACTTAGATATGTACCTGACGTTCTACAACGATACAGATACCAGGAGCTTCACTGGGACTGGGTCAAAGTCCTGGCACACCCTCCCTGAGGGCACTGTGGCTGTAACTACACCACATGGGCTGCACCAGTCCACCACCGCCTTCTCCAGGGCAATTAGGGATGGGCAATGAAAATGCTGACCTGCCCACATCTTGTGGAAGAATAATTATAAAAAAACAGCTGGATAACTGTTTTTTGGCCAACATGGAAACAATGGGGCCCAATTGCTTCCTCCTATGCTGTAAATTTTCTATGCTTCAGTCAGTTAAGGCAGGGTGGATGTTTCATTGAGTGTAAAGTGGTTTGTGATGTCTGAGGTCATGAAAAATGCTATGTAAATGCAGTCTCATTCTATTCTCTCAGGCTAAAGTTCAGCTTTGGAGATTGGAGGACAGAAACACAACACAAACTGTGTGGAAAGGGAGGTGCGTTACTGCAGCAATGGCCCCTAAATGATCTTGATCAGTAGCCGATTGCAGACCATTGATTGTAGCAATGTCCCAAATCAGCAACAGAAACAATCTGATTTATTGTAGTCTGTGTCCATCTAGTGGCTGATGGTGGAAGTGCAGCTTTAAATTGTGCAGAGTTTTGTTATTCCCAAGATGCTTATCAGTTGTAAATTATAAGATCATAAGATCAGAATGAAATCATAAAAAATAAGAGTAGGAATAGGCTATTCAGCCCATCAAGCCTGCTCTGTCATTTAATAAGATCGTGGCTGACCTGATTGTGGCCTTAACTTCACTTTCCTATCTGTCCCCCCATAACCCTCAGCTCCCTTGTCAAAAATCTGTCTAACACAGCTTTGAGCATATTGAATGACCCAGATGTCCCTGCTACCTTTGGAAGAGAATTCCAAAGACTCCGAGAAAAATAAATTCCTCCTGATCTCAGTCATAAATGGGAGGCGCCTTGTTTTTAAAACTGTGCCCCCTAGTTCTCGATTCCCCCATGAGAGGAAACACCTGCTCAGCATCTACCTTGTCAATCCCCCTCAGAATCTTGCTTTAATAAGATCACCTCCCAGTCTTCGAAACTCCAGAGTATAGACTCAACTTGCTCAACCTTTCCTGATAAGACAACCCCTTCATCCCAGGAATTAGCCCAGTGAACCTTCTCTGAATTGCTTTCAATGTAAATATATCCTTCCTTAAATAAGGAGACAAAAGTGTGCACAATATCTCAGGTACAGTCTCACCAAGGTCCAGTACAGTTGTAGCAAGACAACCCTACTTATATACTCCATTCCCCCTTGTAATAAAACCAACATTCCATTTGCCTTCCCAACTACTTGCTGTACATGCATGTTAACTTGTTGTGATTCATGTACAAGGACACTCAGGTCTTGCAGGATTCTGTAGTCTCTCTCCATTTAAATAATATTCTGCTCTTCTGTTACTGCCAAAGTGGGCAGCTTTACATTTTCCCATATTATACTACATCCACCAATTTTTTTGCCCACGCATTTAACCTGTCTAGATTCCTTTGCAGACTCTTTGGCCTGAATTTTCACAAAGACAGAGACGGTCTCTGACTTTGACAAAATGGCACCGGAGCCTGGGTTCTGGAAGTCTCTGTCCCCAAAGCCGGCACTCGCCATTTTCAGTGGGGTGGAGGGCTGGTGGCGGTACAATGGGCAGTGTTGTAGTTTTCACATCCGTGGTTTGTAGGGGGAGCTGCAGATGTAAAAGTGCATCTGTCTTGAAACAGATGCAATTTTCGTTAGTGGGATGTCAAAAACATGACTTGTGGGCTCTACACTTTTCAAGAGAAGGTCTAAACTTATTGGAGTTCTTTGGAGAGGTAGGGTACGCTTTTAGAGAGGTAAGTTACCCCTCTAGATGGGTCCAGGGACACATTTAGGAGGGATAAGGTGCCCTTTGGGAGGGGTCAAGTATTAAAGGATTGTTAAAAGTGACATGAATGTGCTTAAAAAGTTGATAAACTCATTGGAACTGTTAAGCTGCCAACGCTTTTAAATCTCCTGCCCTTTAAATTTTAAAAAGTCTAGTTTAAAAAAATTGGTGTTCACTATTTCACTCCATCTATTGACATTTGATTTCACAACCCTTCATTACAGAGTGGGTTGCCTGCCAGTTCAGAGTCTGAAGAAGAGCCATATGGACTCATAACATTAACTCTGCCTTTCTCTCCACAGATGCTGTCAGACCTGCTGAGTTTTTCCAGCATTTTTTGTTTTCATTTCAGATTTCCAGCATCTGCAGTATTTTGCCTTTATACCTGTCAGTTCAGTTTGACTGACATCTCCAAGTGGTTATAAAGTCTTTGATGTGAGGCTACGAATACTATGACTATGCTCCCTCGTCCTACATTTTGCAAGCACTGGAAATAATTTCTCTCTATGTACCCTGTTTCCCTTCATGTGTTGCTAATGGGGAAAAGCTGAGGTGTGGAACTAAACTGGACAGTTCTATCGAAGAACTGGCACAGGCACAGGCACAATGAGCTGAACGCTGCAGGATTCTATGATTCTATAAAGAGAAGAAAGAGCGAGCTTGGAGCTGAATGAAGATTCAATCAGGGAACATTTTTCTGATAGAAAGAGAGAACTTGCATTTATATAGCACCTTTCACAATCATAGGACATGCCAAAGCACTTCAGAGCCAATGAGGGACTTTTTTGAAGTGTAGTCATTGTTGTAAGGCAGATAACTTGACAGCCAATTTGTGCACAGAAAGCTTTTTTGTAATTCTTTCAGGGGATGAGAGTGTCGCTGGCAAGATCAGCATTCCCATCCAATTGCCCTTGAGAAGGTGGTGGCCAGCTGCCTTATTGAACTACTATAGTCCATCTGGTGTCGGAACACCCAGAGTGCTGTTAGGGAGGGAGTTAACTTTTTGACCCACAAACAGCAATGTGTTGTCCTGTTTTGGAGCACAGCAGAGCTGGGATGCTTTTAACCTGTAAAATTGAAGGAAAAGAGTAGATATTGAATTTACCACCTAATATGAAACCAGCATTGCTGATTGGTCACCCATTATCGACCTCACCCACTCTTGCTTTGTGTGGACTTCATTGGAAGTGTAAATGGGGCAGTTTCTACAACTGACAGGGGAGGTGCCACATCAGCTCCAGATCCAGGTGAGAATCTGAAAATCTACCCCAAAGCTTTAGAAAGGTATTGCTTTACCCCAATAGAAGACAGATTTGATCAGCAACTCTTAGAATACCTCTGCAAAATCATTAAGCTTGGTTGTATTGCTTCAAATCTTAGCTCTTTTCTTTATTAGTTTTGTTGTTATATTTAGAGGGTGTAGTGCTTTGTGAGGGGGTCTTGTTGTGCCATGGTAGTGTCCCTAACTCTGTGTTCAAGTCCTGCTTCAGGGCTTGATGGCCATGGAAGCTGCCTTCATAACATGGCCAAACAATTGATTATCAGCCTGTAAATCATTCCAATATGCCTAATGGAAGGCAGTAAGAGCAGGAAAGTTATGAAAACAGAAAATTCTGGAAAAACGCATCAGGTCTGACAGAATCTGCGGAGAGAGAAACAGTGTTAACATTTCGAGGCTGTATGATGCTTCTTCAGAGCTCTGAAGATGGCTCCGTCTCTGAAGAAGGTTCATACAGACTCGGAACATTGAGAAACTTAAGCAAGGAGGCAGGAGGGCTAAAAGGGGTCATGAAAAGTCATTGGCAACCAGGATTAAGGAAAATCCCAAGGCCTTTTATACATATGTAAAAAGCAAGAGGGTAGCCAGAGAAAGAGTAGGCCCACTCAGGGACAGAGGTGGGAATCTGTGTGTGGAGCCAGAAGAAATGGAAGAGATACTGAATGAATACTTCTCATCAGTATTCACCAAAGAGAAGGACTTAGCGGTCGATTTGTCTAGGGAAGAGTGTGTAGATAGCCTGGATCATGTTGAGATCAAAAAAGAGGTGTTAGGCGTCTTGTAGAATATTAAGCTGGATAAGTCCCCAGGGCCTGACGGGATCTACCCCAGAGTACTGAGGGAGGCAAGGGAGGAGATTGCTGGGGCCTTGACAGAAATCTTTGTATCCTCACTGGCTATGGATGAGGTCCCAGAGGACTGGAGGATGGCCAATGTTGTTCCATTGTTTAAGAAGAGTAGCAGGGATAATCCAGGAAATTACAGGCCGGTGAGCCTTACGTCAGTGGTAGGGAAATTATTGGAGAAGATGCTTCGTGACAGGGTTTACTACTATTTGGAAGCAAATGGGCGTATTAGTGAGAGGCAGCATGATTTTGTGAAGGGGAGGTCATGTCTCACTAACTTGATCGAGTTTTTCGAGGAAGTGACAAAGATGACCGACGATGGAAGGGCAGTGGGTGTTATCTACATGGATTTCAGTAAGGCCTTTGACAAGGTCCCTCATGGCAGACTGGTACAGAAGGTAAAGTCACACAGGATCAGAGGTGAGCTGGCAAGATGGATACAGAATTGGCTTGGTCATAGAAGACAGAGGGTAGCAGTGGAAGGGTGCTTTTCTGAATGGAGAGCTGTGACTAGTGGTCGGCAGGGATCAATGCTGGGACCTTTGCTATTTGTAGTATACGTAAATGATTTGGAGGAAAATGTAACTGGGCTAATTAGTAAGTTTGCAGATGACACTAAGGTTGGAGGAGTTGCAGATAGTGAAAATGATTGTGAAAGGATACAACAGGATATAGATCAGTTGGAGACTTGGGTGGAGAAATGGCAGATGGAGTTTAATCCGGACAAATGCAAGGTAATGCATTTTAGAAGGTCTAATACAGGTAGGAATTATGCAGTAAATGGCAGAACCCTTAAGTGCATCGACGGGCAGAGGGATCTGGGGGTACAGGTCCACAGGTCACTGAAAGTGGCAACGCAGGTGGATAAGGTAGTCAGGAAGGCATATGGCATGCTTGCCTTCATTGGCAGGGGTATTGAGTATAAAAGCTGGGAAGTCATGCTGCAGCTGTATAGAACCTTGGTTAGGTCACACTTGGAATATTACGTGCAATTCTGGTCGCCACATTACCAGAAGGATATGGAAGCATTGGAGAGGGTGCAGAGGAGGCTTACCAGGATGCTGCCTGGTCTGGAGGTTATTAGCTATGAGGAGAGGTTGGAGAAACTCGGATTGTTCTCACTAGAACGACAGAGATTGAGGGGCGACTTGATAGAAGTTTACAAAATTATGAGTGGCATGGACAGAGTAGATAGTCAGAAGCTTTTTCCCAGGTTGGAAGAGTCAATTACTAGGGGACATAGATTTAAGGTGAGAGGAGAAAACTTTAGAGGAGATGTGCGGGGCAAGTTTTTTACGCAGAGGATAGTGAGTGTCTGGAATTCACTGCCAGAGGAGGTGGTGGAAGCAGGTACGATAGTGTTGTTTAAGAGGCAGCTTGGCAAATACATGAATTAGATGGGAATAGAGGGATACGGACCCCGGAAGTGCAAAATGTTTTAGTTTGACAGGCAAGATGATCGGCGCAGGCTTGGAGGGCCGAAGGGCCTGTTCCTGTGCTGTACTTTTCTTTGTTCTTTGTTCTATTCCCAGCATCTGCAGTATTTTGCTTTTATATAAGAACAGGAAAGTTTCCTGGTCAGCCACACTGCAGAGGGCATAACCATGGATAACTCCAATGGGAGCCCATGATTGACAATACCCTCTTAGTGCATTGTAGCTGAAGGAGGGTGAGGTGTTGTGCTTTACTACACAGTACAATGCAATCATGCAATATGAAGCAGGTTATTCACTTCAGGAGCACTGCCCAACTTCAAGTGATTTGAAAATGCTTACAGGACTGGGCTTCGGGATAATACATGCGTTGTGTTGCATTAAGGTTCTTACCTAATAACAATCATACTCAGCAGTACTACTCTTGCAGTCAAAGTACTGGTGCAGTCCTGTTCATTGCTAGATATTAAAAGGTCTTTATATATTCTTTTTTGTATTTAAATCCCTCCATGGCCTCATCCCTCCCCATCTCTAGACTCCTTCAGCCCTACAAACCGAGATCTCTATGCTCCTCCAATTCTTGTCTCTTCATCGCTCCACCATTGGTCCCCAAGCCTTTGATCATCTAGAACTGAAGTTCTGAAATTCCCCTAACTAAACCTCCCCTCCTCTCACTCCTCTTTTAAGACCCTTACTAAACCCTATCTCAGACCTGATATCTCCTTATGTGATTTGGTGTCAAATTTTGCTTGGTAACATTATTGTACAGTGTTTTGAGATGTTTCAATGCAAGTTGTTGTCGAATTGTCCAGTACTTTAATTTTCTCCACTCACTGAAGTGCAATTTGAAACTTAATCATTATGACCTTAGTGGGTTAGGGGTGGGAAAAGAAGGGTGGAGATGAGAGTGTTGAAGGAATCAGAGCGGTGTCAGCACAGGAATCCATTCAGCCCATCATGTCCATGTTGGCTCTCTAAGAACTCAGCTAGTCCCACCATCTCCCCAGCTTTTCCCTGTAGACCTGCAAATCTATTTTCTCTTCAGGCAATTATCTAATTCCCTTTAGAAAGCATGATTAATTCTGCCTCCATCACACTCAGGCAGTGTATTTCAGACCCAAACCTTTCGCTGTGTAAAGAGGTTTTTCCTCATGTTGCCTTTGGCTCTATTGCTATTCACCTTAAACCAGTGTCCTCTGGTTCTCAATCCTTCCACCATTGAGAAAAGTTTCTTTCTGCCTACGCTGTCTAGACCTTCATGATTTTGAACACCTCTATCAAACCTCCTCTCAACCTCCTCCAAGGAGAACAGCCCCAGCTTCTCCAGTCTATCTAAGTAGCTGAAGTCCTTGAAGTAGTTAAACAGGTTTTCCATTGGATCCTTGCCATTTGCTGAGTTAGCCTTTCTTAATAGGGGCAATAGAAGGGAGCAAATCCTCTGTTCCCTTATACTCAGGAGAAAAGAATTCAGACAGACAGTTCAATTCACAATGCTAGCTTTACACTTGGGTGGCCAGTGGACAACCTACCTCACTCCAATAAAGGAAAGAACTTGCACTGATGCTGTATCTAGATTTCAGGATATTCCTAAGTACTTTACATCCAAAGAAGTGCTTTTGAAGTTTAGTCAGAGTTGTAATACAGGGAAACACTGTTCTCATCTATTTTATATTCCACATGTTTTGGCTGGTAATAACTACTTGTCCCAAATGTCATTGCTGTAAGATAGGGCAGAATTTAATGCCCTCCGCAAAGGTGGGTTTGGTGGCAGTGGCATTTAATTTTTTAAAATTCATGCACGGGATGTGGGTGTCACTGGCTGGGCCAGCATTTATTGCCCATCCCTAGTTGCCCTTGAGAAGGTGGTGGTGAGCTGCCTTCTTGAACCGCTGTAGTCCATGTGGTGTAGGTACACCCATGGTGCTGTTAGGGAGGGAGTTCCAGGATTTTGACCCAGCGACAGTGAAGGAACCGATACACTTCCAAGTCGGGATGGTGAGTGATTTGGAGGGAAACTTCCAGGTGTTGGTGTTCCCATCTATCTGCTGCCCTTGTCCTTCTAGATGGTAGTGGTCGTGGGCTTGGTAGGTGCTCTTGGTGAATTCCTGCAGTGCATCTTGTAGATGGTACGCACTGCTGCTACTGTGTGTTGATGGTGGAGGGAGTGAATGTTTGTGGATGGGGTGCCAACCAAACGGACTGCTTTGTCCTGGACAGTGTCCACTTCTTGACTGTTGTGGGAGCCACACTCATCCAGGCAAGTGGGGAATATTCCAGCACGATCCTGACTTGTGGATGGTGGACAGGCTTTTGGGAGTCAGGAGGTGAGTTATTCATCACACGGTTCCTCGCCTCTGACCTGCTCTTGTAGGCACAGTATTCATATGGCTAGTCCAGTTCAGTTTCTGGTCAATGGTAACCTCCAGGATGTTGACAGTGGGGGATTCAGTGATGCTAATGCCATTGAACATCAAGGGGCGATGGTTGGGTTCTTTTTTGTTGGAGATGGTCATTGTCTGGCACTTGTGTGGCGTGAATGTTATTTGCCACTTGTCAGCCCAAGCCTGGATATTGTCCAGGTTTTGCTGAATTTGCACAGGCTTCAGTATCTGAGGAGTCGTGAGTGGTGCTGAACATTGTGCAATCATCAGCGAACAACCCCACTTCTGACCTTATGTTAGAAGGTAGGTTATTGATGAAGTATCTGAAGATGGTGGGCCAAGGACACTATCCTGAGGAACTCCTGCAGTGATGTCCTGGAGCTGAGATGATTGACCTCCAATAATCCCAACCACCTTCCTTTGTGCTAGGTATGACTCCAGAGGTTTCCCCACTGATTCCCATTGACACCAGTTTTGCTAGGGCTCCTTGATGCCACACTCAGTCAAGTGCTGCCTTGATGTCAAGGGCAGTCACTCTCACCTCACCTCAGGAGTTCAGCTCTTTTGTCCATGTTTGAATGAAGGCTGTAATGAGGTCAGGAGCTGAGTTGCCCTGTGGAACCCAAACTGGGCATCAGTGAGCAGGTTATTGTTAAGCAAGTGCCGCTTGATAGCACTGTTGATGACCCTTCCATTACTTTACTGATGATGGAGAGTATACTGATGGGGTGGTAAATAGCCAGGTTGGATTTGTCCTGCTTTTTGTGTATGGGACATACCTGGGCAATTTTCCACATAGCTAGGCCAGCATTTATTACTCATCCCTAATTGCCCTTGTTCAGGGGGCATTTAAGAGTCATACACACCACTGTGGGTCTGGAGTCACATGTAGGCCAGACCAGGTAAAGACAGCAGATTTACTTCCCCAAAGGACATTAGTGAACCAGATGGGTTTTTGCAACAATCAGCAAAGGTTTCATGGTCATCACTACACTTTTAATTCCAGATTTTTATTGAATTCAAATTTCACCATCTGCCGTGGTGGGATTCAAACCCAGGTCCCCAGAGTTTTACCCTGGATCTCTGGAATACTAGTCCAGCGACAATACCACTACGCCATCGCCTAATCGCATGACAGTTATTCAACTATGAGTAGGCAGGGCAGTCACCACACGGAAAGTCTAAAAAGCAAATCTTGTTGGGTTGCTTACGGGCTCGAGGGACCTAGTATCTGGAAGGGAGGCATCTGCAAGCCACTCCTTGCCCTTTCTTCCAAGCCCCATTTCCACCCCGGCCAACAAGCCCTTCCCCCGACCCCATCCTGCCTCACTCACCTGTGGCCTTTGGCTGATCCTAGGCCTGTGATTGGGTGCATTGCCAGCAGCTGCCACTGCATCCTCAGTGAAGCTAACGACAATGAGGAGCTGCCAGCCTCTGATTGGCCGGCAGCTTCGCACGGGCGGGGTTTTGCCACTGGGGTTATTAGGGATGGCCCGTCACTGCCCACTTAAGTGCCTGATTGGTACCTAATGCAGTAGCCTTCCCTATAGGAGGCACCCTGGGGGCTTTCTGGCAGGTGAGACCCCTGTTGCCTGGATTAAATTCTGCTCATGATGTCAGCAGATAAAATATAAAATTCTTCCTGTTCATTTTAGACAAAGGTTTGACAGAGGGAAACCCTGCTCTTCCTGTCTGAGGTGGATGCTAGACTGTTCCTTGAGTGTAATTAAATTACAGCCCATTATTTTGCTATTCAGATCACATAAGAGGAATCCGTTTCTTGATGAGGAATGCAGGTTGATCTGAATCAATGGTGAGGAGAATGGAGGTATTTCACAGCATCACACAGTGCAGAAGAGGCCCTTCGGCCCATCGAGTCTGCACCGACACGAGAAACACCTGACCTACCTATCTAATCCCAGTTACCAACACTTGGCCCATAGCCTTGAATGTTATGATGTGCCAAGTGCTCATCCAGGTACTTTTTAAAGGATGTGAGGCAACCCGCCTCCACCACCCTCCCAGGCAGCGCATTCCAGACCGTCACCACCCTCTGGGTAAAAAGGTTTTTCCACACATACCCCCCAAACCTCCTGCCCCTCACCTTGAACGTGTGTCCCTTTGTGACTGACCCATCAACTAAGGGGAACAGCTGCTCACTATCCACCCTGTCCATGACACTCATAATCTTGTACACCTCGATCAGGTCGCCCCTCGGTCTTCTCTGCTCCAACGAAAACAACCCAAGTCTTTCCAACCTCCCTTCATAACTTAAATGTTTCATCCCAGGCAACATCCTGGTGAATCTCCTCTGCACCCCCTCCAGTGCAATCACATCCTTCCTATAATTTGGTGACCAGAACTGCACACAGTACTCCAGCTGTGGCCTCACCAAGGTTCTATACAACTCCAACATGACCTCCATACTTTTGTAATATATGCCTCGATTGATAAAGGCAAGTGTCCCATTTGCCTTTTTCACCACCCCATTAACATGTCCCTCCACCTTCAGAGATCTATGGACAGACACGCCAAGGTCCCTTTGTTCCTCAGAACTTCCTAGTGTCATGCCATTCATCGAATACTTTCTTGTCAAATTACTCCTTCCAAAGTGTATCACCTCACACTTTTCAGGGTTAAATTCCATTTGCCACTCATCTGCCCATTTGACCATCCCGTCTATATCTCCCTGTAGCCCAAGACATTCAACCTCACTGTTAACCGCCCGGCCAATCTTTGTGTCATCTGCAAACTTACTAATCCTACCCCCCACATGGCCATCTATGTCATTTATATAAGTGACAAATAATAAGGGACCCAGCACAGATCCCTGTTGTACGCCACTGGACACTGGCTTCCAGTCACTAAAGCAGCCTTCTGTCATCACCCTATGTCTCCTACAACTCAGCCAATTTTGAATCCACCTTATCAAATTACCCTGTATCCCATGTGCATTTGCCTTCTTTATAAGTCTCCCATGTGGGACCTTGTCAAAGGCTTTGCTGAAATCCATAAAAACTACATCAACTGTACTACCCTCATCTACACACCTGGTCACCTCCTCAAAAAATTCAATCAAATTTGTTAGGCGTGATCTCCCTCTGACAAAGCCATGCTGACTATCCCTGATCAAACCTTGCCTCTCTAAGTGGAGATAGATTCTCTCCTTCAGAATTTTCTCCAATAGTTTCCCGACCACTGACGTGAGACTCATTGGTCTGTAGTTCCCTGGCTTATCTCTACAACCCTTCTTAAATAGCGGAACCACATTAGCTGTTCTCCAGTCCTCTGGCATCTCCCCCGTGGCCAGAGAGGAATTAAAAATTTGGGTCAGAGCCCCTGCGATCTCCTCCCTTGCCTCCCTCAGCAGTCTGGGACACAAATTGTCCGGACCTGGAGATTTGTCCACTTTTAAGCCTGCCAACACCTCCAATACCTTGTCACTCCCTATATCAATTTGCTCAAGAACCTCGCAGTCTCTCTCCCCAAGTTCTATACCTTCATCCTCATTCTCTTGAGTGAAGATGGATGTGAAGTATTCATTCAACACTCTACTGATGTCCTCTGGCTCCACCCATAGATTGCCCCCTTGGTCCCGAATGGGCCCTACTCTTTCCCTGATTATCTTCTTCCCATTGATATACTGATATAATATCTTGGGATTTTCCCTACTTTTACCAGCCAGAACTTTCTCATATCCCCTCTTTGCTCTCCGAATTGCTTTCTTAAGCTCTACCCTGCACTTTCTGTACTCCACTAATGCCTCCGCTGATTTGCTTCCCTTTTACCTGCTAAAAGCCTTTCTTTTCCTTCTCATCATATCCTGAATATCTCTGGTCATCCACGGTTCTCTGGGCTTGTTACTCCTTCCTATCACCTTAGAGGGAACATGTTGAGCCTTACCCTCCCCATTTTCCTTTTGAATGGCCCCCACTGCTCTTCTGTAGATTTCCCCACAAGTAGCTATTCCCAGTCTACCTTGGACAGATCCTGCCTTATTTTACTAAAATCTGCTCTCCCCCAATCCAAAACATTTTTTTGCAAATTGTCTATTTCTTTGTCCATAACAAGCTTAAATTGTATCATGTTGTGGTCACTATCACTAAAATGCTCCCCCACCACCACCTCAGCCACCTGTCCGGCTTCATTCCCCAGAATTAGATCCAGCACTGCACCATGCCTTGTCGGATCCTCTACTTATTGAACTAAAAAGTTCTCCTGTGCACATTTCAAGAAATCCACTCCATTCAAGCCCTTAACATTAAGGGCAGAATTTTCTGCCTGTCGGGTGAGCGGGCCCAACCCAATCTCCGGTGGGTGGGGAGATGATCCCCGCCAGAGAAGCGGGTCCCGCCGCCATTTTATGTGGGCGGGCCAATTAAGGCCCGCTCAGCATGATGTCCGGTGGGAAGCGCTATGCGCTCCCTGTGCGGGCGCGGGGGATTCCCCAAAAGCGAGAATGCGCTCTTTCATGCATGTGCATGAAAGAGCGCACATCTCCCTGAGGCTAAGTGCAGCCTCAGGGAGATCGCTTTCACTTTGAAAAATATGAAAAATAGGAAAAAAAAAATCCCTAACATGTCCCCCTCATGTGACAATGTCAAAAGTTTAATAAAGTTATTATGTAAATTATGAACATGTCCCATCTCATGTGACAATGTCACGTGAGATGGGACATGTTAATAATTTACATAATAACTTTATTACACTTTTTAAAACCCTACATGAAACCTCATCCCGCCGCTGGATGAGGTTTCATGTTTTTTCTAGTTGCCGCCGGGACTCCTGGCCTGCCCACCAACCTTAAGGTTGGACGGGCAGGTCCTTTAATTGTTTCAATGATCCTGTCAGTGGTCTCAATTGGCCATTGACAGGTCGGTGGTCCCGCAGCTGATTTTGCTGCGCCCCCACCTTCCTGAAAATTTAAATGGGGCGGGATGATGTCAGGGGTTCCACCCAACATCATCCCGCGTCATTTTATACGTCGGTGAGCAGGCCCCGCCCCCTGCTCGCCAACAGCAAAATTCCGCCCTATGTCTATCCCAATTAATGTTGGGAAAGTTGAAATCACCTAATATTGTTACCCTATTGTTATTGTTTTTACACACATCCGCAAATTGTGCACATATTTGCTCCTCAATTTCCCGTTGGCTATCTGGGAGTCTATAATAAACACCTAACAATGTGGCTGCCCCTTTTTTATTCCTAAGCTCTACCCACAAAGCTTCATTCGATGCCCCCTCCAAGAAATCATCTCTCCTTACTGCAGTAACTGACTCCTTAACTAATAATGCAATGCCTCCTCCTCTTTTACCCCCTGCCCTGTCTTGCCTGAAGATTCTATATCCCGGAATGTTGAGCTGCCAATCCTGCTTCTCCCTCAACCATGTTTCTGTGATGGCTACTATATCACAATTCCATGTGTCAATCCTCACCCTTAACTCATCCATTTTACCTGTAATACTCCTGGCATTAAAGTAGAGGCCATCCGGCCTTGTCTTACTCTCCTTGAAACTTAATGTAGCTGTACTCCCTCTGACTTGATTGTTTTACTGTATTCTGATGTGTCCCTATTCTGCTAACGTTCTGTGTCCCCTCCCCCTGCCAAATTAGTTTAAACTCCTCCCAACAGCACTAGCAAACCTGCCCGCAAGGATGTTAGTCCCGTTCTGGTTTAGATGTAGACCATCCCGCTTGTACAGGTCCCACCTTCCCCAGAAACGGTCCCAGTGATCCAGGAATCTAAAACCCTCCCTCCTGCACCAACTCTTATGCCATGTATTCATCTGCGCTATTCTCCTATTTCTGAGCTCGCTAGCACATGGCACTGGGAGTAATCCAGAGATTACAGCCCAAGAGGTCCTGCTTTTTAGTCTACTGCCTAACTCCCTGAATTCCTGATGCCTGACCTCATCCCTCTTTCTACCTATGTACCATGACCTCTGCCTTATCATCCTCCCCCTTCAGGATGCCCTGCAGCTGTTCAGTGACATCCTAGACCCTGGCACCAGGGAGGCAACATACCATCTTAGAGTCATATTAACAGCCACAGTAGCACTTATCTGTTCCCCTGATCATAGAATCCCCTATTACTATTGCTCTTCCTCTCTTCCTCCCCTCCTGTACAGACAGGCTTCTTGTGGTGCCAGAAGCTTGGCCCTGTCTGCACTCCCTGGAGGAACCAGTGCCCTCATCAGCCTCCAAAATGGAATACCAATTTGCGAGCAGGACCCCAGGGGACTCCTGAGCTACCTGCCTGTTTCTCTTGGACTGCCTGGTAGTCACCCATTTCTTTACTTCCTCAAGTCCCGTCATCTGCAGTGTGACCACCTCTCTAAACGTGCTATCCACGATGCTCTCAGACTCGTGGATGCTCCACACTGTCCCCAGCTACTGTTCCAGAGCCTCCAGGAGCTGCAGCTGGACACACTTCCTTCACACATGCTGGCCCCAGGCACTGGAAATGTTCCCAGCTTCCCACATGGAGCACGAGGAGCATGCCACGGTTTTGAGCTCCCCTGCCATGACTTATCCCTTTAAGTTAAAGTTTCTAAATCAATTACTCTAGGGCCCTTCTTTCCTGGTCCTGGTTACTACAGATATACAAGCTATAAACCACAAAAAGACCTTAAACTATAAGCAATGAAAGTAGTAAATACTTACCCGACCTAACCCACTACTTACCAGTCTCTTACCATTCCTCTCCCTTGTAGCCTCTATTGCTGCAGCAGGGCAAGACCACTCTCTGGAGATTTAAGAAGTTGGATAGCAAAGAAAAAAAGTGCAAAGAGCACCTCTTCCCCTCTGCACCGAATTCCCACTGTGCACCAAATTGCCAATACTCACACTCACTCTGGCTGTGTCTCACTCAGGATGAGGTCTCTCCCCTGCTCATGTGCATTTCCTACCTCAAAGTTACAGCTGAAGTGGAATCTAATCAGGATTTAAATTTTTGCAAGGCAGTGATTACAATTCATTAGTTTCTTTTCTTGTTGGAAGCGATGATTCTTAGAAATTCAGGACCAACACAAAAAAAAAATCCCAAATCCTGAAAAATTAATGCTACAAAGCAATTGATGAAATGGCACAGGATACCAAGAATCCAATTGTGTAGTGAATGAAAAAGCACTTAGCAATGAACGATGAATGTTCCTGCTCTGCTTGGCTGCAATTTAGATTCCCGTGAATAACTGTACACTTGGCAAAGGACAAAGACAGATAGTTACCATAATTGCTGCACTATACACAATCAGATAAGCGGCCAGTTAAAAAAGCACATGATCGAGTTGGATGGCCTATGCTCCCCACTTCTGAAAACTGAATGTAACCAGACATTGCAAATTATTTATGGCACAAACAGGCCATTCAGCCCAATGGATCCAAGCTGCTGTTACTGCTCCACATTTGCCTCCTCCTATTCCTCATCAAACTCCATTCAAAATGGGGGAGTTGACAATAGCAGGATTTACACTGTGCAACTTCTTCAATGACCTGAGTGAGTTTTCCAGCATCAACTTCATTAACAATCTTATCCGGTGCCCAGTGAGATTCCTATTTGTGCTAAGGAATCCATTTTGCTGGGAGTCAAGTGGCTGCAGTCTCCTTCAGCAGCACCTTCCAAATCCATGACCACTTCTGCCTAGAAGGACAAGGGCAGCAGATAGTTGGGAACACCACCACCTGGAACTCCCCTCCAAGTCACTCACCATCCTGACTTGGAAATATATCGCCGTTCCTTCACTGTCGCTGGGTCAAAATCCTGGAACTCGCTTCCTAACAGCACGGTGGGTGTACCTACACCACATGGACTGCAGCGGCTCAAGAAGGCAGCTCACCACCACCTTCTCAAGGGCAATTAGGGATGGGCAATAAATGCTGGCCCAACCAACGAAGCCCACATCCCATGAATGAATTTTAAAAAAGCATTGAAGCATGAGCAGGCTAAACCAGAAGCAGCCGGAGCAGCCATTTCAAAATGCTAACAGCTGCATGGTTGTGGGTTACAAGTAACCACCCCTGTGGCATGATTCAGATCAGGGTGGTGCATGGCTTGGAGGAGAACATGGAGGTGACACTGTTGTCTTCCTTGGTGCTGGAGGTTGCAGGAAAGGGAAATTTTGTAAAATTGGTCAACTACTGCAGGGCATCCTCCAGGCAGCAGCAGACTGCTGTGAGTGGAGGGGTGAATCTAGAGTCCAACAGCGGAGGCTCTGATCAAGCAAACAGAGTCATTGAAGCTGCACCCATGTGAGAAATAAATGAGTGTTCCATTGCATTCCCAATGGAAAGGTTTTGCAAGATCAACAGGTGAGCCAGTTGTTGCAATGTACCCGACATTTGCTATGCAATTGGAACCACTTTGTTGCAGTGGCTGGTTCAGCAAGTCTTTATTTGAAAATACAGTAGGAACAGGCCATTCAGCCCATCAGGGTAATGCTGATGCTTATGGTCCCATCAACATCTCACTTTATCAACCATATCCTTCTATTCTTTTCTCCCTCAACCTTTCCCTTAAGTTCACCTGTGCTATTTGTCTCAGCTGCTACACGTAGTAACAATTCTAGCCAGCAACAACCAAAGTATGGCCTCTGGGCTACGTAGACTCCCGAAGGCTTGGCAATCCATCCCATGACACTCAGGCCACTCATCTCTGTTTACCAATGTATTCTTACTCTTGATTTGTCTGTTTGAAGCACATGAGCCTAGAGATTTGCAATAGGAGCACTCTTAGCACATTTTGACAGCTTCCCCATTGGCCAATCGTAATGACATCAGGCAGGGACCAAAATGTGACGTTTTGTTGGACGAAACTAAAATTATATAAAGCTCTGGTCAGAAGTCACCTGAAGTTCTGCGTACAGTTCTGGATGGCCACATTTATTGATAAGACATTAAACTGAGGCCCCATCTGCCCTCTCAGATAAACAAAAATCCCATGGCACTATTCGAAGAAGAGCAAGGGAGTTCTCCCAGTGTCCTGGCCAATATATTTATCACTCAAAAATATTCTGCTCATTGCCACATTGCTGTTTGTGGGACTTTGCATACCAATTAGCTTCCCATTTGATAATGGTGAGTACACTTCAGAAGGACATCATTTGCTGCAAAGCATTTTTCGATATCCTGAAGTTGCGAAAGGCACTATATAAATGCAATTTTTTTCTCTTCCTTCTACAATGATGCAAACTAAAATGCCCATGACAATATTTAATAGTAGTATCACTATAGCAGAACAACACAAAACTGAACAACACAGGGGAGCAGTGGATTGGGGGCAGAATATATATTCGTTCAGATGAAGAATATATAAAAAAAAGATATTTCTGCTCCTAAGGGCATATTTTCACTTTAGTCCTTTCTATGTGCCCCACAAGAGCACCTAGAAGCACATGTAGTAGGCCCAGCAAGCCTGTCCAGTTTACACTGTAGCTGAATCCCAACTGCATTTTCATTATCCCACCAGGCATCAGCACTGCACTGACAGGAGGAGCTACTCCCTGCCCATTATAATTGAGAATAGTGAGGGAGATGTCAAAACGTGACCTGATCAAGTCTGATCCTGTCAGATGTCCACGGATCTGCTGCATGGGCAACTGTTAAAATTAACCCAGGCTTATTGTTCTGTGAGGCCCAAGGTACAAATACCAGGCGACACAGGTTAAAAATTAAGATGGCTTGAAGAAGTGCCCCCTTTCCCTGTTCAAAAAAAAACTACAGGGCAGGATTTTAACGCATTGGCGAGCGGGGGGCGGGGCCTGCTCGCCGATGTGTAAAATGACACTCGGTGACGTCGGGGGGAACTCCCGATGTCATGGAGCCCCAATTAAATGTTCAGGTAGGCGGGGGCTCAGCGAAATCAGCTGCGCGCCCACCGACCTGTCAATGGCCAACTGAGGCCATTGACAGAGTCAATTAAGTAATTGAAGGACCTGCCAGTCCAACCTTAAGGTTGGCAGACAGGCCAGAAGCCCTGGCGGGAACTAGAAAAAGCATCAAACCTCATCCACGGGCGGGATGAGGTTTCATGTAGGTTTTAAAAAATTTTAATAAAGTTTTTGTGAAAATTATGAACATGTCCCAACTCATGTGACAGTGTCACAGGAGGGGACATGTTAGGGAAATTTTACTTTTTTATTTTTAGGTTTTTTACATTTTGAGCCGATTTCCCTGAG
The DNA here is from genome assembly GCF_964194155.1 of Cetorhinus maximus. NCBI lineage: Eukaryota > Metazoa > Chordata > Chondrichthyes > Lamniformes > Cetorhinidae > Cetorhinus > Cetorhinus maximus. The sequence goes on along the minus strand of NC_135897.1, from coordinate 87,924,134 downwards.
GCTGCACTTAGCCTCAGGGAGATGAGTGTGCTTTTCCCTGCGCATGTGCGAAAGAGCGCACTCTCGATTTTGGGAATTCCCGCCCTCCCCTCCTGCCCGCACAGGGAGCACATAGCGCTTCTATCTGGACGTCACGCTGGGCAGGCCTTAATTGGCCCACCCACATAAAATGGCACCGAGCCCCCGATCAGAGGCGCCAATCGGAAGCACAGCTGTGCGCGCCCGCCCTTCAACTTTGCCCCCGACGGGGGGAAAATTCAGCCCACAATTTCTGAAGGTGAGATATATTGTTGGAGTAATCAGTATCCAAAACTGGGACATGCCTGATTTCATTGAACAAAGAACAAAGAAAAGTACAGCACAGGAACAGGCCCTTCGGCCCTCCAAGCCTGCACCGATCATCTTGCCTGTCAAACTAAAACATTTTGCACTTCCGGGGTCCGTATCCCTCTATTCCCATCCTATTCATGTATTTGTCAAGCTGCCTCTTAAACACCACCATCGTACCTGCTTCCACCACCTCCTCTGGCAGTGAATTCCAGACACTCACTACCCTCTGCGTGAAAAACTTGCCCTGCACATCTCCTCTATAGTTTTCTCCTCTCACCTTAAATCTATGTCTCCTAGTAATTGACTCTTCCACCCTGGAAAAAAGCTTCTGACTATCTACTCTGTCCATGCCACTCATAATTTTGTAAACTTCTATCAAGTTGCCCCTCAATCTCCGTCACTCTAGTGAGAACAATCCGAGTTTCTCCAACCTCTCCTCATAGCTAATAACCTCCAGACCAGGCAGCATCCTGGTAAACCTCCTCTGCACCCTCTCCAATGCCTCCATATCCTTCTGGTAATGTGGTGACCAGAATTGCATGCAATATTCCAAGTGTGGCCTAACCAAGGTTCTATACAGCTGCAGCATGACTTCCCAGCTTTTATACTCAATACCCCTGCCAATGAAGGCAAGCATGCCATATGCCTTCCTGACTACCTTATCCACCTGTGTTGCCACTTTCAGTGACCTGTGGACCTGTACACCCAGATCCCTCTGCCCTTCGATGAACTTAAGGGTTCTGCATAATCCCTACCTATATTAGACCTTCCAAAATGCATTACCTCGCATTTGTCCGGATTAAACTCCATCTGCCATTTCTCCGCCCAAGTCTCCAACTGATCTATACCCTGCTGTATCCTTTGACAATCCTCTTCACTATCTGCAACTCCTCCAACCTTAGTGTCATCTGCAAACTTACTAATTAGCCCAGTTACATTTTCCTCCAAATCATTTATGTATACTATAAATAGCAAATGTCCCAGCACTGATCCCTTCGGATCACCACTAGTCACAACTCTCTATTCAGAAAAGCACCCTTCCACTGCTACCCTCTGTCTTCTATGACCAAGCCAATTCTGTATCCATCTTGCCAGCTCACCTCTGATCCTGTGCGACTTTACCTTCTGCACCAGTCTGCCATGAGGGACCTTGTCAAAGGCCTTACTGAAATCCATGTAGATAACATCCACTGCCTTCCATCGTCGATCATCTTTGTCACTTCCTCGAAAAACTCAATCAAGTTAGTGAGACACGACCTCCCCTTCACAAAACCATGCTGCCTCTCACTAATACGCCCATTTGCTTCCAAATGGTAGTACATCCTGTCACGAAGAATCTTCTCCAATAATTTCCCTACCACTGATGTAAGGCTCACCGGCCTGTAATTTCCTGGATTATCCCTGCTACTCTTCTTAAACAATAGAACAACATTGGCCATTCTCCAGTCCTCTGGGACCTCACCCGTAGCCAGTGAGGATACAAAGATTTCTGTCAAGGCCCCAGCAATCTCCTCCCTTGCCTCCCTCAGTACTCTGGGGTAGATCCCATCTGGCCCTGGGGACTTATCCACCTTAATATTCTTCAAGATGCCTAACAACTCCTCTTTTTTGATCTCAACATGATCCAGGCTATCTACACACTCTTCCCTAGACAAATCGACCACTAAGTCCTTCTCTTTGGTGAATACTGATGAGAAGTATTCATTTAGTATCTCTCCCATTTCTTCTGACTCCACACACAGATTCCCACCTCTGTCCCTGAGTGGGCCCACCCTTTCCCTGGCTACCCTCTTGCTTTTTACTTATGTATAAAAGGCCTTGGGATTTTCCTTAATCCTGGTTGCCAATGACTTTTCATGACCCCTTTTAGCCCTCCAGACTCCTTGATTAAGCTTCTTCCTACTTTCTTTATATTCTCCACGGGCTTCATCTGTTCTAGCCCTTGCGAATGCTTCCCTTTTCTCTTTGACTAATCTCACAATATCCTTCGTTATCTAAAGTTCCTGAAACTTTCTATAATTATCCTTCATCCTAGCAGGAACATGCCGGTCCTGAATTCTTATCAACTGACGTTTGAAAGCCCCCCACATGTCAGTTGTTGATTTGCCCTCAAACATCCGCCTCCAGTCTAGATTCCTCAGTTCCTGCCTAATATTGTTATAATTAGCCTTCCCCCAATTAGGCACCTTAACCCGAGGACTCTTGTTATCCTTATCCACCAGTACCTTGAAACTCACTGAATTATGGTCACTTTTCCTGAAATGCTCCCCTACTGAAACTTCGACCACCTATTGCTTTGGTTCCCACCCCCCTGCCATACTAGTTTAAACCCTCCCGAGTGACACTAGCAAACCTCGCAGCCAGGATATTGGTGCCCCTCCAGTTTAGATGCAACCCGTCCTTCTTGTACAGGTCCCACCTGCCCCGGAAGAGATCCCAATAATCCAGAAATTGGAAACCCTCCCTCCTATACCATCTGTTCAGCCACGTGTTTAGCTGCACTATCTTCCTATTTCTAGCCTCACTGGCACGTGGCACAGGGAGTAATCCTGAGATTACAACCCTAGAGGTCCTTTTTTTTAACTTTCTGCCTAACTCCCTGAACTCCCGCTGCAGGACCTCATCACTCTTCCTGCCTATGTCGTTAGTACCAATGTGTACCACGACCTCTGGCTGTTCTCCCTCCCCCTTCAGAATGTCCCGTACCCGATCAGAGACATCCTGGACCCTGGCACCAGGGAGGCAACATACCATCCTGGTGTCTCTTTCAGGACCACAGAAGCGCCTGTCTGAGCCCCTGACTATAAAGTCCCCTGTGACAATGCTCTTCTGTGCTTTGACCCCCACTGCTGAACAACAGAGACAGCTGTGGTGCCACTGCTCTGGCTACTGCTGTTGTTTTCCCCTGATAGGCCATCCCCCCCAACAGTATCCAAAACGGTATACCTGTTAGAGAGGGGGACAGCCACAGGGGATTTCTGCACTGACTGCCTGCCCCTTCTAGCGGTCACCCATCTATCTGTCTGTACCTTGGGTGTGACCACGTCTGCACAACTCCTGTCTATGACGCTTTCCGCCACCTGAATGCTCCTAAGTGCATCCAACTGCTGCTCCAACCGATCCATGCGGTCTGTGAGGAGCTGCAATTGGGTACACTTCCTGCAGATGTAGTTGTCCGGGACACTTGAAGCGTCACAGCTTTCCCACATCCCACAGGTGAAGCAATTCACCCCAGCAACTGCCATTTCTAGAACTATTTAATAAATTAATTTAAATCTAATTACTGCTTATTGACTCCTTATTAACTATACGTTCCCTCGGGCTAGATTTCTACTATAAATGCTAAATTCTAAGAATTTATTGAATTGGATCCAAAGTGCAAAATATTCTGATCATCTCTTATAACGTAACACCCAAAAACAATGTTGATGGGCATAGGAGTAAGGTGTTTATAATTTGTGCATGTACCAATTAATGTTTTGTATTTGGTGTGGTAAAATTGTTTAGAAACATGTTAAATTACGGGGGTGAATTTAATACCTATAATTTACTGTACCAAATTGTCACAGCAAAGCTTGAAAGATAACTAAGAGATGCATTGGCTATGAGTGCAATGTTGTATCTATATAATAAATAAATTTAGGAGAACTGAAAACAGAGCAATTAAACTGATATAGAAATTTGGTTATACCACGCAGGGTACTGTGCATAGTTTTGGCTATGTTTTTCCATCTTATTAAAAGGATATAGAGGTGCTGGAGGAGATGCAGAAAACATTTACCATAATAATACCCCAGAACTGAGAGATTATATCTATCATAAAAAAGAATTGTAAAAGCAGAGGCTCTCCTCGTGAGAAAAGGAGTGACCGAGACGTGACCTGATGGAGGTCGAAGATTATGAAAGAGTTTTGTAGGGTACACATAGAGACGATGTTCCCACTTCTTTGGCAGATGAAAACTAAGGCCATAAATAAGATAGTCTGAAAATAAATCCACAGGGATCGGCCCCCGACTGTGATTTCACGCTGGCTGGCCAATTAATGGCCAGCCAGTGTGGGACGTGCGCTGAAAGGCTCAGCAGAATGCCGGGATAGGGGCGGGAGGAGAGCGAGCACCGAAGTCAGCTGGGTGCAGGGGAGCGCGCAATGACAGCGCCTTGAATGCAGAGAGCTGCCTCAGGGAGCTGAAGAAGTTAAAACCAAGAAATAAGGATGTAAAAATACAGAAAAAAAGTCCACGCATTGGACTCACTCACCTTAAACGTACAGATAATAAAATTTCTGCCCAGGCGTTTTTTTTAAAATTGATATCAGAAGCCTCAACCTACCCTTGGATGAGGTTTCCTCAAAAATGCAAAGGCCACCTGGCCGATTCACCCACCCACCAACGTTGGACGGGCAGTGAAAAATCACAGCTAATTGAAACTTTAATGGCCTTAATAGGCTCCTTAATCGCCTGCCGTGCACCCACTAACCAAAACATCGCGCGACTGCGTAATGACGTCGGGATGCTCACCCGACGGGTTGTGGAAGCAGACACAATAGGAATTTTCAATAGGAAATTGGATAAATACTCGAAAAAGAAACTGAAATGCAGAACTACGAGAAAATAACAGGAGAGTGGGACTAATTGTTGTTTGTCTATCAAGGGGCTGACAGACCTGATGGGTGAAATTTTAACTCAAAGCCCGTTCCCTTAAACAGAGTTAAAATTCGGCCTGGTGTCCTGGATGGTCTTTGTGTGCTGTAAAGCTCGACAATTCTATGATCAATCGCGCGCTATTTTACGACCGATCGGGTTGGGCGCCCACAGGACTTAAAATTCTGCCCTTGGAATAGTTGAGGTGAATAGAATAGATGCACTTAAAGGAAAGCTAGATAAATACATGAGGGTTAGAGGAATATAAGGGGCAACATTTTCCCCTCATTGGGGGGTGGGGGAAGTGCGGGAACGGGCGTGGGCGGGTGTGCCTCCCGATTGGCGCCCCCAATTGGGGGCATGCCGCCAATTTTCGTGGGTGGACCAATTAATATTGAGCCAATAAGCAGCCCAGCGAGACGTCCGCACGGAAGCGCTGTGCGGGGGGAGGGGGGGGTGGGCTTGGGATGGTAGAATGGCAAATGTGGAAGTATGGCTCCGATCTCCCTGAGGCTAAGTGCTGCCTCAGGGAGATTGGTTCCCAAAGTGAAAAAGTTGCTCTTTCGAAAATTTCACCATCCGTGTCCCCTCATGTGGCAATGTCACATGAGTTGGGACATGGACATAACTTTAAGTAAAAGTGAATCTTAATTTTTAAAATCAGTCGTGAAACCTCATCCCGCCCGTGGATGGGGTTTGATGCTTTTTCAGGTGGCCGCCTGGGCCCGCCAACCTTAAGGTTGGACGGGCAGGTCCACTAATTGGTTTAATTGCTTTTTGAATGGCCTCAATAGGCCGTTGACAGGTCGGCGGGCACACAGCTGACCCAGTTGCGCCCCTGCCGACCTGAAATTGCAAATGATGCAGGATGGCGTCGGGAGTTCCGCCCGACGTCATTCCGCGTCATTTTACGCATCGACGAGCAGGCCCCATCCCCGCTCGCCGACGGGAAAATTCTTGCCAAGGTTACACTGATAGGGTTAGATGAAGACAAGTGAGAGGTCGCTCTTGTAGAGCATAAACATGCAGCTGCTGGGCCATATAGCCTGTTTCTGTGCTCCAAGTTCGCAGTAATTCTATATAAATAGAGCACTAGTCATATGCTATAAGCAGGTAGCTGTGAGAGTTGTATATATCTTAGGTTAAGTTAATCAAACCCCAGATCCCAGCAGAGAATTTGTCTTGAAGGAGACTGTGGGTTGTATTTATTCTGGTTCTCCATTTCTTTCTGCTCTCCCAGTTCCCCGTTTTGCAAAACTTCAAGGACTTGGCAACAAAATGCATTCTGTACAAAATGTACAGTTCTAGGCATAAATGATTCCTTTCATCTCAATCTATCAATAAAGATAAGGGAGAATTGAAAATGCCTTTACATTACAGTATACTGGGCAAAAAGGGAGGTAGTTTGGGGAAAATTACAGTTCTTTGCTGCAGTGGTACAAACTTGATGATGCAAGTACCATTATAGACTCAGAAAAGGTCACTGCACATCAGTTATGCACAGAAACAGTACTTTCTAATATCATTGCCCACGCGCCTGTCCAAGGTTTTCTAATATTGTTTAAAGTTAATTTATGTTGAGGCTCAGATTCCAGTTGTAATTATTTGCAGCACATTTGCCTTTTATTAATCGAGGTACTCAAATTGCGTAGGAACTAGGAGCAGGAGTAGGCTATATGAGCCCTTGAGCCTGCTGTGCTATTCAATAAGATCATGGTTGAATTTTTCCATCAACTCAACTTTTCCTTCCGATTCCTATATTATTTGGTTAGTGTCCAAAACCTATCAATCTCAGTCTTGAATATACACTTCAACTGAGAAGCTACTGTCCTCTAGGGTAGAGAATTCCCAAATATTCACAACTGGGTGAAGTAATTTCTCCTCATCTCTATTCTATATGGCTCCCCAACCAGAGACCCCCATATTCTAGATTCCCCAGCGAGGTGAAATAGCCTCCCAGAATCTATCTTGTCAAGTTCTACGAATTACGAATTATATACATTTCAATGAGATCAACTATCATTCTCTAAACTTGAGTGAATATAGGTCTACTCAACTCTAATCTCTTCAGGTTTCATTCCAGGGATAACCCAGGAGTTCCTTCATTGCACCCGCACTTAGGCAGGCGTAGCCAACCTTAGCTACCGAGACCAAAATGGTACACCGTACTCCAGGTGTGGTCTCACTAAAGCTCTGTTTAATTGCAACAAGGCTTCTTTACTCTTGCACTCCAATCCCCTATAAAGGCTAACATACCATTTGCCTTCCTAATTGCTTGCTGTGCCTGCATGTTAACTTTGTGATTTATGTACAAGTTTACCCAAAAAAACTCCGAATATCAAAGAGTACCCTCTGGAGTTGCTTTTTTACTTTCCCTTTAAGAAATAAAGATGCTTTTCAGCTATTTCACTCGCTAGTGTTCAGTCTGGTCAAGAGGCATGAACTAATTTCTCTCAATTTTCCTGAGAGATGTAAGAGCATTACTGTGCAGCTCTCTTTTTTACTATAAGCGGATCAGTGTCACATGCACATGCTCGCACTATAGCAACGGTGTCACAAAGTGGCAGAATAAGGACTTGTCTGAAAATTCCTGTACAATAAGTTTGCCAATTAGCCCTGGGGGCAAAGGGAGATATTAATCAAAATAAAAGCTAAATTGTCAGAGACAAATTTAGTACAGACATACAACATGAGCTGATTGTCCACATGCCAGGCTGAGCACCCATTACTGATTAACATTGCCAGTGGACTGGTAGTAAATGGCTTACTTGCCCGTGGGAAAGGGAAAATGATAGGAGATAATGAAAATGATATCACTGCTATTGCTTGAATACTTTGCTTTTACGTTGCAGCACTGGACACAGTGATCATAGAATTGTAGAACTTTACAGCACAGAAAGACCATTCAGGACACCAGGCCTAATTTTAACTCTGTTTAAGGGAATGGGCTTTGAGTTAAAATTTCACCCATCAGGTCTTAGAATCACAGAATCTGACAGGTCTGTCAGCTCTTTGATAGACAAATACAATTAGTCCCACTCCCCTGTTCCTTTCTCATAGCTCTGCGTTTCAGTTTCTTTTTCAAGTATTTATTCAATTCCCTATCGAAAATTACTATTGTGTCTGCTTTCAGGCAGTGCATTCCAGGTTATAACAGCTTGCTGCATTAAAAAAAAACTTTTTATCTTCCCACTGGTTCTTTTGCCAATTATCTTGAATGTGCCCTCTGGTTATCTACCCTCCTGCCAGTGGAAATGATTTCTGCTTATTGACTATCAAAACCCCTCAGTTTTGATTTTAATATTTCAAGGTTTGAAATAGAAAATGTTAACTCGTTCAGAGCAGCTGAAGGTAGCAGATGTTCCTGCAGCAAGGACATCCTGTTAATGTAAGCCAGGTTTTACTGTGCAACTCCTCCACTCTCCACTGACATGTGGGAAAACCTTGTGGCACAGTGGATAGTCCCCCTGCCTCTAAACCAGAAGCTCCGGGTTCAAGGCCCATCCCAGGACTTGATGGCCAAGGTACATGAATAATGTGACCAACCAGGTTGAGTATCAACATGTAAACCCTTCTGACACACCAATGATGAGTGGGAGAGATTCTGTTCATCACATGGCTGACCAGGAAAGTGAGAGCCTCTACCATCATTACCCATAGCTCCAGACTACAACATACATATAAACGTACATGTTGCCACAGCAACTGAGTTAACTGTGAGGAGGCTTGGAAGCTTTATAAACTGAAAAGGGTAATGTAGAGCTGGTGGGATAGGTAGCAGATGAAGTGAAGTGCATTTTGGTAGGAAGAACATGGAGGGACAGCATAAAATAAAGGGTACTACTCTACAGGAGGTGAAGGACCTGGGTGTATACGTGCATAAGTTATTAAAGATGGCCGGACAGGTTGAGAGAGCAGTTAATAAAGCATTCACTATCCTGGGTTTTACACATAGAATACAAAAGCTCAACAGAACCTCCTTGCTCATATAAACTCTAGTTAGACCTGAGCTGGAGTACTTTGTACAGTTCTGGGAACCACATTTTAGGAAAGATGTGAAGGCACTGGAGGGAGTGCAGAAGAAGTTTACCAGAATGGTTCCAGGCATGAGTAACTTCAGTTATAAAGATAGATTGGAAAAGTTGGGACTCTTCCTTGGCTGAGAGGAGATTTAATAGAGATATACAAAATCATGAGGGGCCTGGGCAGAGTAATTAGGGAGAGCTGTTTCCATAGGTGGAACGATCAAGAACCAGAGGGTACCGGTTTAAAGTAATTGGTAAAAGTAGCAAAAGCGATACGAGAAAAAACTTTCACACAGCGAGTGGTTAGGGTCTGGAATGCGCTGCACAGAGGCAGGTTCAATCAAGGCATTCAAAGAGGAATTAGATGTTTTTTTTTAAAAACAAGGTGCAGGGTTATGGGGGCAAAGCAGGAGAATGACACTAGGTGGAATTCTCATTTTGAGACTGGTGCAGAAGGGCCGAAAGGCCTCATGCTTTTTAACAATTGTGAACTGTAACACCAACACATGTGTGCAGCCATTAGAAAGAGCTTGCACTGTGCCAAAGTGATTGCTATTTTATTGTTTGGTACAGAGTTGAACCGTTCTCTTTCCCCATTCAATCACATTCATTTTATTTATTCATAGTCTTATATCTCCCACTTCAGATATGCACATTGCATCAATCTGTGGATCAGCTTTGAGTCTAGGTGACAGATGAAAGAACACGAAGAACAGCAGCAATGTGTTGAATTTATAGAGTGTTCACATGTAAAAGACTGTGCAGAGTTCTTTAAAGAAAGACTCCAGAGACTTGAGCACAATCTAGGCTGACATATGCAGTGCAGTACAGAGGAACTGCTTCAGTGCTGGTATTTTGGATGAGGCACTAAACCAATGCCTCATCTGCTCTTAAGGTGAATGTGAAAAATCCCATGGCCCTATTTCAAAGAGGGGTGCATTTTGCCCTGGTGTTCAGGCCAACATTTATGCCTCCTCCAACAACATTTTAAAAAATGATGACATTGTTGTGTGTGGGATTTTACTGTGCATAAATTGGCTGCTGAGTTTCCTGCATCAAAGCAGTCACTACATTTGAAATGTACTAATTGACTGTAAAGCACTTTTGGACATAAGAGGTTGTGACGTTCACTATACAAATGCAATTTCTTGTTTTTGGTAGTAATGGAGCAGTACAGTCAAGTTGGAATATTAGGGAACAGAGGCCCTTACTTCAAAACTTCAGTGTCATTCCACAAGACAGAAGGACTCGGAGACATTTAATGGTTTTAATAGGAATTAGGCTTACATTGGTAACTATTACTGTTAATGACTATTAGTGACTTGAAATCACACTTATGATACAAGGTACCGAAGAATTCATCAGGTCACATACCTACAAGATTGAAGTGAACAGCTGATCAAGCTGTGGAACATTCTGAAGTATATATTCTAATAGGCCCCTTTCAAAACTCTTTCACGTTGCTGATGTGACAATGTGCATGAAACGTAGTGACTGCTTTGATGCAGGAAACTCAGCAGCCAATTTATGCACAGTAAAATCCCACACACAACAATAGCATATTTTTTTAAAATGTTGTTGGAGGAGGCATAAATGAAGAGGCATTGGTTTAAGGTCTCATCCAAAATACCAGCACTGAAGCAGTTCCTCTGTACTGCACTGCATATGTCAGCCTAGATTGTGCTCAAGTCTCTGGAGTCTTTCTTTAAAGAACTCAGCACAGTCTTTTACATGTGAACACTCTATAAATTCAACACATTGCTGCTGTTCTTCGTGTTCTTTCATCTGTCACCTAGACTCAAAGCTGATCCACAGATTGATGCAATGTGCATATCTGAAGTGGGAGATGAATAAATGCAATGAATGCGATCAGATGGGGAAAGAGAACAGCTCAACTCTGTACCAAAAAAACAATAAAATAGCAATCATTTTGGCACAGTGCAAGCTCTTTTTAATGACTGCACACGTGTAGTGGCGTTACAGCTCACAATTGTTACCTCCCCAATTTGCTAGACTTCAGATTTAACAAGAATCTCTCCTCCATATTGACTCAAACTCCGAAGTGTTCTGGGACCATGGCAAATACCTTCCCAAGACTCCAAATGACAGATTGTTGCCTCTGCTGGAACTCTCATTGGCAAAGACTGCCCTTGCTTTTTCTCTGTCTGTGCAGTTAACTATTAGCTAAAGCATCTTTCATCGGAATTCCTTCTTCACTTAACCTGCCCTGACAGAAGCTCACTTAATAGGCAAAAGCTAAAATACTTAGAATTAACTATTTCCTTGCAAGGCTGCATAGTAAAGGGTGAGGGCGGGGATGACTTTAACTTGCTCCCTTGAACAGGTAGCCAGTGGGGGTCCTACTTGACATTTACAAGTCAGCCTCAAAAGAGGCCAAATTAAAAAAAGTAACTCCTCCTCTACAAGATAAATTTAACCTTGAATCACACACCTTCCCAAGTCCGAGATGCTCGGAACACAATGCCATCGCACGCCTTGTGCCAGTGGACAAACTCCAGGTCATGTGATTTTCCACTGTTTCCCACATCCAGAACAGGCGGGAACTGCTCTGGCAATGTCTTAGTGAGGTTCGGAGGTTAAAATATCCTGGAACAGAAACAGCTGCGTTTTTCCAGCATCTGCAGCATTTTGCTTTTAAAATATCCTGGGCCTGATTTCTACAGCAGCATATCATAGAATATTTTTTTCTATTCTTTAATGGGATGTGGGTGTCACTGGCAAGGCCAGCATTTGTTGCCCATCCCTGATTGCCCTTTCTAGGCCATTTCAGAAGGCAGATAAGAGTCAGCCACATCACTGTGGATCTGGAGCCACATGTAGGCCAGACCAGGTAAGGACAGCAGATATCCTTCCCTAAAGGGCATTAGTGAACCAGATGGATTTTTACAACAATTGAGTTTCATGGTCACTATCAGAGAGACAGGATTTATATTTCAAATTTATTAACCAAATTCAAACTCTACCAGCCACTGTGGTGTGATTTGAACCCATGTTCCTTGAGCATTAGCCTGGGTTGCAAGCTCAACAACATCACCACTACACCACCATCTCCCCTTGGAATTGTACAATCTTACAGCACAGAAGGAGGCTATTCAGCCAATCATGCCTGTGTCATGCTATCCAATTAGTTACACTCCACTGTTCTCTCCCCATTGCCTTGCAATATTTTCTCATCAAGTTTTTATCCAATTTCCCCTTGAAAGTTACTATTGAACCTATTTGCACCACATTTCAGAGTGCATTCCAGATCACAACAATTTGCTGCTCATGCAAAAAAATGTTTCTCTCATATCACCCCTGGTTCTTTTGCCAATCAACTTAAATCTGAATCCTTTGGTTAGGAACATAGGAGCAGGTGTAGGCCATTCAGCCCCTCAAGCCTGTTCCACCATTCAGCAAGGCTGATCTGAATGCCATTTTCCCACACTATCCCCATGTGCCATGATAACTTTAATATCGAGATATCTATCCATCTCCTTCTTGAACTTACTCAATGACTGAACCGCTACAGCCCTCTGGAGTGGAAGAATTCCAAAGATTCACCATCCCCAGTGAAAAAATTCCTCCTCAACTCAGTCCTAAATAGCTTGTCTCTCATTCTGAGTCTGTATCCCCTGGTTCTAGACCACACCCGCCATGCCCCCCCTACCCCCACCCAACTCAGCCAGGGGAAACATCCTTCCTTCCTGCATCTACCGTGTCGAGTCCTGTACGATTATGCTTCAATGAGATCATCTCGTTCTTCTAAGCTCTAAACTGATCCTTCTGCCAGTGCAAACAGGTTCTCCTTATTTTCTCTACAAGGACTCATGACTTTTAATACCTTTATCAAATCTCCTCTTAACCTTCTCTGCACAAAGGCAAAGAACCCCAGATTCTCCAGAGTCTCTGTGCAAATCCCTCATGTCTGGTAAAAGCAAAATACTGCTGATGCTGGAAATCTGAAACAAAAGCAGAAAATGTTGGAAAAACTCAACAGGTCTGACAACATCTGTGGAGAGAGAAACAGAGTTAACATTTCGAGTCCGTATGACTCTTCTTCAGAGCTCTGAAGAAGGGTCATACAGACTCAAAATGTTAACTCTGTTCCTCCTGCATGCCTGGTACCATTCTAATTAATCTCCAACCCCCTCTCCCAGGCCTTGACATCTATCTAAAGTGTGGCGTACAGAATTGAATACAATACTCCAGATGAGGCATCAAGGTTTCTCATGACTTCCTTGTGTTCAATGCACCTATTAATAAAGCCAAGAAACCCACATGTTTTTTAAACAGCTTCCTCAAATTAACCTGTCCCTTTCACAGTGTTGTACACACACACCCCCCAGGACTCTGTCCTTAAATTGCCTCTCCTCCTTTTTCCTACAAAAATGAATCACTTCACACTTCTTGTGTTAAATTGCATCTGCCTTGTGTCCTTTCATTTCACCAGCCTGCCCAGGTCCCCCTGAAGTCTGTTACCATCGTCTTCATTGTTTTACTACATTTATGTTTTGCCTCATCTGTAAACTTTGAAATTATGCCCTGTATACCAAAGTCCAGGTCGCTAATATTAATTCAATCCCAAACCTATTGGTGAAGTTTGAAACTAGATGCTAATAATTTTAGTGATAATATTTAATTACAAAACATAGCCTTAAATATGTTGGCTTCTTACCTATATCTCTCCTGTGTCCCAGCAGCCTCTCATTATACTCTTCTGGGTATACCTGTAACTAATTTGGCAGATTAACAGGTAAACAGATCAAATTAAATAAACAGATCAAAATAAAGTGATATCCCCTTAAAAGGGAAACTGTAACAATGGAGAATATTTTTTTTAAAAAGAAGCTTAAGATAAGGAGTAGGTATTAGATTGTTAAATCACCAGGATTGAATGAAGTGCATCCAAGGATGCTGAAAGAAATAAGGGTAGAAATTGCGGAGACACTGAACATAATTTTCCAAGTCTCCGTAGATACAGGGGGGTAGTGCCAGAAGAAGGAAGAATTGCAAAAGTTACACCCTGGTTCAAAAAATATTGTTAAGATAAGTCCAGCAAATTCAGACCGGTCAGCTTAACCTCAGTGGTGGAAGATTTTGGAAATGATAATTTGGGACAACATTAACAGTCACTTGGACACTTGGACAAATATGGAATAATTAAGGAAAGCCAGCATGCATTTGTTGAGGGGAAGATCATATTTACTTAACTTGCCTCATCAAGAAACCAAAGTAATCCATAGTGGATCGATGAGGGTAATACAGTTGATAGAGTAAACAGCACGAGGGGAGGGAGCAAATAATAACAGTGCAAGAGCGGTGGAGCAGGTAAAACCGCTGGTGTGAAAATAATTAATTACAATAAGGTGTAAAGAGTGGGGGATTCTTCAAGTGTAAAGAGCAGGGCCACTGGAGTAATTAATTAATTAATTTAATTAAATATGATAATGATAGCATGACGGGTGATGTGTTCCAGCTGCAGCATATGGGAAATGCTGGGCTCTAAGGTGATCCAGAGTGAACACACCTGTAGTATTTGCAGCTTGAGAAACTTCAGATCCGAGTTGAGGTGTTGGAGTCTGAGCTACAGACATTGCGCCACATCAGGAAGGGGGGAAGCTACCTGGACGGGCGATGTGGTGCTGCTGCAGCATGTGGGAACTGCTGGACACCAAGATGATATAGAGCGAACACATCTGTAATAAGTGTTTGCAGCTCAAGGAATTTTGGAACTGTGTTAAGGATCTGGAGTCCGAGCTGCAGACATTGCGCCACATCAGGGAGGGGGAAAGTTACCTGGACACTTTGCTCCAGGAGGCAGTCACACCCCTCAGATTAGGTAATTCACATTTGGCCTGTGATCAGGGACAGGAGGGTGTGGCTGCAGGTGAGGCAGGTGTGGGGACCCAGGGGGTAGCGTTCGAGGAGCCTCGGACCCTGCAACTGCCCAACAGTTACAAGGTCCTTGCAAGCTGTGTGGACAAGAGTTGTGGCTGCAGGGAGGATGAGCGAACTGACCATGTCACCGCGGTACAGGGAGACATTCAAGCGGGGAAGGAAATAGGAAGGTAGTAGTGGTAGGGGACAGTATAATTAGGGGGAGAGATACTGTTCTCTGCAGACCTGAGTGTGGGTTCTGAAGGCTGTGTTGCCTGCCCAGTGCCAGGGTTAAGGACATCCCCTCAGGGCTGGAGAGGAACTTGGAGTGGGAGGGGAGGGATCCAGTTGTCATCATCCACGTTGGTACCAACAACATTGATAGGACTAGAAAGGAGGTTCTGCTGAAAGAATTTGAACAGTTAGGAGCTAAATTAAAAAGCAGAACCTCCACAGTAATAGTCGAGGGATTACTACCTGAGCCATGGGTGAACTGGCATAGGGTAAATAAAGTCAAGGCATTAAATGCGTGGCTTAAAGATTGGTGTGGGAGGAATAGGTCTCAGTTCATGAGGCATTGGCAATAGTACTGGGGTAGGAGGGAGCTGTTCCGATGGGACGGGCTTCACTTGAACTGTGCTGGGACCAGTGTCCTGGCGAATTGAATAACTAGGGCTGTTTAGAGGGCTTTAAACTTAATAGAGTGGGGGAAGATTCTGGAGAGGGGATACGTAGGCTTACAAAGCAAAAGGCTATGGCAGCATTGCAAGGCAGCTATTTAGGTAATGATACCCAGAGTGTGACAGGAAGGGACAGAGTGTACAAACATAAAAGAACAGCAGCAAATAAGATCAAGGGCACCTTTATATGGTAAAAAGGCAAACTTAATGGCTCTTTACTTAAATGCACGTAGTATTCGGAACAAAATTAAATGAATTAATGGCACAGATAGAGGTTAATGGGTGCGATCTTATAGCCATTACGGAGACATGGGGCAGGATTTTGCCCTTGGTGGGGGTGCTTGTGGGGGAAGATGGGGGTGGTCAGGAAGCCGACTGCCACCCGCGTGGGTGGGCCAATTAAGGCCCGCCTGTGTGGATCACGAGCGGCAGCGCTGAGCGCTGTCTGTACGGGCGGGGGTAGGAGGGAGAGCCGGGCCTCGCGCACAGTTGGTGCACGCCCGATAAAGAGTGCTTCAATCGCCCTGAGGTACGGAGCTCCCTCAGGGTGATTGAAGTGCTGCTTAAAAAAATACAAGCCCGACGTCATCATGCGTCATTTTAAGCTCGGGCTCGTCGGGCGCGTGCCCGCACTCCAAACGTGATATTCTGCCCATGGTTACAAGGAGATCAAAGCTGAGAACTAAATGTTCAGGAGTATGCAACTTTTCGAAAGGGCAGACAGGAAGGAAAGGGTGGTGGGATAGCTTTGTTGGTACGGGATGAAATAAATTCGATAGCAAAAAATGATCTTGGGTTGGAAGATGTGGAATCCATACGGGTGGAGGTAAGAAATAACAAGGGTAAGAAGACACTGGTGGGAGTAGTTTATAGGCCCCCTAACAATGCTGTAGGACAGAGAATAAATCAGGAGATAATGAGGGCATGTAAAAAAGGCAGTAGATTAAACCTGGGTGACTTAAATCTTCGTGTAGATTGGGAAAATCAAATTGGCACAGGTAGCCAAGAGCATAGAGTGTATTCGGAACAGTTTCCTAGAACAATATGTTGTGAATCCAACCAGGGACCTGGCTATTTTGGATCTGGTAATGTGTAATGAGACAGGTTTAATAAATGATCTCAGAGTAAAAGATCCCCTCGGAAACAGTGACCATGACATGGTTGAATTTAGCATTTAGTTTGAGAGTGAGAAACTTGGGTTGGAAACAACTGTGCTAAACTTAAATAAGGATAATTACAAAGGAATGAGAGCAGAGTTGGCTGGGGCGGACTGGATAAGGAGTTTAGCAGAAAAGACAGTTGATGAACAATGGCAGACGTTTAAGAAAATAGCAGGACTCACAACAAATGGCAAGTGACAATTGTCTCACACAAGTGCCAGGGAGTGACAATCTCCAGCGAGAGAATCTAGCCAGCTCCCCTTGACGTTCAATGGCTTTACCATCGCTGAAGCCCTTGCTATCAACATCCTGAGGGTTACCATTGACCAAAAACTGAACTTGACCAGCCATTGAGAATATCCTAGGTAGACATTGAGCTCCCTTTTGACGCCTTCTGCTGCCATTTTACAAGGCTTCCCACTCTCCAGTCTGTCTCTTGGGGGCAGATAAAATCCAACCAATGTTTCTCATTTGTGGGAAATTCAAAACTAAAGGTCATAAATATAAAACAGTCACTTTGAAATCATATAAGGAATTCAGGAGAAACTTTATTACTAGACAGTGATTAGAAAGTGGAACTCACTGCCATATAATTGCAGCAAAAAGCATAGATGCCTTTTAGGTGAAGTTAAATAAGTAGATGAGGGAGAAAGGAAAGGAAGGTTATACTCATAGGGCTGTATAAACGCTAACATAGACCAGTTGGCCTGAATGACATGTTTGGCACTGTAAACGCCATGGAAGTGAAATTTGGCATCTCATGCACAGGGATAAATGTTTAAACTGAAAACAGAATTGCAGTGCTTTCTAGGCCACTCTTCAGTGGGAAGTTCAGAATCAATTATGTCGTCTTAGACCTGTTTTCATAATTAAGATATAAAAGCCACTAGCAGGAACCTTGTGTTGCTCTGGTGCCCAAGGGGATTTTCTTTTTAATTTGAACTAATGTTTTAATAAAGTAAAAGAGAGCAGATGTGAACAAAGATTTAAAAATGCTGATGGTGATGAATACCGTAGGCTCAAGTAGATTATTTATGATATATTCAGCACTGAAAAACATCAGTACAAAACTAACAAGCCTCAGGCAGTGGGGAATGACCCACTATATCCTACCTAAAAGAATCAAGAATGTGTTCAAAAATAGACCTGAACACACATCCCAGGTCGATATTCCAGTGCACGAATGAGGAAGTGCAGCATTGTTGAAGGTGCCATCTTGAAAATGTAGTGGTCCTGTCTTCTCTCAGTTAGACATAGAAGATCCCATGGCACCATTTCAAAGAAAAGCTGTAGAGTTCTCCCTGGTACCCTGGCCAATATTTATTCCTCAATTCATATCAATAACAACACATTAGTTATCACATTGCTGTTTATGTGAGTTTGCTGTGTGTAAATTATATGCCATGTTTCCTACGTTGGAACGGAGACTACACTTCAAAAGGTACTTCATTGCCTGTGGAGCTCTTTGGGACAGCCTGAGGGCATCAAAGCCGCTGGATAAATGTAAATCCTTTCTTTGAGTTATCTGTCAGAACTGTTTACAATCTCAGAACCAATGGCCAGACTGACTGTAACAACGTTGACAGTGTGTTCTGCATTTCATATGTCATGGACTGCTCTTTATTGAATTCATTACACTGGTCACAGTTGACTGCTATATACTTCCAGTGAAATAGGAGCAGAATAACTTTATTTATCAATCCTGTAAATCATTGGGTGTTGCTATGGCGACAGGTTAACTCGTCACAGATCACGTAGCATCAAGCATTGTGAGCAATGAGATTCTGGCTAGATGGCAGCAGCCTGTGACTGCTCACATTTACAGACACAAAGGATTAAAGGGATTCTTCCAATTATTGCAAATAGCAGTGAGTGAGTCAGAGTTATTCATTCTCATGGGGGGGGGATTTTTAGACCCTGGTGGGGGCAAGTGCAGGGCAGATGGGTACAAAAACAAGCAGCACTGGGTGGCATGCTGGTTGGATGTTGCCATCCCTGGCACCAATGATTTTGCCCAGGACAGAATAAAGTGGGACCTGGCAACCAACCCGATTGGATAAGTGGTCGATTGAACATCACAGAATCACACAGTGCAGAAGAGGCCCTTCAGCCCATCGAGTCTGCATCGACACGTGAGAAATACCTGACCTGCCTATCTAATCCCATCTACCAGCACTTGGCCCATAGCCTTGAATGTTATGACGTGCCAAGTGCTCATCCAGGTACTTTTTAAAGGATGTGAGGCAGCCCGCCTCCACCACCCTCCCAGGCAGCACATTCCAGACTTTCACCACCCTCTGGGTAAAAACGTTTTTCCTCATATCCCCCTAAACCTCCTGCCCCTCACCTTGAACTTATGTCCCCTCGTGACTGACCCTTCAACTAAGGGGAACAGCTGCTCCCTATCCACACTGTCCATGCCCCTCATAATCTTGTACACCTCGATCAGGTCGCCCCTCAGTCTTCTCTGCTCCAATGAAAACGACCCAAGTCTATTTAACCTCTCTTCATAACTTAAATGTTTCATCCCAGGCAATATCCTGGTGAATCTCCTCTGCACCCCCTCCAGTGCAATCACATCCTTCCTATAATGTGGCGACCAGAACTGCACACAGTACTCCAGCTGTGGCCTCACCAAGTTCTATACAACTCCAACATGATCTCCCTACTTTTGTAATCTATGCCTTGATTAATAAGGGCAAGTGTCCCATATGCCTTTTTCACCACCCCACTAACATGCCCCTCTGCTTTCAGAGATCTATGGACACACACGCCAAGGTCCCTTTGTTCCTCAGAACTTCCCAGTGTCATGCTGTTCATTGAATATTTTCTTGTCAAATTACTCCTTCCAAAGTATATCACCTCACACTTATCAGGGTTAAATTCCATCTGCCACTTATCTGCCCATTTGACCATCCCGTCTATGTCTTCCTGTCGTCCAAGACACTCAACCTCACTGTTAACCGCCTAGCCAATCTTTGTGTCATCTGCAAACTTACTAATCCTACCCCCCACATAGTCATCTATGTCGTTTATATAAATGACAAATAATAGGAGACCCAGCACAGACCCCTGTAGTATGTCACTGGACACTGGCTTCCAGTCACTAAGGCATCTTTCTGTCATCACCCTCTGTCTCCTACAACTAAGCCAAATTTGAATCCACCTTATCAAATTACCCTGTATCCCATGTGCATTTGCCTTCTTTATAAGTCTCCCATGTGGAACCTTGTCAAAGGCTTTGCTGAAATCTATATAAACTACATCAACTGCACTACCCTCCTCAAAAAATTCAATCAAATTTGTTAGGCATGATCTCCCTCTGACAAAGCCATGCTGACTATCCCTGATCAAACCTTGCTTCTCCAATGGAGATAGATTCTATCCTTCAGAATTTTCACCAATAGTTTCCCTACCACTGACGTAAGACTCACTGGCCTGTAGTTCCCTGACTTATCTCTACAACCTTTCTTAAATAGCAGAACCACATTAGCTGTTCTCCTCCTCCGTGGCCAGAGAGGAATTAAAAATTTGGGTCAGAGC
Organism: Cetorhinus maximus; assembly: GCF_964194155.1. NCBI lineage: Eukaryota > Metazoa > Chordata > Chondrichthyes > Lamniformes > Cetorhinidae > Cetorhinus > Cetorhinus maximus. The sequence continues at coordinate 87,903,876 of NC_135897.1, read as the reverse complement.
CCCTGCGATCTCCCCCCCTTGCCTCCCTCAGCAGTCTGGGACACAAATCATCTGGACCTGGATATTTGTCCACTTTTAAACCTGCCAACACCTCCAATACTTTGTCACTCCCTGTATCAATTTGCTCAAGAACCTCACAGTCTCTCTCCCCGAGTTCCATACTTTCATCCTCATTCTCCTGTCAGTTTGTTAAGGGCCAGTTTTGTTGGGGGTGCCCAAGTTGCATGGTGGATCAGATACTGTCCAGGTGCAAGGTGACAGCAATACAGATGTGCCCATAAAAGGGAGCTGGGAGCAGCACTGAGCCATTAGCAAGCAGATGCCATCGGATGTACAGAGGATGGGGATCAAGTGGTCAGTACACGGTTGGGCAGTGGAAAGGTTTGCAACCCTTCATGAATTGTGGGGTCATGAGAGGGTAGGGAGGTATTTTAAAGTTAAAAAGGTTTGGAGAGAGGCCAGCTCCATTTGAGACACCCTCTCTCTTATTTACCTGAGACAGCAGCCTACTGCTTCTTCAATGTTGGAGTGCCTCCTACTGGCCCTCGAGTTCAGAGTCCACATCCCCTCCTTAATTAGACAGCAAACCTGCCATCTGGCCTCTAATTGGCCAATTCGAGGAAAATAATAGCTGGAGGATTGTTTGCTCCACAGAACTCTGAAGAGTCATACCGACTCGAAATGTTAACTCTGTTTCTCTCTCTCCACAGATGCTGCTGAACCTGCTGAGTTTTTCCAGCATTTTCTGTTTTTATTTCACTTCAAAGGTAACTGATTGTAGAGTGTGTTGGGTTGTCCTGAAGTTGTGTAAATGTGCTATCTAAATGCATGTACTTTCTCTCCTTTGAGATTTCATGGGACACAGGGACCCGAGAAAATCTTCCTAAGAGCTCATTCATGATGATCCCTGGACAGAGCAGAGGGAACTTTGCCTCTCCTATTTGCATTCATAAGGGGTTGATTTCCCATAGCATTGCTCACAGATCACAAAGTACACAATCTATCTTCATGGAGCTATATCACTTTCTACTTTAAACTGTTTTCAAACTCGCAAACTGATTGAGAGTCTGGATGTCAACATATAATGTCACTGCAGCAACTTTGGGGATGACTTGCTGTGACTTGCGATTGTACCTTCAATTGTCAGAGTTACTTTGGCAGAGATTTTCATATCTCAGCCACTGTCGTTTTAATGTGATAAAATTCTAATATTTGGATTGGAATTTGCCAAGTTCTAATTACCTCCTTTGTGGAATATGTCATATTGCAGTTACAGAATTCTTCTAAAGAACTTCTGATAAATATCAGATTATCACCTTGGCCAGGATTTTCCGGCCCCCCCTTGCTTCCGGGATTGCCCGGTCCCGCCGAAAGCCAATGGACCTTCGGCTGGTCTACCATATCCACCCCACCCCGCAACAGATCCTGCCCCAGCAGAGTCATAAAATCCCACCCCTCAACTCTGTTTCTCTCTCTCCACAGATGCTACCAGACCAAGTGTTTCCAAGTTTTTATTTCAGAATTCCAGGATCTGCAGTATTTTATGATGTTGAAGTCGGGTGGGATATATAACGGATGGGAGACCAGTCAACGCCCGCTTTGTGCCTCTCAGAAAATGAATGCAAAACCCCACAATCCCTTTTGACACTCTGCATTGAAATTTTGACTTATGATCTGCAGGTGCTTTCCATCCATCTTGTCTACATCAACATTGTTACCAGGCAATCAATTAAAGTCAATTAATTAATTAAACATCTCAGTTAAAATCATGTGTACATGAATAAAAGCAAAATACTACAGACGCTAGAGACTTGAAATAGAAACAAAGAGCTGGAAAAACTCAGCAGGTCTGGCAGCATCTGTGGAGGGAGAAACTGTTAACATTTTGAGTCCAACATGACTCTTTGAAACTTTTCTGTGAGTTTTTCCAGCACTTTCCGTTTTTATTTCATGTTTACATGAAACCTGTTCCTGCAAGAATTAAAATTGAATTGTTAAGGGGGCTGAGTGCATTAAGTTTTTTTGGAATTTGAATCACTATGACCCTGAAGAACAATGTTGGTTCAAAACCTTTCAATTAAAGTAACACTGACTTTTTTTATTCATTATCGTAGGATGCGGGCATCGTTGGCTAAGCCAGCTTCTACTGTCATCTCTAATTGCCCTTGAGAAGGTGGTGGTGAGCAGCCTTCTTGAACCGCTGCAGTCCATGTGGTGTAGATACACCCACTGTGCTGTCAGGGAGGGAGTTCCCAGATTTTGACCCAGTGACAGTGAAGAAATGGTGATATATTTCCAAGTCAGGATGACTCACGGCTTGGAGGGGAACTTCCAGGTGGTGGTGTTCCCATGTATTCGCTGCCCTTGTCCTTCGAGATGGTAGTGGTCAGGGGTTTGGAAGGTGCTGTCTAAGGAGCCTTGGTGAATTTCTGCAGTGCATCTTATAGATGGTACACACTGTTGCCTCTGTGCATCAGTGGTGGAGGAAGTGAATGTTTGTGGATGAGGTGCCAATCAAGTGGGTTACTTTGCCCTGGAGGGTTTCAAGCTTCTTGAGTATTGGAGCTGCTCTCATCCAGGCAAGTGGGGAATATTCCATCACACTCCTGACTTGTGCCTTGTAGATGTTGGACAGGCTTTGGGAAGACAGGAGGTGAGCTACTTGTCACAGGATTCCTAGCCTCTGACCTGCCCTTGTAGCCACAATATTTACATGGCTAGTTCATTTTCTGGTCAATAGTTACCCCCAGGATGGTGATAGTGGGGGATTCAGCAATGATAATGCCATTGAATGTCAAGGGGCGATGGTTAGATTCTCTTTTGGAGATGGTTATTGCCTGGCACTTGTGTGCTGCAAATGTTACTTGCCGCTTGTCAGCCCAAGCCTGGATACTGTCCAGGTCTTGCTGCATTTGGACATGGACTGTTTCAGTAGCTGAGGAGTCATGAATGGTGTAGAATATTGTGCAATCTTCAGCGAACATCCCCACTTCTGGCCTTATGATGCAAGGAAGGTCATTGATGAAGCAGCTGAAGATGGTTGAACCAAGGACACTACCCTGAGGAACTCCTGCAGTGATGTCCTGGAGCTGATTGACCTCCAACAACTGCAACCATCTTCCTTTGTGCTAGGTATACTCCATCCAGCAGAAAGTTTTCCCCCTGATTTGCACTGACTCCAGTTTTGCTCGGGCTCCTTGATGCCTCCCTTGGTCAAATGCTGTCTTGATGTCAAAGGCTGTCACTCTCACCTCACCTCTGGAGTTCAGCTCTTTTGTCTGTGTTTGAACCAAGGCTGTAATGAGGTCAGGGCTGAGTGGCACTGGCAGAACCCAAACTGAGCATCAGTGAGCAGATTATTGCTAAGCAAGTGCCACTTGATAGCACTGTCGATGACCCTTCCATTAATTTACTGATGATCGAGAATAGACTGATGGCGTGGTAATTGGCCGGGTTGGATTTGTCCTGCTTTTTGTGTACAGGACATACCTAAGCAATTTTCCACATAGCCGGGTAGATGCCAGTGTTGTAGCTGTACTGGAGCAGCTTGGCTAGGGGTGTGGCAGGTTCTGGTGCACAAGTCTTCAGTACTATAGCCGGAATATTGTCAGGGCCCATAGCCTTTGCCGTATCCAGTGCCTTCAGCCATTTGTTGATATCACGTGGAGTGAATCAAATTGACTGAAGACTGGTCTCTGTGATGCTGGGGATCTCCAGAGGAGGCCGAGATGGATCATCCACTTGGCACTTCTGGCTGAAGATTGTTGCAAATACTTCAGCCTTATCTTTTGCCTGATGTGCTGAGCTTCTCCGTCATTGAGGATGGGGTTATTTGTGGAGCCTGCTCCTCCAGTTTGTTGTTTAATCGTCCACCACCATTCATGACTGGATGTGGCAGGACTGCAGAGCTTAGATCTGACCCATTGGTTGCGGAATGGCTTAGCTCTGTCTGTTGCTTGCTGTTTATGCTTGTACACAAGTCATCCTGTGGTGTAGCTTCGCCTCATTATTAGGTATGCCTGGTGCTGCTCCTGACATGCCCTCCTGCACTATTCATTGAACCAGGGTTGATTCCCTGCCTTGGTGGAAATGGGAGAATGGGGGATATGCTGGGCCATAAGGTTACAGATTATGGATGAGTATAATTCTGCTGCTGCTAATGGACCATGAGCTATTACACTATGCAGCACATTGTTACATCAAAATGTCTCAAAGTGTTTCGCACAATGGTCTACTTGTACAATGTTGGCACTTTTATAACTGTAGGCAAATTACTTCAGAATTTACAAATCCTGTGGCAGCAGGATTCAGAGTGCTGTTACACCAAGAGTACTGGTTTGATTCCATTGCCTTTTTGAAGCGATGTGGACTATTTTTCTTTATTTTTTCATGAGATGTGGGTGGTGTTATATGATATTGTATGTGCCTGTATGCCACTGTAATGTTAAAGGTGCTCGGCAAAGCAAGGGTTAATATGGGACTGGAGAATAGCACCACCCATGGTATAATGCATAAAGTCACATGGTAATAGACTGAGAGAACAGTCTAGAGAGAACACTCTAGAAGCAGCCTACCTGCATGGGGAAGAAGCAACGCCATGCATGACAGTAACCTGGATCTGTAAATAGTTTAAGACTAACAATAAAGAGTTCATGTTTAAATGTACAAGTCTCAAGATCTCATCAATGAGATGCCACAGCCGACACCAGATTCCAACAGGTGTCACTGGCAGGGCCAGCATTTGTTGCCCATCCCTAATAACCCTTGAACTAAGTGGCTCGCTAGGCCATTTCAGAGGGAAGTTAAGAGTGAACCATATTGCTGTGGGTCTGGAGTCACATATAGGACGACTAGGTAAGGATGGCAGATTCAGATTCATGCTATCTTCTGTAAACTTGACACCATTCAAAACTCTTCTGCTCGTATTATCATGTCAATCATAACTAACTCACATCCTTCTATTTGACATTGACAGGAGGTTGTGGGGGGTGTGGTGAGACATCGAAATCTAAGACAAATTAGCCGAGAAGTTGGATTGCACTCTCAAGTCAGGACAGCCCCAGCGGCTATCTATTGCACCAGTTTCAGATTATACATGTAAGGTGTTGGTTGAGGGATATATAGTGGTATGTGCCTTTATTTACCATTATGAACATTTGTTATTTCTCTCACTTGTCACATGACTCATCATATTCTATTTGAAAGAAATGCAAACAAGACTTGCATTTCTGTGGCACCTTTCATGAAAACCAGATGTCCCAAACCACTTTAAAACCAATGAAGTAGTTTTTGAAGTGTGGTCACAATTATGATGCTGGAAGTTTGGCAACCAATTTGCACACAGGAAGGTGATAATGACCACATAAATTTTTTCTGTGATAGTGCTTGGCAGATAATTATCAGCCTGCACTTCTTTGAAACTTTGCCAACCATTTAAGCTTATCTGAGAGGGCAGATGGGCCTCTGTTTAATGTCTCACCTGAACGATGGCACCTCTGACAGTGCAGCACTTTCTCAGTGCTTCACTGCAATGTCAGCCTTAGTTTTTGAGGTCAAGTTCTGAAGTTGGACTTGAACCCACAGCCTTCTGAGTGTTACCCACTGAGCCTCAGTTTAACAAAACAATACAGTTTTAGTTGAAATATTCTCCCAGTGAGTGGTGGGTGGGGGGGGGGGAATATGAACTGACATTGCAGCACCATCTTGTCCCTCAGTGAAGGAGATCAGTCTTAAGCAGTTACATCAAGTATTCCATCCAGGAATACCTCTGGGCTCAATGTGACTAAATTAAATAATGATAAGGGGCATAGTTTAATTAGATTCACTTTAACAGCATTGTTAATCTTTGTGTTAATGCTGACCAGGGGAAAATTCCACTTTATTGAACCTATTAGTTCCCGTGTTTGTCAAACTGCTGATGAGCTGAAATCCTAAATTAATAGATTTTGACAATTATGTCCTTCGTTCTCCAGCACTGCTCTTGTTTTGCTGACAGTTCTCTAGAGATGAACCCAGCTGAATTCTGATCTTTTCTTTATGGCTAAGTCATAAACACATAATCAGCATTTATACATAGGCACACATTTAATTTGGGTTCAAGGGGATCGATATCAATGCACCAGCTTGCTATATTTACACAAATAAGTTCAATGTCATTATTCTGAATTGCTGATCCGTGAGACATGACAAAACAAGATAACGGATGGTGTTTGAGGAATGGATTGTGTGCGTGTGTGTTTGTGCATGAGTTTGTTTGTGTGCGTGTGTGTTTGTGTGCGCGTGTGTATATTACAACTGGCAGAGATCACCAAGGCAGGGTGAGGCTGAGTGCAGATTCAGATTCACACTACCTTCTGCAAACCTGATACCATTCAAAGCTCTTCTGCTCATATTATGATGTGAAACAAGTCCCATTCATTCATCACCTTGGGGCTTATTAACCAACATTGGCTCTAAGTCTAGCAAATCTCATATTTAAACTTCTCACCTTTGTGTTCAAACTCTTCCCAAGCCTCACCGATCCCCACATCTGTAATGTCCTCCAACCTTCCAAAAGCTCTGTTCCTCCAATTCCTCATCTTGCACAATCTAGGTTTCTTTTGTCCCACAATTGGTGATCATGCCTTCGGCTGTACATGCCTTACTCTCTGGAATTGCCTCCTTAAACCTCTCCACATCCCTCTCTCTTCCTTTTAAGAAGCTCCTTAAAACCTATGTCTTTGACCAAGAATTTAGTTACCTGTCCTTATATCTTATCATGTGTTTCAATGTCATTTTTGTTTGAGGTAGGTGAACAAACGGATCTCCAGGTACAAATATGTGATCAGACACTGATCTTGGGATCAAACATGAAACCAAGGGGACAGAGGATAGAAAATAAGAGGCTGCTCAGGAATACATTGGAATAGTCAAGTCTATTGGCCTTGTTAAATTAGTTTGCTACTTTTAATGTTTTATGAATCTGTGCCTCGAGATCCCTTTCTTCATCGATGTGGTAAAAATTTCATCGAACGAGCATCCACAGCCTCTTGGGGTAGAGAATTCCAAAATTCACATCTCTCTGCATGAAGGAATCTCAGTCCTAACTGTCTGTCTTCCCGCTCTGAGACTGTGATCCCTGGTGCTAGACTCTGCAGCCGGGAGAAACATCCTCACCACATCAACCTGTCAAGTCCCCTCAGAATCTTATCCATTCTTTCTAAACTCAAGAGGATGTAACCCCATCTTACTCGATCTCTCCTCATAGAAGTGTACTGAGGCTGTGCACATTGAGAAATTGAGGAATGTTCATATAGAACTGGGTGAAAAAAAAATCTTTTGGGAATTTTCAAAAAGAAATAATGCCTAATGTTACAACTGGATGAATTGGTTCAGCCTACTTCATAACAGAAAATGTTTAATTGGTGCAATTTATTTTTTGATAGATTATGTCCAATTAACACAAACTACTTTTTTTTAATGGATTTTGCCCAATTAACACAGTCTAGTTTACATTAGATATTGTTCAATTACCACAATCTACTTTGCAATAGATATTGCCTTATCCAATCCACTATTGTAATTTATATTGTCCAATTATCGTAATCTACCCTGTAATGGATGATGTCCAATTATGTTAATTCATTTTACGATAGCTAATGACCAATTATCCTATTGAATGAATCTGAATTCTCCCATTTAAATTACTGCTATCTGCTTTCAATGGTAGATGTTTGGACAGCAGTACCAGTTTTCTGATGAAGGATCCAAAATATAGGGGGCATTTTAACCAATATTTATGCTTCAATCAACATGGCTGAGAAAGATGACCTAGCCATCAGCGCATTGGTGTTTGTGGGACATCGCTCTTTGTAAATTAACTGGGTTTCCTACCCTTCAAAGGTACTTCATTGGCTCAGGAGCACTTTGGGACACCCTGGGATAATGAAAGATGCAATATAAACGCAGGGGCCTAAATTTTAGGCTGACTCAGGTCCAAGAATAAAGGCGGGCAGGTGCTAAAAATAGTGATATCAGCCTGCATGCTGGTTAGCTGGCTTGGTTCTGCCCCCGGGCCATTTTCGCTAGGGGGAGATGGGGCAGGGTGGGTGGCAAATTTATCCACCCACGCATGGTGGTTAGCCAATCAGACTTGTTAACAGCTACTTAAGGCCAATTGAAGGAGGCCGTTGTCGGTCTCTGGTGGGAGAGGTAGGGCGGGAATGGTTTAACTGCTTGCGGGCAGCTTACTGCCGATAGACCAGGGGGACCAGCACTCCAGGAAGGCCTATAGGCCCTCGCTGCCTGCCTAGGCATCCAGCTGAATGCAGCAGCTGCTGCAACCCACCCTGTAGAGGGCTCCTTCCCCATTATAGTACCCCGGCTGCAAAAGCCATTTTTAATTTCGAAGTTGGCGCGAGGGTGCCTCCATTTTGAAGCTCTTGTACTAACCTTCCATTGTAGCCTGCTGGTGCTTTCAAGCTAGAAGACCTTTGATTGGCTCTTCAGCTTCAAGGGTCCGCCTGCCATCCTTAGTTGGATGGTGAACCTCCCGATTAATTGGCTGCTCTAGAGAAAATCACAATGTGTGACTAGTTCCCAGGCTTCAAGCCCACATTTGAGCCTGAGAGCAGGGCTCAGATGCCTGCAGGGAAAACTTTGCCTCCAGTGTCACCTAATTCCTTCTTCCTGAGTCACTTCTCCCTTCTCCAACTGCTTTCTTATCTTCTGCTCTTTTGCTTTGGCTTCCATATCCTGCATTATATGCAAATAACTTTTCTTCCTGATGCATCGTCCATTAATCTTCCACGTTGACTTTTAAGCTCTGTCGATTTCAAGCAGGAGAATGGCGGATTTAAGATCAGCTCAGTTGAGCTCCTAATGAATATTGTGAGCTTTTAGCTGCAAGGGTAGTTGTCCCTTTGGGAAATAAATGCTTGAATTTGATGCCTCTCCAATTTGTAGTTACCATCCTGAAATCATGCATACTTTGAATTTAATTAGTGGTGTATTTAGCTTTGGGGAGAGAGCTCAAAGGTTGGTTGATTGAACGCAAAGATCAAACGCACCAAGATAAAAGAAATGCCAAAAGATGAAGCTCAGTTTTTAGCTACAGTAGACATAATGGAGTCTAATAATTGAGGCTGAAGATATAAGCAGCGAAGACACTACAAAGCATTGAATGATGATTACACGGAACAGTGAATATCTGTTCTATCTGAGTTATTGGTTTTCAGTAATATGATAAAGAAGCCAATGTGTAACATAGAGACTGGACATTGCTGTGAGTGAGAATGCCATTACCTTGATGTGAATCAGGCCCAAATTCATGGAATGGATATCTTCTCTTTCTACAAGCTTTTTATTTATATATTAGCAATCTGGATGTTGCACTTACATGCAGGCACAAACACACTCACATACAAACCCCCAGAGAGAGACACACACACACACAGACCCTGAGAGAGAGACACTCACACACACATACAGACTCCGAGAGAGAGAGACAGACAGACAGATAGACAGACAGACACACACACACACACACACAAACACATACACGCACAGACCGAGAGAAAGACAGAGAGAGACACACACACAGACATAGACACAGACCCCAAGAGAGTGAGACAGAGAGAGAGACACACACACAGACACACACACCGACCCCGAGAGAGAGAGAGAGAGACAGAGATAGAGAGAGGCACACACACAGACCCCGAGAGAGAGAGACAGACAGAGAGAGAGACAGAGATAGAGAGAGGCACACACACAGACCCCAAGAGAGAGAGACAGACACAGAGAGAGACACACACACAGACACATACACAGACCCCAAGAGAGAGAGACAGACAGAGAGAGAGACAGAGATAGAGAGAGGCACACACACAGACACACACACAGACCCCAAGAGAGAGAGACAGACACAGAGAGAGACACACACACAGACACATACACAGACCCCAAGAGAGAGAGACAGACAGAGAGAGAGAGACACACATACACACCCCGAGAGGGAGACAGAGAAAGAGACACACACACAGACCCAGAGGGAGAGAGATACCACACACACAGTCTAGGTAGCAAGTTGAGGTTGTGAAAGGTGTCACGTAGATGCAAGCATTTCCTTTCTTCCTTAAAAGTGGAATAGCAGGATAGATGCTACCTTTTCAACTCTGACCCAGATGGATACAATGAAGGTCTCCCATGTGTCTTCTGCCGTAAATGTCCAATGAAAGATAGACAACTTCAATCCAGTTCCTAAAGGACTGGACCTAGAAATATAGAATCATAGAATGGTAACAGCACAGAAGGAGGCCCATCGAGTCCATGCTGGCTCTCTGTAAGAACAATATAGCTAGTCTGACTCACCGATGTTTCCCTGTAACTCTATTTTTTCCCTTCAGGTGGTTATCCAATTGCCTTTCAAAAGCCATAATTGAACCTATTTCCACCAGCTCTTCAAGCAGTGCATTCTAGATTGTAGCCACTCACTGCATAAAAACTTCCTCCTCATGTCACCTTTACTCTTTGGTCAATCATTTTAATTCTATGTCCTCAGGTTCTCGACCCTTCTGCCCATGGGAACAGCTCCCCTCTATCCTGTCTAGAGTCATCATGATTTTGAACATCTCTATCAAACCTCCTCTCAATCTTCTCTTCTCTAAGTGGTACAACCCGAATATCTCCAACCTATCGAGTAACTGAAGCCCCTCATGCCTGGAACCATTGTTGTGAATCTTCTCTCTCAAGCCCTCTCCAAAGCCTCCACATGGTTCATAAAGTGTGGGGCCCAGTACAAGACAAGTACACTTGCCAATCAATTAGCATTCTCTCTTCATACAGTATAAATTGTTGTTCCCATTATATTTGGTATTCTTGCGAATTGTCCTGATGAGTGCAAGACAAAAAAAGTCTCTCTTTCTTTCAGCAATACCTAGGATCGTGTATGTTTTTAAAAAAATACTTTCAACCCCTCCTGCCAAGTTCAATGATTTGTGCACAGATACCCCCAGGTCTCTTTGTTCCTGCACCACCTTTAGAATTGTGCCTTTTACTTTATATTGCATCTCCTCATTCTTCCTACCAAAACATATCAATTCACACTTCTCTGTGTTAAATTGTATGTGGCACATGTCCGTCCATTGAAAGTCTGCTTCATTAGAGAGGCCACAGTTTGGCTAGCATCAGAGGTATGGAGTAAAATACACTTTGGTACATTCAGGAGAGCTTTTGTGGGACTCAGGCTGAGGCATGCTGTCAATCAGAAGGTCATGGGTTCAAATCCCACCCCAGAGACCTGAGCACATAAGGCAATCTGACAATCTGAGTACAGCACTGAGGGTGTGCAGCATGATTGAAGGGGTCATCTTTGAGTTCAAACATTAAACTGAGGCTCCATCTGCCCTCTGAGGTGGATGTAAAAAAATCTCATGCCACTATTTCAGTGAGAAGCTTGATAGATCTGCTTGGTGGCCTGAGCAATATTTATCACTCAACCAACATCACTAAAATGGATTATCTGGCCGTTGCTATTTGTGGGAGCTTGCTGTGCACAAATTAGCTGCCACATTTCCTACATCACAAAACAGTGACTTTAATTCAAAAGTATGCCTACACCTGTTCTTCACACAATGTCCAAACTTACCAACTGGGCTGGAGAGTCCCTAAGTAGTGATCGAGGGTTTCTTGGGTGAGCTGAGGCATTGGCTTTAATTCTATTGGGGGTGGCAAGAGTTGAGCAGGAGCCCAATAATGGGTGAAGAACCCAGAAAGGCTGGGGATGTGGAAGACCTGCCAATCTTAATGGGAAAGGGCCTTATTTTAATTCTTCTTCAGCTTCCGCCTGACCCCTTATCAAATTGACTGCATGGCCAGCGGGGCAGGTGTAGGAATGCAGGGGGCATCAGGTACCTATGGGACAAATCCCGGCACTCAGTGTGTTTGGGTTTTGAAATGCAATCATCACTGAGTGTTGCATCTGGCTTGCCATAGTCATGTGGCCTCTGGGCGTAGCCATGTTACATGCAGTTCAAAAGGCACTAAGAACATAAGAAGTAGGAGTAGAAATAGGCCATGCGGCCCTTCGAGCCTGCTCCACCATTCAATAAGATCATGGCTGATCTGCTTGTGTTTTAGATTCCATATTCCCATCTACCCCCAATAACCTTTGATTCCCTTGTCTAACAAGAATCTATTTACCTCTGCCTTAGAAATATTCAATGATCCCGCCTCCACCATCTGCTGAGGCAGAGAGTTCCAAAGCCGCACAATCCTCTGAGAGAAAAAAATCCTCCTCATCCTCCTCATCTCTGTCCTAAAAGGGCAACCCCTAATTTTAAAACAGTGCCCCCTTGTAGTGGATTCACCTACAAGTCGAAACATCCTTTCCACATCCACCTTGTCAAAGCCGCTTAGGATCTTGTATACTTCAATCAAATCACCCTTCACTCTTCTAAACTCCAGTGGAAACAAGCCCAGTCTGTCCAATCTTCCCTCATAAGACAACCCACTCATCCCAGGTATCAACCTAGTAAACCTCCTTTGAACCGCCTCCAATGCATTTACATCCTTCCTTAAATAAGGAGACCAAAACTGCACACAGTATTTGAGGTGCGGTCTCACCAATGCCCTGTATAACTGAAGCATAACATCCTTACTTTTATGTTCAATCCCTCTCATAATAAAGGATAGCATTCCATTAGCCTTCTTAATTACTTGCTGTACCTGCATACTAACTTTTGGTGACTCATGTACTAGAACACCTCGGCCCCTCTGCACCTCAGAATTATGCAGCCGTTCTCCTTTTAAGTAATACTCTGCTTTATTGTTCTTCCTGCCAAAGTGAACAACTTCACATTTTCCCACAGTAAACTTCATTTGCCAGATCTTTGCCCACTCAGTCAACATATCTATATCTGTCCACAACCTCCCCATGTCCTCTTCACAACATACTTTCCTACCTATCTTTGTGTCATCTGCAAATTTAGCTACCATGTCTTCACTCCCCTCATCTAAATCAATTGTGTAAAAAGTTGAGGCCCCAGCACAGACTCCTGTGGGACTCCTCTTGTCACATCCTGCCATTCAGGAAAAGGCCCATTTATGCAAACTCTCTGTTCTCTGCCAGCCAGCCAATCTTCTATTCATGCTAATATGTTACCCCCTACACCATGAGTTTTTATTTTCCATAATAACCTTTGATATGGGAGCTTATCAAATGCCTTCCGGAAATCCAAGGGCAGTACATCTACAGGCTCCCCTTTATCCACAGCACATGTTACTCCTTCAAAAAACTCCAATAATTTGGTTAAACATGGTTCTCCTTTCACGAAACCATGCTGACTCTTCCCAATTGCCTTGAGCTCTTCTAAGTGCCCAGCTATAACCTCCTCAATGATCGATTCTAACAACTTCCCTAGAAACCTTTGAGCATGTAGCTCAGTGGTGTTGTAGGTGAGTTGTGACCAGCTAAGGAATGGCTAATAGATATGTCTGAACAATAACTAGTTTATTGTAAGAACAACTATTTGCAGATGTTCAAGACTGTACCCAATCTCAGCCATGAGCTTTCTCCTTCTAGTTTCCTAGTCATGTGTCTCTCTCTGTTACATTATCATGTGGGCGGTACTGTTTCTCTAGATTAACTCTTTCAGCCCTGAAAACCCTAATATTACATGTGGAAGGGGACCCGTGTCGGAAATCGGGATGTGAGATTTCAGTGCATTCGGGGAGTAGTGGGGTACTGGGAAGATGGATGACAGGGCTGGAGAGGCCTAAGGATTCCTTGAGGGTCCAGGGAGAATGGAGAATCCACTCCTACTCCTCCTGGTCCACCAGGAGTTCTTAAAGGTAGCAGAACTTTAATAATTACCCTGGCCTGTCAGTGGCCACCACCATGAAGCTGCTGCCGGGCAGCCAAAAGCGCAGAACCCCTCCCCCTGTGAACACGACGTTAATTTTGACTTCATGATATTATCAAGCCTGAACTTTCAAACAATGACCATGCCCCTGCCTGTCTTCTTCATGGGACCCTCATCGGATAGCCCGATTAATTTAGGGGGTGGTAGAAATGTTAAAGTGACTGGGAAGGTGGAGGATTGGTGTCAGGGGGGGCAGAATTTTAACATTCACCCCTCTCCCACGCTGTTTTCCCTCTGGCCTGAGTAGGGAGGTGTAAAAATTTGAGCCAAACTGGCAAACGAAGCAAAATCCTCAAACAGCTCGTCTGAAGAGAGCAGTTCAGCTCCGACACAATTACGTCACAGCCTGACTACAAACATCATATTGACGCAGACGAGCTTTCATGAAACCACCACATGGCACCGTTACCTGATTAATATTTGAGTGCTTCCTCTAACCTGGCTGACCCTTTCAACACTGCTACAGACTTCCTGTGTTGAGGAAACATATATAAACATGAAAGGATCTGTTCAAAATGTAAATCCTTTCTTGCTGAAAATCTTGTATGTGTGCAAAGTTCCAAATGGGAATTGTGCATTTAAATGATCTGTCATGCCGCTTTTGAATAAGGATGTATAATCCTTCAGGGGCTTACTGGTACCTTCTCTGAATTTTGCTCTTTGATTAAGCCACCAGCAACCTCTTACTTACACAATAAACAAATGGTTTGGACAAGAAATAAATGTCTCCACAGAATATCCAAGAGAGACAATTGCAATAGCTTTGGTGCACTTTGCGAACCTGGAAAGAGCTGGATTACCTTCCTTGGTGTTCCTACCTTAGTGGCAATATCCTTGCACTAGTAATCCAGGGACCCAGGCTAATTCTCGGGGGGGGGCACAGGTTCAAATCCCGCTACGGCAGCTGGTGGAATTTAAATGCGATTAATAAAATCTGGAATTATAAGGTAGTCTCAGTGATGGTGACCATAGCAACTGTAATTGATTGTTGTAAAAAAAACCCTGGCTCACTAACACCTTTTAGTGAAGGAAATCTGCCGTCCTTATCTGACCTGGCCTATATGTGACTCCAGACCCACAACAATGTGGTTGACTCTTAACTCATCTGAAATAGTCTAGCAAGCTACTCAGTTCAAGGGCAATTAGGGATGGGCAACAAATTCTGGCCTTGCCAGTGACACCCATGTCCCACGAAAGAATAATTAAGATTCCTCAAGTGTTTATTCCCCATGAGGTAAATTTTCATCTTTAGTTCCCCTAGTTCAGCTGTAGCTCAGTGGTCAGAACTCTCACCTCTGAGATAAAAGATTGTGGTTTCACTTCAGAGATTTCAGTGCAGAATATCTAGGCTGACATTCCCATTGCAGTCCTGAGAGAATGCTGCACTGTTGGTGGTGCAGTCTTTTAGATGGGCCATTAAACCAATCTGCCTTCTCAAATTAAAAAAAAAATGTTTTATTCATTCATGGGATGTGGGCTTCGCTGGCTGGGCCAGCATTTATTGCCCATCCCTAGTTGTCCTTGAGAAGGTGGTGGTGAGCTGCCTTCTTGAACCGCTGCAGACCACGTGGTGTAGGTACACCCACAGTGCTGTTAGGGAGTTCCAGGATTTTGACCCAGCGACAGTGAAGGAATGGCGATATATTTCCAGGATGGTGAGTGACTTGGAGGGGAACTTCCAGGTGATGGTGTTCCCATCTATCTGCTGCCCTTGTCCTTCTAGATGGTAGTGGTTGTGGGTTTGGAAGGTGCTGTCTAAGGAGCCTTGGTGAATTCCTGCAGTGCATCTTGTAGATGGTACACACTGCTGCTACTGTGTGTCGGTGGTGGAGGGAGTGAATGCTTTAGGATGTGGTGTCAATCAAAAGGACTGCTTTGTTCTGAGCCATGTCCAGCTTCTTCAGTGTTGTAGGAGCTGCACTCATCCATGCAAGTGGGGAGTATTCCATCACACTCCTGACTTCTGCCTTATAGATGGTGGACAGGCTTTGGGGAGTCAGGAGCTGAGTTATTCGTTGCATAATTCCTAGCCTATGACCTGCTCTTGTAGCCACAGTATTTATATGGCTAGTCCAGTTCAGTTTCTGGTCAATAGTAACCCCCAGGATGCTGATAGTGGGGGATTCAGTGATGGTAATGCCATTGAACATCAAGGTGCAATGGTTGGATTCTCTCTTGTTGGAGATGGTCATTGCCTGACACTGGTCTGGCTCGAATGTTACTTGCCACTTGTCAGCCCAAGCCTGGATATTGTCCAGGTCTTGCTGCATTTGGACATGGACTGCTTCGTTATCTGAGGGGTCATGAATGGTGCTGAACATTGTGCAATCATCAGTGAACATCCCCACTTCTGACCTTATGATGGAAGGAAGGTCACTGATGAAACAGCATAAGATGGTTGGGACTAGGACACTACCCTGAGGAACTCCTGCAGTGATGCCCTGGAACTGAGATGACTGACCTCCAACAACCACAACCATCTTCCTTTGTGCTAGGTATGACTCCAACCAGTGGAGAGTTTTCCCCCTGATTCCCATTGACTCCAGTTTTGCTGGGGCTCCTTGATGCCACACTCGGTCAAATGCTGCCTTGATGTCAAGGGCAGTCACTCTCACCTCACCTCAGGAGTTCAGCTCTTTTGTCCATCTTTGAACCAAGGCTCTAACGGGGTCAGGAGCTGAGTGGCCCTGACGGAACCCAAACTGGACATCAGTGAGCAGGTTATTGCTAAGCAAGTGCCACTTGATAGCACTGTTGATGACCCCTTCCATTACTTTACTGATGATGGAGAGTAGACTGATGGGGTAGTAAATGTCCAGGTTGGATTTGTCCTGCTTTTTGTGTACTGGATACACCTGGGCAATTTTCCACATAGCCAGATAGATGCCAGTGTTGTGACTGTACTGGAACAGCTTGGCTAGGGGCACGGCAAGTTTTGGAGCACAAGTCTTCAGTACTATTGCCGGAATGTTGTCAGGGCCCATAGCCCTTGCAGTATCCACTGCCTTCAGCCATTTCTTGATATCACGTGGAGTGAATCGAATTGGCTGAAGACTGGCCTCTGTGATGCTGGGGACCTCCGGAGGAGGCCAAGATGGATCATCCACTCGGCACTTCTGGCTGAAGATTATTGCGAATGCTTCAGCCTTATCTTTTGCACTGCTGTGCTGGGCTCCTCCATCATTGAGGATGGGGATATTTGTGGAGCCACCTCATCCAGTGAGTTGTTTAATTGTCTACCACCATTCACAACTGGATACAAAAGATCCAAGGCACCATTTCAGATAAGAACAGGAACGCTATCTGGTGTCCTGTACAATATTTATCTCTCGATCAATGTAACTGTTCCTATTATCTGGCCATTATCTCATTGCTGTTTGTGGGACCTTGCTGTATGCAGATTAGCTTCCATGTTTCTTATATTTCCAACCGTGACTACACTTTAAAAGTACTTCCTTGGCTAATGAGCATTTCGGAACATTCTGAGATGATGGAAGATGCTAGGTAAATGCAAGTCTTTCTTTGTATTGTAGGAATGGTTGTCAGGACTTCGGGTCAGTTCTTCATTCATAGGCCCATGCTATTCCTCAAATTGTGCCCGGACCTGAATAGTCATCATTATAAGACTTTGTCAGTGAACACTGCAGATAAAAAAGTGTAGCACTATCTGTGGGGCTCAAAAGTGTGCATCAGCAGACTATTCAACAGTGGAAACATCATAGGCACATCTACTTCTGTCTTTGCCTGATGCCTGCATGCGCGCATTTATCAGCTGACGTGGAGCGAGTGAAGGGTCAATGGATGGTAATCAGTAACAGAACCCCTGCCTGAATTTATCACCTCTTTAATTCAGGGAATCCTAAGACCAGCTCTAATTCCCCGGTGGGAGGAAATATCAACATTTGGCTGAAAAAGACCGAAATATTTGATTCGCTTTGTGGAGGATAGAGGGAGGCAGATTCATGACCTCAGGATGCA
Organism: Cetorhinus maximus; assembly: GCF_964194155.1. NCBI lineage: Eukaryota > Metazoa > Chordata > Chondrichthyes > Lamniformes > Cetorhinidae > Cetorhinus > Cetorhinus maximus. Next base: position 87,885,997 of record NC_135897.1, on the reverse strand, counting down.
CTGCACAGTCAATTAAACGTTTTTGTAATGTTTTGTCACAGTCAGAATGTAAGAAACATGCTGACCAATTTGAGCATAGAAAGGTCCCACAAATAACGGTCAAATATTTTAATGATCAAATATTTTAGTGATGTAAGTGGAGGTGTAAACATTGCTCAGAACACCAGGGGAGAAATCTTTAAAATATTGCCATGAGAATCTTTTGCTTCCACCTAAGAGGGCAAATGGGCCCTCAGTTTAATGCCTCATCTGAAAAACTGCACCTCTGACAGTGCAGCACTGCCTCAGTACTATGGCTTAATAATGCAATCCCTGCCAGGATGCCACATGATTTTAAAAAAGCGCCGACCCAATTGAAAATGGTCACCATCGATACACATAACGGCTATTTCACCTCCCCTCTCAGTTTGGACACTGCTACAATGTATTTTCAGGCAAAAACACAATATATGCAGCTGATGTATGATGGAATTCACTGTTGAAAAACTAGACTTGCTAGCCAGTAAGCTAAGTGTTAATTGTGCCTTACAGTAAACATCTTACGACAAAGAGGACACTGCCATAGTAACCGGGAATTTAACCGAAACAGCCCACACATTATTTCTAAGGTGGGGGCAGCAGGCACAAGTAAGATGGTGTTGTGGCACAATGATGTGTTTTAGCATCAATCGAACTATTGTATCCACAGTATTCATGAAGCACAGAAATAGCTCTTTCGTAAGAAGTCAGCAACTTGAGGCCAATTTTACCCAATCCACCTATTGGGAAACTGATGAGAATAAATGCAGTGGTGACTTTACACCCCACCTGATCTTTATTCCTGTCAGTGGAAAATAGTATTGGATGAAGTATAACTCCGGTATTGCACCTGCTCCCACGGGGTTCTTGCGCAGTGAGTTACATTAAAATTACCCTCACTTAGTGTATTTTAGTAATCGCAGGGAATGGATGATTTTAAATGTTTCGATGATGGTCTGCCTGCAAATTGTTTCCTCTCAATGATCCTGGTGAATAATAGACCCTGCAATCATCTTCTCTACATAGCAACAGTTATTGCGCGTCAGAACCATAATTAATTGTATGAAGCACTTGGGGACATTTTGATGATGTGATAAGGTGTTGTGCAAAGTGTAAATGCAACTTGCCTTTTAATGCTCTTCAATATTTAACACAAACATTAGCCTGGAAGTTAGTGTTGGCAAAAGGAACGGACAAACAATTAAAGTGTTTGTATCGCTTTCCTTTCTCTGTTATTTTAGTACAGCTGCTTCTCAGTCAAAGCTTAATTGTTCCCTTGGCTAAAACACTCAAGGAAAATCACAGCAACACGTAAAACATTCATCTAGTTATATCAACAGTAATTATCTTTAACAGAATCCTAACTCTCTCTGCATGACCTGAAGGCATATATGTCACTAAAATGTGGCATTGTGTTACAAAATGTTACCAAATCAGTCTCACATAACGCCATCAATTGGTAATCCATTCGCTTTCTCTTCCCAGTAGCAAAGGTTCCTATCATGCTTCATGTGCAGACTTGGTGCTGCTGTTGCTTCTCACTCAGATTTTATGGAGTCTCAGGGGACAAGCCACTTAAATGCCATGGCAATCAGAGCAGGTGATTGGCTGGGAATTCTGTGGAGAGGCCCTCGCCCTCCTGACTTCCTATAACATCCATCAACAAGGCACAAGTCAGAATGTGCCTGGGTGGGCGCAGTTGCAAAAACACGCAAGGAGCTCAACACCATCCAGAACAAAGCAGCCTGCTTGATCATCACAAAAACAGAATTACCTGGAAAAACTCAGCAGGTCTGGCAGCATCGGTGGAGAAGAAATCAGTTAACGTTTCGGGTCTTCATGACCCTTCGGCAGAACTCAGTTCTGCCGAAGGGTCATGAAGACCCGAAATGTTAACTGATTTCTTCTCCACCGATGCTGCCAGACCTGCTGAGTTTTTCCAGGTAATTCTGTTTTTGTTTTGGATTTCCAGCATCCGCAGTAGCTTTTAGCCTTTTGTTTTTATCTGCTTGATCATCAGCCCATCCACCACGTTAGGCATCCAACAACCTCTGCCATTGGCACACCCTGGCTGCTGTGTGTACCATTTACAGGATGCACTGCAGCAGCTCAACAAAGCTACCCCAAAAATCAGGAATTCCACCCCTTAGAAGGACAAGGCCAGCAAGTGCACGGGAACACCGCCATCTCCAAACCACACATCATCCCGGAAAAATATCAGCATTCCTGATTCATTGCTGGGTGAAAATCCTTGAACTCCCTACCTGAGAGCCCTGAGGCAGAACCTTCATCACATGGACGGCAGCAGTTCAGTACAACACCACCTTCTCAAGGGTAATAAATGCTGGCAATGCCAGTGATGCCCAAATCCCAAGAATGAATTCAGTAAAAGCAAATGCCACTGTAAAGATTTGAGCACAAAATCTGGGTTGACACTTCACTGTGGTACCAAGTGAGAATGGTATTGTCAGAAGCGCCACACTTTGGATGAGACATGAAACTGAGCTCCTATGAGCACATTTCTTTATCTTAAGTGGTTGATAAGAATCTCATTGTACTATTTGAATAGGAACAGTGAGTTCTCCCAATATCCTGACCAGCATTCCTCGCTCAGCCAACACCACCAAAAATATCAATAAACTTGCCTCTATTTACTAATTATCAAGCTAAAGATGTCAATCTGCTTCAAAATATGCACCGTGTTAGGTCCCTTTTCCATGAATTGTAAGGATTTCTTTCCATAGCCTATTTGCAAACTGGGCTCCTTGAAAATGTTTGCCAGTTTGCTCCATTTCATACAAATCCTGATCCTCATGTGATTCATATTCAAGTATTACCATTGATGAACCCAGTGAAATATGTTGACCAAATGTGAATTGCAGAGACTTGGAGGGCAATCTTGTTCTATGATATCTTGCTCATGTTTGGTTTTTACCAGCTTTTCGGATCCACAGCCCTCGCAGACCTGAAGAAAGTGAATTTCTTCCTTTACATGGAAATGTTTGCCAAGAGCTGTTTTTAAAAATAAACTCCCAGCACTCCCTCCCTTCCCTGCAGGACTAAGGCTCTGTTAGACTAAATAAATAGCTCACAGAGGATATCATAGTAAAGGCTAGATGGACCCAATGGTCTATTTCTGATTTGTAGAATTCTATTGTTCCATGGCCTCACCTCTCCTATCTCTGAAACTTTCTCCAGCCCTCCAATCCTCTGAAATCTTGGCATTCCTCCAATTCTGGCCTCTTGTGCCTCCCCAATTTCCTTCAACCCATCTTCAGCTACCTATGCCCTAAGCTCTGGAATTCTTTCTCTAAACCTTTCCACTTCTCGAACTCTCTATACCCCTTTAAGATCCTCTCTGAAACCTACCTCTTTGATGAAACCTTTGGTCACTGTCCTAATATCTTGTGGTGTGACTTGGTGTCACAGTGTGTCTGCTAACGCTCCTGCGATGTTTTGTCAAGTTAAAAGCACTGTACAGATGCAAGTGTTTGCTGTAGCTGATGTCACAGGAACAGGAACACCATTATGCTTCTTGGCTATGATATTTTCATAAGAAACATGACACTGGACAATGCTGAGCTGGTTGAAACCCCTTTCATTGAGGATCTTGATAAACGGCAATTACATCAGGCTTTCTCCAGAGAAATGACTCCATAAATCAAAATGGATGTGTGAATGAGGGAGTTGAAGGATATGTGCTGAATTCCACCCCCATTCCAAGGATGTGCGTCAAAATGTTTGCAGGTCCTTGAACCTTTTCTGAACATGTCAAGATCAATTTGTACGTTAACTGTTAGGCTGCTGATGAAAATTTCTGTCTCCGAGGGCTGTCTGATTTTATTTGATGCTGCAATAAAGATGAACATTAAAATAATAACTTTACTCAAATGTCAGGAATAGTTCTATTCCCAAGGTAAAAATATTAAGCTATAAAATTAAGCAGCTAAAACATTGATTTCAGTTAGACAGGAGCATTAAGGGATACGGAATCAAAGTGGGTATATGGCATTAAGTTACAGATTAGCCATAATCTAACTGAATGGAGGAATAAACATGAGGAGTTGAATAGCCCCCTCCTGTTCCTATGTGCCAATGAAAATTAAGAAGCGTTTTTCTTAGTGCAATTCAGGGATGATTCCACCTTGGTGCGTTAGTGGACATGAAAATCCCGCAAAGTCAGGTTTTTGCGCTGTACCATCTGCTCCCTGACAGGTCCTGCCTTGTTAATAATGCATTCGCAGTAAACACATTGGGTAGCTGGTGAGCGGGCTTGGATTTTCCCACCACTCTGTGACATATTTAAAGTGATCCAGAGCACAGCCTACATCATATCTACAGAGCAGGGCTGCTCCAGGCGAGAGATGGCCCTGAAAGTAAAGAAGACGGCAGCCCCCAAATTTAGTGACGCCGCACTGGAGCACCTTTTGGATGCCATTTGAGGCCCGCCATGATGTCCCCTCCACCCCCGCTCTGGCCACTGGAGGTTCACCAGAGTCACCAATCCAGCATGGGAGACAGTGGCAGTAGCAGTCAGCACCAAAGAAGCACAAAGGGCGTCAGCCATCCAGTGAAGGAAGATGATGAGTGATCTCATCTGTTCCACCATGGTAAGTCAACCACATTATCACTCCCAACACATACACCCAAACACATCACACATCCACAAGGATCTCACACCTCAAGGGACAACATCACTAACTCTCATGCACACCCTCACATCTCCATCAGGCTCATATCCTCTGGAGCTTGTGTCCTCATCCCGTCCATGGCTCCACTCACCACACAAATATTCCACGCAGTGCCATATGCCATGTGTCCTGCTCACACTCTCTCAATCTGTTTTCAGGCAGGAAAAGCTGGGTCACAACAGCAGAGACAAGTCTCAGACCGGTGGCTGGAGAGGCCAATTTTAGGCTCCTCGCTCACTTTGAGGAGCATGCCATTGCACTGGCTGGTGAGGCTGTGGACCATGCCTGCGGCAAACACCCATGTGAGGATCCTGCACCACATCATCCCTCTCTCAACACAACTCTGAGTGCTCTCTCTCCTGCTTCTGACTCTGCTGCCATGCACTAATTATCTCTACATTGATTCACAGGGAGCTCTGCCAGGGACCAACGTCCTCGTCCAGCCAATCCCTCAGCTCAATCCAGGTCCTCACCTCCAACCAAGAGGACACCTCCTCCATTGGAGAGCTGGAAATAAGCAGCCTGGAAGACCCATCACAGCGCTTACCCACACCCTCCACCAGCGCAGAGACACACACCTCGGTGGGACCTAGATCTCGAGCTGGCTCAGGTTCACAATGTGACGGCCACCGCATAGGTATGTGCATGCCGCAGGAGAAGGCAGGTTCAGCCGAGCTTCCTGGCACTCGGACGACTGCTGGTGAAGAGGCGTCTGTCAGGTCCGAGTCAGATGACGAGCTCCTGGATTTGGCCTTCCAGCTCATTGTGGAGAGTCAGCAGCAGACGGGGGAACGTTACGCAGAGCTGTTGGAAGCCCCCCAGTAGCGTGCCACATGAACCGGAGGAATGCGTCCGCCTACTCTCTGATGAAGCGGTGCCCACATGTTCAGGTATGGAGGTCTCCATGGACAGGATGGCAGATGCCGTGGAGAACTGGTACAGCAGGACGTGGAGATGCGCACCGACCTGCACTCCATTGCGGCAGCCATTGGTAAGTTCCTACAGTGGCAATGCGAGGGGTAAATGGGGCACCTCGATGTCCCCCCAGGTGCTCCTTCCCCTCAAGGAGTTAGGCTGGGACCGTTGAACACCCAAAGGGAGGAGGAACGGTAGCTGGACCCTCCCTGGGTCATCCGCTCGGGAATCTCAGAGGCTTTTGTCTCCCTCGGAGTCCCCTTTGCCTGTGAGCCCCTCAACCTCATTCTCTGTCACCCCAGAGGGAGCAGCTGGCCCACAGAAGGACAGCCAAAGCAAGCTGGGGCCCTCAAGGTCTCTGCTCTCTAGAGGACACACATCGAAGACTTCAGAAGCAACAGGGCCCACCATTGCACAGGCTGTCTCCACCACTCCTGCAGATGTCAGGGCAGCACCTAGAAGAAGTGGCAGGCCTAGAGAAGTTAAGAAATTTTGATCATGGGTGAACACATTTTGTCACTTCACAATCTGAAAATATGTTCACTTTCACTTAATAATGTGTAATGTTGTCTTTCAGCTTCATTTAAAGGCTTCATGAGTCCTCCTTCTTCCCCCCCATTCCACCAGCAGTTCAGCTGCTCGCAGCCAGACCAGGCGTGAATCTGGAGGGAGAAGTGTGTGTGTGGCAGGGCCTTTCGGAGACTCGTGCAAGCACACTCCCATGCATGCAGAGCCTTCATCCATCACACTTATCTCACTGTCCTGAACATTTTCAATGCTGCCTGCTGGGGTATTCTTTCAGTTGTCCACCTGAGCTGACCTGCATCTCTGCCCACCCATTGATTGCACTGATATGCAGCACCCATGCCTGTCCAACATGAGGCTCCTCTCACTTTTGATTTACACAGCATGGTAGTCATTAAGTTTTTGATTATCTCCCCGCTCCGTCCTTTCCATTCCCCCAGTCATCCATGTCCTTTCCCCATCACAGTTGACTCCCCTGACATCACCTTTGACCTCCCAACCATTACCCTATAGTGCGAAGCCTTCTCCTTCACGAATGTCCAGGTGAACATGCACATTCCCTACCTTGTTAAAATCCCGTCCCCAGCCACGTTAACCTCCCCGACCTCCTCCTCCCCGCCTCTATGTTCCCACCAACCACCCTCACCACTCCTTCTACTCGTACCGATGCACCCTCACCCTCCCACCCTACCGGCTCCCTCTGGCCCCTCTCACACTCGCCTTTCCATTCTACCACACCCACCCTGAATTTGCACCGCAGGAGGCAGTTATTGACTCCACAGACCCCTCCCTTGCATGTTCAGCTGGACAGTCCCAGGCCCACATTCAGACTTCCCTTCCCCCTTGCACCTTCCCCACTCCATACAGCCCCCCTTTCCCCCAATTATCTGTACACCCTCCCTTACACCTTCCTCCCCACCGGCACCTTTCCCCCGCAACCTGACACCCACCCCCGACACCTCCACCTGTCCTCTCAACCTCAACCCCCCCCGACACCTACCAGTTCCTCCCAACCCCACCCTCATAAGACCTTCCCCTTGCTCCCAACCTCACTCCCCTGCCCGTTATGCCTTCCTCTCCCACTCACATCTAGACCTTCCTGCCCCCCTGCCAATTTGCTGCTCATTCATACCTGCCCATGGCGAAGTCCTTGGAAGATGGTGCGAGCCCATGATGAAGTCCCTGAAGCAGGTCCAAAGAGTCAGCAAAGTCCATGAAGATCCGAAGCCTCAGCCAGGTCGAAGCTGCTGCCTGGAGATCTCCCACGTTCCCAGAGCTGCTTCATGGCGGAGCCACGTCCATGAGGATCCACCCACCACACGAGGCCCGTGTTCCTCTAGGGTCCAGTAGCTGTGGGCCTCCAGCATCATTATCTCCATGCATGTCTGCAATCTGAGCAAGGCCCTAAAGGTAAGTCCCAACTTTTGCACATCACGCTTTTCCAGACATGCTCTGGACCAGTGTCTTTTCCCACCGGCGTAACGGTAAATCGGGCATGAGGGGACGATTCTGGCTGGGCCTTAATTTGCATCCCATTAGCGGGACGCGAATCGGTTTCATGCCGGCCTCCAGTGGGATTCGTGTTCCGCCATGGTGGACACTATCGGATGATCCCACTGTGATTTAACACCGGCGTGAAACTGATTTCTGCCCCTCACGCCGAATTGACACCCCCATCATGATGCCCGCCACAAACGGGAGCAGAAAATTCTGCCTCTTGTGTTTGTTCGTTCCTTCCGAGCCTTGTTTTCTCTGCTCCTCATTAATTTTCACTTTCATTTAATTTTGCTGCACTCAACTTGCTTTAAAGCAGTTAAAGGCTGTGATTTTGAAAGGTGATATGATGGTATTATTGTAACAGTAAGATCTAAATTTGACCTGTAAACTGGATTCAAAACAAGATGTGCCCCAATGAAGGTAATCATTGAAACATAGAAACATAGAAAAGTAGAAGGAGGAATAGGTCATTCGGCCCTTCGATTCTGCTCTCCCATTCAATATGATCATGGCTGAACGTCTATCTCAATGTCATACTCCCACTCTCTCCCCATACCCCTTGATGCCTTTAGTGTCTAGAAATCTATCTATCTCCTTCTTAAATACATTCAGTGACTTGGCCTCCACAACCCGCTGTGGTGGAGAATTCCACAGGTTCACCACCCTCTGAGTGAAGAAGTTTCTCCTCATCTCAGTCCTAAATGGCCTACCCCATATCCTGAGCTTGTGACTCCTTGTTCTAGATTCCCCAGCTGGAGGAAACATCATCCCTACATCCAGTCTGTCCAGCCCTGTCAGAACTTTATATGTTTCAATGAGATCTCATTCTTCTAAACCCCAGTGAATACAGACCTAGTCGGCCCAATCTCTCCTCCTACAACAATCCTGCCATCCCAGGAATCAGTCTGGCGAACCTTTGCTGCACTCCCTATATGGCAAGTATATCTTTTCTTAAGTAAGGAGACCAAAACTGCACACAATACTCCAGGTGTAGTCTCACCAGGGCCCTGTATAGATGCAGTAAGGCATCCTTGCTCCTGTGCTCAGGTCCTCTCGCATCCAAATGAGCAAACTCATCCACAGACACATTTGAGTTAGGGGTTTCTCATTTCTCCCCCTTCATTCTATCCCATTTTTATAGTGTCAGTTATGGCTCAGTTTGTAGTCCTCTTACCTAAGACTCACCAGACCCTGGATTCAAGCCTCACTCCAGCAACTTAAGCAGTACTGAGGGAACGCTGCACTGTCAGAGGTGGTGTCTTTCGGATGAGACATTAAGCTGAGGCTCCATCTGCTCTCTCAGGCGCATGTGAAAGATTCCATGGCATGACTCAAAGCATGACAGGGAATTCGCTCTGGTATCCTAGCCAATAGCTTTCTGTCAACCAACAGCTAAAAGGCAGATTGTTTAGCCATTTATCTCATAGCTGTTTGTGCAGTCTTGCTGTGCACAAATTCACAGCCATGATTCCCAAATTACAACACTTTAAAAGTACTTCATTGATTGTAAAGCAAAAAAGTACTTCATTGATTGGGATTAAAATAAGCAGCTAGCTTCTGGGTTTAAAATGGCTAGTTTCTTTTTCCGGCCAGCACATGGGCTGAATGGCCTCTTTCTGCACCGTAACTCTTCTATGGTTCTATGGTTTTATTTTGGGATATGTTGAGGGCATGTAAGGTGCTATATAAGCGCAAGTTCTTTATTTTATTGAAGTCAAAAAAAATTGCTATTCTTTAATAATGAAGCCTTTCTACCATTTGTTCATTGTGATAAAATTTGATATTTCACAGGGAAGAATTGTTCTGGTTAGTCTCAGCTCATGAAAAGCTTTTCCTTTCAAATAAATTGTTCTACTTTTAAAATAAAACGTCAGAGCCTAAAGATGGAGTAAGATGTGAAGGAAATGGTATAATATAATCAGGAATAAAGAAAAATACGAATGAAAGGAAGAAATTTACGCACATACTGTCTCCCACTCCCCCACCCCCAACACGTTCAAAAATAAAGGTACATTAAACACCATGTTCTTTTATGGAGACTGTGAAAAATGTCAATGCATTTTTTTATGGCTTTGAACATAAATCTTTGAAGCCAACGACTGGGGTTTGTACTACTTTCACAATATGGGTCTGTAGGTCTCAACGTTTTAATGCTTGTAATGAGACACACAGTAAGTTCCTGTCTTCATCATTTGGCGGTGAATTGTAGGAATTTGCTTGCAGGAAAATACTATACGGAGTGACATGAGGATTTGCACATAATGTTGTGGGATGTGTTGAGGAATATATGTTCTTGTTTCCATGGCTGCAACCTCTGAAGGTCAATCCAAGTTCTAGTCCCTGAACAGTCAACAAATAAATGATGTGTTGCACAACCATTTCATCAAGCGCCTGTTCCATGCCAGATAATTAAGTAGAACTACATTGTGTGTGGCATAGAAATGGGCCCCACTCAGTCTAACAGGTCAATGCTGTCATTTATGCTCCACACGAGCTGCTTCCCACCTTTCTTTATCTAACCCACCAGCTCATACGTCTATTCTTTTCTCCCTCATGTGTTAATTTAACTTCTCTTTAAAGATATATAAGCTATTTGCTTCAATTATGCCTGAGGTAGCTGTTTCATATTCTAATCACTCTCTATGTAACTAAGATCCTGACTATCTGAATAATGCTCAAAGGCCTGTCTTGGGCTTCTCCATCATATTGTCAGTGATTGACATGAAGAGCCTGTATGTTAAAGCAAATCATTTGAATGAAATCTCCCTGGAGTGTCTTAAAAGTGTCTTTCATATTTCAGACTACCAATGTTTAATATATATGTATGTATGGTACAGTGGTATAGTGGTTATGTTACTGGACTAATAATATAGATCACATGAGTTCCAACGATACCTGCATGTAGAATTTGAGTTCAGTTTTGGGAAAGGTAGGATGGACCTATAGGTTTTTTTTCCTGTCCGTTATTTTCCACCTGTTTTTATGTGTTGTGCCAGATTCATGTTAATGGTGAGTGGCTCGGTCGGTACACTCTTGCCTTTGACTCAGTAGGTTGTGGATTCAAGATCCATTTCAGAGTTTTGGACACAAACTGTAGGCCGATACTTCAGTGCATTACTAAGGCAGCACTGCACTTTTGGGGGAGCTGTTTTTCAGATAAAATGTTAAACCGAGACTTTATCTACCCTCTCAGGTGGATGTAAAAGATCCAACAGCACTATTTTCAAGAAGATTGGGGAAATCCTCCACACTGACCTAGCCTGGGGTTGCCAAGCCTCCAGGGTTGCCCTGGAGATTCCAGGGATTGAAGATTAATCTCCTGGACACTGCTGTGAGCAGCCTAAGAGAAAGATCATGGGTCATTAAAGAAAATGTTCTTTCTTTAAAAGTTTCCTTCAAACACCTTTGTTAATTATATAGGATACTGTAGATGGGTGGTAGGGGAAGGCTATTTGACTGGGCCAGGGAGTGGATTGAGAGGTCATGGGATGTAACCTCCAGGAATACACCCAAACAAAGTTGGCATCCCTATCATAGCCAATATTTATCATTCAAGCAACTTCACTAAAAACTGATTATCTGGTCATTTTTTCCTTGCTGTTCATGGGAGCTTGCTGTGTGCAAATTGGCTGTCACATTTCCTACATTATAACAATGATTTCATGCCAAAAGTACTTCATTGACTCTAAGGTGCTTTGGGACATCCTTTGATCATGAAAGATGCTGTATCAATTCAACTTTTACTCAGTACATGGGTTTGAGTTGATGCCATCTTAAGATATAATGTTCCAGTGGGTGTCAGGTAATTAAGGGTGTGGTTCCCTAATTTCTAGACATGTGGATGGTTGATGATTATCAGAAGACAGGAAATTGACCTAGTGCCATATAAACTGGAAGGACATTAAGCTCTAAGAATGAAATTGACAATAGGAAAATATCACACTTGTAGCCAGTTGTCTGCTCTAATGTAAAAGCAACTTCAGCCATCCCTGGTTAGCATGATCAAACAGTGATTTGTGGCAGATTCATTTTATAACATTTTTTGACATCGTATCCCAGTAATATCATGGCTCTGAGTTGCCATCCAAACTCACTCTACATAATCGCAATCGCATTGGAACAGATTGTCATGATGGGAGTTCAATGCAATGTGTTGCTCCTAACTGCCTCCGACTGGATAACAGCAGGAAGAAACCAGGAACAGTGGTTGTTACCTATTCCTCTCATGGCTTTCTAGTTTGACAATTACATGTACGCCTACTGTAGTGTTGGTTAGGGGACAGGGAGTGTAAGTGGGAGAGCTAAGGACTGGCGGCAGGTGGTGTGTGACTGTTGGCTACAGGCAAATTGGAGGGTGCGGATTAATTAACAGCAAAACGCCAATCCCAGACAGTAGGCATTAAGAAATGCAGGCAATGAAGAGCAGGTTACAACTGAGAAAGGTGTTGGCAGGAATGCTGTCAGACACTTGTTGATAGGTGTTACTGAGATAGCTTACAACTGATCAATCTCTGCATGCTTTTCTGGCTGATGGTGCATCCTGAAATAGGGAGGCCTCATGAAAGGACGCTGGAAAGTCTTTCCCAATGTTTAGGAGCAGAAGGAGGCTATTCAACCCCTCGAGCCTGCTCTGTCATTCAGTTAGATCATGGCCGTTCGTGCTCAACCATGTTTACCTTCCTTGGCATCGTTACCTCACAGAAAGCTACTGAACGCAGTTTTGAAAACTCGATTATCCCAGTATCCACCGCCTTTTGCGGGAAAGGATTGTAGCTTCCTACTACCCTTTGCTGTAAGTTTGGTGGTTGTTATTCACAATTAACAATGCTGATCTCACCTGAAAACTCAGCGTTGAACCTACACGGAAGAAAGCAGAAAGCTCAAATCATGAACCACAAAGTTCACAAAGATCTGAAGGAGAGTCATACAGACTCGAAACGTTATCTCTGTCTCTCTCCCTCCACAGATGCTGTCAGGCCTGCTGAGTTTTTCCAGCATTTTTTGTTTCCGTTTCAGATTTCCAGCATCCGCAATGTTTTGCCTTTATTATTATGAACCACAAAGAACTGGGCAGACAGAAATAAGTTTCTTGTGTTATAGTCATTGAATGGTAATTATAATTCCACTACATGATGATCACTGTTAGTTAACAGTTTAATGCATATGCATTTCTCTGTCACTCAGTCTATTGCAGGAGATGTAATTCTGATTAATACTATTATTATCTGTAAAAGAGGTGCCAGACATGGGAACAGTTATACAAGAAAATGTATTAACAAGTGATCCAGTTATTATCAGCAGTGTATGATTGATTTGTTTTTATGCAAGCTGTGCCTTTAAATGTATGACAAGCTTATAGATCCATGGATAATGCAGTGTGATTTACATGATAATTAGTGTTCCATTAAAGTCCCATTAAGGGGTTTATTCATCTTCCAGCCTCAGCTTGGCTCAGTTCTGCTGCTCTTGCCAAGCATGCAAACATAGAAAAAGCAGTCACAGAGGAAGGCACAGCTGAATTTTCTATGCATTAAAATGAAGTGTTTGAAAAATCAAGTGGCGCCCTTAATGACATGCTTAGATATCATTGACACTGTCAGCAGGGACTCAGTTAGTAAGCCTCATGCCTCTGAGTCAGGAGGTTTCAGTTCAAGTCCCACTCCCAACACCTGAGCATACAGCCTAGGCTCGCACTTCAGTATGGCACTGAGGGGGTGCTGCACTGTCGGAGGTGGCGCCTATTGGATGAGACATTGAGGCCTCATCTGCCATTTCAGGTGGACATCAAAGATCCCATGGCATGATTAGAGGAGCAGGGGAGTTTCTCCCTGGTGTCCTGGCCAATAGTTATCCCTCAACCATCACCACTAAAGCAGATCACCTGATAATTTATCTCATGACTGTTTGTGGGACCTTGCTTTGTGTAAATTGGCTGCCACATTAGAACACTTCAAAGCTATCACATTGAGTGGAAAATGCTTTGGGAAGTCTTGAGGTTGTGAAGGGCACTATATATATGTACATTCTTTCTTCTCTCACCACCTGATTTTGCTGTATTCACTGGAACCCAGCTGGAGACCAGGAAAACATCCAAATGATGTGCTCCGTCCAGTATTGAGGAGTACCGCACTGTTGAACGTGCCATTTTTCAGATGAAATGTTAAATTGAGGTTCCACCTGCCTTGTCAGGTGAACATAAGAGATCCCATCGTACTACTTCAAAGACTATCATAGGAGTTCTCTCCTTCATGCTGGCTAATGTTTATCTCTGAAACATCCTCACTAAAACAGATTATCTGGTGGTTTGACTCATTGCTGTTTTGGGAGCTTGCTGCGCACAGATTAGCTGCTGTGTCTCCTACATTACAAGAGTGACTACACTTCAGAAAATTACTTCATTGGCTTGATACAATCCGCATTAGGGGCCTTAAACATTTAAAGGACAAATCTGAACACCCAGCAATCAATTGACAGAACTACATCACAAGATTTCATGTTTTTCAACAGAAACATACTTTATTGTATCTTAAAAAGAAATAAACAAAGTAAGCACTATGAACTTAACACTATAGCTTATAAAGACTTATGCTGTAAACTCAGTTCTTAATTTATTTCCCCCAAGAGCTCCCTTATCTTTCAAAACTTTGAAGATTCATTCACTTTTCCTGGGACCAATCCAACAGGTATGCCACAGCCCTCTGGAATTTAACTTAATTCTCCTTAGTGTTCCAGTAATTCCCCTGAGCTAAAATTCTATGAGGGTCCTTCCATTAGCTTTTTGGATATGCAATCCTCCACCTTTAACTTTGCTGACCTCACAACTACGAGTGCCTCAATTGCTTGTTTGGGCTGCTGGCAGATACCCACCTGCCTTCCCACAGCTTTCCAAGCTGAAGCTGCGAACTCTTTTCTGCCGCAAGACTCTGTGAGGACAACTGTAGATTTCTTCTACAGGCGCTGCTATCTACCACAGGTACTACCATTACCTGTATACATATTACCTGTCTTCCAGTATAAAAAACATGGTGGACCAACTGGCCAACTGTGAAGACATCCTAATGAACTTCTTGGTTTCAGCTGTTACCAAGCTGCCTCCTGTTAAAGTCACTCAGAAAAAGCAGTATAAAGAAACAATGATGCAGCAGTCCTCCAGAGCTTCCCGATGGGCTGATCCTGATCACTTTTCTCAGCAGCGGACCTGCATGAACACGTTTGCAAGTTGGTTTGGATCCAGGCCATTGATCCACTCCCAGATGAGACTTGACCCAGTTCTCTTCATAGACCAGGTCTCCATACTGAGAAAGAAGTATCGGGACATTGAGCGATTCTAACAAACACACAGTCATTGATTGTTGGACAGCATTATGATTACAACCTGGTTTTACCTTCTTTTGATCTGGGAACTTATACATAATTTAAATATTTTATAAAATAAGTGTAGATCTTCTGGCTCCCTTACAAGCCCAGGGATGGGCCATTCAATGTTTAAGTTTTACACCATCTCCGTCTGACCTTGTAAGATAAATACATGTTACGTTTTATGTGTAATAAAGCCAGCCTTGGTTGAGTTGCACCTACATCAGAGTTGCTTATCAGTATGTAAATCAGTTGCCCCCATATTCTATAGTTAAAACTTTAATTCTTAAAACTAGAAGTTATATTCTAAAAAATATAAAATGTGAACTAGATTTTCACACCAGGCTGTAAAGCACCTTTGGGTGTCCTGAGGTTGTGGAAGAGTAGGCGGGGGAAACACATCCCCAAGGACCGTTAATTGGCTGGAGATAGGATTTCCACCCCTCACTCATGCGGAAGTCCTGCCTCAGAGAGCTTCCAGCCAATCAGATTGGCCCTGGCTCTGTAGTCCCAGCAGGGCCTGTGGGAGCAGTGGCCAAGACTGGAGCTACGAGTAATCCCCAGATTGTAAATCCCAGAGTCCAAGACCAGGTAAGTGAGGGGGTGTCTCATGGCAGGGAAGGGGTGTTGAGACCGAGGGTAGGGGTCTAGATGGAGAGGTCGGGGGGAGGGGCACCCACAAGAGGCAAGCCACTTAAGGGCTTCAACTTAGGCGAGGGTGAGTGAGCCACCCTAGGGGTCGCACGCCTCATGTAAAATTGTGGACAGGCTGGGAGCGGGTGGGATGGCGTTGGGAAAGTCATCAGGGGAATTTTACAGGCAACCCACCCCCTATCCCCACCTGCTAACCTGGCAGTGGGGGGGGCTTTAAAATTCTGCCCAATTTTTCATTCTTTCCATGGGCAATTTTCCTCGTGTGAACCTTTGGCCATGGTTTTCCCTGCCTGCTGGCAACGGTCATGTTCGTTGGCGTGAGTAGACAATATTGGGAGAAGGCCAAAAATTGGTTTCACAACATCGGGGACCTCATCGTAAAACATTAGCATATCATTAAAAGGCCAGCCCACTGGACTCATTTCCCGCACCCACCCACCCCCCAACTCCCCCCACTGGATCATCCACCCATGTCGGCTGGAAAATATGTTGGTGCAGAACACGACTTGACAACTATGACGTGCAAAAGTCAGGACTTACCGCCAGGACCTTGCTCACATCATGAACCACAGAATCACAGAATCACAGTGCAGAAGAGGCCCTTCGGCCCATCGAGTCTGCAGCGACACGGGAGAAACACCTGACCTACCAACCTAATCCCATTTACCAGCACTTGGCCCATAGCCTTGAATGTTATGACATACCAAGTGATCATCCAGGTACTTTTTAAAGGATGTGAGGCAACCCGCCTCCACCACCCTCCCAGGCAGTGCATTCCAGACCGTCACCACCCGCTGGGTAAAAAGGTTTTTCCTCACATCCCCACTAAACCTCCTGCCCCTCACCTTGAACTTATGCCCCCTTGTGACTGGCCCTTCAACTATGGGGAACAGCTGCTCCCTATCCACCCTGTCCATGCCCCTCATAATCTTGTACACCTCAATCAGATCGCTCCTCAGTCTTCTCTGCTCCAACGAAAACAACCCAAGTCTATCCAACCTCTCTTCATAACTTAAATGTTTCACCCCAGGCAACATCCTGATGA
Organism: Cetorhinus maximus; assembly: GCF_964194155.1. Classification (NCBI taxonomy): domain Eukaryota; kingdom Metazoa; phylum Chordata; class Chondrichthyes; order Lamniformes; family Cetorhinidae; genus Cetorhinus; species Cetorhinus maximus. Next base: position 87,869,296 of record NC_135897.1, on the reverse strand, counting down.
AAAGCATCCCCTCCAGTGCAATCACATCCTTCCTATAATGTGGCGACCAGAACTGCACACAGTACTCCAGCTGTGGCCTCACCAAGGTTCGATACAACTCCAACATGACCTCCCTACTTTTGTAATCTATGCCTCGATTGATAAAGGCAAGTGCCCCATATGCCTTTTTCACCACCCCAGTAACATGCCCGTCTGCCTTCAGAGATCTATGGACACACACGCCAAGGTCCCTTTGTTCCTCAGAACTTCCTAGTACCATGCCGTTCATTGAAAGTTCCTTGTCAAATTACTCCTTCCAAAGTGTATCCTCACACTTTTCAGGGTTAAATTCCATCTGCCACTTATCTGCCCATTTGACCATCCCGTCTATATCTTCCTGTAGCCCAAGACACTCAACCTCACTGTTAATCACCCGGCCAATCTTCGTGTCATCCGCAAACTTACTAATCCTACCCCCCACATAGTCATCTATGTCATCCGAGGAGCCGAAGATGCTGGAGGCCGACCGCAGCGGGATTCTGGAATAACATACACAGCATGCTGGGTGGATTCTCATGGATATGGCTATGCTGCGAAGCAGCTCACGCATGTTGTAAAGTCACCATTGATGCTCCCAATGGGTGATGGTTGAGGGGGTAGGAGAGGTAGGTCTAGGATTGGCTGGGAGAGGAAGAGGTGTTGGGGGAATGATGTTGGGAGGGGGGAATGAAGGTGTCGGTGGGGGGGTGAGGTTGCAGTGGGGGAATGAAGGTGTCAGGAGGGTGAGGTTGGGAGGCGGGGAAGGTGTATGGGGGGAGGAGGGGGTAAAGGGGGAGAAGATGGCAACTGGGAGGTAGGTGTATGGGGGGCGGTGGAAGGTGTAAGGGAAGGAGTTCAGAGGGGGAAGGAGTGAGGAGAGGGGAAGGAGTCCAGGGGAAGGAAGGAGTGTGGAGGCAGGAAGGGGTGCTGAGAGGGGAGGGAGCCTGGGGGAGGAAGGAGTGTGGAGAGGAGAGGGAGTAAGGTTGGAGGGAGTAAGAGCGGACGAAGAAGTAAGGGTGGAGGAAGAAGTCAAAAATGAGGAAGGAGTAAAGCTGGAGGAAGAAGTGAGGGTGGAGCAAGGAGTGAGGATGGAGGGAGAGGTAAGGCTGGAAGAAGGAGTGAGGATGGATGAAGAGGTAAGGCTAGAGGAAGGAGTCTGGAGCGTGGAAAGACTAAGGGTGGTGGAAGAAGTAAGGGTATCTGACGGAGTCAGGGAGGGGGAGGGACTAAGCAGGATGGGGCGGAGTACGGGGGGATGGGTAGGACTAAGTGGGGGTGGAAGGGCTTCCGGTGGGGAAAGGGTCTGGAGGGGGAGAAGGAGTCCGGAGGGGGGAAGGGGACTGGAGGGGGGAATGTCCAGGTGAACGTGCGGGGCTGGGGTCTGATGGGCCCATGACTGCCTCCTGGGGAGTGAACTGAGGGTGGCCGTATTATGAAGGGATGATGAGAATGACTGAGGGCAGAGTGAGCCGGTGGGGTGGGAGGGTGAGGGGTCGACGGTAGCGACAGAAGGGGCGGCAAGAGTGGTTGGTGGGTACTGGGAGGCAGACATGGACCCTGGGGGTGGGAAGGAGGAGGTCAGGGAGGTGAATGTGGATGGGGGTGGGATCTTCGGGAAGGAAGGGAACGTGCAAGTTCACCCGGACATCCCCGAAGGGAAAGGGTTGTAGCTGGTAGGTCACAGAGGGGAGGTTGAAGGTGATGCACCAGAGGGGTCAACAGTGATGGTGGAAGAGAAATGGTTGATGGGGGAGGGGGAAAGATGAGGGAGTGAATGAAAAACCGAATCCAGACCGTGCTGTCCAAATCGAAAGTGAAATGAGAGTTGTGGTGGGCGAGATCAGGTGCTACATGGGAGTGTGACCATTGGGTGGGCGGAGATGCAGGTCAGCTCAGATGGTCAACTTAAAGCGAACCCCAGCAGGCAGCATTCAAAATGTTCAGGACATTGAGGTGAGTGTGACAGAGGAAGGATGTGTGTGCATGGAAGGGGAGAGTGCCTGCACGAGGCTCCGAAAGACCCTGCTACACATACACTTCTCCCTCCAGAATCACTCCTGGGCCAGCTGCTCCCCCTGCAGTGACAGAGGACGAGGTTGAGGGGCTCACAGGCAAAGGAGACTCAGAGGGAGAGGACAGACGCTGAGATTACTGAGTGGATGACCCAAGGGTGTCCACCTGCCGTTCCTCCTCCCTTCGGGTGCCTAGGACCACGGCCTGACACCTTGAGGGGAAGGAGCACCTGGAGGGATGTTGAGGTGCCCCGTTTCCCTCTCGTGCTGCCACTCTAGGAACTCACCTATGGCTCCCGCGATGGAGTGCAGGTCTGCACACATCTCCACGTTCTACTGGACCAGGGTCTCCACGGTGTCCACCATCCTCCCCACGGAGACCTCCATACACGCACATGTGGGCACCATGTCATCAGAGAGTAGGTGGACGCACTCTTCCGATTCACGTGCCACTCTGCTGAGGGCTTCCAACAGCTCTTTGTGATGTTCCCACATCTTCTGTTGACTCTCCACAATGAGTTGGAAGACCAAATCTAGAGGCTCGTCATCTGACTCGGACCTCACAGGTGCCTGATCCCCTCCAAGTGCCGGGGAGCTCTCACAAACCTGCCTCCTGCTGCTGCAGACATGTGTCCGTGCGGTGACCACCGGATTGTGAACCCGAGCCCGCTCTAGATCTAGGTACCACCGAGGTGTGTGTCTCTGGGCTGGTGGAGGGTGTGGGTAAGCGCTGTGACGGGTCTTCCAGGCTGCTTATTTCCAGCTCTTCAATGGAGGGGGTGCCCTCTTGGCTGGAGATGAGGATGTTGCTGGAGCTGAGGGATTGGCTGGCTGAGGGTGCCAGTCACTTGGCAAAGCTCCCTGTGAACAAAAGCAGAGATAAGTGGCGGATGGAAGCAGACTCAAAAGAGGGAGGGAGAGGATTCACATTTACGTTGAGAGAGAGATGATGTGGTGCAAGGTCAATCGAGCGTCTTTGCTGCCAACCTCACCATCACTGCAGGCACGGCCCACGTCCTCACCAGTCAGCACAATGGCACACTCCTCAAAGTGAGTGAAGGGCTTAAAGTGAGCCACTCCACCCCCAGTCTGGGACCTCTCCTTGCTGATGTGAGCAGGCTTCTCCTGCATGAAAACAGATGGAGGGAGTGTGAGCAGGACACACGGCACTGTGTGGGATATTTCTCTGGTGATCGGAGCCATGGACAGGATGATGACACGAGCTCCAGAGGGTATGAGCCTGATGGAGATGTGAAGGTATGTGTGAGAGTTAGTGGCATTGTCCCTTGGGTTGTGAGATCCCTGTGGAGGTGTGATGGGTTTGTGAGTGTGTGAGTTGAGTGATGAGAAGAGTGAGACCACTCATCCAGTAGATGGGTGGCTTTTTTAAAATCCATTCACAGGGTGTGGACTTCACAGGCTGGGCCAGCATTTATTGCCGATCCCTTGTTCCCTTGAGAAGGTGGTGGTGAGCTGCCTTCTTGAACCATTGTAGTCCCTGTGGTGTAGGTACAACCACAGTGCGGTTAGGAAGGGAATCCAGGATTTTGACCAAGCGACAGTGAAGGAACAGCGATATATTTCCAAGTCAGGATGGTCAGTGGCTTGGAGGAGAACTTCCAGGGGGTGGTGTTCCTATGTGTCTGCTGTCCTTGTCCTTCCAGTTGGTAGCGGTCATTGGTTTGTGTGGCGCAACTGTTACTTGCCACTTGTCAGCCCAAGCCTGGATATTGTCCAAGTCTTTCTGCATTTGGACATGGACTGCTTCAGTAGCTGAGGAGCCACAAATGAGCTGAACATTGTGCAATCATCAGTGAACATCCCCACTTCTGACCTTATGATGGAAGGAAGGTCATTGATGAAGGAGCTGAAGATGGTTGGGCCAAGGACTTTACTCTGAGGAACTCCTACAGTTCCTGGAGCTGAGATGACTGACCTCTAACAACCACAGCCATCTTCCTTTGTGCTAGGTATGACTCCAACCAGCTGAGAGTTTTCCCCCTGATTCCCATTGACTCCAGTTTTGCTACAGCTCCTTGATGGTACACTCGGTCAAATGCGACCTTGATGTTAAGTGTAGTCACTCTCACCTCACCTCGGGAGTTCAGCTCTTTTGTCCATGCTTGAACCAAGGCTGTAATGAGGTCATGAGATGAGTGGTCCTGGCAGAACCCAAACTGAGCATCAGTGAGCAGGTTATTGCTAAGCAAGTGCTGCTTGATAGCACTGTTGATGACCCCTTCCATTAGTATACTGATGATGGAGAGTAGACTGATGGGGCAGTAATTGGCCGGGTTGGATTTGTCCTGCTTTTTGTGTACAGGACATACCTGGGCAATTTTCCACATAGCTGGCTAGATGCCAGCATTGTAGCTGTACTGGAACAGCTTGGCTGGGGGTGCGACAGGCTCTGAAGCACAGGTCTACATTATTATTGCCAGAATATTGTCAGGACCCACAGCTTTTGCATTATCCAGTGCAAACAGCCTACAGCCATTTCTTGATATCACGTGGAGTGAATTGAATAGGCTGAAGACTGGCACCTGTGATGCTGGGGGCCTCCAGAGGAGGCTGAGATGGATCATCCACTCGGCACTTCTAGCTGAAGATTGTAGCAAATGCTTCAGCCTTAGCTTTTGCACTGATGTGCTGGGCTCCCCCATCATTGAGGATGGGGATATTTGTGAAGCCTCCTCATCCAGTGAATTGTTTAATTGTCCACCACCATTCATGACAGGATATGGCAGGACTGCAGAGCTTAGATCTGATCCATTGGTTGCGGGATCACTTAGCTCTGTCCACTTGCTGCTTATGTTGTTTGGCATGCAAGTAGTCCTGTACTGTAGCTTCACCAGGCTGACACCTCATTTTTAGGTATGCCTGATGCTGCTCCTGGCATGCCCTCCTGCACTCTTCATTGAACCAGGGTTGGTGCCCTGGCATGATGGTAATGGTAGAGTGGGGGATATGCCAGGCCATGAGGTTACAGATTGCGGTTGAGTACAATTCTGCTGTTGCTGATGGCCCACAGTGCCTCATGGATGCCCAGTCTTGAGTTGCTAGATCTGTTTGAAATCCATTCATTTAGCACGGTCGTAGTGCCACACAACACGATGGAGAGTAATCTCAATGTGAAGGTGGGACTTCATCTCCACAATGTCAGTGTGGTGGTCACTCCTACTGACACTATGATGGACAGATGCATCTGCGGCAGGCAGGTTGGTGAGGATGAGTTCAAGTATGTTTTTCCCTCTTGTTGGTTCCCTTACCACCTACCGCAAACCCTGTCTAGCAGCTTTGTCCTTTAGGAGTCGGCCAGCTCGGTCAGTAGTGTTACTACTGAGCCACTCTTGGTAATGAACATTGAAGTCCCCCACCCAAAGTACATTCTGCACCCTTGCCGCCCTCAGTGCTTCCTCCAGGTGGTGTACAACGAGGAGGGGTACTGATTTATCAGCAGGAGGTTTCCTTGCCCATGTTTGACCTGATGCCATGAGACTTTATGGGGCCTGGAGTCGATGTTGAGGACTCCCAGGGCAACTCCCTCCTGACTGTATAACACTGTGCCGCCACCTCTGCTGGGCCTGTCCTGTCGGTGGGACAGGACATACCCAGGGATGGTGATGATGGTGTCTGGGACATTGTCAATAAGATATGATTCCATGAGGATGACTATGTCAGGCAGTTGCTTGACTAGCCTGTGAGACAGCTCTCCCAATTTTTGCACAAGTCCCCAGATGTTAGTAAGGAGGACTTTGCAGGGTCGACAGGGCTGGGTTTGCCATTTCCAGTGTCCTAGATTTGAGACTTTGTAGCGGTTTGATATAACTAAGTGGCTTACTAGGTCATTTAAGAGTCATTGCTGTGGGTCTGGGTTCACATGTAGGCCAGACCAGGTAAGGGCAGCAGATTTCCTTTCCTAAAGATCATTAGTGAACCAGATGTGTTCTTGACAATAATCGACAATGGTTTCATGATCATCATTAAACTGTTAATTCCAGATTTTTACTGAATTCAAACTCCACCAATTATCGTGGCAGGATTCAAACCCGGGTCACCAGAACATTACCCTGGGTCACTGGATTACTAGTCCAGCTACAACACCACTAAGCCATCGCCTCCCCTTATGTTGTCCTCTCTTACAGGGCACTGGCACTGACCAGCGCTGCCACGGCCTCCCAAGCCGGATTAGTGATGTTGCTGCCCATCCTGCGGCCAGAGCGGGGGTAGAGGACATCACAGCGAGCCTCTGCTGTGTCCAAAAGGTGCTCGAGGGACTCATCATTGAACCTGGGGACAGCTGTTTTTTGCCTTTTGGGGCAGGCCATCCTCTCTTCTTTGCAGCAGTCATGGGTTGGAAGCACTGAGATGTGTGCGCGCGACTGGACTTTAAATATGGCACCTGGCATGATGAAGTGGTGAGGTGATGGCATGGCGGGCGGATGAGAACCCGCCCACCATGGAAATGGCGTGTTTCCCGGGAATGCATATTTAACGCAACGGGTTTGGGGCGATACAGCGTGAAAAGCTGCCATTGTGGCCAGTGGGTAAAATTCCGCCCTTTGTCTCGGTGTGTTGCTTGTCTTCAAATCTTGTTTGATGGTCCCCCTGTGAAGTGCCTTGGGATGTTTTACCAAGTTATAGGTGCCATATAAATGCAATTTGTTCTCTGGCAAGTTGTTAATCCACTCAGCTTTGTTAACTTTAGTTGAGATTCGGTTCCCCGCACGCACTCTTCGGAAGAGCAGTCCCTCTTAATCATGCCCTCGTTCCTGGAACGTATTCATTTTATATCTAGTTCTGCATTCACAGTCAGCCAAATGCCCTGTTTATGTCCTCACTGTCTCTGGGGCCAGTGAGAGGTGCAACATTCCACAGCAAGCCCGCTGACCTCCTGTGAGCTTACTGTCTGAGAATGGGTCGTTTCCCATTAAAGCGTCCCCAGGGGCAGAGAAAAGGCTGGTCTCCGAGCAGAACTGAATGATAACAGGTTGTCTGCTCTGTGCACCTGTGTCTTTTTGGCACTTTCAAGATCTGGATCACATTCAGCCTAATCCAAATCTTCAGTGAAAGCCTGGGTGAGGTTGGGGAAGGTCTTTTAAGGTCGATTTATAATAGCATGGAAGCACAATGACTGACATCAAAAGTGTGCTCACCTCCATTTTCATGGTCCATGAATGCAATGTTGGCATCTATCAGTCCCAGCGTGGGAAATCAGTAATTCCTTCAGCCAAAAAGTCTTCTTACAGTGGTTCCCCAGACTATTTATTTTTATCCTTTCACAGGATGTGGGCTTCACTGGCTAGGCCAGCATTTATTGCCCATCCCTAACTGCCTTTGAGAAGGTGGTGGTGAGCCGCCATCTACTTTTGTCAGGAGTCTAATAGTTAAATACATTTGGCAAATTAGCTTTCTTTTCATATTTAATTAGTTACATGAGTGCGACCATATTTTCTGCGCTACACTGGAATATAATTGGTGCCCAGAGATTCCACTCACAGTGGAACTTAAGTCAACAGGAAAGCACAGGACTCATTGAAAATTTTAATGAGTAAAAGTTTGAAATCCAAAAGATTTTTTTCTTTTTTTTCCCGCAAGTTCTTTATTCACTCACTTTGTTTGTAATTACCCTGCCAGGCTTGAGACTGAAATGTACGGGATTTTATCAACAGTGTGTCACTCCAGATGTCATAACCGGAACCGTGTGCCACTTCTGCTTTCATTGTTTTTGCCCTTCCCATGCTATTAGAAATAAAATTCTAAGTGCCAGTTGCGTGGATGGCAAACACGTGGGATTTAGTGGCAGGGAAACTTTTCATTGGTGAAACCCACCATCAGCTGACAATGCTGCATCGACGTGCGGCTTATTAAGAGTCTCCTGTTCAAACAGGGAGGCTATGCATCATTGCCAGGATGCTTCACTGATTAATTATTTGAAGAAAGGTCTGACTGCCAAAGTAGACCAGCCCACAGTACAGTGAGGCCTACCTTCACGCTCTCTTCCAGGACATCAGGGAAGGGTAGGAGGTCCTCGTTCTTGAAGATGGCATAAGAAGGCCCTCCTGCCAGACCAAGGTGGCCTGGACAGAGATGGCAGAGGAGATGAGCAACTGTAGGGTCATGCGCCGAACCTGGGTCCATTGTCGGAAATGGGTTAACGACCTGCTCTGATCCACAGGGATAAGTGCCATATAAGTGGCATCTTCAACAGGATTCTCCCATGTGGTCGTCAATAATGTACATGTGTGAGTGGGCAGCTATGCCAGAAGAGTGATTGTGTGATCAGCCTTAGTGCCATATGGCAATTGAGGCCAAAGCGGGCAGAAGTTTGCCTTTGCGTGTGTATGGATGCAGCGTGTGAATGACAGGCCCATATGTGTGATGGGAAGGGTTTGCAGACATGGAGGATGCCGGGGATCAGGGCCCTGCTGAGCCCCATATTGATGACAGGCAATAAGATGCCTGCTAGAAATGCAGCAGAGCCAAGGGGAAAATATGACAGAGAAGCCAGGGATTGTGCGCAGCTTTGCGCAGGGTATGGAGGAGCCCATGCATGTCATAAATTCTGCCATGTCTTTTTTTTATTCATTCATGGGATGTGGGCATCACTGGCTTGGCCAGCATTTACTGTCCATTGCTATTTTCCATTAAGAAGATGGTGGTGAGCTGCCTTCTTGAACCGTTGCAGTCCATGTGGTGTAGGTACACCCACAGTGCTGTTAGGAAGGGAATTCCAGGATTTTGACCTAGTGACAGTGAAGGAACGGTGATATATTTCCAAGTCAGGATGGTGAGAGGCTTGGAGGAGAACTTCCGGGTGGTGGGGTTCCCACGCACCTGCTGCCCTTGTCCTTCTAGAAGGTAGAAGTGGGTTTGGACGGTGCTGTCCAAGGAGCCTTGGTAAACCTCAGACATTTGTGCACAAGGCTTCATCCATGGAGAGGATGGTGACCACAATGGAGAGCCAGGATGAGCATTCAATCCATGTGCCCTCTGACCTGCATTCCATCACTCTAGCCATGGGCTCACTGCAGCAGTGGCTAGGCAAAAGGGGGATGAGGCCCTTGGTCCTCCGTCCAGGAACTCATTTCCCTCAGGGAGACAGGGAGGTGCCACTGCGCACCCAGGTGGAGGAGGAGCACATGCCAGGTGCACAGGCTTTCCTCTCAGGATACCCTAGGTTAGCAGTATCTCCTCATCGCTTCCACCATTGACCCCAACAGTGCCAGCAAGCAAGGCTAAGGGGGCCACACCTGCACCAGTGCAGGAGAACCCCAGCAGGCTGGAGCCCTCATGGCCTCAAGCCTCTGGAGGATGCCCGCCACAGTCATCCAAGGCAATGGGGCATGATACTGAGCAGAACGTCTCTACCTAATCTGTTGATGTAGAGATTGCCCCTAGACGTGGTGGTAGGAAAAGCAAATTTAAAAAGTACGAGCACTAAGGTGGCATGAGTGATTTTTCCATATATGCCTCGCTTGTTAAAATGTGTATAATATAATTTATTTTCTGTAATCACTTGCAGTTATTGAGATTTGTTGCAGCCTGTCATAGTTTGACATGTAACAGTCATGGCCCACCCCATTTTTCTCATCATGTGACTGCTAGAGAGTAGAGGCACAGGCATTATTCCTGAATGAGGTGTGTTGCATTTTCATGCAATCTTTATTGAATGTTCTTTATTGAATATTCATGTGAATTGTTTCTCATCTGATGATCACTCTGTGGAACATAGCTTAAAAATCAAGTACAGCTGCCGCCCCCATCTATACACCCCAGAAGATAGTGGCCCCATTGACTCTCAGCGGCTATAAATGGAGTCAGATGTTGTTGCATTCTGAGCACTTCAAAGATGGTGCTGGATCAGAATAATTGGGGAAGACAGGCTCTTATATGGATGCCCATAAACCCCCAAGATGTCCTTGGTACCAGCACTCACTACCAAGTGTGTGTGAAAAAGGTCCACTCTCCAGAGTATGCTAGGTGGCAGAGGATGCAGGTTTATAGGTTACTCAGCAAGGGAGGATGGCAGGGCGAGGTCTACACCCCAGGAAGGCGATGGAGGTCTGATGATGGAGCAATGGTCGCAAAGATGCATCATTGTTGTGGGAGCCTTGTGTAGATCAGGTTGTCTCTGGCATCCCTTGAAGTCTCTCCCTGGCCCTGACATCCATGAAAAACTCATTTGGGTTGATGGCCAGCTCCTCATGCTCCGACAAATCCCTCCTCATCTGAAGAAGGCTGACGTTCCTCACACTCTTCCCCTTGTAACAGCCATTCTCATTGCATCAACAGGTTGTGCAGTGCACAGCAGACCATTGCTATTCATGACACCCTGTGGGGTGCATAGTGCAGTGTCCCTCCAGACCAGTAAAAGCAGCAGAAGTGCATTTTAAGAAGCCCAGTGGTGTGCTCAATGATTGCCCCGGTGGATATATGAGCTTGATGGTAGAGCTCTTCTACATTGCCCTGGGGATGCCTCATTGGCGTTATCCACCATGTACAAACCTCGTCACCGAGGATCCACTCATCAAACTGAGCTGGGAATTCAAAAAGCTCTGGGAGCCGTGAGTTGGGCAAGATGTGTGCATCATGACAGCTCCATGGGAAACGAGCTCAGACCTGCATTATTCTATTATTCTTCTCCTGTGGTCACACACCAGTTGTACAGTCATAGAGTGAAACACTTCACAATTTGCAAATGCAGCTCGCTGTTCCCAGGGAGCTTTTATGGCCACATACGTGTAATTGATGACACGTTGCTTTCAGCTCAGCAATGACACAGAACGTGGCTGACCTTGGAGCCTGGCCATCTTCATTGCTGGTGAAAGGGATAAAATCATAGACATGACAAGGGCGTCGGTTGCAGCTATGTGTGGCTGACTGTGAGATGCCACATATGTCACTGACCGTGCCCTGGAAGCCACCACTGGCATAGAAATTGAGCACCGCTTTAACCTTGAAAGCCACTGGCATGGGGCTCCCACCAAATCCATGTGGCTACAAGTCTTGTATAACAACCCAACATATCTCGGTGACCATTTTCTGGGACATCCTCAGACACGTCTAGCATCGCCTCACTGACATCGGGAGGGAGTTTGTTCTTGTCCTCTGGATGCGTTGATGCGGCAGTGCCCGTCTTCACCAATGCCTGTGTCCAGACCAGCTTCCTTGTCTGGTGCTGCCTGCTGTTGGCCTTGTAGCCTCTGTTGTTGGACAGCAAGAACTGTCTGTCTTCGCATTCTCTCCTCCTGATCCCAAAACTGCAGGTAAATTGGGTGAATGAGACTCATGGTTATTGCACTGTGTGAATAGGGCAGCCAGACATTTGAGAGCATGCTCATCCATGGTTCTTATCCATTTAACTAATTATTTGGGAGTATCTATAATCAGACAGTTGTGTGCAACATGAAGTCCTCCCACCCAAAATGACCCTCCTCCCACTTCACTCGATCTTATATTCAGAAAAGCTGCACTTGAAAAGAGACATGAAAATTATGGTGCATGTCACATTCCAAACACAATCCTGTACCTTCTACTCTCCCCTGTCACCCTCACGCTCACCCTCATCACCCTTCACCCATCACCCTTCACCGACCCAAGTTAACCTTTCTTCTCCTCTCTATTACCTTTGAACCTCCTCCATTATCTTGGACCCTAAAGCCATTTCATTACATATGCCATCTCTCCCCCTTGTGCCTACACCCATGACCATCCCAATGACCACCCTGACGCTGAACCCCCCTGTTGTCCTCCCCTATGCTTTTTTTTGCTCCCGTGACCCACCCCATGAGACCTTCCAATACCCAAACCTGACTGTGGGCCTACCCTCATACAGAGTACAACTTACCCCTTTGAGTGCGACTGTTCCTTCCACCACCCAGCACCCACAATTTGACCCTGAGGATCCCCGCATTGATGGCACTGACCCTGCCCTTTAGGCTCTTCATCCATCTTTCAATCCCTGCTGGACCCACTCAACCCCCACCCCCTTACAGTACCACCGTATCCAGGACACTAGGCCCTTCCCTCCACCGCACCTCCCTGCACCTGAACACTTCCCTTTCAACACCCACTGCTTTGTGCTACAGAGCTCAACATGGAGAACTGCTTACCATAGTCTCAGCTGCACAAAGCCAACTGGCGCAAGCCACCTATAAATAATCAGAAGCTACGAGATTCTCATTCACCGTTAGCTTTCTCCAGAGGGTAGCACTTTATTGAAAACTGTTTCACGTTAATGAGTATTCCTGGCATGCAAATGTAATACAAGTTTGAACCCTCCACAGGCCGGTGTAATGCTTGACATGCCGCAAACGTGTGGCTGATTCGATCTCTGCATCTCAACCTGCCATCACGAAACCTAAATCTTACATCCTGCTTAATTAAGTCACCCCACATGCCACATTTCCCACCGTTGTAGACTCCATAAAATCCACCCCTCCACACCGCCCCTCGCCCCCACCCACCCACCCCCATAGGTTGGGAATGCTCAAACTACAATTTCAATTTTGTCTTCCGACATTAAAACAAACTGAACTTCAAAAATACTTCATTGGTTATAAAGTGCTTTGAGACATTCTGGGGTCATGGAAAGTGTTGCATGAACACAAGTCGTTCTTTTTTTATGATGTTGAGTCAGTTGATCTCAGTTGGAGACCACCCAGCCAGTTCTAAAGAAGGAAAGCTCAGGCAGGGATCCTGCTCCTGATCATTACCATAGTGGGATAAGACTAACTTCACTTTACAATTTGAAATGTAGCGCAGGAACATAGAAACCTGGGGTTTACAGGCAGAAATCTTAAAAGGAAGCAAGGCTGTTGAAAAAGCCAACTGAAATGTTGGCTGTATTAATAGAGGCACAAAAGCTATACTAAACTTAATGAATCACTGGTTCGACTTTAGCTGGAGTATTGTGTTCAACTCTGGACGCCAACTTTAGGAAGGATTTCAATTGCTGGTTCGTGCTGAGAAAGTTTCCCTCAGCTTTAATGGTAGTAGGGTGCTCACTAGGGTGCAAGGTTACAGAGAAGGTTTACCAGTATGGTATCAGGGATGTGAAACTTCGGTTACATGGACTGACAAGAGAAACTGGGGTTGTTCTCCTTCGAGATGAGGAGGCTAAGAAGGGATTTAATGGAAGCATTCAAAATCATGAAGTGTTTTGATAACATAATCAATGGAATGAGAGGGCACAGATTTAAGGCACAGGTCAGGAGTGTGATGGAATACTCTCCACTTGCCTGGATGACTGAAGCTCCAACAACACTCAAGAAGCTCGACACCTTCCAGGACAAACCTTGATTGGCACCCCATCCACAAACATTCACTCACTCCACCACCGTCGCACAGTGAATGTTTGCAAATGTGAGGGATGTGTAGATGTGTGCCATCTACAAGATGCACTGCAGGGGATCACCAAGCCTCCTGAAACAGCACATTCCAAACCCACGACTGCTATCATCTAGGAGGACAAGGGCAGCAGATGTATGGGAACACCATCAACTGGAAGTTCCCCTCAAAGCCACTCATCATCCTGGCTTGGAAATATATCGCTGTTCTTCACTGTCGCTGGGTCAAAATCTTGGGAGTCCCTCCCTAATAATACTGTGGGTGAACCTACACCACATGGACTGCAGCAGTTCAAGAAGGCAGCTCACTGCTACCTTCTCAAGGGCAATTAGGGTTGGGCAATAAATGCTGACCTTGCCAGTGATGCCCACATCCTAGAAACGAATAAGAAAAATAGCCATAGGGGAGATGAGGGGGAAGGTTTTATGCAGTGAGTTGTGGTCTGAACCGTGCTGCCTGAAAGGGAGGTGGAAACAGATTCAATCATAACTTTCAAAAGGGAATCAAATAGATACTTGATGGGGAGAAAATTTGCCGGACCCTGGGGAAAGTGCAGGTAAGTGGGGCTACTTGGGCTACCATCACAAGCATGATGGGTTAAATGACATCCTCTGTAGATCTTATGAATCTAACACTTGTTTTTCCAGAATGCAAGCCCAGATTGCAATTCAGACCCTAAAACCTTTCACATTCACACCAAATTGTGTGGCCTGTATAATCTCAAAATCAGTTGTTTTCAAACTTTTCTGTGTGATGCTCCTCCTACAACTGTAGACATGATCCCAAGGGTCTCTACAAACTGCACTCCCAACAACATTTACATTGACACTCCAAGTGACTCCAGACAAATCAAGGCACACCTTCGAGGGCTTTGCAAAGTAATAATATTATTAGCATCAATATCATTAATTTTAATAGCACCATTAACTTAGAAAAATGTCCCAAAACACTTCAGAAAGTCCCAAGCTACATGCAAATAGAGGAAGCACAGCAGCTAATTTGTACACTGCAAGCTCCCATAAACAGCAATGTGATTATGAACAAAAGAACAAAGAACAAAGAAAAGTACAGCACAGGAACAGGCCCTTCGGCCCTCCAAGCCTGCGCCGATCATATTGCCCGTCAACTAAAACATTTTGCACTTCCGGGGTCCGTATCCCTCTATTCCCATCCTGTTCATGTATTTGTCAAGCTGCCTCTTAAACACCACTATCGTACCTGCTTCCATCACCTCCTCTGGCAGCGAATTCCAGACACTCACTACCCTCTGCGTAAAAAACTTGCCCCGCACATCTCCTCTATAGTTTTCTCCTCTCACCTTAAATCTATGTCCCCTAGTAATTGACTCTTCCACCCTAGGAAAAAGCTTCTGACTATCTATTCTGTCCATGCCACTCATAATTTTGTAAACTTCTATCAAGTCGCCCCTCATGACCAGATCATCTTCTGCATAGGTGTTGGTCAGGACACCAGAGGGATATCCCCTGTTGTCTTTGAAATAGTGCCCTGAGACCTTTTAATTTTACCTAAGAGGGTAGTTGAGGCCTCATATTAATGTCTCATCCAAAAAACAGCACCTCCAACAATGCAGCATTCCCGCAGCGCTGAAGTGTTACTTAAATTGTGTACTCGAGTCTCTGGCTTGGGACTTGAATCCACTCTGACTCTGAGGTGGGTGTGCTAACCCCTAGGCTAAAGGTAAGCACTTGGTAACCTCCTGGGGGTTCTTTAATTCAAGCTACATTGTGGGGCTAAGCCTTACAGGGAAGGAAGATCCCAATTTCAATTGCTGGTTGGTGCTGAGAAAGTTGACCTCAGCTTTAATGATAGTAGGGTGCTTACTATATCTCCAGTGCCCTCAGGCTATAAAAGGGAAAAGCAGTGAAGGTTCAATGCTCCTGATTGTTATCTAATATGCCCTGTTGGAACAAGTGGAAGGTCTCAACCTATTTTCCTCTACCAGTGCATGTCAGTAGTCACTCTTATGGCCAACACACCAAGATTGGCTTTTGGGCCAGAAGAGGGCGATAAAGAATCTGAGGTCACCAAGCCTTTTGTTTTTTGCTGCTTAAATGTTGAACTGCTTTCAAAATAGGGCTAAGGACACCTAATGTCAGCTGAAGTCCACACTGCCTTAACAGAGCAAATGAATCATTACATTGTAGGAACAGGGCGATCAGTGCCCTGACACAGAAAACTCATCAAGGGCGCCTTACAAACCCTTCAACTTTCAGCTTAGCTCCTTACCAAGGAAGTGTTTGGGGTTTCACACCCAGTTTATGCCTAGAAGGTAGCAACATCTAGATTAGATTACCAAACCACCTTACATCAACAGATTATATTAATGTTAACACTACCAACCCTCCATTAGGATCGACACAAGCTACTGAGTAAATGAATTAACCCATTCTTGCCAATTATCAAAGAAGTCAGACAACAAAATCCTGAACTAATAATCGTTTATTGGCTTTAGAAATAACAAACTTAAACATTGTGGTGATAGTACTCCACACAAGCTTTCTCCCACCCTGCTTAACCTCTCCCTATCAACATATTCTTCTATTCCTTCCTCCCACATTTTTACCTAACTTCCCCTCAGATGCGCCTACGCTATTCACTTCAACTTGTGGTAGCAAATTTAAAATAATATAGACTCAATCAATGAAATAAATATACAAAGTTAAAAAAACAGGCTATTGATCATAAAGTTATTGTTGAGGTTGCTACCTGAGATTGATTCAAAGGAAATAAAGTCTGGGGGGAGGGGGGGTGGGGAGTTGCAAAATAAGCTGCGAATTCATTATCATTCATTTCACAATAACGCACAAAGTCAAAATGATCTACCGACTGTGACAGTGAGCACATCTCTGATTTTGGATATGTCAAGCAGCTTTTCAAAAAGGATCTTTTTTACTGATGCATTCATTCCACCCATTTGCGACACCAAGGTCACTCTCAGCATGAAGATATTGTTAGACTATAACTGTAGCCATGAAAATGTTTCCAGACAATACCGTGAAAAGGGAATCGGCAGCCATGTTGGAGTTGCTGATCGTCTCTCTCACATTATGATGTGTCTTCTATGAAAACTCACATCCCCAGTAATCCATCTACACATACACAGGGAAGTAAAATAAAATTTAAAAGTACATAACAGCTAATCAGTTCATGAAAAACCAATTTCTGAAATGAATCTCTTCAGAATTACCCACTTTGCTTGAGTGTTACTAACAACATTTTGTGCCTTGTGCCTCAATGACAAAGAGAGTTTCAACATATATTCTTGTGGCAGGTCTCGTAATTGGGAGGGAGGGTGTTCTACAGTATAAACACACAAAATTGATGAGCATGAAAAGTCCATATAGTCCATCAAGCCTGCCTACACCAAGGATGATTGGGGTATCCTGACTAAACACTCTCCATCCTCTGACCACATCCCATCTATGACCTTCAATACAGTCACTTAATCTCCTGAGAGAGGCAAGAAACCAGAGAAAATAAAAGCAGGGTCAATAAGGGAAAAGTCCTCTCTGACAACTCCCCCTACTCCCCAAACAATTAAAACCAGCCCAGGGGATCACATGGAGTAGTATGATCTTTCAATACACTTACTGTCTACATGATACAATCTCTGCCCCAGTCAAGAACCAGGCCAGCTTGTTCTTAAAGACACTCTTACTTCTTGAGGAGCTGTGCCCTGGTAACATGTGTCCATCAGGGGGTGGAGTGGACATGAGGGGTATACAAATGTTACAACTGCTGATTTTGTGTGAGATTTATCAGCTTATGCGGCCTATACTTTCATTTCACTCATATAGGGAAGTGGACTGTTGGTCTTCCTATTTTCTTTATATTGGGAAGACTGAAGTTATTGTCTTCAGTCCCACTCTAAAGTCCACTCCCTTTTCACTGACCTCATCCCTCTGCTTAGCAACTGGCGGATATTAAACCATATAATTCTCAACCTTGATGTCACATTTGATCCTGAAATGAGCTTCCAACCATGTATCAGCACCATTACTAAGACCAGCTATTTTTGCCTCCGTAACATCACCTAACTTCGCCCGCCTCAGCTCATCTGCTGCTGAAACATGTCTTTGTAACCTCCAGACCCGAGTACTCCAAAACACTCTAGGCCGGCCTCCTACATTTTACCCTCCTTAAATTGAGATCATCCTGCTTCCCATATCCTGACTCGCACCATGTTCTGTTCACCTACCATGCATGTGCTTGCTAACGTAAGTTGGCTCCCAGTCGGGCAGCACGTCAACTTTAAAATTCTCGTCCTTGTCATGACCATGTAAGAGGCATTTCCTCGATGGCCCGAGAGCTAAGATTTTGTGTGTATGTTAATGTAGTTTCTTTTAGTTTCTGACAGATTCAATTTAAGATAACCCAGGGGTCAAGCTTTATTCCTAAGCAAGGTGAAGGTCAGTTTATTACAAAACTACTGCTGAAAGTTACTTAGGCAAAAGTGATAAAGTCTTTCATTAAAATTCAGCTACAAAGATTAAAAGCAGGTAAAGATAAAAGATACTTATAAAAATGAAATTCAGCTCAGTCCTTTAAGATATTATTACAGGCCCATAGCTTGCAGTTGAAGCGTTGGTTGGCTGGAGTGAAGGGCTGTGTTCAGCAGCTGCGATGGCTTCTGTAGTCAATTAGTCGGTGTTTGCCTTTTCAAGTGAACTCGGGAGGTAGAGCAGCTACGGAGAGCGAGTGAAGGTCCCTTTTCTTTACGGGTTCTGCTGGCATAACACCTGAAGGCTGCCTGGGTTCATTTCTCAGCAGAACAATGATGATTTCTGGGCAACTTCCTATGTGACTCCCAGTGGCAGAGCGAGAAGCCCAGCTGTCACACGCTCTTCACCGTTATTTCAGCTGGGAGCTGTGGGCTGGAACCAACTTCCGGAGTTTTTCTGGGTCCTTGGCACAAAATGGCTGTTTTCGGCCAGACTTTCTACATTTCAAAACTCAAAAATAGCTGTTATGCCAAACTGTCAAATAATGCTTCTATATGAGATGTTGGGGTAGCCCAGGTCTGGGAGCATAGTCTCATCCATTGTCTTTTGGCCAAGAATTACAGCCTTTTAAATGTCTCAGCCACTAAACTGGAATGGCTCCCATTCTTCCAGGTTTGGTGAAATAAAGAGCTTTTCACACCTCCAGGGAAACCATTGTCAATGAGTTTCTATCTACCATTGTGGAAATGCTCACTGAATTTCAATGTCTTCACATGTCTGGATACATTTACTTGCAATCCACTTAGAAACTTCTAGAAGCTTGACATCATTGCAGTTGTAAAAGGTCAGATGACTTGACCGCCACTTTTAAGGCTTCTTGTGTCCATTTAAAAGATAGATAAGCTTTTTTTTTACAAAATCTATAATATTACAACCTCTCTATTTCTCTTTCCTCCTTTAGGACACCTCTTAATGCCTCTTTGACCAAACTTTGGCCATCTGTTATCTCCTCATATAGCTTGGTGCCAACTTTGTTTTATAATACTCCAGAGAAGTGCCTTGGGACGTTTTATTATATTAAAGGCACTGTATAAATATAAGTTGCTTTTGTTCTTCTACTCCAGGAGAAAATTAAGGATCTGCATCTTTCAGGACCATAGCACTTTAAAGGCAATGAAGTATTTTTGAAGTGCAGTCACTGTTGCAATGTAGGAAATGTAACATGGTTTGTGCAGAGCAAGCTCCCACAAGGAGCAATGTGATAATGGCCAGATAATCTGGTTTAGTGGGTTGGTTGACAGATACTGTAAATGTTGGCCTGGACACGGGGTAAAACTCACAGAATCAGAGTCACAGAATCACACAGTGCAGAAGAGGCCCTTCGGCCCATCGCGTCTGCACCGACACGTGAGAAACACCTGACTGACCTACCTAATCCCATTTACCAGCACTTGGCCCATAGCCTTGAATGTTCTTTTTGCCATGAGATGTTCTGCGCTCACCTGAGAAGGCAGTAAGGGCCTTGGTTTAATGTCTCATCCAAAAGACAGTGCAGCACCCCATTAGTACCAAAAGCTAGATTCGATAGACCATAAGACCATAAGACGTAGGAGCAGAAGTAGGCCATTCGGCCCATCGAGTCCATTCTGCTATTCAATGAGATTATGGCTGGTCTGATAATCCTCAACTCCACTTTCCTGCCTTCTCCCCATAATCCTTGATTCCCTTACTGATTAAAAATCTGACCATTTCAGCCTTGAATATACTTAACAACCCAGCATCTACAGCCATCTGTGATAAAGAATTCTACAGATTCACTACCCTCTGAGAGAACAAATTCCTCTTCATCTCTGTCTTAAACGGGCAACTCCTTACCCTGAGATTATGCCCTCTGGTCTGAGACTCTCCCACAAGGGGAAGCAACCTCTCAGCATCTACCCTGTCAAGCCCCCTAAGAATCTTATATCTTTCAATAAAGTCGCCTCTCATTCTTCTAAACTCCAATGAGTTCAAGCCCAACCTACTCAGCCTCTCCTCATAAGAAAGTCCCTCCATACCCAGGATCAACCTAGTGAACCTTCTCTGGACTGCCTCCAATACCAGTATATCTTTCCTTAGATAAGGGGTCCAAAACTGTTCACAGTATTCTAGGTGTGGTCTAACTAGTGCCTTGTATAGTTTTAGCAAGACTTCCCTATTTTTATACTCCATTCCCTTTCAGATAAAGGCCAACATTCCATTTGCCTTACCTATTACCCACTGAACTTGTATGTTAGCTTTTTGGGATTCATACACGAGGACTCCCAAATCCTTCTGCGCTGTAGCTTCCTGCAGTCTTTCTCCATTTAAATAATATTCAGTTTCTTTATTCTTCCAGCCAATCTCTTCCTGTCACGCTCTCAGTATCAATACCTAAATAGCTGCCCTGCAATGCTGCCATATCCTTTTGCTTTGTTAGCCTACTTATCCCCTCTCCAGAGCCCTTCCCCACTCTATTTAGTTTAAAGCCCTCTCAACAGCCCTAGTTATTCAATTCGCCAGGACACTGGTCCCAGCACGGTTCAAGTGAAGCCTGTCCCACTGGAACAGCTCCCTTCTACCCCAGTACTGGTGCCAGTGCCCCATGAACTGAAACCCATTCCGCCCACACCAATCTTTGAGCTACGCATTTAACTCCCTGACTTTATTCACCCTATGCCAGTTTGCCCGTGGCTCAGGTAGTAATCCCACAATTATTACTTTGGAGGTTCTGCTTTTTTAAATTTAGCTCCTAGCTGTTCAAATTCTTTCAGCAGAACCTCTTTCTAGTCCTATCAATGTTGTTGGTATCACCATGAACAATGACAACTGGATCCCTCCCCTCCCAATCCAAGTTCCTCTTCAGCCCTGAGGAGATGTCCTTAACCCTGGCACTGGGCAAGCAACACAGTCTTCAGGACTCATGCTCGTGGCTGCAGAGAACAGTATCTATCCCCCTAATTATACTGTCCCCTACCACTACTATGTTCCTATTTCCTCGCCCCCACTTGAATGGCTCCCTGTACTATGGTGCCGTGTTCAGTTTGCTCATCCTCCCTGCAGTTGCAGGGGCCGAGGCTCCTCAAACACTACCCCCTGTACCCTCATTCCTGCCTCACCTGTAGTCACACCCTCCTGTCCCTGATCACAGACCAAATTTGAATGACCTAATCTGAGGGGTGTGACTGCCTCCTGGAGCAAAGTGTCCCGGTAGCTATCCCCTTCCCTGATGTGGCGCAATATCTGCAGCTCGGATTCCAGACCCTCAACACAGTTCCAAAATTCCTTGAGCTGCACACACTTACTGCAGATGTGTTCACTCTGTATCACCTTGGTGTCCAGCGGTTCCCACATGCTGCAGCAGCAACACATTATCTGTCCTGCCATTGCTATTGTATTTTATTTAATTATTTATTTAATTGTGCTATATCCCTGCTCTTAACACTGAAAAATCCCCGCTCTTTACACTTTATTGTCATTTTTTTACAGAGTGCTGTGGTCCCTGCCTCTCCAGCAAAAAAGTCAAGGCCAGCCTGTCCATGACCCTGACTACTTCCCCACAGCAATTTGATGCTGGGTGCAGCATTTATTGCCTCAAGGCAAGACTTAGGCCCTATCTCGGGAGGAAGTCCCACCTTAGAGAGCTGCTGGCCAATTGGATGGCCAACAGCTCTGTAGTACCAGCAGCGCCAGCTGGGATTGGTGGCCACTGCTGGGACCACAGGCAGTCCCATCATGCTGAGGAGCCCACTTAATCAGGGACCTCACCAGGGGAGGGTGGTGGGGGGTGGGGCTGGGGTGTTTGTTGCGGTCCATGTTCAAGAGACCAGGGGATTATTAAAGGGAGGTATGACCTTTGGGGCTGGCGCTTCAGATAGGCTCATGAAACCCACAAAATAGGTGCCATCCCCCCTCCATCCCTTACCTGACACCTGTCCTCACAGTTCATTCTGGGCTTCTTGCATAGCATGGGCCTCCCGCGCTCATGGGTAAAATACTGACAGAGGGGTGGGGGGGGGGGGGGGTAGGGGGAAGAGGCCCTTCAGTGACCATTAATTGGCCACTCATGGGCTGCAATAGGTTCAAGGATGGGCGGGGTCCCTGATGCCTCCCTTGGCCCTCGCTATAAATAACAGGCAGATCAGATGGGGTGGGGGGGGTGTTGTTTGGGGCGCAGTGAGAGGGTAGTGTGGTGTGAGTAGGGGACAGAAAGGCCAGCGGTGGATTTTACATGTCCCCTATTTTCAAACCCACTGCCAGGTGAGCGTACAATCCACCCCAAAGTGTCAGCCCAGATTTTGTGCTCATTTCTCTGGAGTAAACCCACAAATCTCTGACTTAAAGGCAAGAGTGCCAGAACTGAGCTACAGCTATAATGCACACCTCTTACAGTGTCTTTTCGTAATATTTCAAAAATGTCTTACCTTCCCATTTCCTTTTATATGACTGCTCTTTTCATATTCATGCTGTACATCAGATGATGTTTTAATTCTATAAGCTTCCTAAGGAAATAAATAATATTGCCTCTCTCTCTTTCTGTAACTGCCTCTCTGCTTCTCTCCTGCTCTGTAATTCTTTTTTCCTCACACTTTCTCACCTGTTTTCCATCTACTCTGTGGCTGAGTGTATTAAACATGGCAGTCATAACAAAATATCCAATATTAAAAATAACAATAATTTTTGTAATAAATAGCTGTAGTGATATTGTAACAATTGATAATGCATTAAAGGTCTTTCATATAACATTTGTAATAAATGTAATATTTATGTCCTATAATACTCTTCTCTACTTTTTGTCAACCTTGCTTGTTCTTCCATACTTTCTTAATTAGCTCAAAATAAAACAGCAGCAAATAAATGTTAACCTATCAAATGCTTAAGCAAACTAGGGGAAATAGCCTGAAATTTTATGAGGTCTTTGGAGATGTGCTGGGAGGAAAGCCAGAAAGTGGTGTTTGCAAGGCATTGTGTGGGGTGCCCAATGCCTTCATACTACCATGCCAGTTGCCCAGCAGCAGGAACAATGGCACGTGGTCTGCCCACACAGAGTCCAACTGAGTCACCTAAGTGGCCAGTTAAGGGCCTCTTCACACTCCCACTAAACTTTTACCTCCCAGCAGACTCTGGGACAGGGTGGGGGGGGGGCTCCTTTTTGGGCACCCTTTGGCCCATGGAGGGGCCACCCAGTGGCAAGGCCATCCAAACAGGATTGGCAAAGCCTGCCCTCAGCCACCACCTCCCTTCCATCACTGGGGCCTAGCTGACTGACCCCAGCATCTCCACACCCCACTTACTTTACTTTGAGGGCACATGTCCATCAATATGCCCTCTTCCTCCAGCTGTTGAAGCTGTTGAGCTGCTGGCCTTCTGATTGGTCCAGTGGCTCTTGAGCGCAGGCTGCCACTCTTAATAGGATGGCAGCCCTGGTCACAGTCACTTAATTGGCTGCCATCAGTAAAATACAGACCTGGGTCTTGCTGCCTGCCAATGCAGAATCTCTCCTCTTCACCAATCCACACCACCCCCCCTACCCTCCCTCCCCTCCACCCCCGCAGCAGAAAATTTCCAGCCTGATCTCAGGATAGATTCAGCCATTTTGAATTGAGTTGAAAAGGAATTTCTTCCTTCAAGGGTTGTGAATTTTTGGAATTCTCCACCTCAAAGGGCTGGGTATTCTTACTCATTGAGAATATGCAAGGATGAGAGCAATAGATTTTTCAACTTTAGGGGATTGAAGGAAAAAGGGATAGGGCAGGAAACTGGAGTTGAGGTCAGCTTGAGGTGGGTTCAGATCGGCAATAATCTGAAGAGTAGAGCAGACTCAAGGGGCCATATAGTGTACTCCCGCTCCTATTTATTATCACCTAGTGCTCCAACTAATTGTGAAAGACCAGCTAACAAAAAAAAGGGAGATAAACTAATATAACCACTCAAAGCCAAGAAAACCCATCTGCAATTATTTTCTCTGAAATAGATATTTCTGATATCCAAAATAAAAGTAAAAAGATCCCTTGGCATTGTTTCGAAGAAGAGTAGGGGAGTTCTCCCCTGAGTCCTCGCCAATACTTACCCTTCAAATAGCACCACAAAAACAGATTACATGGACATTATCACATTGCTGTTTTTGGGAACTTGCTGTGTTAGCCCCCATTTTTGCATCATTGTGACAATAATTCATAGGAATTTAGAAACAGAAATATACCATTCAGCCCTTTGAGCCTGTTCTGCCATTGCAGTGGATCATGGCTGATCTGGTTATAATACATGGCCGTAAAATGCTTTGGAAAGCCTGGAAATTGTGAAGGGTTCTTTTTAAACGCAAGTATTTCTTTCCTTCTTTGTTTCTTTAAATAAAGATTGCGACTGCCGTTAGTATCTTTCATTATACTGTACCCACGACACCCTCGATGCTGTTTAAAAAATAATGCATATTGCATATATAAATGGCCAATCTGCACCTGTGTTCCAATGTTTTCCTTTGATCAGCACAGCTCTTTGAAACTAGGTCTAATACGCGGGTAACTATAGCAGCCTCGCCACAAAGCATTAAAGATGACATTTCAGTGAGCTTCCCCTTAAAATGCAGATTGAGACTAACGCAACACGTGCAATAGTAAATAGCCAGCGAGGAGGGAGGGAAGAATTCTGATTTCCTGGGTTGGGATTCTATGCAGATTAAACGATGACGCAACTTGGGCGTGTCATCTGGTCGCCAGCCCCATTCTCCGCCAATGTAATTATGTACTTCAATGAAACCTTCTGAACTGGGCATGTACTCTATCTCCCTAGACAATTGTTAAGGTTTCTTTAAAACAAATACCAGATTGGTCGAAACCTAATTCATCAGCAGTGAGTGAGGGCGAGAGATCCAGCTGAGTAGAGGAAATTGGTCAGAGAGAGAGAGAGAGTAGGAGCTAAAAGTCCGAACTAAAGTGCAAGACAAAGCAAGTGGAAGGCGAGCAGCATTTCAGCACCATGAGGGAAGGACAGCGACCTGGGCAAATCCAGAGGGTCGCTTGAAGAAGTGCGAGCAATGGTACAGACAAGTTAACGCATGGGAACCAACGTCAAGTATCTGGAGCTGGTTTTATTGAAGAAATAATAGACATGCCCCCTTCTGCCACGGCGAACCATGTCTGAAATCCCTATCATCTGACCCCCATCAACAGTGTATACTCGGTCAGTGGGGATCCCGAAGTGACGGGTCCCACAATGGACACTCCAGTCGGGGGGAGATCAGCGAATGTATTTTTATTTTGTCTTACCCTCATCTGCACGCTCCTCATCTTCCTGGGCAGCGTTTATTCGCTGGTTTGTCTGCTCAAGACGAGGAACAAGAATTTCCTGGTGGTCATCGTGGCTTCGCTTTCTGCAGATGACCTTCTTTGCGTGGTCGCTTTGTCCATGTTTATGTCCATGCAGTGGGTAAGGGAGATGGTGCCCAGCTCCCTCTGCACGGTATCGGCCGTCCTCTATTTATTACAGGGGGTCTCCAGCGCTCTCAAGTCCTCGCTCATCGTCTCCTATAACTACTACACAACCAGGCAATCCAGACTTCACAAAGGCAGCCAGCGATCTGTCCCCATGACCTGGCTCCTGGCGATTCTTTGGGTCATTAGTCTGTTAGTGAGCGTCCTTCCTGCCTTTGGGTGGGGCACTTTCATCCCAACACCTTGGGGCTGCCTCGTCGATCACAGAAGCTCTTACGTGGCACTTCTCTTCGGTGTATACTCCGTTTGCCTCATTGTCCTCATCACGTTCTCTGTCCCCCTCACTTACAAACTGCTTTGCTCCGACGGGCAGCAAGAGAGACTGCTCTATCCCAGTTATCACCAAGTGACGGATGGTATGAATCCGGCGAGTAACGTGGAGAATCCCGTGGACAGAACTTTAAGGTGTTTGCAGCCCGATAGAAACTGGAGCTCGGATGCAAAGAGTCTGTCCGATATGGACAATTCACCGCATTGCCAAAGCGGCGGCTTCAAACACGGGAACCCAACAGTCGAGTTCGCCCAAAAGCGCTTTTCCTTGATTTTAGCCATGACAAAGGTTGTCTTGTGGCTGCCACTGATGGTAAGTGAAAATTATCTAAATATATCTATTTAACCCTAAAACATAAAAATCGACTTTTACCTCAAAACTGCTATTTCTGGAGATGAACCATTCCAATTGATTTAACTCAACAACTTGTCTAACACCAGAAAGCGATTACACAACAGTCTATAGGTTGAGATTGTGCGAGACAATGGGGTTTATGTGCAATTTACCACAAAGGCTGGGTGCTGCTGCATGTTTCACGGTGACAGGCTGGTACCTCACCCTAATCCAATCCATCTCCCAACCGTCATCTCAATGTACCACTCTTCGCATAATCCTCAGATTAGGCAGGGACACCAAGTGCAAACTGGAAGCTGTAGGGTGTAAGAAATGTGAACTCTGATACCTTGACTGCTGGGTCCTGCCACCTTCAAGTGATAGAATGCTTCCAGTCCAATGTTCAATCACAACTTAGCCGAATCACAATGGATACCTTTGTTCCTACAACGCACAGGAAAACGACCCACATGATACTTTGAGATAGATGAACTTTCAGTTTGCAAAATATAAAATCCGAAAATATATGAGCACATTCATAGAATCATGCAGCATTAGTCTGCTGTCTGCGCGGGCTCTTTGAAAGTTATCCAATGAACCTTATTCCCCTGCCCTTTCTTCGTGGCACTACAAGCATTCAAGCATTTGCCCAATTCTCTTTTGAACGTTGCTATTGAATCTGCTTTCATTGCCCATCTAGGCAATGCATTCCAAGTCATGTCAACTGGCTGGGGGAAAAAAAATGTCCTCATTCCTCGTCTAGTTATTTTGTCAATTAAATCTGTGCTCTCTGTTTACTGACTGTCAACAATCCCAGGTACCAATCCATTAAATAACCTCTGTATCCTCATCCACAGCCTTGACACCTTCAAATGTAGTGCTCAGAATTGTACCCAGTGCTCCAGCTGAGGCCTAACCAGTGATTTATAAAGGTTAAGTAGAACTTTTCCATTTTTCCATTCTATGCCCCTGTTAAGAAAGTCAAGGATCCCATTTGTTTTCTTAACAGCCTTATCAATTTTTCCTGCCGCCTTCAAAGATTTGTGCATGTACAGCCTCTGTTCCTGCACCCATATTCAAATTGGAACATTTAGTTTATATTGTATCTCATTTCTCCACCAAAATGCACAGTATTTCTGTTCCACTTTTTAAAAACTTGAATTGTATTACCAACATTTATCTCTATTTTCCATAAAGTGAACAAAGATTCTACCCTCCATGGCTATGATCTGCATTTTTGTTTCAGAGATTTACGGTTTTATTGCTGTGTTGTGTGGGTGGATGACCATTTGACTGTTCCCTATGTTTCACAGATACAACAGCTCATCCATCATATTACCAAACTTGAGAATGTGTCCTTTGAATCTCTGGGTTTTGTCCTGACCTTGCTGGCAGCTGCTATAACGCCAGTGTTTGTTCTGTCTGAGCGATGGATTCATCTGCCATGTGGCTGCATCATCAACTGCAGAAAGAGTGTGTATACAGTCGCCTCGGAGCCAGCCAGGGGTAAGAAACGTTATATAATACCTCTGACATGCATACAATTCAACACGTGCCAGGGGACCAATGCATGTGATGATGGGGGTAATGATAACAAGGAGGTTTCTATTCATCTCTGAAATAAAACTTCTTATTGAGACTAATGCAGTTCATTGTTAGTGTAACAGCATCCTTGATACATTGCTAACCCTGCACTGGCAACTTACACTTACAAAACACTTGTAACATAGTTAAAGGTTCCAGGGCATTTTTACAGAGTGGACTTCAACACCCATTAAGAGTTTGAAGGGGGGTTGGGGCAGTGGGCAGTTGGTTGAAGGGCTAACTTAATATACAGTTAAAGAAGTCAGTCTTAGGACAATTCAGCTAAACCCACGAACTCAAGATGCAGAGAGTCAACTGATCAATTATCCTCATCTGTCAATATAAACTCAACAAATGCAGGACATTATGAGGTTGCTGCCTTGACATTCAAATATAATGAAATTATTGGGGATTTGTGACCTAAGCCCTCTGACTACTCGTGTTATTCAAGTCAGGACAAATAAATCAATCAGGAAATTCAGGAAAAACTTCTTTCTCCAGTGAATGGTCAGTATGTGGCAGTCAGTACCACAACCATGGCTTCGTTGGTAGAGTCATAACATTCTGGGTTCAAGTCCCAGTGCAGGCCTTGAGTGCAAAATCAATCATTCTAGTGCTGAACTGAAGGGGGGCTGTATTGTTGGAGGTGCCAACTGTCGGATGAGACTTTAAAATTAGGCCATATCTGCTTGCTTGGGTGGATGTAACTATCCCATGGCACTCCTTCAAAGAAGAACAGGAGAGTTATCCCTGGTGTCCTGGCCAATGTCTATCCCTCAGTCAAGGTCACAAGAAATACATTATCTGGTCATTATCACATTGCTATTTGTGGGAGCTTGCTCTGCGCATATTGGCTGCCCTGTTTCCTACATTATAGCAGTGACTACACTTCAAAAAATACTTAATTGGCTGTAAGTGCTTTGAGATGTCTGATGGTCGTGAAAAGTGCTATATAAATGCAAATCCTTCTGTCTTTCTCAAGCAGTAGCTGAGGTGAATAGCATCAGTGCATCCAAAGGAAGCTAGTTAAACACATGATGGTGAAAAGAATAGAGAGTCATGCTGTTAGGGTGAGATGAAGTAGGGTGGTACAAGACTCATGAAGAGTTAGTACATAAGCATAGCCATGGTGTAAAATTTGGTAATATAAACCTGCTAATTCATATGGAAGCACGCCAGCATTCAGGTAGATCAATTGTCTCTTCTCACACATGCACACTACAGCTCGGTGTGTTGTTTTCCAAACACATCACACACTTATCTTTCACACTGGCCATCTGTGGGGTGGCATCAGGGCAACACTTCATTATCTCTGATGACATCTCTCATACTCAAACATTTTCCCATCCCTATTATCACATTTTGTAAGCATGTTGGCACCTTGCCCTCACTTAACTTTCTACTCGCAGTGTTTTCACACCTACATCTTCTCTGATGCTGAATTTGAGCCTGATAAATTTGTAACCACAACCACCTACTGATATGTCACCTAATAGTTGTCAAGTGTTTCTTCTTTTAAAATGGGGAGAGATGTGATGAGATTTGGTGTGATGTTGGGGAGACAATGGTGTAGTGGTGATGTCACTGGACTAGTAATCCAGCAGCCCAGGTTAATGATCTGGGGACTTGGGTCAAATCCCACCACTACAGCAGCTGGTGGAATTTAAACGCAATTAACAAAAAAAAAATCTGGAATTGAAAGCTAGCTTCAGGTAATGGTGACCATGGGTGGGATTTTCCCAGCCCACTTGCTGGTGGGATTGCCCAGTCCCATCGAAAGTCAATGGACTTTTGGCTGGCCCACCGCAACCCCCACAGCGAGTCCCACCATAGCAGGGCCAGAAACTCCTGGTCGATGAAATTGTCATCTGGTTCACTTCCCTTTAGGGAAGGAAATCTGCCATCCTTACCTGGTCTGGCCTACATGTGATTCAAGACCCACAGCAATGAGGTTGACTCTTAACTGCTTCCTGAAATGGCCTTCGCAGCCTTTAAGTTCTAGGGCAATTAGGGATTGCTGGCCTTGCAGTGACACCCATGGAAGAATAAGGAATGGAATTCCAGAGTATTTGGTAAGATTAAACAAGGTGCCGCCGATGGTCTATTCAAAGGAGACCCCAGTCAGAAGGGTAGAGTCTGTGGCTCAGTGCGAGAAGTTAAGGAGGTGTGGAGGAGTGAGGGCAGGAAGGGATTTATAAGCAAGAATGAAGGTAAGCAAATCTAGAATTTGCTGAAATGGGGCATCTTGCAGCATGGTCAGTTAGTTAGGCCTTTTCTTCCACCCTTCAGCTCAAAACAATTTTGCCCTGGAAGGTGCATTTAATTGTGAGTTGATAACAGTGCGGCAAGGACAATGGGACATCTGGGACTGAGGTAAGTGATTATGCGCCTTCTTAAACAATGAGGTTTCAGGATTAAGAAATAAACAGCTCAAAGACCAAGAAGGAATTATAAATTAGAATTAGAAATCAAGCAGATGTAGAAAGAAGAATAAAGATATGAATGAAAGGCTGGGCTGAGAGTGAGAGAACAAGAGACAGGAAGGAAAAGTAAACAAAACAATTAAAAAAACAAATTGAAAGTGACACTTTTAAAATCTCCAGCAATAATTCACTACCTGAAGGACTGAGTTTCCGCACTTTTATTGTTCACTTTCTGGACCAGAGAAGTCAATTAACAGTCATTAAAAATTATCATGCTATTAAAAGTGTAATTACATTTTTAATTACTACACATAACTTTTTGTGGTGAGCATAACTGGCAATTAGTGTGGACAACTTCATGAAAGTCACAGCAATGTTGAGGATCAGCTGTCAAATTTGCAAAGCTAATGGTGGAGCAGTACAAAACATTGAGAAACTTGCAGTGATTCACAATTCATGATTATCTCTTACTTGCCACAAATTGCTGGATGTTTTACATTATCAACAGTGTGAGCCATTCAGAAATCATTATTTTTTCAGCAAATTCTGGCCTTTTGTTTTCTATGGCTTCTCACAACTGACCAACACTAAATTTTAGTGAACAAGAATTCTGTACGGACTTTGCACAAATATATGTACAGACTAATTGTTTATCCACATTTCATTATGGTAATGCTCACAAGTATTGGCACAATCATTGCTGTAGCAGAGTAATGACTGTTGCCCACAGCTAATTAGACTGGCCTTTGCCCATTTAATGTCAATGATATTTTGCCTGCAAGTTGGTAGAAGTGTGAGCTAGAAATGGCATGGTTCCTTCTCCAGGGCATCTGAGATCTCAGCGAACAAGGTAAGCAACTGTGTATCTCCATAACCAATTAGATTGACAGTTGTGAAATTAACAGCACAAAATCTGAGAAGGAAGAGTCAGTTAGACTGGGTGAATTCAATGATAGCTCAGGTACTGAAAGGGAACTCAAAAGAGAGCAAGAACGTTTGGATTAAGAGAGAGAGAAGAAACATATACAAAAAGATTTAAAAATGTATTTTTAATATCTCAAACAATAATTAAAACTTGAAAAATGAAGACTCCATGCTTGTAACAGTTAATTTTCAGCCCCAAAAAGGTTGACTGGCAGTAATTAACTTACCACATTGCTAAAAGGAAACCGAGACTTGAAGGGTTAAAAACTGACCAGGCTCATTACTGGACACAGGGATCATAATATTAGATCACCAATGCCTGGTGGATTTGAGGCAGACAACATAAGAACACAATACAGAGCAAGCCTGCACTTCTTAAAGGCAGTCTGCCCCTCTTAAAAGGGAGGTGCACTCATGCTGCAGTGGCTGCTGGAACTATGTCAATGGCTCCTGCAAGACTGACCCTAGGGAAATGCAGGGAGAGGAAGAATTCCATTTTGTTTGTATTATTAGAAGTGTTGTTATGGATTTTTTGTATGTGGTGTCCATTATTACAGGATATTGGCCAAGAAGATGCTGTGATGCTATGTAGCAGAGGGATGGGAAGGTAGGCAGCTGTGGAGCAGTGCTGATGTGAAGGTGATATTTTAGGGGAACAGAGCTGGAGTAGTCTATGTGGGACAGCCCATCTAGTGTGAAGGTGTTCCGGAAGGCTCCTCCCTCCCTCCTTCCCCTCTTCCTCATTTGTTTCTTCATCTACCCCCTCTTCCTCATCCTGAGGTGACCCCAAATGCCTCTTGACAAGAGCTGTGCCCTCATGAAAGGGAGCTTGTGGAGGAAGCCACAAACCACCATGAAAAGGAGTCACCCACAGGCCGTTACTGGAGACTCCTCCCAAACATTCCAGGCAGCAGAACCATTTTTATCAGAATGCCGATAGTTTTTCCATCAAACCCACATGTCTACTCCTACTGCATCTCTTTGGCAAGAGAGAAGTCTATGAAATTGCCTGTGCTGGCATACATGGCCCCTGTCACGTCCCTAATGTATCAATACATTGCAAACGTGATATGTTAGCAATGTTGTCTGCTCCTTCCTGGAAGGATCTGCTGGTGTTGAAATTAAAAGCCACAATGATCTTCACAGCCATTGACAGTGCTGTCTTCAGCTTGTTGTGCGGCTGTAGGCCTGGTTATTGCAAGTGACAGCGTTCAATGACTACCATCCTGGTGAAATGTTGATACCATGGATACTGCTCCTGGCTGAGGTGGAGGTAGGAGAAGTTCAATGTTTAATGGAGAAATGTGAAGTGATTCCTTTTGGTAGGAAGAACATGGAGAGACAATTTAAAATAAAGGATACAATTCTGAAGGGGGTCAGGAGCAGAGGAACCTGGGTGCATATGTGCATAAGTCAGTGAAGGTAGCAGGACAGATTGAGAGCACGGGTAATAAAGTGTACGGTATCTTAGGCTTTATTAATAGGGGCATAGAGTACATGGGAAAGGAGGTAATGTTGACCTTTATAAGACATTAGTTTCGCCTCAGCTGGAGTAGTGCATCCAGCTCTGGGCATCACACTTTAAGAAAGATGTCAAGGCATTGGAGAGAGTTCAGAAAAGATTCCCGCGATGTAACTTCGGTTATTTTGTAATCATTCACAAGATGCGGGCATCGTTGGCTAGGCCAGCATTCATGAGCTGAGCTGAAAGTGACTGCTCTGGACATCAAGGCTGCATTTGACCGAGTGTGGTATCAAAGCGCCCTAGCAAAACTGGAATCAATGGGAATCAGGGGGAAAACTTTCCACTGGTTGGAGTCTTACCTAGCACAAAGGGAGATGACTGTGGTTATTGAAGGCCAATAATCTCAGATCCAGGACTGCAGGAGTTCCTCATGGTAGTGTCCTAGGCGCAACCATCTTCAGCTGCTTCATCAATGACCTTCCTTCCATCATAAGGTCAGGAGGGGGGATGTTCGCTGATGATTGCACAATGTTCAGCACCATTCACAACTCCTCAGATAGTGAAGCAGTCCATGTCCAAATGCAGCAAGACCTGGACAATATCCAGGCTTGGGCTGACAAGTGGCAAGTAACATTCGCGCCACACAAATGTCAGGCATTGACCATCTCCAACGAGAGAGAATCTAACCATCGCTCCCTTACATTCAATAGCATTACTATCGCTTGCTGATTTAAAGTATTTGCACAGATTTAAAGTATTTGGCAAAAGAAGCAAAAGTGACATGAGGAAAATCTTTTTCACGCAGTGAGTGGTTAAGGTCCGGAACACGCTGCCTGAGAGTGTGGCGGAGACAGGTTCAATCGAGGCATTCATAAGGTAATTAGATTGTTATCTGAAAAGGAAGAATGTGCGGGGTTGCGGGTAGAGTGCGAGAGAATGGAACTAGGTGAATTGGTCACTTAGAGATGACAGGCTGAATGGCCTCCATCTGTGCTGTAACAATTCTGTGATTCTGTGAAGTCCCCCTTGAAGATTCTAGGCGGGTAAGGCTTTCCATTGAGCGACCTCCTCCTCCTCCCTTCTGAACACATTTTCCCCTCACTGCTGCCCATGCCCCAACTCCCTGTCGTGTTGCAGCCAAGAGGGAATATCTCCTTTAACTGAAAGCAGGCTTTTTGCTGACAGGCCTCCCAACTCCTCTGGCCTCCTTGTCAAATTCCAGTAAACGCTTCCTCTGGACCCCAAAAATGTTTCCAAACTCCTGCAACACCATCGGAATCAGTACTTCCACATACTCTGTAGCTGCGAAAGAAAGTCATAAGTGCCTCACCTGCAAGTCCCATTTTGATGCCTTTAAATAGCGCTAGTGTGGTGGCGGAAAAGGTGGGTGGGGGTGCTGGAGGGCCTGGTATGTTTAAGAGAGGACACTAACAAGACCTGCGAGGTCCAAAATGTAAGGATGTGTCTGCGTGCTTCTGGCACAAGCGGCACCAAGGAGCTGAATTTTGCAGCCAAAATGACTTAACCTCCTGTGATGAGTTTACTTCCTATCTACTGTACAGGTGCAGGAACATCACGCTGCTCAATGGAATTGAATTGTCAGCCGGGCAGCGAGATTCCCTTCTCGTGAAGCTAATGACGGAGCAGTGCATCTCCGACAGGAATTCCTCGATTTCCCTATTTAACCGAGCAGCTACCTTTGACTGAGCTTGCTGTGGCTTTTGCAGTTAAACAACAGTGAACGCCATTCACCTCACCATTATTTTAGCCAATAAACTGCACTTCTCTATCGATCATGTTTTGAATTTGGCTCTTTAAAAATATCACAGGATAAATATGCAGCAGACTTGGCTTTACACCTCTTCCCCTGAAGTCTAAAGGTCACCACCACTATTCAGCAGATCTCTTCTGTGGAGGTGCAGCTATGAATGCAGGCTTATTCACAATTTGCACCAAATCCAAAGCCAGATGGACCAAGGTAATCAAAATTTCGCTCCATTGTAAGGCCACATTGGAAAGGAAATTGTTTCCTCCTGACTAATAGTTTTTAATCAGGCTTCCAGATGAGGCGTGGGGTGGAAATGACCTGGTGAGTCCAGCCTATTATGTTACATACCCAGAGGCCCACAAATAGTTTAGTCCTCAGATAGATTATACAGTTTAGAAAGAACATGTACACACATTACGCCTGTTTCAGCTAAACAAAATAAGTGACAGCCATTCATTGACTCATTCCTCGGGGCAATACCTTAGCCAGTCAGGGTCAAGATGCCTGGTTTGAATTTCAAACAATGCTTGGCAGTTAACTGTCAGTCACCATCACTGGTGGATTCTCCATGGCAATGCCTCTGCCAATCAGAGTCTACTTGCCAACCAATCAGGACTCTCTTCTCATACAGTGTAAATTGTTGTTTTTTTTCTCTGATTTGGTATTCTTGCGAAGTGTCCTGATGAGTTCAAGATGAAAAGCTTTAACATGCCATTTTTTTCAGCAACATTCAAGTTCTGTACGACCAAATGACTATCAGTTTAGTAATGTTGTCTCTCAAAACGTAAAGACCATTCCCTAAAGGTGCATTTAACTAACAACTGTATGCAGT
This sequence comes from Cetorhinus maximus, assembly GCF_964194155.1. Lineage (NCBI taxonomy): Eukaryota > Metazoa > Chordata > Chondrichthyes > Lamniformes > Cetorhinidae > Cetorhinus > Cetorhinus maximus. Next base: position 87,834,343 of record NC_135897.1, on the reverse strand, counting down.
TTTTTTCCCCAATCTGCTGTGAAGTGGCATATTATGAGAGAAAAGAGAATTGCTTCCATAAGAGATATTTCATTCACAATAGTCAGGGTTACTGGACAACCAGCAAACGTGAAAGTCATCATGAGGGAGTAAAATTTGCATGTCATGAGGAGTGAGAGAGAATGAGTGAGGGTGAGAGAGAGTGAGAGAGTCATCCCATTTACTACTCTTGTAAATTATTGCAAATTTAAAATAATTACCTTCCGAGCTTTCTCTTTTTTTGCCGAAAGGGTGTGAGATCATCACAAGCCATCAAGGTGCTAGAAAAAAGCTGTCGGGGTGAAGTGGCTATAGAAAGATGAAACGGAAATGATTCTATAGCTGCCAAATCCTAATAGGACATCTGATAGCAAACTGTTACTGTGAATAAGCTGAAAGACTCCTGAGGAGTGATATTGGGGTCAAAATAAAAATCTATCGGTCTTATTTGTAGCAACATCATAAATTTATTTTTGTAAAGATTTGATCTGCTTCATATTCCCAGCAAGTCCATGAACATTAGATTAATAATGGAACCATTTATACCATTCAAAAGATCTTACATATACCTAGCACTTTTTCTCTGAAAATTCTTACTTCCTATTCAGTGAATCAGTATCACAGAATTTTAGCAACTCAGAAGGAGGCCATTCAGCCCATCGTATCTGCACCGACTATCCAAATGAGCATTATGACCTGGTGCCATTGCCCTACCTCTTCCCCATACCCCTGCACATTGTTTCTATTGAAGAAAATCATCTAATGCCATCTTGAATGCCTCGATTAAACCTGCCTCCACCACACTTCCAGGTAGTGCATTCCAGACCCGAACCACTCGTTGTGTGTAAAAAAATTTTCTCACATCACACTTTTTCCTTTTGCAAATTACCATAAATCTGTGCCCTCTCTTTCTTGATCCTTTTACGAGCGGGAACAGCTTCTCCCTATCTACTCTGTCCAGCCCCCTCATGATTTTGAACATCTCTATCAAATCTCCTCTTAGCCTTCTTCTCTCCAAAGAGAACAGTCCCAAACTCACCAACCTATCTTTGTAACTGAAGTTTCTCATCCCTGGAACCACTCTTGTAAACCTCTTCTGCACTCTCTCCAATGTATTCACATCCTTCCTATAATGAGGCACCCAGAACTGTACACAATACTCCAGCTGAGGTCTAATGAGTGTCTTATATAAATTCAGCATAATCTCCCTGCTCTTGTACTCTATGTCCCTATCAATAAAGCCCAGGAAACTATATGCTTTATTAACTGCTCTCTCCAACTGTCCTTCAACCTTCAATGACCTATGCTTGTATACACCCAAGTCTTTCTGCTCCTACACCCCTTCAAAATTTCAATCCTTATTTTATATTGTCTGTCCATGTACTTCCTACCAAAATGCATCACCTCACACTTCTCCATATTGAACTTCAACTGCCACCTATTTGCCCACTCCACCAACTTGCCTATGTCCTTCTGAAGTTCTACACTGCCCTCCTTGCAGAGTACAAAACTCCCAAGCTTTGTATCATCCACAAACTTTTGAAATTGTCCCCTGCACCCCAAGATCTAGATCAATATATATCAGGAAAAACAAGGGTCCCAATGCTGACTCCTGGGGAACTCCACTACAAACCTTCCTCCAGCCTGAAAAATGAACTCTGCTTCCTATTTTTTAGCCAATTTTGTATCCACTTTACTACTGTCCCTTTTATTCCATGAACAATAACTTCTCTCACACATCTGTTGTGTGGCACTGTGTCAAATGCCTTTTGAAAGTCCATGTACGCCACATCAACAGCATTACCCTTATCGACCTTTTCTATTGACATTCCTTGTCACGCTTCCATGGAAACTGTTTCCATTATAAATTCTGACAGCGAGCTTCATAATACTGACTACACAAACTTAAACCAAAGGGGAAAAATGGTGGTGGGAGAATTGGGAAGAGGATATAGCAAATTGGAGGGAGAGGGTGGAGAGAGGAGTTGAGGAGGGAAGCAGGGAAGTGTGAAGAGCGAGGGAACAGGGTCAGGAGAGGAGGAGAGAGAAAGGAAAGGAAGGGGAAATGGAGAGGTCAGTGGGAGATGAAGGGAATGGAGAAGGGAGAAACTGAGACAGGAGGTGAGAGAAACAGAAGGAAGCAGAATTCAGATCAGCAATGTTTGGGAGATTAGAGCATGGAACACCCGATAATTAGAGGAGAAGGAATACAGCCAGTGGCAGAATGTACAGTGTTTATACAATGCGGTTGGGGGTTCTAATTGGAGAGAATTGAAGTGAGATAGAGATAACCTATGCAGGGAAACTGCAGCCGTGCAGGAATTCAAGGAGAAGGGATTGGCACCTAGTGGGAAGTAAGGCATCAAAATTTTATTCTGTGACAGTGCGAGTTACGGGCTGGAAACTTTATTTGAGGAGAGTTGAGGGTAACGATTGGGATGTGGCTTGTAGGCCACTAACCTGCATGGTGGGTGACACAGAGCTGAAGTCTTGCTAAATGGGATTGGTATGGGGCATTACGGTTCAGGGCTGAAATCTTGCTCAGTAGGGAAGGATTATGAGTAAGAATCTTACACAAAGAGTCGGGGGAGAAAATTCCTTGTCAATTTTGAGCTTGGCTTGAGGGCTAAAATATTGCTTGGTGCAGAGAGGGGTCACATAAGGGATTGAAAAACATCCTTGCTGGGTGTTCATTTGGGAAGGTGATGTGGTGTTAGAACAGCACTCCCTTTGGTAAGGGGTTGATTACATTGACACCTACAGGGGTGGCGCCATTGGAGTGTTTGAGCTCAATCTTCACACGGACTTCAGGACCCCAATACTGGGACCAGACAGGGGTCCGAAGCCCACACTTGCAGCACACCTGATAGTGCAATCTTACCAAAGTCAGCCTCCTAATTGAACGTCTCCACATTCAGTATCCTGTTAAATACAGGAGGCGAGCGCTCAATGCTGCTGGCCCAATTAGAGGGCCCAAAGCTCTGGAGCTTCAGCAACCACATCAGGACAGGTGGGCGCTGCTGAGGCAGGTCAGAACCATGAGAGCACCTCAATATGGAGACCCTCACAGAGGCAGGGAAATAATTCAAGCATTAAGAGGGCCAAAGCCATTAGAAATTTCAGACAGGGGGGGGAAACTCCTCCACAGGAATTGTTTGAGCCACGTGTATGGCTTTTCTTGCCTGGGGCCCCGTCACTGAGGCATGGAACCTCTGGTTTCAAAGAGCTTCCAAGCTTGTCGCAAGGATGCTGCCTCCATTTAGCTGGTGACCTACATATTGAGGGTGGGGGGGAGGTCCGTTCCACCAGTGGAAAAACACCAGCGAGAGTACAAAATTGCTTCAATTGAGGCATTTTGAATCTTAATTGGCTGTCCACCCCCATGGAGCAAGTGGCCATTATGGTTCCTTGCCCATCCCTGGAAAACTTCCCCAGCCGTCAGAATGCATCGGGGAGCCAGCCTGATGCTGCTCTCTTATATTTTTCCGGTCCCCTTGCCTCCAACCCTGTCACCGCAGGGCCAGGAAAATCCAGCCCTTTGAGTCAGCTTTTTAAACCTTATGAGTGCTGTGTAAAGTCATATTACCGGGTGCACTGTCATATTATCACTAAAGAGCCTCAAGTCCCATGCACCCACCACCACTGTCCACAGGGATCCATCTACATTGGTTCCCTGTCTGGAAATGCCATGATTTTTAAATTCTCATCCTTGTTTTCAAATCCCTTCCTATCTTTGTAACCCCCTCCATGATCTGTTATTTTCCAATTCTGACCTGTTTCACATCCCCAATTTTCAACTATCACCATTGGCAGTCATGCTGACAGCTACCTAACACAGGGTAATTCTCTTCCTAAACCTCTCTGCCTCTCCACCTCTCTCTCTCTCTTCCCTCCTTTAAAATACTGAGAGTCATAGTGTCATAGAGGTCTACTGAACAGAAAAAAGCCCTTCGGTCCATCAAGTCCACACCGGTAAAACAAGTATCTAAATATTCTAATCCCATTTTCCAGCACTAGGCCCATAGCGTTGTATATATATTCCTTAAAACATGACTCTTTGACCAAAGTTCTGATCATCTATCCTAAAATGTCCTTATGTCATTCAATGTCAAATTGTGTTTGATAATGACTCGTGTGAAACACCTTGGGCAATTTTATTACATTAAATCTGATATATGAATGCAAGTTACTATTATGTAATAGAGGAGAAACAGGCAACTTTCTGATGGTGGGAGACTTTAGTTGTCATCAGCACACATATTGAACAACTGTGGGGAGAAAATTGAACATATCATACATGGCAAGGGTTCCTGGAGCAAGCCTGTACTTGGCAAATTTGTTTTTAAATGACCTGCGGTGATTTATAATGAGGGTTTAATGAAAATATTTTCCTTTAGCTGCACATAAAGAATAAAATGATTCAACTGTGAGAACCTGCTTTCCATCATGATCTGTTATAATGCTATACCTCTGTCCCAACAAGAGACAGGAAATTTGAATATATGGCCTGGAGTGTATTTCAATGCATTGGCAGACTAAGCTAGGATTCATTTGGAGTTGCTTTCTTCATATGTTTTTCTTCCTGTTCTTTTCCTAAAAGTGTTCTTCTAACCTCTTTACCCAGCGAGTGTTTTGAATGTGAACTTGCTACCACAGGGAGTTGTTCAGATGAATAGCATTGATGCATTTAAGGAGTAGCTGGTTGAGTACATGAAGGAGAAAGGAAAAGAAGGATACACTGATGTATTCCAGAACAGCCTGAGCCATTGTTATGCAATGAATGTGCTGAGCAGCGTGCTTTAGTTTAAGAGACCAGGAAGATGGACATGCCTTTTTTTTTTGTTAAGAGATTCCCTGGAAATATGAAATCTATATTCGTAATATGTGAAATATGCTATACCCATGTAATGTGCAGTGAAGTAAAGCCTGATATCATTAGCAGTTTACATCACATGGTACAATAACACTTCATTCCAAAATTACCCCATTCCCTTTTGGGAGATCACCATCTGTCAGTGTCCTTACAACAGCTGTTGCCAGCCAAAGTCTAACCAGAAATGAAAAGCTGCATTTGTTAGAGAGAAATGCCACTGGTCGGGATATGTTTCAAAGCATCTGAATGTTGAACATTCTACAAGGACACACTGTTGATATATGTATGTGAATAATGGTCATTTATGTAATGGAGGCGTCTGGAGCCAATGGGACCTAGCAAGGGATCAATAACTTTTTATTTAATTGTTTTTTTTTTAACTCACAGGCAAGGCCATTACTTATTACAAATCCCTATTTTCCCTTGGCAGAGTGCTAGTGAGCTGCCTTCTTGAATACAACAGAATGGCTAGTAAGACCGTTTCAGAGGGCAATCATCTACTGTGGGTCTGGTGTTACGTATAGGTCAGACTGGAGAGGATGGGAGAATTCGTTCCCTAAAGGACGTTAGTGAACCAGATAGGTTTTTTACAGCTATCCAGTAGTTTCATGGTCATTATTACTGTTACAAGCTTTTTATTCCCAATTTATTTAATTAATTGATCCTAAATTCCCCAGCTACAGTGGTGGGAATTGAAGTCATATTGCCAGGTCATTAGTTCAGGCTTCTGGATTACTAGTCCAGTAACATAACCAGTATGGCTACTGTACCTCCCCACATTTATGCAACACTAAAACAATTTACAAAACTGTGGGCGGAATTTTCCCAGAATTGCACTAAGTGCAGTAGTGGGCGGGTAAATTGTAGTCCTACCCGCCGATGAAACTGGTGGGCTTTCGCATCATATCTTCCCGAGCCCACCTCATTATATATTCACTCCCACGAAACACGCCGTTTCTATGGCGGGCGGGTTCTCATTCGCCCGCTCGCCATCACCCCGCTGTTGCATCACACCTGACGCCATCTTTAAAAGGCAGCCACCAGCAAAGCACTCATTGCCACCAGCTCACCACCGCTGCCTGGGAGACATGGTCAGCAAAGGCAAAAAGACTGCAACCCCCCCGCTTCAACGACGGGTCCCTTGAGCAGGTCCGTGGAGGCCGCCGGGATGTGATCTATCCCCTGCGCTGGCCACAGGATGGTTAGCAATGTCACCAACCCAGCTTGGGAGGCTGTGGCAGCGGTGGTCAAAGTGAACGCCCTGCAGAGGAGGACAGCCACCCAGTGCCGCAAAAGGATGAATGATCTCCTCTGTTCTACCATGGTAAGTCACTCTTTTCATCACTCCTAACTCACAGTCACAAACCCATCACACATCCACAGGGCCCTCATTCACTTCCAATGCAAGCGACATCACCATTCACTCTTTCACACACAACGTCATTGTCCTCATCATGTTCATGGGACCACTGACCACACACATAGGCCAGGCATAATTATCATCTGGCCCGGCCGGTGTCCTGATACACTCTCCTCATCTCTATCCATGCAGGACAAACTGGCTCACAACAGGAAGGAAAGGTCACAAACAGGTGGAGGGATGCTGGAATTTAAGGTTCTGACAGAATTTGAAAGCAGAGCCATCCAGCTGGCCGGCAATGGTCCTGTGCTGATGGTAAGGTCGCTGCTAATCTACCAAGTGAGGATCCAGCAGTGCAGCATCCATCAGACAACCATGCCATGAGTGATGTGTCCTCTTTCACAGGTCACTGCCATGCACTAATTATCTCCCCTTGCTTTCGCAGGCACATCTGGGAAGCAGCCGACGAAGTCCATGACCCAGAGCCTCCACGCAAGCTCCGAAGAAACCTCTGAAGAGGAATCTGAATGCACCCTCCCTGAAGTCCCATCACAGCGCTCACCCACACCCTCCACCAGCACAGAGGCACACACCTCGATGGGACCTAGCTTTAGAGTAGCCTTGGGATCACAACCTGGTGAGCACATCGCACTTTCTGATCCACAACAAGCAGAGGCATGGTCCCTGGCACTTGGGGGACTGCTGGAGGCCAGAACGTTGCTGAGTCCAAGTCAAATGATGAGTCTCTGGACTCGGTCCATGTCACAGTTGCTGGAGCTGCAAAGACAAGCTCGGTAACTACAGGAAGGGATGTCTGCTGCACTCCTCAGATTGCAAGGCACGATGGAGGAGTCCGTTCGAGTTCAGGCTGAGGTGATAGCACCAGCATTGCAATGCACCGAGGTCAACACTGGCAGGATGGTGGCTGCCATGGAGACATTGCTCCAGGACATCACTCCTGCGCGGGCTTAACTCCATTGCTGATGCCATAGTTGGCCTCCAACAGTGTGTACACAAGAGGGGTGCTGGGCAGCTCGATCTCACTTCAGCTACCCTTGCTCCTCAAGGAGTCAGCCAGGGGCCCTCAAGCACCCACAGGGAGGAGGATCAGCAGGTGCACGATCCAGGGCCATCCATGCAGGTGACTCTGGGATCGACCGGCCCATTGACTCCTCTCTTCCTGTGACCTCCGCAGATCCAGCTTCACAGGCTGAGGAGGGTGCCACTGCCACACAGCAGGACCCTGAAAGCAGGCCGGGGCCCTCCAAGTCTTGACCCTCCAGAGGACACCCGCCAAAGTCATCACAGACACAGCGTCACAGTCAGCAGGCTGCCACCACCTCCACTGTGGATGTCCGGGGAGCACCAAGACGTAGCGGCAGGGTTAGGACAGTTAAAGAGAATCAGTTCTACAGCCTGGCCACAGGTGTTAATCACTAGTACATAATGTTCACTATTGTCAATAAACTCCTAAGAATGTCTCCCTGCCTGTGGCTCCTTGTTCTGGTGAGCAATGTTCTTGTCACTCAAATGTGAAATCTTTCTGCACAAGATAAAAGGCAGGTGTCTCAGTCCAGGGCCTCTTCCCTGTGCTCTGTGCAGCTTTCAGACCACAGTGATGGTCCAGCCGCCCACCCCCTGGAAATATTACTGATGCCTGTACCTCAGCAGTGCTGGTCATTGCTGCTAGAATGTAGTGGGCAGGCACCACAGAGTTCTCTCATTCTCCCTGTGTGCTCTCAGCACCTTTAAGGTGGGGCTGGCCTCCATCACACCAGCATCTGCGACCAGTGATGCTGTGCACCAGCTCCTGAAGGGCTGAGGTGCTGAAGGCGGACACAATCAAATGCGTCTAAAGTTTCATGGCTGCATCTCTGAGATGGCCCTGATCATGGAGCACAAGTGAACTGCCCTCAGCCAGACAGGAGTCAGAGGCTATGTGAAGATTTATGGAGAGTCCTCACTGCAAGTTGTCATCATCCTCCTGCGATCGAGTGACTATTAGGGTCTCCACTGCATCTCCATGACAGGAGCATTCTCACAGAGAGTGTTGGCGCTGCCATAAGCCAGACTGGAGTCAAACGTTCACAACTGCGATGTGAGGATCTACGGGAACACCTCACTGCATGTCATCATCATCCTCCACAAATCTGGCAGCTATGAGGGCCTCCCGAGTGCGCCTGCTTTTCTAACCAGTGCGAGAGCCTCAACCCCGTCGTCATTATCACCGAGGACCCCCTCACCCACTTCCCCTTCAGCGTCCTCCTCATTGGAGGAGACATGCCCGTCCTCCATCTCCTCCTCTGCCAGTTCCTCACCCTTTTGCAACGCCAGGGCACAGCAGTAAAGGGTGCAGCAGATGACGAGGATGTGTGACACCCTCTGTGGACTGTATTGCAGGGCTCCACCAGGCCGGTCCAGACACTGGAACTGCATCTTCAGTATCCCGATGGTCTGCTCCACCAAGTTGTGAGCTGCTGCATGAGCCTCATTGTAGCGTTGCTTTGCTGCAGTCTGAGGCCGCTGCACGGGTGTCATCAGCCACGGCCTCTATGAGTAGCCCTTGTCCCAAAGGAGCCAACTCTGCAGCCTCTGTGGACCCTGGAAGACTCCAGGGATCCGCGAGTGACTCAGGATGTAGGCGTCGTGTACAGTCCCTGGAAATTGTGCACATACCTGTAGGATGCGTTTCTGGTGGTCGCATACCAGCTGCACGTTCAGTGAGTGGAAGCCCTTGCAGTTGATGAAGTCCACCGAGTGTAGCGATGGAGACCTAAGCACCACATGGGTGCAGTCAATTGCATCCTGCGCCTGTGGAAATCTTGAGATCAGGGCAAATCCTTGCATCCTGGCTGTCCCGGTCCCGGGCGAAATGCACAAAGTTGTGTGCCATGGAGAAGATAGCATCTGTGACCTCATGGGTGCATTTGTGGGTGGCGGCTTGTGAAATCCCACAGAGGTCACCTGTGGAGCCCTGAAACGAGCCACTGGCATAGAAATTGAGTGCCACGGTCACTTTCACAGCCACTGGCACTGGATGCTCTCCATGTCCCCTTGGCACCAAGTCCTGCAGTAAGTGGCAGATATGAGCCAACCTAGACATGCACGATCATTGATGACACTGGATCTCAGTCATCTGTAGGAATGGCAGGCAGTGCCCATAGACCCTGGGTGTTGCTGGGCGCTGACCAGCCACGGCTCGCTGTTGCTCCTGGGCAGCATGTGCGAGAGCCCCTGCTGACCTTTCTTCATGAGGTTGCTGCTCCTGCCATTGCATGGCAAGGTGCCTCAGTCGCCCTCTCATCCATCTTCTACAGTCTCTGTAGGCGATCAGGCATACGCTAGATCACCAGGATCCATGATCCTGATGTTGTCCGCCTGCAGCATGAAAGAGAGAGATGGTTATCATGGCTGTACTTAGCATCTTTCCTGGCCCGGTGTGACCATCCCTTAATGCTTCCCAGAGGGTGCTGGTCACCCCTTGGATGGCCAGAGATGACTGCACTGCAAGGCTGCCCTGTTAAGCTGCGACATGGGGGACACTGGTCCAAACCAGGATGTTGAGATTGCAAGGGGTTGTTGAGCACCTCCAGCAGTGACTGCTAAATGGTCAGCATTGGTGAGGAGATTGTACAACTGCTCCATGGTCCAATAAAGTGGTGGCGGACTCGAAGTCTGTGCTGGGGAGTGGGGGAGGGAGGGGTAAGGTGTGGAGCACTTGGTGGTCCATTGGTGCCTCCATGTTGCTTGCATGGGCAGACAGGCTAGGAGCCTGACCCCAATCATATCACTGTGGCTGTGCCTGATCTGTTTCAGTTGCAGAGGCATGGTCAATTTATATAGGCGTCCCTAATGCGTGGCCACTTCCCTTGCTTACCCAGCCCCCAACCTGTTCACAGCATGCAGCCCCAGGGCAGCACTTGACCACCCTCCGCCCTCAGCAGTCGCCTCTGAGGCTGGCCAGCACTTGTCCTCGGACACCCCCCACCCCTCAGCAATCGCCTGCGGGGCCAGGGATCAGTTTCCCCCACCCCCCCACCCCCGGCACCCCTGTAAACTATGGGCAAGCTGTGGAGAACACTGCTGCTCACTCATCTCAGTTCCCCCAAAGTGAAGGCCGCCAAGTGCATGTTGCCTGCGTGCAGTTGTGAAACGTATCAGCATACTTTCCCGCCAACGTGGATGGGCGATACAGCGGGGTTCCAAGAGCCTGGCAGGTTGGCCTTTTAATTATATGCTAATATATTATAATTAGCTCCCTGCCGACTGATGGCGGGAAACGCGGCCCGCTGTCGGCGGGCTGAACAGAAGATCATGACCTGCCTTCACGCTGTTGTGAAGTGGGTCCCGCCATATTTTCCGCGCATGCCGCTTATCACGCCCGCCACCAGCGGACATGGAAAATTCCGCCCTGTGATTATTCCTTTGTGCAATACAATCATTTCATTATCAATTTTCAGCTATGTAAATTAATCATAAAGACATTAACTGTGCCAGCATTATTCCATTGTGTTAAACAGACCTTTTAATACTACTTATTAGTTTCAGAAATTAAAGTTCAGTTTGTCACTCAGTATATATATTAATCTACTGAACTTTGAAAATGGCCAGAATGTCATCTTTCAATTTATTTCTGAATAATAAGATCCTTTTAATCTACATCTTAAATACTTCCACGTTTCACAAGGGAAGCTATAAGGAGAAATATGGCAGGGAAGATCTGAGAAAAAAATGGTTCAGGTGCAAAATTGCTCAAGTTACATTCTCATGGATCATTTTATCACCTCAGTCCCTCAATTAGTAACTGTCAAGGAAATTTGAAATAAAACAGAACAATGCAAGCAATACCACAACAACTGAAAGAGAAAAAATAATATGAAGGTCAATTTTTCTGAAGCATTACACCCAAAGCATTAATAATCTTTTTGATTCAGATACTGACTGTCCAGCTGGGACACTCCAACATTTTCTATTTTACCAAAAACCGGTCAATAATTCCTAGGCAATAATCTCCTGAAAGGGATTTCAATTGTATCATAAGCCTCACAAGTAGAGCTTAGTTTAGACCATATCACCTCATGTTCCCATAAGATGTTCTGCCTTGCAATTGTTAGTGCCTATCTGGTGCCCTGGCGAATATTTGTCCCTCAGTCAATATATAAAAAAACAGATTATCTGGTCATTATCACATTGCTGGTTGTAGAAATTCGCTGTGTACAAATTAGTTGCTCTATTTCCTACATTACAACAGTGACTACACTTCAAAAAGTACTTAATTGGCTGTAAAGCACTTTGAGACATCCAGTGGTTATAAAAAGTGTTATATAAATGCATTTCTTTATCATATCTATAATATCTGTGGTGGTTAATATGTTTTTTATGAGAGCCTTTAACAAGATAAATAAGAAAAAACTGGACAAGAAGTCCATAATTATAAGAGATAAATTCAAAATAATCACTAAACCGAATTAAAGGTTTAGGTTCAAAGCTTTTTTAATATAAAAGATTCTTGGGGAATAGAATGCTTATCAAAATAATGAAAGCAGGAAAATAAAGACTTGCATTTACATAGCTCCTTTCATAAACTCAGGTTGCCCAAGGACATCTTTCAGGCAATAAAATGCCTTTGAGATGTAGCCACGGTCATAATGTACAATGGAGTCGCCAATTTGCACACAGCAAGTTTCCCCCAAATAACAATTCAATAAATAGTCTGTGATGATCAATTTGAAGTATAAGTTTTATGCCCAGCTAAGAGAGCAGATAGAGCCTTGATTTAACATCTCACCTGAAAGAGGTCACCTCTGACAGTGCAGTACTCCCTCAGGACTGCACTAAGAGTGCTAACGTGGATTATGCGTTTAAATCCCTGGCATGGGGCTAGAACATTTAATGCCAATTTATTGACTGAGCCACGGCTGACACCGTTCCTAATTGCTTCAAAAATAATGTCTCCTAGATCTCTCTCCTCACTATCTTTGTAATAATATTAAGTCAAAAACAGGCCTCCTGATCAAGGTGTCCCTAACTATTGGAAACAATCTTCCTCTACTCCATTTGTCAAAACCCCTCATCCTGGTTTGATTATTGTGCTAAATGTGTTGCCCTAACATCTCTATTTAGAACTGTTGAAGTTCCTATTGTAATCGGATGCTTATCACAAATTCAAATGTACAAACAATTGGTCAATATGTTTTATTGCTGCTTTAGTGACATCATGGCAACAGTTATTCCTTAATAAATAATTCTGTTCTTATCTAGCGAAACGAAGAGGCTTTGAATTCAATCTGTCTTTCCAGCAAGGATATGGAGTTTATAAGATATCCCAACCGAACAGCTGCGGTGCTGAAGAAAGCACGTCTCTGTCTTACCATAATCTTACCGCCTACGAGCCCGAGCGCAACAAAGGTGCCCCCGTCCAACTCAAAGAAACTCCGTGCGACGCGAGAATCGAGATCAGCACCACCGATTTGCCGGACAGCTCCCTGCGGGTTTCGACGGGCCAGAGCGCCGAGCTGGGCAAAGTCAGCCCGGGTCAGGGCAAAGAGAACGGTAACGACCCCGGAAAACCGGCCGCTGGCTCCACCGGCACCCCGGAGGGCTCAGAGCGCAAACTGACCCAGGAGGAAGGGCGCAAATTGGAGCTGGTCGACTGGGAGTGGTGTCGGAGCAAGTCTGAGAGGACTCCGCGACAGGTGAGCGGATTCGCAAGTGGCTTTCGTGCTGCACAGTGGGGCGTCCAAAACATATTCCTATGCGCTACCTGTAACGAAATCATAAACACAATGGCAAATGGCAAACCTTGAGGTTTATAATGTTGGAACTCGTTATTAAATCATGAGTACATGGAATCTCTCTACTGAGGACTTAAACAGAGATGGTAATCTCTACTTATTTAAAAGGGTAATATGGTCACTAACACAACCCAAAAGAATTTGCTGTAAATGTTCTGTGTCATTACAATCTACTTACTGCGTTATTGGGAACGTTTTCAGCCTTTGCAAGTGTATTTGTTTAACTTCGGGGGAACTCCAAATGGAACGCCCCTTGTTTTTCTGGTTATTCATCAATACTATAATATTTATCACACCTCCGCCCCACCCCCACTCAATTTCTTTTCCTTCCTGAAAGTTATTCGTTTTGCAGGAACAAAAACCAAAAAATGCTGGAAAAACTCGGCAGGTTTTGACAGCATCTGTGGAGAGAAAGACAGAGTTAGCGTTTCGAATCCGTATGATTCTTCTTCAGAGCTAAAGGGAGGTAGATATGTGGTGAAATATATACTGTTTAAGGGGGGCCGAACAGGTGAAGCTGGATAGGAGGCCAGCAATAGGTGGAGGCAAAGGAGAGATAGCGAAAGATGTCATAAACAAAAAGTCAAAGTGTTGTTAATAGTGGTGGTACTGGTTAAAGGAGGTGCTAATGGTGACATTAAGATTAGTTTTGCAGGCAATGGTAGCACTCACGTGTATAACCCAAATGCTGATGTGAGCCCAGACAGCGAGTACTGCTAGGCTATTCAACAATTATTCAGCAACCACATTTTGTTTCAGTGTCTGTACACCAATGTTCTCAGGTGCATATGCACACACATGAAGACACATGCACACACATGCACAGAAATACAAGATTACACACATACACGCTCTTTCTACCAGGAGTGAATGAATCCTGGTCAGGAGCAGGATCCAATAAAAGTTCCCATGAATAAATACAGTGGAGTTTTCCCTCATGTCCCGGTCAATATTTATCACTCAAAGGGCATCGCTAAAACAGTACTGTGGGAGTGCTGCATTGTCAGAGGCACCATCTTTCAGATCAGTTGTGAAATCAAGGCCCTGTCAGCCTTTGCAGGTGGACAGAAAATATTCTTTGACACTATTTCAAATAGATTATCTGGCCATTATCACATTGCTGCTTTTGGGAGCTTGCTGTGCATACATTGCCTGCCACATTTCCTACATTATAATAGTGACTGCATTTCAACAGTATCTCGTTGGCTACTAAGAGTTTCGGAATGTCCTGAGATTGTGAAAAATCCAATTTCTTTATTTTATTATAACTGTACTTCAGTCACTGAGACCAAATCATGAGCTGCATTTATGAACTCCCCTCACACATGCTGTAAAGCAAAATGCACCATTTTACTGGGACCAATATTTCAGTCCACCCTAGGGGACTTATCTGTTGGGAATTGAGAGGTAAGTTGTTTCTTTGTGATTTGTCTCCTGTATTTGATATTAAACTAAAGATTTTGATGAACTAAAGAGTTGGCAACCTGCTCTGGCAAGTGAAGTGTTTATCTGCACTCTGTGGGAAACTGCATTAAACTGGATTTAAAAGTAATATGCTCAGAACTGGAGAGAGGTAGAAAGGGTTTGCATTCTCTTCATCGATTTCCTTCAGTTTTTGTGCATTTTATCAATCTCATCTTTCTATTCAAAACTCTTCATGGCTTCACCCATCCCAAATTCTGTAAACTCCTCCAGCCCTACATCCTTCTGAGGACTCTGTAATCCTCTGGCCTTTTATTTTATTCATTTATGGGATGTGGGCTTCGCTGGCTGGGCCAGCATTTATTGCCAATCCCTAATGGCCCTAGTTCAGAGGGCATTTAAGAGTCAACCACATTGCTGTCGGTCTGGAGTCACATGTATGCCAGACCAGGTAAGGATGACAGATTTCCTTCCCTAAAGGACATGAGTGAACCAGATGGGTTTTTAGAACAAATGACAAAGGTTCCATGGTCATCATTAGACTTTTAATTCCAGATTTTTACTGAATTCAAATCCCACCACAGCAGATGGTGGTATTTGAACCCAGGTCCCCAGGGCATTACCATGGGTCTCAGGATTACTAATCAAGTGACAATACCAATATGCCATCGCCTCCCCTGCAAACTGCAATTTCCTTTGCCACTTAATTGATTGCTGTGCATTCAGTTCTCCATGCTGGTAGTGTCCATGCCCAGCCATCTTCAGCTGCTTCACCAATGACCTTCCTTCCATCATAAGGTCAGAAGTGGGGATGTTCGCTGATGATTGCACAATGTTCAGCATCATTCACGATTCCTCAGGTACTGAAACAGTCCACATCCAAATGCAGCAAGACATGGACAATATCCAAGTTTGGGCTGAAAAGTGACAAGTAACATTCATGCCACACAAGTGCCAGGCAATGACCATCTCAGACAAAAGAGGGCCTCGCCATCGCCCCTTGATATTCAATGTCATTGCCATCACTGAAGCCCCAACTATCAACATCCTGGGGGTTAATATTGACCAGAAACTGAAATGGACTAGCCATATAAATACTGTGGTATAAGAGCAGGTCAGACGCTAGGAAGCCTGCAGTGAGTAACACACCTCCTGACTCCCCAAAGCCTGTCCATCATCCACAAGACACAAGTCAGGAGTGTGACGGACTACTCCCCACTTGCCTGGATGAGTGCAGCTCCAACAACACTCAAGAAGCTTGACGCCATCAAGGGCAAAGCAGTCCTCTTGATTAGCACCCTTTCTACAAACATTCACTCCATCCACCACCGACGAACAATAGCAGCAGTGTGTACCATCTACAGGATGCACTGCAGAAACTCACCAATGCTCCTTAAGCAGCACCTTCCAAATAACTCGCCCACTACATTCTAGAAGGACAAGGGCAGCAGATACATGGGAACACCACGACCTGGAAACTCCCCTCCAAGCCACTCACCATCCTGACTTGGAAATATATCATCGTTCCTTCACTGTCGCTGTGTCAAAAACCTGGATCTCCTTCCCTCACAGCACTGTGGGTGTACTGACACTACAGGAACTACAGCGGTTCAAGAAGGCAGCTCCTACCATCAGCTTCTCAATGGCAATTAGGGATGGGCAATAAATGCTGGTCTAGCCAGCGACATCCACACCCTCTAAATGAATAATGAAAAAAAAGCTCTGGAATTGTCTCCCTACACATCTCTGCCTCTTTACCTCTCTCTCCTCTCTTAGGGCATGCCTTATAGCCTGCCTCCAATTCGGCTTTTTGTCACTTGTCCCAATATCTCCGTGTGTGACTCAATGTCAAATGTAATCTGATTTACCCTGTGAAGCACCACATGATGCTTTACAACTTAAATGTTGTTATACCTAGATATTCCTTTATTTACATTTGCCAAATTCTCGGTTCAGGAATAAATTGCTTTATTTTTGAAACTGAGAAAAAACTCAGTTTGAAACTAAGGAAACTCAGGAAAAGGACAACACAGATATAGGCATCAGGGTGGAGACTGAAATGTTAGAGGAAATTAACATAGAGAGAGAGGAGGTACTAGTGGGTTTAGCGGCCTTAAAAGTGGATAAATCCGCAGGCCTGGATGAGATGTATCCCAGGATGTTGAGGGAGGCAAGGGAAGAGATATAAGGAGTCCTGGCAGTAATTTTCAAATTCTCTCTGGCCACAGGTGAGGTGCCAGAGGACTGGAGAACTGCTAACGTTGTCCCATTATTAAAAAAGGGTGGAAGGGATAGACCAGGAAATTACAGGCCAGTCAGCCTAACCTCGGTGGTGGGGAAGTTACTAGAAAGAAGTCTGAGGGACAGAAGATCTCTGCACTTGGAGAGACACGGATTAATCAGGGATAGTCAGCATGGATTTGTTAAGGGAAGGTCGTGTTTGACAAATTTTATAGGATTTTTTGAGGAGGTAACCAGGAGTGTTGATGAGGGTAATGCATTTGATGTGGTCTACATGGACTTTTGATAAGGTCCCTTATGGCAAACTGGTCAAGAAAGATCCAAGGCAAGTGACACGTTGGATCTAAAATTGGCTGAGAGGCAGGAAGCAGAGGGTGATGTTAGAGGAATGTTTCTGTGACTGGAAGCCTGTTTCCAGTGGGGCTCCACAGAGCTGAGTCCTGGGGCCCTTGCTGTTTGTGGTGTACATAAATGATTTGGACTTAAATGTAGGGGGTATGATCAAGAAGTTCGCGGATGACACGAAAATTGGTAGGGTGGCAAATAGTGATGAGGATAGCCGTAAACTGCAGGAGGATATCAATGGACTGGTCAGGTGGGCAGAGCAGTGGCAAATGGAATTCAACCCGGGAAAGTGTGAGATAATGCACTTGGGGAGGGCTAACAAGGGAAGGGGTTACACAATGAATGGTAGGACCTTGGAAAGTAAAAACTAGAAGAAACTAGAGAAGGAGAGATCAGCCAAAGTTCTTTCACTATTGATTATCCAGCATAGACTTTGTGTGAGGATAGAATTGGGCTTGGCACTGAAAGCTTTCACAGCGGAATAGCTTGATAACAGTCACTTCCTAGGCTCACACATGAAGAATGGTTCCTTGGGCAAGGTACCAATGCCAATGGAAATGTAGCCCAATAAGAGCCAGCTGCTTTAGGCGGGGGATGTTTTAAAACTGGGCATTTACATCACAGAAGGAGCCATTCAGTCGAGCAGGCCTGTGCTGGTTTCTTGCAAAAGCAATTTAAAACTAATCCCATTGCCTTGCTTTGTCCCCATATCCCTAATTTGAGCTCTGACATTCAAAACTCTGTTACTCATATCTTAACTCACACCCAAGTCTCCTTCACCTATCACCCCTGTGCACATTGATCTACCTTAGCTCGCAGTCTGGCTATCTCTTGATTTAAAAACTCTCATCCTTGTTTTCAAATCCCTCCTAGACCTCGTGCCTCCCTATCTCTATAGCTCTCTTCATCGCTAATCACTTTGAGACCTCTGTATTTCCCCAATTCCCACCTCTTGTACATTACCAATTTATTAATTGTTCCACCATTGGTGGCCATTTTTCCAGCCATCTAGGCCCTAAACTCTGGAATTTCCCTTCCTAACCTGCCAGCCTCTGTACTTTTCTACTTCTGTCATAAGAACTTAAGAAATAGGAGCAGGAGCAGACCACATAGCCCTTCAACCCCTCAACCCTGCTCACCATTCAATACAATCATGGCTGACTTTCTGCCTCAGGTCTGCTTTCTTCCCGCTCCCCATATGCCCTGATTCCCTGAGGGACTAAAAATCTATCTACCTCAGCCTTAAATCTATTCAGCGAACACCTTGGATAGACAATCCTAGAAATTCACAACCCTCTGAATGAAGAAATTCATCTTCTTCTCAGTCCTAGGTGAACCTTATCTTGAAACTGTACTTCCATGTTCTGGATTCCCAGTCAGGGGAAACAACCTCTCATTGTCTGCCCTATCAAGTCCCATCAATGTGATCACCTCTCATTCTCCTAACCTCCAAGGAATATAGGCCCATTTTACCCAGCCTTTTATCATAGGACTACCCTTTCATCCCAGGAACCAACCTCGTGAACTTTCATTGTACTGCCTCCAATGCAAATATATCCTTCCTTAAATATCAAGACCAAAACTGCATACAGTATTCCAGGTGTGATTTCACCAAAGTCCTATACAATTCAACTCCTTTAAGATGCTTCTTGAAACTTATCCCTTTTTGTTATGTGGCTCAGGGCTGGATTTTACAGTTGCGGGGGAGAGGGTGAGGGGTGGGTGCATACTGCTCTCCTGCCCCAACTGAAAAGTCGATCAGAAACCAACCGATGAACAAGATGGCCCCACGGCAATAACACGCTGCAGGTGGCAACAACAATGGTGGGACTTCCACCCCTCCCTGGGAGGAAGTCCCGCCATCAGGTGCTGCTGGTCAATCGAATTGGGTGCTGCTGGGACTGCAAGCAGACCCAGGATGAAGGACGCAATGGATCCCAGACTCAAATAAGTCAGGGGCGTTGACTGGGGCGAGATCAGGCACCTTAGGGAGGGTGTGAGGGGAATGGAGACGTGTGTTTTGCTGTGCAGGTGGAGAGGAAGGAAATGGGGTGCTATTTTTGGCGGGGGGTGGGGGGGTGGGGTGGTGGGAGTGCCCCTGATATGTAAAGTGCATCCCCCTGAAGACAGTGCCCCTCTTCTTTCCCACCCTTTTAAAAACCTTTTTTGAAAGAGCAGGCTGCCTACTCCTGGTTACCTGCCATGCCAGCCATGATATGGCATGGGTGGTGTAACACTGGGGGTCAATCAGCCTGTAAAAAAAGATCAGCTGACCCGTAATTATGTATTTACATACAACAGGCAGGCTGCCGATCTCAGTGCCCATGCACCACACCTATTATGGCGTACAGCTCGGACGTGGCCGAGAAAGGGGGGGCTAGCAACCCCTCGTATTTTCGTGCTCTCCTATCAAAAACACACCCAGTGGGGGGAGGTGGTGTGGGAGGCGTAAAATCCGGCCCTCAGTGTCAAATATTGTCCTATTATATTCCTGTGCAGCCATAGGAAGTTTTAAGGTGCCAGACAAAGTACATGTTGGTGTTGTTACTGTTGATCCAATTTACTCTTAATATAGTCACTGCCTCAGAAATTCACTGCTCTAACAACAACTGCATAAAGACGTTTCTCCTAACCTCTGACAATTTTCAATTGATGACTGCCTTGTTAGCTACTTCTCAAACAGAGGAAAGGTTTTCCCTAATCACTCTTTATGGTTTTGTTTTGTCCAGTCTTGATTAAACCTCCACTCAGTCCTCTTTGCTCTAGTGGAAATAGCCCTAATGTCTCAAATCTCTCACTACAACGTCATTCCTGGTGAATCAACTTGTATGGAAGGGAGACAAGCCTAAAAAAAGACCTGCCAACATTGCACTTGAGTTTTTGTACCTAATCACTTGATTGCTAGTACTGCTGTCAAAAGTGATAAGTTGAAAAGGTATTTGTCAAAAGGCCTGGAGCAGCAGAACTGGAAAAAGTGTACATCATTGCCACATTGTTCATGGCTGAAGGAAGAGCTCAGCATTTATCAGCTCGCATGAGTGATGGCTGCTGAGCAATGTTTTGAAATAAAAATCACAAAGCCATTGATAGGATCAGTTCAAATCTTGCTGTTTCCATACAGTACCTCCAAGGACTCTGTTTTTTGCAATGCATGTGCTAACCCAGCCTGAAAAAATCCTTATTCATACCAGTTTGTTGTGTGATCAGCCTGGGCAAAGATCACAATCAAATAATGGAGCCAAGACCAACTCTGCTCCGTTTTTGAAAAAGTACCAGGAGCTTTTCTTGCTTGGCCTCCTTTTTCAAGGTCGTACTGCTAGATGAGGAAAGAGGAACATATATCAACAGTTTACAAATCTATTTGTTTAGTTAAGCACTAAAGCCTGCAATAAATCACATTGCCGAGATGGACTGAAATCTCTCACATGTCAAGCATCCTTTCGAGCTCTGTACAGCTGTGTAGAATCATACAGCACAGAAGGAGACCATTCAGCCCATCATGCCACTTCAAAAAACTATCCAATTAGTTCCAATTCCCTGCCCTTTCCCCATAGCCCTGTAAATTTTCTCCTCTTCAAATATATATATACAATACTCTTCTGAAAGTTAATACTGAATCTGCTTCCACTTCCTGCACTGGCAATGAGTTCCAGATCACAACAACTTCCTGTGTAAAAAATATTCTTCTCATCTGCCTCCTAATCCTTTGCAAAATACCTTAAATTTGTGTCCTCTGGTTACTGACTCTTTTGGCAATGGAAACGCTTCCTCCATATCTACTCTATCAAAACCCTTCATGATTTTGAAGACCTCTATTAAATCTCACCTAAACCTTCACTGCTCTAAGAAGAATCGTTTGAGAATATATACATTGCTCTCTTCCCACAAAAAGCACAGTGAAACATTCTTTTCTATTTTTAGTTCGGAAGGGAAAAAGTGGTTCAAAATACAAAGTTTGGCATATAATAAGAAATAAAAAGGGAAGGAACTTGCGTTTTTACAGCAGTTTCAAAAGCAAAATACTGCAGATTCTGGAAATCTGAAAGAAAAACAGAAAATGCCAGAAAATACTTAGCAGGTCTGGTAGCATGTGAGGAGAAAGATAACCAGAGTTAACATTTCAGACAGCTCTGCTGAAAGTTCAGGACCTTGAATCATTAACTCTCTTTCTTTATCCGCAGATGCTGCCAGAGTTGCTGAGTATTTCCTGCATTTTCTGCTCTTATTGCACTCATACAACACCGTTCATGCCCTCAGGACATGTCAAAGTGCTTCACAGCCAAAGAAAAATGACTTTCAAAGTGTCATCATTGTTGTAATGAAGAGATATGAGGAAGCCAATTAGCGCACAGCAAGATCCCACAAATAGCCATGGAATAAATGACCTGATAACCTGTCTTAATAATATCCATTGAGGGATGCTAGGAGAACTCCCTTGCTCTCTTTGAATAGCGCCACGGATATCTTACATCCACCTGAGAGCAGACAGGACCTCAGTTTTATGCCTCATCCGACAAACAGCAGCAGTCAGGGCAAATATTCTTATCATGAGTACAAGTCACAGACACAATGCAGAGAGGAATCTTCTCTAGTGGTGATTTTAGCAAGTAGGATCAAGACACAATTAGGAACGGACATCAATATTAAAGCTAAAAGTTTTTTTTTTCACCTTGCCCCTAGAAATGCCAACATTCTTGTGAGATTTGTGAAGTGGAACAAGAAAGTTAATGCAAGATGAATAGCTCCACAGAGCAGTGAACCATGCTAACTGGCTTTAGCTATCTCAGTTAGACAGATATGGCTGTCAGGCTCCTCCAGTGGCTGTCATGCACTATTGACAGCAACTCTCCCTAGAGACAGGCAGTCAGTGAGCTATTCTGTCTGCATCAGGCATTTATCTCCAGAAACCCTTTGTCAAGGCTTCACCTTTGCATTCAGGACGTGTAGCAGCTGCCAGTCACCACACCGCAGAAACCGAGCCATCTTGACCCCTCAGTGAGGCGTGTTTCATCAATGCCCTTCTAAATTATTTGTTACTGCATGAATGAGAGCTTTCAGCTTGTTAAATCAAGGATAGAGACTAATTGTCTCCACTCCGCAGAGATTCCACTGTTAGATGCAACTGCTAAATTATTTAACATGCGGGGAAGAAATGGAAACTTAGGAAAAAGAATCACAAGGACCCCATTAACAAAAAGGCAAGTTGGATAATACAGTGCATTGAACTGTGGTGCTGAACACCAATTTAGCTTGTTTGACAACAGTCCTGGCTTTGAGATCGGCCAGAGGTCTGCAAAATACAGTTCAGAAGCTGCATGCAGCTCATTAAGGACTCACCTGCATATCCCGACCTTGACCGATCAAACCCATTTTAATGGTAATTGAATGGCTGGTTTCATTTTTTTTAGGCTTTTATTAGCATTGATACTTTTTCACGAGCACATTCAGTTAACAACTTTCTTCTAAATATAGGGCACAATTTCAACATTTGTGGATGATACACAATCTGGAACCATTGTAAATTATGAGGGGGATCATGTAGAACTTCAAAAGGACATAGACAGGTTGGTGGAATGGGCGGACAAGAAGCAGATGAAGTTTAATGCAGAGAAGTGTGAAGCAGTTCATTTTTGTAGGAAGAACGCTGATAGAAAATGTAAAATGAAGGGTACAATTCTAAAGGGGGTGCTGAGGGACTTGGGTTTTTTGTGCATAAATCATTGAAGCTGACAGGGCAAGTTAAGAGAGGAGTTAATAAAGCAAACGGCATCCTGACTTTATCATTAGGGGCATAGAGTACAATAGCAAGAAAGTTATGTTATGTATAAAGCACTGGTTCGGCCTCAATTGGAGTATTACATCCAGTTCTGGGCACCACAGCTTAGGAAGGATGTGAAGACATTAGAGGGAGTGCAGAAAAAATTCACAAGAATGGTTCCAGAGATGAGGAACTTTGGTTATGTTGGAAAATTGGAGGCATTCTGCTTGGACAAGAGCTGGTTTAAAAGAATATTCAAAATCATGAGGGGTCTAGACAGAGTAGAGAGGGAGAAACTGTGCCTATTAGTGGAGGAATTGAGAACTAGAGGTCAGAGATTTAAGGTAATTGGCAAATGAAGCAATGGCGACATAAGGAAAAACTTTTTTATGCAGCAGGCGGTTAGAATCTTGAATACACTGTCTGAGAGTATGGTGGAGGCAGATTCAATTGAGGCATTCAAGGGGGAATTGGATTATTATCTGAAGAGGTAGAATGTGCAGAGCTATGGGGAGAAAGTGGGCAATGGCTCTGGCTGAATTACCCCTTCAGAGAGGCAGCACAGACATGCAGAATGGCCTCCTTCTGTGCTTTATCCATCCAATGATAACCTTTAAAATGTTGTTGAAATGTGCCTCTTGTTTTTCATTATTATTGGCATTTAAGTAACAGCATAGCAGCTCTTAAAATATTGCGTTTTTGACTAAATTTAAAACATGGCTCTTCTTGGTGTTAAGGTTTCCGAAACCCTGTGTTGGGTGGTCGCATATTCAAGTCCTAGTACACACCTGAGCACATGATCGAGATTGGAACTTTAGAGCAGGAATGAGGGAGTACTACTTCGCTGGAATAGGCATCTTTTGGATGCACAATTAAGCTTGGACCTGACCTGTCCCCATCTGGATAGCCCAGGGTGCAATTTGAAAAGCAAGAGAAGATTGTCTGTTGGCTTGGTCAACATTCTCCCTCAACTCTCCCTGCCAGAAAATGAAGGCCTCGATATTAAACCTCCCACTCAGCCCCCAGTTGAGGGAGGGGGCGGGAGTTAAAGAGGGGAACACGTCCCCTCTCATTATCACAGACCTTTTCCACCTCAGCCTGTTTGCTGGTGAGTGTCACCAAAGGACCCCTGCTCCAACAATCTGCCACTAGTGTTCCTTCCCATCTGTCATCCATATTTACCATTTGACCAGTTTCCGGGCAGGTTTAACATGGCACTCACCATTATTGAGATGTAAACTCAAACTTACATAGATGGCAGCCAAAATTCTGATGAGAAAGAAACAAGCCCATCTTTGTTGGTAAGGTAAAAAAAAATCCATGTTGCCTGACTGAATAAGTTTTAAGCACAGTCCATTCTGATCTGTCAAAGCGCACCACTCATCAGGAACAGATACAAGAATTTTATTGCACTGGTTAAGGTGGAGCTGCACAAATCCTGCAACAATTTGTGACTAGTTAGGCCTCATCTGGAGTACTGCATCCAGTTCTGGGTGCCTTACTTGAGGACGGATGTGAAGGCACTGGAGAGAGTACAGAGGAGATTTACAAGAATGATTCCCGGGATGAAGAACTGTAACTATGAGGATAGATTGGAGAGCTTGGGACTGTTTTCCTTGGAGAAACGAAGGCTAACAGGAGACTTGAAAGAGGTATTCAAGATCCTGAGGGGTATGGACAGGGTAAATAGTGAGAAACTCTTCCCACTCCAAGTGAGCATCAAAAACTAGAGGACACAGATTCAAAATAATGGGCAAAAGGAGTAAATGTGATGTGAGGAAACATTTTTTCACCCAGGGGGTGGTTGGAGTCTGGAACAAACTTCCTGAAAGGGTGGTGGAGGCAGATTCAATCGAGGTATTCAAAAGGGAATGGGATTGTTACCTGAAAAGAGAGAATGTGCAAGGTTACGGGGTGAAGGCAGGGCGATCGCTCTTTTAGAGAGCCTGTGCAGTCTCGATGGACTGAATGGCTTTCTTCCACATTGTAAAGATACTATGTGATTCTGTGTGAAGAAATAACCTGTGAGTTGTGAATTCCCACAAGTTGTTGAGTGATTTGTTGTGCTCTTCAGTCCCTGTGGCAAAGCTCTATGTAATTCCAATGACAATTTTGGTGACTGATGGGTTTTTGTAATGATGAACATGTCTTGCTCTGCTGCCCAGGAACTACCAGCGTCAATAACGATTTTCTTTTCTTCCTTCCTCCAGAGACCAGGCGGATTGTCTATCCCGCTGTGTGCCTTTCAGGGAATGGTCTCACTGCACGCTCCGAACACTGGCAAGACCCTCTCCTTATCCACGTATGAAATCAGCGGTGAGGGGCGGAAGATAACGCCAGTGGCCAAGAAGGTCGAGGTGTATCGCTCCAAGAGCGTGGGCCACGAACCCAGTGCTGAGGACCCGCCAGGCAGTCTGGCCGACGCTAGTGTCAAAATCCATTTGGAAGTGCTGGAGATCTGCGAGAATGAGGAGGCACTGGACACCGTGTCCATCGTCAGCAACATCAGCCAGTCCTCGGCGCAGGCCCGCTCCCCTTCCCTGCGTTACTCGCGCCGCGAGAACCGTTTCGTCTCGGTGGACCTGGCTGAGTCGGCCTCCTACTCACTGCTCATTCCCACTGGCCACTCTGGCAGTGACATCAACATATCGATCCCAGACACGGTGGAGGCTCATAGACAGAACAGCCACAAACAGAACCGTGACAGATCTGGCTATCAGGAAGAGATACAGCTCCTGAACGAAGCCTACAGGAGACAAGAGGAAATATCTAATAACTGTTGAACAAGCCAGTATTCCTCATGTGTCAGTTGTCACAGAGTGTGTGTGTGTGTGTGTGTGTGTGCGCGTGTGTTGCACTTTCTACATCTCACCACATAATACTAGAGATAACCTCAAAGTGACATGTGGATCTGGAGGTCCTATTCAATTTCGAAATTTCCAGTTTTGGGCCAATTTGCATGACTTCTGTCCAGATTCACTTCATGTTTAAAAGAAAGATGATGTAATCGTGGCTACCCTGGCATTCCATTGTACATTTGTACACTTTCTTCAGCTCATGGGCTTGAGTTTCCTTTGCATTCGCCGCCAAATACAACCAGCATCTAGAGGCAAACCAATTACATGCCTTAAAAAATGGTAGAATTTTGGCCATCAGTGATTAATGTGTGGAATCTCAATACACCCAAATCTTCTTGACCGTTTATACCTGTCCACTGTCTGAATGAATTTCCACTTACAAAACTCACCCCGACTCTCAGATGTGTGTTTCCTCCAATAGCACTTGTTTGGGGATAGGTCTCTCAGCACTGTGGCCTGGTTTCCAGGTGCAACAGGGACCAAAGCTATTTTTCTGGTCTTTTAATCACGATTTTTTGAGCCTTTTAAAAAAATATTTTCATCACTGAAATCTGCTCTGTATTATCTGTTTCATTTAATGCATTTTTTACGGCATAGGTATCAGCCACAATCAAAATTTGAAAAATTTTGTCTTCTTAAACATTTTCAACATAAAATTGAACAAGGTTCAATCCAGCCAGCATGACATTGGTCTCTATTTATCTACATCCCCACCATCTCGATTCCATTGACTCCAATCAAGCTGAATATCAGATGTAAAAACAGAAAATTCTGGAAAATCTCAGCAGGTCTGGCAGTATCTGCAGTATTTTGCTTTTATTTGAATATCAGATGTGTTGTTTAAAAGGTGGCAAAATTTGGGACCTTGTTTGCCCACCACAACCCATATCCAATTTCACTCCCAATGGGGCTGATGTGCATGGATGATGGTGACATGAACACAGACCTTAAATTTTAAGACACAGAGAAGAGTTTTGTCATTTCCTTGAGCCCTGATTCTTTACACTGATTTATGCCAATTTTCACTGATTTTAAATTCGGGTGAGGGGCATCATACCAGAAATAGGTGAGTTCGGTTCCATCACAGGCAAAGACACATCAAATACCGTTCTAGTGCTGTGCAACATAAATGAGAAGCATGTCTAAAAGCAAAATGACAAGGAATTGCAGATGCTGCTTGTAGACTACACAAAGTCATTTGACTTGGTCCACCATGCTGAGCTATGGAAAACCCTGAGTGATGTGATCTGGCTCGTTCAGAGACTTTATGAAGAGACAAAAAATGGGAGCAGGAGTAGCTCATTCAGCCCTTTGAGCCTGCTCCGCCATTCAAAATGATCATGGCTGATCCTCTATCTCAACGCCGTGCTCCTACTCTCTCCCCATACCCCTTGACGCCTTTAGAGTCTAGAAATCTATTCCCTTCTTAAATGTATTCAGTGACTTGGCCTCTACAGCCTTCTGGTGAGAATTCCACAGGTTCACCACCCTCTGAGTGAAGAAGTTTCTCCTCATCTCAAGCCTAAATGGCCTACCCCATATATTGAGATTGTGACCTCTTGTTCTAGACCCCCTCCCAGCCAGAGGAAACATCCCGGCACCCAGTCCATCCAGCCCTGTCAGAATTTTATACGTTTCAATGAGATCCCCTCACATTCTTCTAAACTCCAGTGAATACAGGCCTATTCGGCCCAATCCCTCCTCATACGACAATCCTGCCATCCAAGGAATCTGGAATCCCAGATGTAAAACATGTATTTGGATAGAAGACGGAGGCATTCACTTTTGGTAGAGGAATCAGACAAAGATGTCTGCTTTCATCACTATGTTTCAATGCTGTAGGTGAAAAACGTCAAGTGAGAAGTCAGCTCTGCTCTCCCAGAACATCTTGGGGCCAGTTTTGGTGGTCACAACATTTGGAACACCAGATATGTTGATGAGATTACCTTAATGATGAAGATAAACAAGAACTACCCATGATGGCTGAAGAACTGGGGAAGTCAAGTCTGAAGTTTGGGTTGAGCATCAACAACAACAAGACTTTCAATTCACAGTGACAGGAGTGTGATGATTTAGTCCACCACGAACATAGATCAATTTTGATTTCTGGGACCAAAAGTGGTCACAAATGTGGGTAGTAACACTGAAATCAAGACAAGGCTAGTAACCGCCTGCACTACAACTCATCAGCTGAATGAAGTATGGAGGGCACCCAATATCAGCCTTCACTTAAAAAAGCAACTTGCAACATCACCAGTATGGAGTATTGCACTGTGTGGGTGTGGGAGCTGGGCCCTCAATAATACTGACGAGAAGAGGACTACAACTTTTGAATGTGGCTTTAGCAAAGGGTCCTTAGAATCAGACGGACAGACCAAAGAACCAATGATTTTGTCTGCAAGAAAATTGGAGTCACAGCATCTTATGGGCTTTTAGCTCAAATGAAGAAATGGAAATTGAGGAAGTATGACCACTGGAAAAGGCAGGGTGAGAATCTGGTGTTAATGTCAATAGAAGGTGAAACATCAAAAAAGGACAGGCCAGGTTACAGAAGGACCAGATCGGTGGACCACATCAGAAACTGGATGGAGGGAGGAATGATAGTGGTGTGCAGAATTGCAGTGAACAAAGCGAGAGAGAGATACCAACTGCCCCTCCTGGTTTACGGCTAGTAATGGAATAGAGAGTTGGAGTTGCCAATACTTGACATTGGAAAAATGAGGGAAACAGTTGGTTCATTTTGCACCCAAGGAAGAATCTCCAGGCATTTGTGTTTTGCCACTTGGCTTCTGCCATACTGTCCGTGATGGGTAAACAACTGCTGTCTGTGGATGAAATCTCAGGACCCAGTCTTTTCAAAAAGATTAGATTTTTGTTTGAATTCCTTGTAATGTCATCTATCTCTGGCAGTCAAGCATGGGGTGGGGGCAAATGCTTAGGAATATGGTAACACTGGAACAGGAGGCAGCTATTCTGTCCCTTGAGCCTGTTCTTCCTCTCAGTCGGACCATTACATCCCTTTGTTCTGGCCTCCCCAAACCAGAGGAAATTGATTTTTTTTACCTGTCCTATTAAATCCTTTAATCATCTTAAACACCTTAATCAAATCAACAATTAATCATCTATGCTCGAAAGAATGAGGAACTTTGACACAATGGCCTTGTGATAGGCAGTCCCTAATGGTCCTGCCAGGTGAATCAGTCCATATTACTTCATGCTGTTAGCAAGCTGCTAACCTAGTGAGAGATATTTGCGCCCAGTCCTACCAGTGACGACATCTCTGTTTCACAAGTGTACAAGCGTTTAGAGACAGTCATGTTCTTAGATGACTTACCAGTCTGAAGGACCAGGATTGACTCTCAGGTCTTGACCATCTTTTGTAGCCAAAACCTTTAACAAAATGTATCCTGTTTGTTGTTGACACACTTATTCATTGGGGTTCAATCCCTGTATCGGCTGTGGTAGTTCATGGAGATCTGCCTCCTTACCTTGCCGCAGGCTTGACGTGGAGTGGTTCCCCTCAAGCTACATAACCAATTGTCTCTGTTTAATGGAGAGAGATGCCTATGATCCTTCATGGACTCTGGCTAATTACCTACTTATTGAGGGTTGATTTTGGGCTGAAGCATCACTTCCAATTTGAAGGGCTGTGGTAACAGCTGCAAAATGGCTGCATAAATTAGTGATGAATAATGCAAAAAATGCAATGTTACCAGGTTAAAGATCTCCAATCATAGTTGTTCATAATGTTGACAATGGAGAATGGCATGTAGGATTGGTGTTGCTTTTGCTGCTACCTTTCTGATTTTGTTTTAAGAACTGTAGGGGCAAAGCCAGAGCCATTAGTGCAAGATGCCACCAAGAGGGCACAAGAGAAGATAAGGTCAATCACAGAGCAAATAGTTAGTGACTGTATTCCTAGGTGTTAAAAGCCTGTGCGACTGCCGGGAACTCTGAGGGAGTTAATAGGCGCCAATGTCTGAGAGGTAGAATTTGAATATTTGCTGTTGTATTTGAGTTTAATTGTCAATGCAGAAATTTGTGAATATTTTGTGATGAATTATGTTGTGCCTGTACCAGGTATTCTATATGATGGGTGTGAATGGGCAACCAGTTCTGTAAATGCATTGCCTAGACTTGAATTGGGTTTGGGCTGGATATGTAGTTATCTGTCAGGGTGATGTTGTGGGGGGAGGGGGTGTGGTGAAATCAAGAATTCTGCAGATGAAGTTGCAATATCAAGTTGTTAATTTTACTCTAAATTCAGTTCACATTTAGCAACAGTTATTATTCATACTGCAGGCCAATAATACAGTAAGATGCAATCATTTCTGCTGGCAGAGCCCGGAATAATGTTTCATTGTTTTCGACATCACAAAATGGTGCAATTTGCAAGATCAATGAACGTTCCACAGTATTTTCACCTGCACATGATTAATGCAGATTTATGTATCATATTAGTCATGCACTAAGTTTGTTCAACACATAAAAATAAGTTTTACAGACAGAGCTTCACACAATCTTAAGTAGAATTTACAATCCGAAACTCAGAATGGCCAGTTCTTCTGCTTCAGGAGACTGTGGGGTTAATAACCCATTGGCATCCTACATGGTGTTCATCGTTTTCCCATGGTTACACAGATTGACGCTACAAAAGCCGTATCTGATGTTCATGATGATTTCCATTTCTCAAAGTTTCCTTATCCTTAGCCTCCCAGACAGTTTTCAGAACACTTTTCGAATTCTTTTTCATTTATTCTTCTCGTGGGATATGGACATCACTGGATAGGCCAGCATTTATTGCCCATCCTCAATTGCTATTGAGAAGGTGGTGGTGAGCCACCTTATTGAACTGTTGCTCTCCATGCGGTGTAGGTGCACCCACAGTGCTGTGAAGGAGGGAGCTTCAGATTTTTGATCCAGTGACAGGGAAGGAACAGCGATATAGTTCCAAGTCAGGATGGTGTGTGGCTTGGAGGGGAACTGACGGTTGGTGGTGATCCCAAGCATTTGCTGCCCTCGTCCTTCTAGATGGTAGAGGTCGTGAGTTTAGAAGGTGCTGTTGAAGGGATCGTGTTGAATTGCTGCAGTGTATCTTGTGCATTCTACATCTAGTGTGCATCGTTGGTGGAGGGAATGAATGTTTAAGGTGGTGAATGAAGTGCCAATCAATTGGGTTGCTTTGTCCTGGATGGTGTCAAGCTTCTTGAATGCTGTTGGAGCTGCACTCATCCAGGCAAGTGGAGACTATTCCATCACACTCTTGACTTCTGCATTGTAGATGGTGGACAGGCTTTGGGGAGTCGGGATGTGAGATACTCGCCACAGAATTCCCAGCTTCCGACCTGCCCTTGAAGCCACAATATTCAAATGGCTAGTCCAGTTCAGTTTCTGGCTGATGGTAACCCCCCGGGATGTTGACGATAGGGGATTCAGTGATGGTAATGCTATTGAATGTAAGGCGAGATGGTAAGATTCTCTCTTGTTGGAGATGGTCATTGCTTGGTACTTGTGAGGTGTGAATGTTACTGTGTTAGCCATATCCTCAGTATTGCTGAGAAAGGAGACATGTTGAAGCTTTTCGTCTTGCACTCATCAGGACACTTCACAAGAATACCAACACAAGGGGGAAACAACAATTTATATTGTATGAGAACAGAGTGCTGATTGGTTGGCAAGTGGACTCTGATTGGTAGAGGCATTGCCTTGGAGAATGCACCAGTGATGGTGACTGACAGTTAACTGCCAAGCATTATTTGAAATTTAAACCAGGCAGCTTGCCCCTGATTGATCAAGACATTGTCCTGAGGAATAAGTCAGCGAATGGCTGTCACTTATTTTGTTTAGCTGAAACAGGTGCAATGTGTGTACATGTCCTTTCTGTTTGCAAAGAACAGGGCCCCATGTATTAATACATGTAGCTTCCAGTACACACAAATGCACCACACTGCGAGCCCAACTGACAATCTTAAATTGGTTGTTAGTGTAATACTTAGCACACTGAGGATTATATAGAAAATGTTATCCAATCGTGGAATCACATCTAATGTTGGACACTTTGTTTTGAGTTTTGCAGGCATGGGCTGGTTGGGTACGGTCTGTACCTTACCCATTGCGAACAGTGGCTGGTACATCCTGTTTGATATGACCCACCAGTCTTTGGGACAAACGGCCTACAAACCTAGCATCACACTGGCACTGAAAATCATATACCACATTACCAATAGACTTCTGTTAGAGAAGGACAAAAAACTGAATGGGCTGGAGGGGCTGAACAGACTTGGTGGGGCTGAATGGTCTACTTTTGTTCTTAAATTCTGAGATTGTGGGTTCAAACCCCACCCCAGGACTAGAGTACATAATCTGACACTTCAGCACAGGGCTGCATTATTGAAAGTGACACCTTTCAGACGTGATTTTAAACCGAAGCTCAACCTGCCTGTTCAGACGGATGAAAAAGATCCCATCGCACTAATGAAAGAAGAGCAAGGAACCAGCTATTCATTTGGCAAATGCTACCAGAAAAAAAAAGATTAGTTGGTCATTTACCTTAGGTGTTTTTGAAAATGTGCTGTGCGCAATTGGCTGCTGTGTGCGCCAATGAAATGACAATGATCATTCTGAATTGTTTTGCAGTGTCCCACAGACACCAAGGGGGTGAAACTGGTCTTTGGTAACAGTGAATTGGCAGCTCTTCTGCCTGACAGACAAAAACCCGACCATACCACAGCCTGCATTTACATTTCACCCTGATGGAGGAGAAGCTTCTCAAGGCATTTCACAGAGCCAAACTCAAAATGAACAAAGTTATGAACTCGGCAACTCACACAACTGAGTTCAGTTTTAATGACACCATTTGTGCCCAAATAGATGGTGTTGCCATGGGATCCCCTCCAGGCCCAGCTCTTGCAAACATCTTTGTTGGGTTCCATGAGAATGGAATGACACCTAACCTCCTACCCCTCACATATATTCGATATGTGGATGGTACGTTCGCTATATTTAAATCTGCAGCTGCATGTAATAATTTCCTTACATGTCTTAATGGGCTCCATCCTGCACTCCAATTCACCTTTGAAAAGAAGCAGTTAAATGAAATCCCCTCGACGTACTAGTTGAGAAATCTGCCAGGGGGTTCTCTACCATCGTCTACCACAAGCCTACCTTCACTGGTAAATACACGTGTTCGAACTCCTACAGTTCCACGCGCTGTAATATTGTCTTATCGGCAACCTTGGTAAATAGAGCCGTTTGCTCACCATGCAAGCTTTATGATGAAATACGGCGCATCAAAGGCATCCTGTGGGATAATGGCTACACTGATCAGATCATTTTGTGCTGTATATCACGCAAACTCATGATCAGGCCTAAAGCTATCACTTTCAGCCCTGAAAAGTGCCCAGTCTACCTCAGATTATCCTGGAAGGGCAAGGTATCTCAAAAATTTGAGCAACAGGTGAAGCTAGCTGTTTCACACTGCTACTATGCAATTGCAATATGAATGGTATTCACCACTAACAGGATGCTGCCGTCAAACGGAAAAGACATTCTGCCTATCACACAGATGAGTAACATGGTATATGAATTTCAGTGCTAGTGTGATGCTAAATTTGTAGGCCATACATCCCAAAGACAGGAGGATCATATCAAACAGTATGTCTTAGCTCCTGTTGGCAATGGGCAAGGTACAGACCAAACCCAACCAAACCGTGTTTGCATAACTCAAAAGACAGTGTCCAACGTTAGATGTGATTCCGCGATTGGACAACATTTGCTAAATAATCCTCAGTGTGCTAAGAATTACGCTGACAAACAATTTAAGATTGTCATTTGGGCTCGCAATGTGGCGCATTTCCATGTCTGGAAGCTACATCAGACGTCTGCAGACAGAAAGAACATGTACACATGTTGCACCTGTTTCAGCTAAACAAAATAAGTGACAGCCATTCACTGACTCATTCCTCAGGGCAACCCTTGACCAATCAGGGTCAAGCTGCCTGGTTTGAATTCAATACTTGGCAGTTAAACGTCAGTCACCCATCACTGGTGCATTCTCCATGGCAACGCCTCTATCAATCTGAGTCCACTTGCCAACCAATCAGCACTCTCCTCTCATGCAGTATAAATCATTGCTTTCCCCTTGTGTTGGTATTCTTGTGAAGTGACCTGATGAGTGGAAGACGAAAAGCATCGGCATGTCTCTTTTTTCAACAATACTCAAGTTCTGTACTACCAAATGACTATTTGATATCCTAAGTATTGTGGGAAAGGATTTCCCTGTCGCTATTAGTTAGCAATACATTTAGGTTAAACACTTTCTAATAGTAAATATAAGTGCAACACATTTCCTGAAACTGTGACACGGAAAGCTTGATCCACCTCCCCTAACCCCATAAGCAAAGTTGGCAGGAAGCCGACATGCTGTGTGCAACCAGGTTAATAAAGTTTGATTAGTGGGAATCCTTGTGTGGTGGGGGGGGGTGGGGAGGGGTGCTTACTTGCTTCCACCCCTCAGTGGGAGGAAGTCCCGCCCTCAGGAGCTGCTGACCAACCTGATTGGCCGGTAGCTCCAGCAGTCCTGGCAGTGCTAAGAGTGCATGAGTGGGCACAGCCGGGTCTGCAACCAGTCCCAAGAAGAAGGCCCAATGCATCCCAGAGCAAGTTAAGTCTGGGGTATTGGGCAGGGAGGGATCGGCCAGGTTAGGGAGGGTGGGTTTTGGCCAGCAGGTGGGTAGGAAGAAAGATTTCTTAGGGGGGGGCACAATGCACAAATGGCAAACCACACCCCCCCCACACCACCCCCAAAGATAGTTCCCTCCTTCCTTCCCACCCTTTTAACATGTTTTCAAGAAAACAGCCTGCCCACTCCTACCCGACTGCGCACGCCAACTGTATCATGGTATGGGCAGTGTATTATCGGGGTCAATTGGTTGTTAATGAGCGCAATTGACTCTTGATAATTTATTTAAATATGGCGGGCGGGCTGCCGATTTCAGTGCCCGCCCACCTGCCATGTTATGGGGAACTGCTTGGGGACGGACAGGAAGGTGGTGGGGCTGGCACGCGCCCTATTTTAAGTCTTCCCCCCACCCCTGTCGAAAACACACCCGGAGGGGGCATGTAAAATCCAGCCCCGTGATAGAGAGTGTTCCACCCAAGTTTAGCTGGAAGATTTCTTCTGATCGCTGTTTCCAGGCAAATTGTAAAGACAACTTTTAAAACAGCTTGTCAGTATCACTAAATGGAGATCATGGTTAATCTCCCCACTCCATTTACACCACAAATAATAGTGAGAATTTTCCCTCTTTTTTTTTTAAAACGGTGAATTTTGGTGAATTGTTAGCTGACACTCTATTCAATTTTATATTTCAACAGGTTAATAAAGTTTGATCAGAGGGAATTTCTTGAGTCGCTGCCTATCTAATCTGGCAGCAACCAATGAATTGCCTTTGTGATGGGGATTCCATCACTTATACCTTTCACTGCTGGTGGTGTACGTGCCACTTGTGTTGCCTCTCAGGAGAGAGGCATGGACATGAGCACTGAACCTAACGTCAATCTGCGAGATGGATTCGGACCAGAATTCTATCCTTCTTGTAACAGAACAGAATTATATTGATGTAACTTTCCCATCTAGTGCTCTCCTTTCTTTCTCCTGATATTGGGGGAAAACGGAGCCACTTTCTGGTAGCTCAACCAGTGGTCAATATTGATCCATGAGCCAGGACAGAAAGAATCCTATTTCAAAGTTAGGGGTGTGGTTTGAGGTGTAGATTACTGCCAAACCTGGCCTGGTTGTCACCTGATAACCAGCAACTCCCCACTCCACAAGCGCACTTTGGCAACAGAGGCCATTGGACTTCCAGGCCCATGGGCACAGAGGCTGATTGAAGCACTGATATCACCATTCAGCCGAGAGTTAACTCCAAAAATACTTGGCTCTCTCTGGTCAGCATGGTAACGTTACAGCCTCGGCAGTGTGCTAACCAGTTGTGGCATCAGACCGTCTTGATGGAGACGCTTTTGAAGCCGCTGTATCACTTGATACTGTTTCTTTCCCATAACCAGGTGCAATTTGAGTTTATGCAAATACATTCAAATGAATCACTTAATATTTATTAGGTGAGGAATCTCAAACTGGTGCCTTTTTTGCCTTTGGATAATTGGTTGCAGTTTCCACTTCAACATTCCACAGCCTATGATTAATGTTAGTTGTGGCTCTGTTGGTAACACTCTGACCTCTGAGTCAGAAGATTGTGCATTCAAGCCTCACTCCTGGACTTGAGCTCATAAATGAAGCTGACACTGGAGTGCAGTGGGAGTGCTGCACTGTCAGAGGTTCCATATTTCAGATGAGAGGCCCCGTTTATCCTTTTGGTTGGATGTTAAAGGTCACATGGAAGTATTTCGAAGAACAGCAGGGAGTTTCTCCCTGGTGTCCTGGTGAATGCTTATCCCTCAAAGAACGCCTAAAAAAACAGATTATCTGGTCATTATCACATTAGTATTTGTGGTTGAGTAGAAATTGGTATGCATTAAAACAATGGCCACACTTCAAAAGTACTTTATTGGCTCTAAAACCTTTTGGGATGTCTTGAGATTGTCAAAGATGCTAGATCAATGAGAGCAAGAGCAAGGAAGAGAAGGAAAAGTTGCTTTTTCATCAAAGTGAATTTGAAGAGCAGAGGAGATGTTCAACACACAAGCAGAAAGCTGAGGCTAATAAATGAAAGAGAATAGTCCATTGTTATTAGCAATGAGCAATCATAGACAAAATACTCCTTCCTCATACATGAAAAACTGCAGAGATAGTGACTATTTTTCAGTACTATATATAGGTGTGGAATAGAGCGTATGACTAGACTGATAATTGACAAGCGACCTCACCCTCAACTTTTGATAATAATGCAATGTGTAATTATGCCACCTGAGTTCCATTCACTGTAAGTTTAAAAACAGTGCCTCCTTTCCATAATCTGTGTTATCTTTTTTGAACTGCTCTGTTAATTAAGTCTGACCCATTCAGTGAATCTGTCTGAATGATCATTGTGATCAAGCCTCTGTTGATTCATGGTTTCTGCATGGTTTTTTGTTTTTGATTTTGTGTAGATCTGTATTTAAAACCTCATGTGGTACAGCTGCAAGCACAATTTGTCTTTCTGCTGTTTTGACTAATTAAATGTATTAAAAAAATAGAATATTCAGATTTCCTCTCTGATGGATTTTTACATCTAATTGGCAACGTCGGGTGTTTAGTTTGTTCAGTGTTGATTCCAGGATATCGCACGTGAATTTCCTCGTGTTATCCAAGGAGGAAACTTTTCAGAAGCTGTATCCCACAGAAATGGAACGAGAAGCCAGACTTTCATCACAGGCTCTGAATCACTTGAATTTTCCTTTTTCTGAATTAGGTCAGGACTTACATCCTATTATGACACCGCCGATGGTAAAAGCAGAGTTGTTCATATCCCAGAGGGAAACTTGAAACTTCCTCACCTTCTGGTGTCTCTTTTTGAACTGCCAACATTTTCAATTGGAATTCTCTCTTTTTCTCTTTCCTCCTCTTTCTTCACAGTTTCTAATTCCCTTTCCTGTTTTCTTTCTCTTTCCTGCCTTTCTGCCAGTTCCCTTCTGAATGCCCTGTCCCTTTCCTTTTCTTCCAATTCGATCGTTTTCATTTGCAATTGAATTTGACCCCATTCCAATGAAGCACACCTTGGAGAAACTCTATCTCTCAGGTATTCCTTCCAATTTCAAATGCTTTGCTATCACTTCAATTATGTCTGATTTCCTACCCCCCCCCACAGATAACCCCAATTGTAATTTATACGCCAACTCTGTTAACTTACTCTTGGTTACATTTTGTAACCCAATCAGAGTTATATGTTCCAATTCCAAAACAAGATTTAGCCATGGATACAGCCATCTGTGCAGTCTCACCACTTCTAAAAAAACCTCACCGACCCCTGAATTCAAAGCACTTTGCGTACTCATAACCTTAAGATTCACCAATTCCAAACCGATCAAGGAATTGCAAATATATCCCGGACAAGCCCCCAATTATTATGACACAGCCGATGATGAAGGCTGAGTGGTTCAAATCCCAGAGAGAAACTTGAAACAACTGTCATAACCCATTTTTGCAATTTGTAACTTTGAGTGGCAGACTTCGAATTCAGTAGAAATAAGACCATCGAGTCTCATGGTTTTTATAAAAAACTAAACTAAAACATTTATTCATTTAATAACAAATTAAACACATACACATGGCTACAGATTACTACTATAATAACTTTTTAACAAATCCCCAAATTAATTACCCCCAGGTAAATCTCCACCAAGGCAACAGTAACCCATAGACTTTAAAGAAACACCAGGCAAAGCACAATAGACCTTATAAGTTCCAAATGTGGTTCCTTTGCAAGTTGGTTGGAGGCGTACAGGCTGGTTAGGTCTTAAGTGCCTCTACCTTACACACACAAACTCCTATCTTTATATACCTAGCTTTCCCTTTGAATGTAAATTTTCCATTGTATCACTAGTTCTTTTGAACTTCTATCAATAAAACCCTTTCATAGCACCAATCTTATTAGTAAGCTGAAAAAATAAACATTGTTTGGCTTCTTCTAGCTAGGTGCAAGATTTTACCCGCCGTCTTGAATGGTTCATTCAACAAATGCAAATGAACGCTTTACCTTACTGTTCTCCTTACTGTTCACACAATTAAAATCTCAAAACCACTAAACATCAAAGCACCCAGAGTAGCTGGCTTTAATCCAATTAAGACACACACAGACACACACCTAGTCACAGACCCCCACTAGAATTCTATTTTAAAAAATAATTGCCAATAACATTACACACATTAATATCTCTTCATGACACAGCCCGAAATGTCAGCTTAGCTGGTGTTGTCTACACTTCTACCTCTGAGTCGAATGATTGTGTGATGAACTTGCACAATGAGCTTGAGCAAGTATTTTAGGACTCCTGCCCAAAGAAGTGAGCACAGAGACGAAGGCGGCGGAAGAAGAGTTCAGCATTGTGCCGAGCCCGAAATTCATTGAGATGAGGGCGTAAGGGTATGAGACTAAGTCACTGAGAAAGGAAATATGACTGTGAAAGCGGGTTTTAGTAAACACCTTGTCAAACACCAGGAGAGAAATGGAAAGCAATGAAGGTGAACAAGGCAAAAGAGAGATTCGAAAATCCTGACGGAGAGTAGCCAAAACTTCTTCAAGGTAGGCATTTCTTGAAGAGAAGTGGCAGTCAATTAAACACAGGGATAAAAACAAAAAACTGCGGATGCTGGAAATCCAAAACAAAAACACTCCACTCTTAATTAGCACATTCTTTTAGATAATATCACCACCTTCAACACCTCTTTGTTCTTTTGTCTGTGACATCTTTTGGTTAACTCCTATCACTGCTTGCTTGTCCCAACAACCCCGTCCCCTTCTCTTCCCACCCCCCCCTCCTAAACCAGCTTATATTTCACCCCTTTCCTATTTTTACTTAGTTCTGTCGAAGGGTCATGTGGACTCGAAACGTCAACTTTGCTCTTCTCCGCCGATGCTGCCAGACCTGCTGAGTTTTTCCAAGTATTTTAGGCTGATGCTTGCCTGTATTGTGGAAGATTGCATTGAGGGAGGGGCCATCATTTGGCTGAGACATTAAACAGAGATCTGTCTGCCTGCTCAGGTGGATATTAAAAGTTCTGTGCCGCTATTTAAAGGGAGGGAGCAGTATGATGAGGGGTCATACTGATGGTTTATAAACAGAGGCATGAAGTATCAAAGCAAACAAGCCATGGAGTCGGCCTCAGCTGGAGCTCCCATATTTTAGGGGTGCTGTCAAGGCCTCGGAGGGGGCGTAAAGGAGATTTACCGGAATGTTACTAGGGATGTGGAACTTCAGTTACATGGAAGATTTAGGGAAGCTGGTATTGTTCTCCTTAGGCCTTAAAATCTGTAATTAAAAAGTCTAATGATGATCATGAAACCATTGTCGATTGTTGTAAAAACCCAACTGGTTCACTAATGTCCTTTAGGGAAGGAAATCTGCCATACTTACCTGGTCTGGCCTACATGTGACTCCAGACCCACAATGTGGTTGACTCTTAAATGCCCTCTGAACTAGGGCAACTAGGGATGGGTAATAAATGCTGGCCTGGCCAGCGAGGCCCACATCCCATGAACGAATAATGAAAAAAAGACCAGAGAAGGTTATGGGGAGATTTCATAGAGGTGTTTAAAATTTGACAGAAAATATAGGCTGAAACTATTCCCACTCACAGGGAAAGTTGGCAACCAGATTTAAGGTCATTTGCAAAGGAAGTCAGGGGAGATGAGGAGAAATTTTCCTATGCAGCAAGTTGTTGTGACCTGGAATGCACTGCCTGAAAGGATGGTAGAAGTAGATTCAGTCATAACTTCCAAAAATGAATGGGTTAAATACTTGAGAGGAAATAGTGCAGAGCTGTGGTGAAAGAGCTAGAGGGTGGAACTAATTGGATAACTCTTTCAAAGAGCCAGTACAGGCACAATGGGTCAAACGGCCTCCTTCTTTGCTGTCAGGTTTATGGAGAGGGGAGGGAATTTTAAATCCAAGGAATGGTTGAATTT
Source organism: Cetorhinus maximus (assembly GCF_964194155.1). NCBI lineage: Eukaryota > Metazoa > Chordata > Chondrichthyes > Lamniformes > Cetorhinidae > Cetorhinus > Cetorhinus maximus. Next base: position 87,794,050 of record NC_135897.1, on the reverse strand, counting down.
CTGGGGGGGGTGGGGAAGTGGGTTGAAAGTTAAAATGGTGGATTTTAGATCATGACCACCATCCAACTCCAACGGACCCGCTTACACACAAATGTAGGAACATGCGAATTAGGAGCAGGAGTAGGCCATTCGGCCCCTCGAGCCTGCCTAGTTATTTGATAAGATCATGGCTGATCTGGTTATGGCCTCAATTCCACTTTCTTTTCGACCCAATGTACCCTTTGACTCCCTTGTCAATCATGAATCTGTCGAATCCGGCCTTAAGAATATTCAATGACCTTGCCTCCACTGCTCCCTGGTGAAGAGAATTCACAGACCAAAGAGCCCCTGAGAGAAAATATTTCTTCCAGGTTTAATGGAAACCCATTTGCCAACTGCCAGAAACCTACTCGTTGCAGTTAGTGCTAATTAGTGCTGGTGCCTGGGAATGCATCGCCACAGTTAATGTCCTTAGAAGGTACTGATGAAGTTTTTAAAAAGAAATTCCAATGACCTTTAATTTTCATGATTCCAGCCAGGTTTCCAGACCTCAGGAAACCTTGCAGCTGAAGAAAGGCAAATGAGACCAGCATTCCTCCCCCTCCCCCACAGCGATTGGACCCACTAGTCCCCCAGGTGATTGGAGGCCTGCCTCCCTATGATCCGATTGTCTACCCTCCCTGCGCCCCCTCCCCCGGCAATCGGACCCCCTTCCCCCTGCATTCTGAATCCCTTCTGCGATTGGACACCCTGTCATCCCTTGTGTTTGGACCACCTCCTCTGCCAGGCCGTCAGATGCCCAATATCCAATGCCCTTTCCCACTTCCTGATGCTCAATTCACCTGCCGACCTCCAATGTCAAATTCACCTCCACCCATGTCCAACTCTGCCCTGCGTCACACAACAGCCTCTTTATCTAGCTCTGGCTGGGATTTGGAAAAAATACTGTCAGGACCGCTGGGGAATTTATATACCCAGGTTTCCAAGTGGCTAAATCTCTCCTTTGCCCACCTGCACCCAATCACCCTAATCTTGGTCTTTTCCAGCCCCACAGTTATTGTCAAGGCCTTATGGCATGATTTCTACCCATTTGATACAACAAATGTATCGTAAAAACACTCTTTTATATTTATTTTGGACGGTTAAAATGTGAGTTGCCTCTTGCAATCAAGTTCCCTTTCACTATGAAATCATTGAGGAAGGTGATTGCTTGATATTCATGAAAGGAAACACGGCTGGAGTAAAGTTAATCTTCAGGCTGCAGGAACAGAGCAGCAGACTCAGCAAGACGAATTCGATCATTGTACCTCCTTAGTCCAACCAGGAGGCAAGGGGCAGGATTTACCACCCCACCAGTGGCGGGCAGCTTTGTGGGCAGGACGGGAAAATTTGGAGAGCAGCCAAAAGTCACCGGTCGGAATTTTACAGCCTTGTGGCAGCGGGGGCGGGGCTGTAAAATGCGGCGAGCCGTTCAAAGGTCTGTTGACTTTGGCGGGATTATAAAAACCCCGACAACACAAAATTCCACCCATTGATTTTTGGCCGCTCTCCAAACTTTCCCATTCCATCTGTGACGATGGAAAATTCTGCTCAATGTTTCAGTCAATGATATCTGTTTGAAGAAGCAGCTCCTAGGCCAGAGTTTTCCGCTCGTCAGGCGGGCGCGCGCCCTACCGAACAGGCGTAAAATGACGCGCGATGACGTTGGCCAGGCGCCCCAACATCATCGCGCACTCGCGCGATATTTCGGTCGGAGGGCACACAGGAGTCAGCAGCGCGCCCGCCAGCAATGACCAGGTCTATTAAGGCCATTAAAGTACCAATCGAATTCAATTTTTCACTGCCTGTCCAACCTTATGGTTGGCGGGCAGGCGAAAAGGTCAAGCAGCCTTTGGATTTTTTGCGAAACCTCATCCACGGGTGGGGTGAGGTTTCGTTCAGTGATTAAAAGATAATTTAAAAATTTTCAAAGTAATTTCTAACATGTCCCAGACAGAGTCACATGAGGGGATATGTTCTAAACATTTTTAAATTCTTTATTTTCATTGTTCAAAATCCTCATCTCCCTGTGCCTGCAGCTCTGTGCCTCAGGGAGCTTTTTGTGCACACACCCGGGCACGTGTGTGAAGTTCCCCGCTTGCCCTCCTCCCCCCATCCCGCACGACTTTCACACTGGCCGGCTGTTAGTTAGCCAGTCAGCGTGGAATCACGGTCGGGTCCCGATTGCGGGCGGCGGTCAGCAGTCGGCTTCCCAACCGCTCCCACTTGCCCCCGCTGAACCCGGCCGACAAGGGACAAATTGTGCCCCTAACGTTTTCCAAACAAAATGAAGATTCAGATAGATTGTTTCACACATTACTGTGAGCCAGACAAACCATTCCCTGTAGCCTGCTTTTCACTGTTGACCTAATTGGACATCACAATATGACTCATGAATGGTGTATCATTTTACATCAGAATCATTTATTTCGATGACTAATACGAGAACTGGCAGACTGTTGGGCTAAAAATAAAAATACCCCGACGTACCTATCTGTAGCCAATCTTCCAATTTCCAGGTAATTAACTTTTTCCTTAGAAATACTTAATTCACGGAGATGGTGGTTTATACTTAATGATTTAAACTTTTAAATTGATCTCCTGTTTCCTCTTACAAAAGGCCCCATGTCTGATTCGTTTGTTGGAATGATAGCCAAATGTCTGATCTGTCCATTCTTTCCCCTGTCATTGGGTATAAGTTCAAAGATATCTGGAAATCATCGACACTCATCTGAATGAGAAATTGGAGAATGAAGCATGAGGATCATTTGGCTATCAGCCCATAACTCACTGCAGCAGTGTGATGATTGCTGAAAACCAAGCTTGAACAGCAGAAAGGCGCTGCTCCCATCCTGTTTCAATTCAGGTCATTCTTTATATTTTATTTGTTCTTGGAGTGTGGATGACACTGGTAAGACCACATGGTTGGAGTCATACCTAGCACAAAGGAAGATGGTTGTGGTCGTTGGAGGTCAATCATCTCAGCTTCAGGACATCACTGCAGGAGTTCCTCAGGGTAGTTTCCTAGGCCCAGCCATCTTTAGCTGCTTCGTCAATGATGTTCCTTCCATCATAAGGTCAGAAGTGGGGATGTTCACTAATGATTGCACAATGTTCAGCACCATTCACAACTCCTCAGATACTGAAGCTGTCCATGTCCAAATGCAGCAAGACCTGGACAATATCCAGCCTTGGGCTGACAAGTGGCAAATAACATTCACGTCACACAAGTGTCAGGCAATGACCATCTCCAACAAGAGAGAATCAAACCATCGCCCCTTGACACTCAATGGCATTACCATCACTGAATCCCCCACTATCAACATCCTGGGGGTTACCATTGACCAGAAACTGAACTGGAATAGCCATATAAATACTATGGCTACAAGAGCAAGTCAGAGGCTGGGAATTCTGTGATAAGTACGTCACCTCCTGACTCCCCAAAGCCTGTCCACCATCTACAAGGCACAAGTCAGGAGTGTGATGGAATACTCCCCACTTGCCTGGATGAGTGTAGCTCCCACAACACTCAAAAAGCTTGACACCATCCAGGACAAAGCAGCCCATTTGACTGGCATCTGATCCATAAACTTTCACTCCCTCCACAGCCGACACACAGTAGCAGCAGTGTGTACCATCTACAAGATGCACTGCAGGAATTCACCAAGGCTCCTTCGACAGCACCTTCCAAACCCACGACTACTACCACCTAGAAGAACAAGGGCAGCAGATAGATGGCAAGACCACCACCTGTAAGTTCCCCTCCAAGTCACTCACTATCCTGACTTGGAAATATATCGCTGTTCCTTCACTGTTGTTGGCTCAAAATCCTGGAACTCCCTCCCTAACAGCACTGTGGGTGTACCTGCACCTAATGGACGGAAGCGGTTCAAGAAGGCAGCTCACCACTACCTTCTTAAGTGCAACTAGGGATGGGCAATAAATGCTGGCCCAACCAGCGAAGCACACATGAATGAATGAAAGAAACATTATTGCCTGTTCCTAGTTGCATGCATTGGTAAATCTATCAGTGCTGTGACCTGTACAGAACAAGAAGATTGCACATTTTGCAGGGGATCCTATCATCTTTACAGTCTCATGGAATCGCAGAGGGAGGCCATTCGGCCCATTGTGCCTGCACTGGCTCTCTAAATGAGCACTACGACTTAGTGCCATTCTCCTGTCTTTTCCCCATAACCCCACACATTCTTTCTATTTAAATAGTCATCTAAAGCCCTCTTGAATGCCTCAATTGAACTGCCTCCATCGCACTTTCAGGCTGTGTATACCAGACCCGAACCACTCACTGTGGGAAAAGGCTTTTGCTCACAACGCATTTGCTTCTTTTACAAATCACGTTAAACCCGTGCCCTTGCATTCTCGATCATTTTACTAGCGGGAACAGTTTCTCCCTATCTTCTCTATCCAGCCCCATCACGATTTTGAACAACTCTATCGAATCTCCTCTTAACCTTTTCCTCTCCAAGGATAACAGAGCCAGCTTTTCCAATCCAACTTCATAACTGATGTGCCTCATCCCTCGAACCATTTTTGTAAACCTCTTCTGCGCTCTCTCCAATGCGTTCACATCCTTCCTAAAGTATGGCGCCCAGAACTGTACACAATAAAAACAGAATTACCTGGAAAAACTCAGCAGGTCTGGCAGCATCGGTGGAGAAGAAAACAGTTGATGTTTCGAGCCCTCATGACCCTTCGGCAGAACTGAAGTATAGTTAGGAGAGAGGTGAAATATAAGCTGGTCTAAGGTGGGGGGCGGAGGGGAGAGGGAAGTTGAGGGTGGGGTGGTTGTGGGGACAAGCAAGCAGTGATAGGAGCAGATAATCAAAAGATGTCACAGACAAAAGGATCAAAGAGATGTTGAAGGTGGTGATATTATCTAAGAAAAGTGCTAATTAAGAATGGATGGCAGGATACTCAAGGTACAGCTCTAGTGGGGGTGGGGTGGAAAGACTAACAAAATATTAGTTGTAGATTTAAAAATAATGGAAATAGGTGGGAAAAGAAGAATCTATATAAATTATTGAAAAAAAAAGGGGGGAGGGGGAAGAAACGGAGTGGGGACGGGGGGAGGGGGAGTTTAAGATCTAAAGTTGTTGAATTCAATATTCAGCCCAGAAGGCTGTAAAGTGCCTAGTCGGAAGATGAGGTGCTGTTCCTCCAGTTTGCGTTGGGCTTCACTGGAACAATGCAGCAAGCCAAGGACAGACATGTGGGCAAGAGAACAGGGTGGAGTGTTAAAATGGCAAGCGACAGGGAGGTTTGGGTCTTTCTTGCGGATAGACCGCAGGTGTTCTGCAAAGCGGTCGCCCAGTTTGCGTTTGGTCTCTCCAATGTAGAGGAGACCGCATTGGGAGCAACGAATGCAGTAGACTAAGTTGGGGGAAATGCAAGTGAAATGCTGCTTCACTTGAAAGGAGTGTTTGGGCCCTTGGACGGTGAGGAGAGAGGAAGTGAAGGGGCAGGTGTTGCATCTTCTGCGTGGGCATGGGGAGGTGCCATAGGTGGGGGTTGAGGAGTAGGGGGTGATGGAGGAGTGGACCAGGGTGTCCCGGAGGGAACGATCCCTACAGAATGCCGCCAGTGGGGGTGAAGGGAAGATGTGTTTGGTGGTGGCATCATGCTGGAGTTGGCGGAAATGGCGGAGGATGGTCCTTTGAATGCGGAGGCTGGTGGGGTGATAAGTGAGGACAAGGGGGACCCTATCATGTTTCTGGGAGGGAGGAGAAGGCGTGAGGGCGGATGCGCGGGATATGGGCCGGACACGGTTGAGGGCCCTGTCAACGACCGTGGGTGGAAAACCTCGGTTAAGGAAGAAGGAGGACATGTCAGAGGAACTGTTTTTGAAGGTAGCGTCATCAGAACAGATGCGACGGAGGCGAAGGAACTGAGAGAATGGGATGGAGTCCTTACAGGAAGCGGGGTTTGAGGAGCTGTAGTCGAGGTAGCTGTGGGAGTCGGTAGGCTTGTAATGGATATTGGTGGACAGTCTATCATCAGAAATTGAGACAGAGAGGTCAAGGAAGGGAAGAGAAGTGTCAGAGATGGACCATGTGAAAATGATGGAGGGGTGGAGATTGGAAGCAAAATTAATAAATTTTTCCAGGTCCCGACGAGAGCATGAAGCAGCACCGAAGTAATCATCGATGTACCGGAGAAAGAGTTGTGGGAGGGGGCCGGAGTAGGACTGGAACAATACTCCAGCTGAGGTCTAACCAGTGTCCTATACAAATTCAGCATAACCTCCTTGCTCTTGTACTCTATGCCCCTATTAATAAAGTCTAAGATACTTTATGCTTTACTAATTACTCTCTCCACCTGTCCTGCCACCTTTAATGACTTATGCACATATATACCAAGGTCCCTCCACTCCTGCACATCCTTTAGAGTTGCACCCCTTATTTTATATTGTCTCCCTGTGTTCTTCCTACTAAAATGAAGCACCTCACACTTATTTGCATTGAGCTTCATCTGCCACCAATCTGCCCACTCCACCAACTTGTCTATGTCCTTTTGAAGTTCTACTCTGTCCTCCTCACAGTTTACAATGCTTCCAAGTTTTGTATCAGCTGAAAACTTTGAAATTGTCCCCTGCACACCAAGATCTAGATCACTAATATATATCAGGAAAATCAAGGGTCCCAATACTGACCCCTGGGGAGCTCCACTACAAACCTTCCTCCAACCTGAAAAATATCCATTAACCATTACTTGCTGTTTCCTATTACTCAGCCAATTTGGTATCCATGTTGCTACTGCCCCTTTGTTCCATGAGCTATGACTTTTCTTGTAAGTCTGTTGTGTGGCACTGTATCGAATGCCTTTTGGAATCCATATACACCATTATTGTCATCAACCCTCTCTGTTACCTCTTCAAAAAATTCCAGCAAGTTAATATCACCCGATTTTTCCCTTGAGAAATCTATGCTGGCTCTTCCTCATCAGCCCACATTTTTCCATGTGACTATTATTTCTATCCTGAATAATTGTTTCTAGAAGCTTCCCCACCACTGAAGTCAAACTGACAGGTCTGTATTTGCTGGGCTTATCCTTACAACCTTTGTTGAACAAGGACGTAATGTTTGCAATCCCCCAGTCCTCTGGCACCTCCCCTGAGTCTAGGGAAGACTCAAAGATTATGGCCAGTGCCCCTGCAATTTCCACCCTCACTTCCTTGAACATCCTTGGATCTCATCTCATCAGGTCCCAGTGCCATGTCAGTTTACCTACTACCTCCTTCTTATCAATTTTGAACCCTTCTAGTGACAGAGTTTCCTCTTCTGCCACCATGGCCTGGGTAGCATCTGCTTACTTGATAAAGGCAAATGCAAAGTATTCATTTAACACTTCAGCCATGCTCCCTGTCTCCATGTGTAAATCCCCTTTTTGGTCCCTAATTGGCCCTAATCCTCCTTTTACCACCTTTTACTATTTATGGGCATATAGAAGACTTTGGGATTTCCCTTAATGTTGGCTGCCAGTCTTTTCTCATAATCCCTCTTTGCTTCTCATTTGCTTCTTCACTTCGCCTCTGAACCTTCTGGTTGGTTCCCAATTGTATTTCCCACCTGATACCTGTCATAAGCACATTTTTTTCTTCTTTATCTTAATTTTTTAACTCCTTTTACACCTAGGGATCTGTGGATTTGTTTATTATTGTTTATGGGATCATGCTGTACAAAATTGGGCTACATAAAAGGAAGACTTCCATTTATATAGCATCTTTCATCATATCAGATTTCCCCAAAGCACTTGACACTTTATTGAAGTGTAATTGCTATTATAATGTGCGAAAGACATCAACCAATTTGCACTATTCTTTGAAATAGTGAAGTATGAACCTTTACATGAGCAGACTAGGGGGAGAATTTTCTCCCTATGGGCAGGGGGAGGGGGGGAGGGTTGGATGGGAGCAGGCACGGGCAGACGTGTTAGCTGATGGTCGCCCGCAATCGGCTGCGCGCCGCCATTTTACATCGGCGGGCCAATTAAGGCCCGCCCAGCGTGACGCGCATCCGGAAGTGCTCAGCACTCCCTGTACGGGCGGGGGAAGGAGGCTGAGTCAGGGCCTGCGCAAAAGAGCACAGAAATCTCCCTGAACCATAGAGCTGCCTCAGGGAGATTAGTTTGATTTTAGAAAATTTTAATAAGGAAAAGAAAAAATTTTAAGGTATGTCCCCTCCTGTGACAGTATCACATAAGCTGGGACATGTCAATGAATTTTATTTAAAATTTTTATTAAACTTTAAAAATCTTCATGAAACCTCATCCCGCCTGTGGATGAGGTTTCATGATAAATGCGAAGGCCGCCTGGGCTCTTCGTCTGCCCGCCCCCCCCCCACCCCCGCCAACATTAAGGTTGGACGGGCAGCTCAGTTAATTACTTTAATTAGTTTTTAAGTGGCCTTAATAGGCCTTTGACAGTTCGGCGGGCGCGCAGCCAACTCCGGTGTGCGCGCCCACCAAACTGAAGATCTGAATGACGCGCGGTGACGTTGGGATGCACGCCCGACATCACCACGCATCATTTTACGTGTCGGCGAGCAGGGCCCATCCCCGCTCGCCGACCCGAAGATTCTGCCCTAGGACTTGGTTTATCTCATCTGAAAGAATGCATGTTTGAGAATGTTACATCTCTCTGGGAATCTTAACCTAGATTTTGTGCTCAAGTGTCTGAGGCTTACAACCCAAAATCTCCTTACTCAAAAACAAGAGTGTTAACCACTGAACCACAGCTAAACTTTGTGTAGTATAACAACAGCATTAACAACACTTTGTAATAATATAGATTTGTTTATAATGAAATATTATTATGGCTATACCGCATGAGTAAATCAGCATTGGTTGAAACAGTGCGCTCACAAGTCATAGCCTTTGATCACAATAACATTGACAACATTGATGAAGGATGAATTTCAATGCTGAAGAGATGGTGCTGTGTAAAAAAAGGCATATATGGATAACTAAATGGAATAAGCTAACTGGCGTTATATAGAAGCCCATTGAACTAGGGTAAACCACTCTCAAGCGAAAAGATACTACATAATTGGAAGAGACAGATGTTTTAATCACAACATGGGGTAGCTTTAAGAAGAAACTTTGATTACCATTGTAGACAAGAGGAAGCATTTCCTTTGCAATAAAGATCGGGACACAGCAGGGATGTAGACAACAGCAGGTAGCTGAATGGCAGCGGTTATATCAACAGGATATATGATACCCACATTTGCCCTCGTAATGAAACATTAGAATTCAACTCATCAAAGCTCAGTAGGAACTTCAAGCTAGCTTCAAGGAGAGTTACCATGTATTATTCTGGATAAGCAGCATTAATGATTCCCAAGAATTTCTTTACACAGAGAGGAGGGCCACATGTCCTGCTTTGTATGTAGTCTTAAGGTTGTCATGATAATATTTGATTGCGGTAGTGGACTCCAGTATTAGGCACTGTATGTACTAGATAGAGGATCAACTGTTCTGGGGATTTAAGGTCAGATAGGAGATGTTGGAGCCTGTCTTGATAGAATTCAGTTACTGCAGATATGTGTCCGTTTTAGGAAAATGTATTATCAATAAAGTTAGCTCATCTACAATGTTGATTGCCTGTGTGCATCATTGAAACAAAAAAACTAGGCATGGGGGAGAATGTTCTGTTCAGCATGCCGGGGGTGGGGTGGCCAGCTCGTCGACATGTAAAATGATGCGTGGTGAAGTCGGGCGTGCATCCCCACGTCACCGCACATCATTCCGATCTTCCGTTCAGTGGGTGCGCACCAAAGTCAGCTGCGCGCCCACCAAACTGTCAAAGGCCTGTTAAGGCCATTAATAAACCAATTAAAGAAATTGACAGGGCTGCCCATCCAACCTTAAGGTTGGCGGCCAGGCAAAGAGCCCGAGCGGCTTTCACATTTTTCATAAAACCTCGTCCATGGGCGGGATGAGGTTTTCTGAAGGGTTTATTAAATTAATAAATACTTTTCGAACATTTTAAAAACACGTGCCAGCTCATGTGATGCATGAGGGGACATGTGTAAATGATTTTTTACCTTCTTTAGTGAAAATTCTCATTATGAAATTAATCTCCCTGAGGCAGCTCTGTGCCTCAGGGGGGTTTATGCACTCTTTCGTGCGCATGTGTGAAAGAGCACAGGCCCCAACTCTCCCTCCTCCCCCTGCCTGCTCAGGTAGTGCTGAGCGGTACTGGGTGCGCGTCACGCTGGCGCGCCCATGTAAAATGGCGGTGCGCAGACGATTGCGGGCAGTGATTGGCTCTGCGCCTGCCCACTCCCGACCGACCCGCGCGACAGGAGGAAATTCTTTCCATGGTGTCAGAAGTAAGCTAAAACAACAATGGAGGTTATGAAAGCACCAACAGGGTTCAGTTTGGAGGGCAATCTCATCAAAAACAGGAGGAGGTTCCAGCAGCGATTCGAGCTGTACCTCACAGCAACAGGCAGTGTTAAAAAAGGCCCTCAGATACAGTCTTCCATCTTCACGTAGCAGGGGAAAAAGCCCAATAAAACCTATAACACATTGACATTGGAAAGTGATGAGAAACTTAAATGACTTAAAAGAAATAATCGAAAAATTCGAAGCCTACTGCAGCTCTAAGAAAAACATCACGTATGAAAGATATCGATTCTTTACGTGCACTCAAGGCAGTGTCGACGTCCGTACGTAACTAAGCTGAAAATATTAGCTAAATTTGGAGAATTTAGTGAAATTTGGTGAATTTGGAGAGCTTGAAGAATCACTCATCCAAGATAAAATAATTTACGGGATCACAATTGACTCTCTGAGAGGATGGCTTTTGAGAAAAGTTGATCTCACACTGGAGAAAGCAATAAATATCTGCAGAGTGGCAGAGACAACAAAATGCCAGATTAAAGAGATGACAGAAGATGATAAACTGCACACAGTCAAGAGGTTAGGTGCAGTTAAACAGAAACAGCCCCGGGAAAGAATAAATAGAAATTCTGAACGTAAGAAGGACAAAACTGCTATTAAAACATTTAAATGCAGCCAATGCAGAACAGAGCATTTACAACGTGGTTGTCCAGCCTTTGAAAAGCAGTGTAAGAAATGTGATAAACTAACTCACTTCGTTAAGATGCGTAAATTGAACAAAGTGCACACAATTGCAGATGATGACACAGACACAGATTTTACTCCCTTCTTTTGAATGGCTTATTTAACAAATGCCAATATACTCTTTACCCTCTAGTCTTATGTTTCCCTAAGTAACATCTCAAACTACTATACATCAAAGCACCCAGACTACCTGCCTTTAATCCAACTAAACCACACACACACCCCCACAGACACAGACCCTACTACAAGTCCAATTTAAAAATAATTTCCAATGACATTATATACATTAATATTTTCATGACAACAGGTGAAACAATTGCAGCAGGAAGCAAGTGCACACTTAAAGTGAACTACAAAAACAGTCTCAAGCACTTCCATTCATAGTGGTGAAAACTGATGCAAAACCCATTCTTGGAGTCAAAGCTTGTGAAAATCTGAAGCTAATCAAGCGAATAATGATTGTCACCACTGATGACATCCTGAGTGAGTATAAACATTTGATCCAGGGGATTGGTTGCCTTGAAGGAGAACACACCATCAAGAATTATGAAATTGTGACACCCAAAATACACATGCCCAGGTCAATACTAGTAATGCTGAGAGACCGACTGAAAGCAGAGTTGGACAGAATGGAGAAACTTCATATCATCAAGGAAATTGAAGAACCGATAAAGTGGGTTAATCCGTTTGGAATTGTGGAATGGAATTCCCCTATCCCAATCTGTGGATAATCCTGACAGTGTGCTCTCATCATGGCTCTTAAAGTTTGATGCCACCTTTCCAAAGCTCCTTGTGATGCTGGATGATAAGCTGTTGACTTAAACTGTTTTATCCCCAAACTGTTCATTACTTCCTTAAACAGCTGTGTTATAAAATTTGACAATGATCTGATTATATTTCCTCACGTAAACCATATTTTGTAAAAACTTTAGTTAACTCTTCCACAATCTTCTTGGTTGTAATATTTCTTAAAGGTATCACTTCAGGAAACCTGATAGACACATCATTATTGTCAGTAAGTACTGATTTCCACTTTTAGTCTTAGGGACAGGTCCTACATAATCAATCATTACCCTCGTAAAAGGTTCTTCAAATGCTGGTATTGCGATTAAAGGCACCGGCTTAATCACTACTTATGGTTTCCTTGTTACCTGGCATATGTGACATGTTCTACAATCCCGGCCAAAAAAACCCTCTGTATCTTTTCCTGTGTTTTCCTAATTCCTAAATAACCCCCATTGGAATTTCATGAGAAATTCTCAGAATCTTATTTCTATACCCTAGTGGGATAACAATCTGTTGCACCTCACTCCAGCTTTCATTTGCTGAGACATGATCTGACCTCCATTTTCTCATCAAAATATCACCCTTAAAGTGATAACATACTGGAATACATTTTGTTTCTGTTTCTGAGTAAGCTTTCTGATATAACTGTTTTAATTGCAAATCCCTTTTCTGTAACTCCACTAGCCTCCTGGAGTTAAACACTTCAGCTGAATTGTACCGTAGTCTTTCCTGCTGAACAATGTTATCAAACACAGTGCCAGCTAATTGGATCTTGACACCTTCTTCTTGCCTTTGAACTGCCTGTCCTTCTTGTTTTTCTTGTTTCAACCTGTGTGCCTGTGATCTCATTATCACACAATCTGAAAACAATTCAGGATGCTCCTTCAACACCTCTGTTGAAAACATTTCTACAGGCTGCTCAACTACCATAGGCATCACCCACATTTCTGAACAAGCTATATCATTGCCCAAAGTAAATTGAACTCCTGCAATGGGCAATTTTTTCACCACCCCAACAATAAACTCACCTGTCTTCCATTTGCTCTTTAAATTTACCTTCCACAAGGGGATAGGCTTAGCATCTCCATGAACCCCACTTATTATCACCTGCTCCTGCAATATGCCCCCTGAATGACAATTGTCACTATCCCACAACACTAAGGATTGACCTGCCCCTGTGTCTCTTAAAATTTTAACATCTTTACCCTGTACACATGAAAAGACTTTCCCTTCACACACATGCAACCTGCTCCTCAGAATTCTCTTGGGTAAACTGTGAACACATTCACTCTTCTTTACCTATCACTGATTCTCCCTGTTTCACTTGTACACACACCATTGGTTTCTCCTGTGTCTGAATCTCACAACCCACAACACTTTTATTTCCAAAACTTTCCTGCACCCCTATAATTCCAACAGATTTTCCCAGTAATTTCCAACACACTGACTTTGTATGCCCCACTTTATTTCAATGAAAATACCTCAATTTTCGAATGTCACTCTCACCCTCAGCACCTTTCTTTTTATTCTGAGAAAATACTACCTGGGAATTACTAGCTATTCCTTCTCTTCCCTGACTACCTACCTTCCTCTCACCTTCCCACTTTCTATCCTTTTCTGATTTAAAAGGGTGACAAGAAAAGGATTAGCTCCATGAACTAACTCATAATCATTAGTTATCTCTGCTGCTTGCCTTACAGTTTGAACTCTCTGTTCCTCCACATGAGTTCTCACTACTGAAGGGATTCAGTCTTTAAATTCTTCTAAGAGAATTACTTCCCTAAGAGCTGCATATGTTGTCTCTATTTTTAATGCCCATATCCACCGGTCAAAATTACTTTGTTTTACTCTCTCAACTTCAACATAAGTTTGCCCAGGCTGCTTTCTCATATTCCTAAATTTCTGACTGTATGCCTCAGGAACCAACTCATATGCACTCAAAATAGCCTTTTTCACCTCATCATTATTCACCAAAACTTCTTCAGACAGCAAAGCATATGCCTCATGCGCTTTACCCACCAACTTAGACTGTAACAATAATGTCCAGTTTTCCTGTGGCCATTTCATCTGTTTAGCTATCTTCTCAAATCCTTAAGCTTTGGAAGAGCTTGTACATATCTAAACATCTCCCCACTGGGTTTTACCTTAAAGGTTTTTTCATCACCAGAACTCTCCTCAGAATCTGAGATCTCTTTTTTAACTTCCAACCTTTTAAGCAGGTATTCACTTTCTCTTTCTTTCTCTCTTTCCTTGCCTCTCTTTCCTTATCCTTCTCTCTTGCCTGAAATTCCAGTTCCAGCTTCCTTTCTTTCTCCTGCCTTTCTGCTTCATCCCTTTGAAATGCCCTTTCTATTTCCTTTGCTTCTAAGTCAAGTTTTTTTTCCAGTTCCTTTACTTGTTCAAGTTCAAGCATCTTCATCTGTAACTGAAGCCTCACTACCTTCAGCTGTGACTTACTAATGTCAAGTAGCACTTCCAACAGTAGATGCTGTGCTATACCTTTAATTATACCTGCTTTCCTAACCCCCAAAGGTAACCTCAATTATAACCTATCCACCAACTCCGTTAACTTACTCTTGGTTACTTTTTGTGACCCAATCAGAGTTACATCTTCTACTCCCAGACCAGCCTTAGCAATTACCAAGCCCATCTTGCAGTCTCACCACTTATAAAAAACCTCACCAACTCTTCAATTCAAAATGCTTTTCATATTCGTAACCTTAAGATTCACCAATTCCAAAACAATCAAGGAATTACAAATATTATCCCACCAAGAGCCCCTAATTGTTATGACACAGCAGTTGGTAAAGGCTGAGTTGTTTAAATCCCAGAGGGAAACTTGAACAACTGTCATAACCTATATTTTCTATTGGTATGTTTGAGATGCAGCTCTGAATTCAGCAATAAAACCACCGAACCTCAAGAGGCTTTTTATATAAAACTAAATTAAACATTTATTAATTTAACAACAAATTAAACACATACACATGTCTACAAATTACTACCATAATAACTTTTAAACAAATCCCCAAATTAATCACTCCTTGGTAAATCTTCACCAAGGCAACAATAACCCATAGACTTTAAACAGACACCAGGCAAAGCACATTTGACCTTATGAATTCAAAATGAGGTTCCTTTCAATTTGCAGTCACAGTTGTTGGCTTACAGGCTGCTTAGATCTTACATGCCTCTGCCCTGCAGACACAAAACTCATTTCTGTTTATGCCTAGCTTCCCCTTTGAATGTAAATTTTCCATTGTATTATTAGGTTTTTAATTTTACCTCTCCTAACAATATTCCTTTCATTCCACCAATTTTATTAGTAATATAAACGCATTGCTTGGCATCTCCCTGCTAGGTGCAAGATTTTACCCATTCTTTTGAATGGTTTATTCAACAAATGCAAATTGCACTTTACCTTTTAACTTATGTTTATCTAATTAACATCTCAAACTACTATACATCAAAGCACCCAGAATAGCTGGTTTTAATCCAATTAAGCCACACCCAGACACGCACATAGACACAGACCCTACTACAATTCCAATTTAAAAAAATAATTTCCAATAACATTATACATATTACTATCTCTTTATGACACTGGATGAGATCAGGGAAGCAAACAAGAATGATGCCACCCTGAGAAAACTGCAGCAAATTGTGCAAGCTGTCTGGCCCACATGTTGGAGCGGAGCCCCTTCTGCTGTACAAGAGTACTGGAACTTTTGTGAGGACTTCATGTAACATAAGGAATACTTTTTAAGGGAGAAATTATCATAATTCCTGCAACACAGAGGAAGGAAATGCTGCAGAGCATAAATGAAAGTCACTTAGGCATAGAAACATGCAGGAGAAGAGCTTGAGATGTAATGTAATGGCCTGGAATGGGACCACGAATCGGGGAAATGGTGAATATGTGTGCAGTGTGCCAGAAGTACAGTAAATCACAAGAATAGAACCGCTTCAACCACACTGCGTTCCAGAGAGGTCCTGGCAGAAAATTGGAATGGACTTGTTCACATTTGACAACAGTGAATACCTGCCAGCAGTAGATTATTAGTCAAGATTTTTTCAGTCTGTGCTGCTGAGAAATGATAGTAAGTACGTCACTGTAATAAATCATTTAAAATAAATTTTTGCTTGCCATACCTGATAACGGCCCACAATTCTCAGGCACTGAGCTTCGCAAATTTGCACAGAACTGGGAGTTTTGCCACATTACATCAAGTCCCAAATATCCACAATCCAATGGATTGGTGGAACACTGAAGAAGGTAAAGGCGAATGGAAGAGACAACTACCTGGCTCTGCTGGATTTCAGAAATACTCCATTACAGGGCATAGTATCATTTCCGGCACAGCTCCTGATGGGGAGAAGACGAAGAACTAAGCTTCCAACTATACCCCAAGTGTTATTTCCACAGCCAGTGAGCTACAGCATGAAGGACCTGCTCAAACTGAGACAGCAGAGGCAGAAACAGTACTTTAATCGAGGCGCCCAACGTCTGCCTGTCCTGAACATGGAAGAGACAGTGAGGAGTCAGCCGGAAGGGACCTGGAATCCTGCTGTTGTCACGGGAATCACAGGCGAATCAAGGTCTTACATAGTGCAGACTCCAAACGTACAACAGTATAGGAGAAACTGGAAATTCTTTTGGAAAATAAATGAAATGCAACCCTGCTCTGAACCAGAAAGTGTAGCTGAAGGTCAAAAACCAGAATGCACGAGTGAAGCAACAGATAACCAGAAAAACCCTGAGAGTCCTGAATATTATCCAGGGGTGATAGTGACACAGAGCTGGAGAAGGCCCCTTGTCCTTCAAAATCACCTCTGTCGCCATTCAGAACATCCAGTGGAAGAATTGTGAAAAACCACAGAGATGAGTAAAAGAATTGTACTTGAGTTGTATAAAAGTTTTTATGGAAAAAGGGAAATGTCACAATAATAGTTGATTGTGGTCGTGGACTCCAGTATTAGATTCTATACGGAACTCTGTACTAGATAGGGGGTCACCTGACCTGGGGGGGGCGGGGTTGAAGGTTAGATAGCACATGTTGGAATCTTTCTTGATAGAATTCAGTTACTGCAGATATGTGTTCATGTTAGGAAAATGTGTTATCAATATAGTTAGCTCAGTTACAATGTTGACTGCCTGTGTGCATCATTGAAACAAAAAACATGATAAAAGTGAATGTTCTAAAATAATAATAAATAATAGTTAATTATCATACATATTACATTCATTAGTTTTTCAAACCTGTTATAAAAACGATAAAGGAATTATTATCCTCCAACATACTTCCAGAGTAATTCATTGGTTATGTTGTTGTTTATTTGTTCCTGGGATGTGGGCGTTGCTGGCTAGGCCAGCATTTATTGTCCATCCCAAATTGCCCTTGAGAAGGTGTTGATGAACTGCCTTCTTGAACCACTGCAGTCCATGTGGTGTAGGTACACCCACAGTGCTGTTAGGGAGGGAACACATGGAAAAGCCGGAGGACATGAAAGCTGCCATATAATTGCATGTTCGTTCTTTCCTCTCGTTATTTGAGCTCCTCGTTTGTTCAGTTGATAGCACTCTTGCCTGGATCAGAAGATTATATCCCACTTCAGGGTGTATAATCTGGTTTAACAGTAATGGAGGAGTGCTGCATTGTCAGAGGTGCTGTTTAACCTAACATAGCCACATTAGGTGATGCTAGGACAAGTGACCAAAAGCTTGGGCAAAGAGGTAGATTTTAAGGAAGTTCTCAAAAGAAGAGACAGAGCTAGAGAGACAGGGAAGATTAGGGAGGGAATTCCAGAACGTAGGATCAAGGCAGCTGAAGGCATAACTGCCAATGTTGAAGCAATGAAAATTGCAGGTGGGCAATTACAGGATTGGAAGTAGCACCGAGATCTTGGAGGGCTGTCTTGCCTGTGAGGGCAGAGAGATAGGCAGGGGCAAGACCAAAGAGAGATTTGAAAACAAGGATGGGATGTTTAATTGATGTTGTTTCTGACTTCTCAGGGTGGATATAAAAGATCTCTTGGCTCATGTTCCTCCCTCAACCTATGAAATATCTGTCCATCTTTCCTCTCATTGAATCACAGAATTAGAGAATTGTTACAGCACAGAAGGAGGCCATTTGGCCCATTGTGTATACATTGTTTCTCCAAGTGCGCAATTCACCTCGTGCCATTCCCCTGCCTTCTCCTCTTAACCCTGTATATTCTCCCTTTTCAGAACATAATCAATTCCTTCTTGAATGCCTGATTGAACCATCACACTCCCAAGTAGCAGATTTCAGGTCATAGCCACTTGCTGTGTGATAAAACTTTTCCTAATGTCAACTTTGCTTATTTTTCTAATTACTTTAAATCTGTGCTTCCCTCTTTCTTGATCTCTTCATGAATGAGAAGTTTCTCCCTATCTACTCTGTGCAAACCCTTCATGATTTTGAACACCTCTATTAAATCGTCTCTCCGCCTTCTCTTTTCCAAGGAAAATAGTCCCGACTTCTCCCATCTATCTTCGTAACTGAAGTTCATTACCTCCGGAACTATTCTCGCTAATCTTTTCTGCACTCTCTCCAATGCTTTCCTAAAGTATGACACCCAGGACACAATACTGCAGCTGACATTGAACTAATGTCTTATACAAGTTCAACATAGCCTCCTTGATCTTGTACTGTGTGCCCCTATTAACATAGCCTAGGATACGGTATGCTTTATTCACTGTTCCCTCATCCTGTCCTGCCACCTTCAATGGTTTATGCATATATACACCCATCCCTCTGCTGCTGCATCACCTTTAGAGTTGTACCCTTAATGTTTTATTGTCTCTCCATGATCTACATGTTTTCAAAATCTCAGCTCCTGCCCAGCCTTTGAGGCAGGAGTATTACGTGCCACTCCCGCGGGGTTAGAAATTCTGACAGACGGGGAAAGGTAATTGAGCCTTTGAATGAGTGCATCCAATCCCACTTTCAACCCTACTTCCCCATATCATGCCATTTTTAGGTCCTGAATTACAAGGAAATTTGGGATCAAAAATCTGTATCATATAGACAGAGCCATGCCAAGATATAATGAGAATTTATGAAACTTCCAATAAGTGATACCAGATCTATGCACAGTTTGTGAAGTTGCAGTTTGGCAAAAGCACGTCAACACACAAAAAGCTTGTCAGTTAAGTATTTAAAACAAAATTGTGGCAAGCTAATCACCACAATTTGCATAAGCAACTAACTCACAAGTTGAATGAATGACAGCTCACTGAAACTAATTTAGGCGTTTTTGCAGAGCTGGGAATGGTCCAGGACAGATTAGAACTGACAAAAATGCATGACACGTAGGAAAGAAAATTGAGTGATCAATCTTCTCAAATATTGTACAGAAATGCTTTAGCCCTGAACTCCCTCCTCCTCAAGCTCCCTTCAGTTGTCTGCTTTCACTCCACATTTTCAATGATACACATGCTGAATATTAATACAAGACTGTGGCACTGTGTAAGTGATGAACTGAGCAGTAGAAATTAAACTTAAAGTGTTTTATTACTGAATACAGTGATTACACTGTCATTTCTAACAAATCAAATACTTCTCAGTGCATTTCATAACATACCTGTTTAATTACTCCCACAGTGTTAAATTCATTCCAGTGAAAAACTGTACAGTCCTACTGTGTGTAAGCATGGCTTCTTTTCAATGGTTTGCAAAAATAAATCTGCTTAGAATGGTTGGGAGGTTAATTGCTGTCTCAGACAGTGTGTAATTGTTGTGAGTGGTGGCCAAGTTGGTACTATTGATAGAGTTGATTAGCAGATATTTCTTAGGTGGAAACTTAGTTTATTTAGAAAGGTACTCACCAACAACTAAGCATTTGCTTTCACTTCAAACTCTATCTCTACACTACTAATTATTAAGGTAGCCCATGCTACTCTCCTATTAGATACTAAGATCATGTGATCTTTTAGTAGCGTTCTTCTTAAAGGTACATTACACATTAGATAAAACCATAATTACCACATTCCTCCCCCTTCACTTGGATATACATTTTATATTTACAAGTACAATTTTCTCAAAATAGCAAAATATTAATGCTGGTAAGCAATTTACAAATTCAGTCTTTCTGAGGGTTTCCTTGTGTGTGTAGATTGTCTTAGCTCTACAAATTCAGAGGGCTTGTCAAGAATCACCTTTTCCAGAGTTACCTGAACATCAGGTGCTTCAGTGGGCACCTGCAGATCTGTATCCTCCACTCTTCCAGGAACATCAGGTGTGTCTGTCCTGGGTTGAGTTCTCTCAACAGGAAACACTGACCCTGTCGTGAACACTAGTGGAATCATTTCTTGGTGAATTGTTTCTCTCTTCCTTACATGATCCACATGTCTCTGTATGATTCGGCCTTCCATCTCCATGTGGTAAGATAGAGGTCCAGTCACTGCATTTATTTCACCCGGTAACCACTTTGGTCCTTCTCCAAAGTTCTTCAAATATGACACATCTCTCCCAAGGTAAATTTCCTCTCAGGACTATGCCAGTCATGTCTAGGTTTCTGACTTCCCTGACTCCTTTTCACCTTCCCCCTAAATTTGGCATGATTAAGCTCAATCTCGTCCTGAGATGGTGTTTCAACAATAACTCCACAGGCGTGACACCTGTTGTTGAGTGATGGGTGGTCCTATAATGGAAAAGAAAGCGTGCTAGCTTGGTTGCTTAGGAATCTTCAGTTGACTTCTTCATGCCTGTCTTGAATGTTTGAACTGGCCTTTCGGCCAGACCATTTGAGGAAGGGTGGAACGGTGAAGTTTTTACATGAGTTTTTTTTTGTTCATGGGATGTGGGCTTCGCTGGCTGGACCAGCATTTATTCCCCATCCCTAATTGCCCTTGAGAAGGCGGTGGTGAGCTGCCTTCTTCAACCGCTGCAGCCCATGTGCTGTAGGTACACCCGCAGTGCTATTAGGAAGGGAGTACCAGGATTTTAACCCAGTGACAGTGAAGGAACACCGATGTATTTCCAAGTCAGGATGATGAGTGACTTAGAGGGGAACTTTCAGGTGGCGGTGTTCCCATCTATCTACAGCCCTTGTCCTTCTAGGTGTTAGCGGTCGTGGGTTTGGAAGGTGCTGTCTAAGGAGCCTTGGTAAATTCCTGCTGTGCATCTTGTAGATGGTACACATTGTTGCGACTGTGCATTGGTGGTGGAGGGAGTTAATGTTTGTGGATGTGGTGCCAATCAAACAGGCTGCTTTGTCCTGGATCGTGTCGAGCTTCTTGAGTGTTGTGGGAGCTGCATTCATCCAGGTAAGTGGGGAGTATTCCATCACACTCCTGACTTGTGTCTTGTAGTTGGTGGACAGGCTTTGAGGAGTCAGGAGGTGAGTTATGCGTCACACTAATCCTAGCTTCTGACCTGCTCTTGTGGTCACAGTATTTATATGGCTAGTCCAGTTCAGTTTCTGGTCAAGGGTAACCCTCAGGATGTTGATAGTGGGGGATTCAGTGATCATTGTGCCATTGAACATCAAGGGGCAATGGTTAGATTCTCCCTTGTTGGAGATGGTCATTGCCTGACATTTGTGTGGCGCAAATGTTGCTTGCCACTTGTCAGCCCAGGCCTGGATATTGTTCAGATCTTGCTGCATTTGGACATGGGCTGCTTCAGTATCTGAGGAGTCATGAATGGTGCTGAACATTGTGCAATCATCAGCGAACATCCCCACTTCTAACCTTATGATGGAAGGAAGGTAATTAATGAAGCAGATGGAGATGGTTGGACTGAGGACCCTACCCTGAGGAACTCCTGCAGTGATGTCCTGGATCTGACCTCCAACAACCACAATCATCTTCCTTTGTGCTAGGTATGACTCCAACCAGTGGAGAGTTTTCCCCCTGATTCCCATTGACTCCAGTTTTGCTAGGACTCCTTAATGCCACATTCAGTCAAATGCGGCCTTGATGTCAAGGGCAGTCATTATCACCTCACCTTGGGTGTTCATGTTTGAACCAAGGCTGTAATGAGGACAGGAGCTGAGTGGCCCTGGCGGTGCCCAAACTGGGCATCGGTGAGCAGGTTATTACTAAGTGAGTGCCACTTGATAACACTGTTGATGATGCCATCCATTATTTTACTGATGATGGAGAATAGTCTTATGGGGCAGTATTGGCCGGGTTGGATTTGTCCTGTTTTTTGTGTACCAGACATAACTGGGCAATTTTCCACATAGCCGGGTAGATGCCAGTGTTGTAGCTGTACTGGAACAGCTTGGCTAGGGGCGCGGCAAGTTCTGGAGCACAAGGCTTCAGTACTATTGCCGGATACCGTTGAGGCTGATAAACTGCTGAAACTCAGCACTTGTAAATGCCATGCCGTTATCAGAAACGACTACTTCTGGTAGTCCGTTAGTGGCAAAACTTTGACGTAACTTCTCAATTGCTGCAAAGACGTTGGTGACTTCACCTTATATATGTCGATCCATTTTGAGTGGGCATCAACAATGAGTCGAAATATTGTTCCCATAAAAGGTCCCACATAGTCAATGTGTAACACACCCATAGTCTTCCTGGCCATCCCCAACAATGTAACAGAGCTGTTGAAGGTACCTTTTGCAGTTGCTGACATTGCGCATAATTCTTCACTAAATTTTCTATTTTGCCATCCATCCCAGGCCACCCAGGTAGCTGCAAGCTATGGTCTTCATTCGGGATATTCCTGGATGTGTGCTATGTAGCTCAATTAAAAGTGGCTCCCTTCCCTTTGGAGGAACTATCATTCATGCTCCCCACAATAAGATGCCATCCTGGCTGGTTATTTCATGTCTTCTGTTGAAGTACAGTTTCATTTCATCAGATACGGGCTCTTGTAACCAACCATGAAGCACTTGTTCTCGTGCTTGAGATAGGACTGGGTCCCTACTTGTCCAGCCTCTGATCTGTCGAGCACATACCGGCGAGGAATCTAAGAAATTTAACAATAAAACAAGTTCTTGTGGAACTGGGACTTCCTCATCATTTTTTTGTAAAGGCAAATGACTAAGTGTTTCGCTGTGTGCAATTTGACTGCTAGGCCTATGTACGAAAGTGTATTTGTATGCTGCCAGGATTAAAGCCTGAGGTATGGGTGGTATAGCCTTGTCCTCGCTGAACAATCCTAGAAATGGCTTGTGGCCTGAAACAATAGTAAAATGGCGGTCTGTACATACTGGTGAAATTTCTTGACACCAAAGATGATTGACAGGCCTTCTTTTTCTATTTGTGAGTCTCCCTTTTCCACTATGGTGAGCGTTCTTTATACATATCCTATAGGCCATTCTGTGCCATTGTCCATCCCACTCTGTAGGGGGATACAACACAAGTCAACACCAATTCTTTTCTCTGGCCATAATGTGCTAATAGGTTGGACAAGTGCAACAATTGCTTGACCTTAGTGAAAGCATCTTTCGGGGTGCCTCTCAAGACCAATGTTGGTTCTTTTTGAGTAGATAATGTAGGAGTGCCAGCTCTGTAGACAAATTGGGTAAGAACCGCTGATAATAATTGATCATTCCTTGGAATCATTTGAGCTCGGAGGTGTTCTTTGGTGCAGGTGCCTGTCTTGTGGCTCTCACTTTTTCCTCAACCAGGTGGAGGCCCTGTGAATCTACCCAGTGACCCAAATAGTTTACCTCCCTCGCTCGGAGCGTGCACCTTTCTTTTTTTAAATGCACTCCAGCCTGCAAGAAATGTCTTAAGACTTCTTCTAAGTTTGCCAAGTGCTCTTTTTCAGTGAATCCTGGCACCAAAACATCATCTAAATAGACTACCACCTGGGGCAGTCCCTGCAGTAAACTTTCCATTGTTCTCTGAAAGATGGCATAAGCTTGAAAGGCAATTGAGTATATTGGTACAACCCCTTGTGGTTATTAATTGTGACAAATGCCCGGAGGCGTTACCTAACTCTAAGTGCTGATAAGCATGACTCATATCAAGCTTCGTGTAGGCAGTTTCACCGGCCAGCTTGGCATACAGGTCTTCGATTTTTGGTATGGGGTGTCTGTCTAGCTTAGCTACTTTATTAACCATCAATTTGTAGTGTCCACAAATTCAGGCTTAAGCATGGGGACAATGAGTGCTGCCCATTCTGAGAACTGCACAGGTTGTATAACGCCCAGTCTTTCTTGTCTGTCCAGCTCGGTGTCAACCTTTTCTCGCAGGGCGTAAGGTACTGGTCTCGCCTTCATGAATCGGGAGGTTGCCTCTGGATCCACATTAATTTTTGCCTGCAGCCCCTGGCTCTTCCCAAGTACGTCCTTGAAGACTGTGGCGTACTTTCGTAATAGCTCTGATAACACACTTGTTCTCAACTGGAAAATTTCAGCCCATTCTAACTTAATCTCCTTTAGCCAGTTTTACCCCAGTATGCTTGGCCCCTCACCTGCTACCATCACCAAGGGCAGCTTTACCAATTGGCTTCCATAATGGACGGTTACTGTACTTATGCCTTTGACTTGGATGTCTTCACCCGTGTATGTTTTTAATTGGGCAATTGTTTCTTCTAAATTTAATTGATGTTCTCCATTATTCAGGTATCTGAAGGTATCTTCCCCAATTACTCTAGTGGAAGCTCCTGTGTCCACTTCCATTCGAACAGGTCTATCATTCACTTTCACTGTTACATATATTGGCTCTGTCTTTCCAGCCTTCACATTAAGCAACGAGTAAATATCTGAATTTGATGCTTCATGCTCTTCTACATTGTAGATCTCACTAGGTTTTTTCTTTTGTTTAAAAGTCTCCTTGATTCTTTCCTTACACTGTCTCATTGGTTGTCCATTTCTATGACAATAAAGCATTCTATTCTTTTAAACTGCCAATTGTTAGAAGACTGCTTGTTTCCACCTCTATTGAAATTATTCCTTGTTTTCGCTGCTAAGTCATTTTTTCTCATTTTCCAGCTGGCGGAGCTGTTTCTCGCTTCTCGGCAGAGTCTAGTACTTTTGCACCCTTTTTGCCTGGGGCTTCCCACCTGATGTGGAGGATGGCGCCATTTTGCACGCCTTGTATGGCTTTTGAATCTCTTACTGCATTCTCCATGGCCAATGTTAACTCTAGCGCCTTCCTGAAATCCAAATTCGCTTCAGACAACAATCTCTTTGAATTGTGTCCTCATTCACACTGCACGCTAAACGATCTCTGAGCATGTTGTTTAAGGATGTACCAAACTTACAATGTTCCGTTAACTGCTTCAAACTTGCCATATGGCATGCAACTGTCTCCCCCGGGTCCTTATTTCTCGCGTTAAACTTGAACCTTTGCATCATTACTGAAGGTTTTGGATGATAATGACCCTTCATGAGGTCCACCAATTCATCAAAAGTTTTCGAATCTGGGGCATTGGGTGCCGTTAAACTTTGAATCAAGCCATAGGCTTTATTCCCGCATGTAGATAAGAGGATTGCCCGCCTCTTCTCTTCCCCATAATCTTGTTCGCTTGGGAAAAGAACGTGAGACGGTCAATGTGATGAGACCAATCGTCCGTTGCTGGATCAAAAGGATCAATTTTTCTGAATTGCAGCATTCTGAAAGGGAATAACTTCGTCGATTTGAACGGAACTTCTACTTACAATTACTGCGCGAGGTACAGGGCCAACTTCGTTTCTCTTGATTTCTCCTGTTAAACTTGTTTTATCCTCATCCCCAGTTTGTTGGATCCTGTGGATCCTCATCGCCAGTTTGTTGTGAGTGGCAGCCAAGTTGGTACTATTGATAGAGTTGATCAGCAGATGCTTCTTAGGTGGAAACGCTTAGTTTATTTACAAATGTGCTCAGCAGCAGCTAAACACTTCAAACTCTATCTTTACACTACACTACTGCTAACTACTGAGGTAGACCATGCTACTCTCCTGTTGGATACTAAGGTCATGTGATCTTCCTTAATAGCATTCTTCTTAAAGGTATATTTCACGTTAGATAAAACCACAGGAATTGAGACTGGATATTTAGGCTTTTTGCCTGGATTGCAATGCGTCAGCTTACCTTGTTCAGGGCAACAGTGAAAGCTGCTACAATAAATCTAAGTGACCGATAGAATCATAGGGCTGGATTTTTTTGCTCCTCCGCCAGCAAGTTTGAAGGTCGTGAGAGTGGGCGGTAGGGCAGAGGGGCGGCATGTAAATTCCAGAAGGTGGCCTTCCTACAAACTCGCTCGGCCCTGAACTGTCTAACGTTTTACAGGGGCAGGAGAGGGGCAGCCCGTCTGCCTCTGGACCTATTGAGGCCTCATACTGCCCCTGTCACTATTTTACCTGTGATAGGGGGAGACCACACCAAGCATGAAACCTGGCTAGATGGTCCGGTGTCAGGCACGTCGGTGGGAGGCACCTGATTTGTGGGTCTCCTGGGCCCAATGGAGGCATCCTCCCCCCAGGTCATCCCATTTTCAACCCTCCCCTTGGACATCTTGAACCCGGCCTCCCTCACCCGCCTTTCACTAAGACCCTGAACCCTGACTTACCTGGGTTGCTTGGTGTGGTAGGACCACCTGTAATCCCAGCAATGGCCACCACTCGCAACTGGCCCTGCTGGGACAACAGAGCTGCCGGATTATCCAATTGGCTGGCAGCTCTCTAAGGTGGAGCCTCCTCTTGTATAAGGGTTGGAGGTCTTGCCTTAAGCAATTGACAGTGCTCCCAGCGTTAAATTGCTGCAGGGTAGCCTTCAGGATCGTGGGTGGGCTTCCTTTTAGCCGGGGTGTGTGGGGGAGATGGTGGAGTGGGGATCGCAGCACCCCATAAATCCAGCCCATAGAACCACAAATTGGCTACAGCGCAGATGGAGGCCATTTGGCCCACTGTGTCCATGTGGCTCTCTGCAAGAGCAACTCAACTAGTCCCACTCCCCTACCTTTTCCCCGTAGCCCTGCAAATTTATTTCTTCAAATAATTATCCAATTCTCTTTGGAAGGCCTCCATTGAAGCTGCCTCCACCACACTCTCAGGCAGGGCATTCCAGATCCCAACCACACCCGAAAAAAATCAAGTTTTTCCTTATGATGCCATTGCTTTTGTCCTCTGGTTCTCCACCCCTCCACCAATGGGAGCAGTTTCTCCCTATTTACTCCAACCAGACTTCTCATGATTTTGCACACCTGTATAAAATCTTCTCTTAATCTTCTCCTCCAAAGGGAACAGCCCCAGATTCTCCAATCTATCCTCACAACTGAAATTCCTTATCCATGGAACCATTCTCATGAATCTTTTTAACACCCTCTCTAATGCCTTCATATCTATCTTCAGGTATGGTGACCAGAATTGGACACAATACTCTAGTTGGGGCTGAACCAGTGTTTTATACAGGTTTATCATAACTTCCTTGCTTTTGTACTCTATGCCCCTATTTACAAAGCCCAGGATCCCATATGCTTTATAAACCATTTTCTCAACTTTGGTTTTGCAAGGTAAAATCAGCCACAATTCCTGTTCCCAATCATTATTCAGTGAGAAAGTGCAAGTGTGCAAGGACCGATTTGTGTGCTACTGTGATCCAACCCAGGCTATGGTTGAATTCTGTGCTTTTGTTCAGTGTGTGCGCTCACACATGAGGAACAAACACTTGGATTGAGATGGTGAAGGTTCGCTGGCATTCATGGGACAATACCCCAGCATGGGTTAATGCCTTTGAAAGAGGATGGGATTAACCCTGAGGGCAAAGAAAAGGAAAGTAAACATTACAGCTTAGAAACATTGGAATTACTATATGATCTGGTTCACTGTCTACTATCATGGTAATTGCATGATACGAGAATGGAGTTGTTGATGAATCAGAGCAATCAATCTCTGTCATTTAGTCAAAAGAGGTCCAGACATGTAATGAGGAAAACTGAATGATAGAGAGCTTTGTGAACTATCAGCCCAAAGTTATCTTTCTCCTCCCAACACTTACTGCATGTGCTGGCTCACATGCTATCTCCCAAAATGTTGGCCTAAATTTTAGGGCCTCTGGATCGTTGGAGACCAGACATACAGCCCAAGATGTGCGTCCAGACTCCGCGGAAGTCCCAATAACTTCCATGGGAATTGGCCGGGAAGTTTGAACATCAAATTCCCCTGCTCCCTGGGACACTCCACAAATGTTTCCGACTCTGAGTTAGAGTCAGAGACCTCGAACAGTTCCGTGGGGCTTACCTGAATAATTACCCAGGAAATGTTAGACAGAAAAATCCCAGTCTAACTCCTGGATAACTACAGAGCTTAACCCCCAGTCACTCACACTATCCCCCAACTTGCCCCTGAACCATGACAGGGCCCGACTACCTCCTACTCACCCTACCGACCTCACCCACCTGCCACCCTATGCATCTGCCACCATACCCGCATGCCAGACTACCCACGTGTCACCCTACTCACCTTCCCCCTCACCCACTGCCACCCTACCCACTTACGCACTTATCCCATCCACCTGCCCACTTACCCACTTACCTTACTCACCTACACATCCTACCAGGCTACCCATTCACTCATTTTTCCACTCACCAATTCACCCATACATGAATATTCATCCATTCACTAACTAATATTGGACTAGCCATATAAATACTGTGGCTACAAGAGCAGGTCAGAGGCTCGGAATACTCGGAGAGTAACTCACCTCCTGACTCCCTAAAGCTTGTCCAACATCTACAAGACACAAGTCAGGAGTGTGATGGGATACTCTCCACTTGCATGGATGAGTGCAGCTCCAACAACCCTCAAGAAGCTTGACACCATCCAGGACAAAGCAGCCCGCTTGATTGGCACCCCATCCACAAACATTCACTCCCTCCACCAACAATGAACATGGCAGCAGTGTGTACCATCTACAAGATGCACTGCAGAAAATCATCAAGGCTCCTTAAGCAGCACCTTCCAAACCCACGACCAGTAGAAGGACAAGGGCAGCAGATAGATGGCAACACCACCACCTGGAAGTTCCCCTCCAAGCCACTCACCATCCTGACTTGGAAATATATCACCGTTCCTTCACTGTCGCTGGGTCAAAATCCTGGAACTCCATCCCTAACAGCACCGTGGGTGTACCTACACCACATGGGCTGCAGCGGCTCAAGAAGGCAGCTCACCACCACCTTTTCAAGGGCAATTAGGGATGGGCACTAAATGCTGGCCCAGCCAGCGATGTCCACATCCTGTAAATGAATTTTTAAAAATTCACACCGGACATTTAAACATACTTTATGGCAGCTAGCGCCGTAAAAATGAAGCGCGTCCTGTCTTTCCCGCCCCCCCCGACACTGCAGTGCTGCGCTGGGGTTCTTTGAGGGACTGTGCACTCTACATTTCTGGAGAAACCAGGCTCTGAAGACCCAGCCAGAGAAGTGGAGCAGCATCAGAGTGCAGAAAGATTCGAGCAGAACAGCAACCCGATGATGATTGCAGCTTTGCAGAAAATCCGGGCTGTTATTTTCTGAAAGGAATCTATCCAATTTTCATATGAATGGATCAACACTAACTGCTTCCTAGGGAACCTTCCTCTGATTGGCCGCTCTCTCTTTGAAATATTGCTTCCACAGATTAGTTTGGAATTTACCCCCTTCATGGGCAGGCCCTATCCTCTGACTCTACTATTGCGAACAAGATGAAACAGCCTGTCATGGTCTACAGTATTTAGTCTCTTCAGAATCCT
Source organism: Cetorhinus maximus (assembly GCF_964194155.1). NCBI lineage: Eukaryota > Metazoa > Chordata > Chondrichthyes > Lamniformes > Cetorhinidae > Cetorhinus > Cetorhinus maximus. The sequence goes on along the minus strand of NC_135897.1, from coordinate 87,764,493 downwards.
AAAAGCAGTAGTCATATCACCTCTCACCCTTCTCTTTTCCAGTAAGAACAAGACGAATATGCATAATCGTCCCTCATAATCCATCCTGACAATCATTCCAGATTCTCTCTTCTGTGTTCTTTCAGTAATTGTGATATCTTTTTTTGTACTGTGGTGACCTATACAAAGAACAAGTCGCACCAATTATTTTTCAATTGACAGGATTGCCTCACTATTTCAGTTGAGTGTTGACCTTTTAGTACATTCCAACCTTGACACCTTGAAAATGTTCCTGACTTAAAGGGATAGTGTTTAGTGATCAGGTAGAAAAATAATGAAATGTTGACCTTTACCCCAAGGTGGCTGGAATACAAAGGAGTAGAAGTTATGTAACAGTTGTATAAAGCTCTGGTTAGACTGCATCTGAAGTAACTGTGTTCAGTCCTGGGCACCATACATCAGGAAGGGTATATTGGCCTTGGAGGGTGTGCAGCACAGATTTACAGGAAAGATAAAGGGGCTAAAAAGGTTAATTTATAAAAACAGATCGCATAGGCTCGGTTTGTTATCCCCTTAAGCATAGAAGATTAAGCGGCGATTTCATTAAAGTGCCAAGATGATTAAAGGATTTGGGAAGGTAGGTGAAGATAAACTGTTTCCTCTGGTGGAGGAGTCCAGGGCAAGGGGCATAACTTTCAAATTAAAGGTCTGCTGTTCAGGGGTGATGCCAGGAAGTGCTTCTTCACACAAAAGTTAGTGGAAATCTGGAATTCCCTCCCCATCTCTGAGGCTGGGGGGGGTCAATTGAAAATTTCAAATTGAGATTGAAAGACTTTTGTTAGGTGAGAGCCACAAACCCAAGGTGGGGAGATGGAGTTAAGATACAGATCAGGCATAGGGCAGAATAATGAGTTTGTCAGGCAGGCGCACGCCCGACCTGAACGAGCGTAGTATGATGTGCAATGATGTCGGGCAAGCGTTCCGATGTCATCGCGCTATATTTCGATCGGCGGGCGTGTGTAGGAGCCGGTGGTGCACCCGCCAACAATTAACAGGCCTATTAAGGCCATTAAAGTTCTAATTCAGTGAAATTTTTCACTGCCCGTCCAACCTTACAGTTGGCGGATGGGCAAAAAGGCCAAGCGGCCTTTGGATTTTTTGCGAAACCTCATCCAGAGGCGGGATGAGCTTTCGTTCAGTGATTTAAAAGAATAAAAAATTTTCAAACTAATTTCTAACATGTCCGTGCTCGTGTGACAGAGTCACATGAGGAGACATGTTGTTGACATTTTTAATTTCTTTATTTTTTATTTTCAAAATTCTTCAGTTTTCAGGGCTGCCTCAGGGAACTTTTACTGTGCGCACCCAGTGCTCACGCTCCTCCCGCCCCCCCCACCCCCACCCCGGCATTTCATGCTGGCCGGCTGTTAATTGGCCAAGCCACTGTGAAACCCATGTCGGTACCTGATCGCGGGTGGCGGTCGGCTTCATAACCAATCCAGGGCCCACCTGCTGCGCCCGCCCGACGAGGGCAAAATTCTGCCCATAATGTAATTGAATGGGAGAACAGGCTTGAGGGGCTGAGTGATCTATTCCAGTTCCTGTGTTCCTGTAATGTGTTACGGTAAACTCAGATATTGAAGAAACCTACCTAAAAATTCAACAATTAATTAAGCACCAAACCAGTGAAGAGTGGAAGCACAGCATGAACTCCTGCAGTATCATTTTCCTCACCTAAATCTTAATTTTAAATTATTGCTCAGTGGGCCAAATGATTTGTTGCAGGTTCAGGTATCATAAATAAAAGATAGTCAGGAATAGATAATGAATTAATGAATAGCTATTAACAAAAAGACTACGAGATCATCCGATCCCCTACCTTATAAAACTCATAAATAGTATATAAGTGATTAAGAATTTAAGGAACTCAACCTGACAATATAGGATCTATGCACTTAAATACAAAACGTAGAGTGCAGTGGACCTCTCATTTTTCATCTGTAAATTAAGGAGACCCACACTTTGCACTGTATTATAATTACTGGTAGACTGAAATATTCATAACTGTGCAATCCATTTGTTACTTTATGCCTTAGTTTTATTTTAATGATTGTCTATAACTATGCTATGAATTGTGATTACTTTTTTTACTTTTTTTCATCATCATCACAATTCGACACCTGCCGCCAGGACAATTTTTCAGTAAAACAAAATTAAATCCAATAAGGAATTCAGGAGAAACCTCATTAGTCAGAAAATTGTTAGAATGTGGGATTGGCTGCCACATGGAGCAGTTGATGTGATTAACACAGATATAAGCAAACAGAAGCTAGGTAAATACATAAAAAAAAGAAAAGAATAGAAGGCTATGCTAGTAGGTTGAGGAGGAGGTGGGAGGAGGCTCTTGTCAAACATAAATATTGGCATAAGATAATTGTTCTGAATAGCCAGCTTCTGAGCTGTAGATTCTGTCTGCCACTATGTAACATCTCATGACAATCTCACTGTGTGTAGGCCGAGATTCCATGGGGAATTTAACATGCTGTTTCCTGAATGGATCTGAGCAACAACAAGTCACTTGTCAAACCAAGTCATGGCTTGGCTTTGTAGCCACCTGTTAAAATTCTCATGCGGGTGCATAAACCAAACTAACCGTATTTACTGAACAACCCCTAATTATTGGACAAGATTTTACTCTTTGTTGTTTTACTTTAACATGAATCAAACATGATTTAACAGGCAAATCACTGTTGGCACAAAATATAAATTACACATGGAACAGCAGATAAAATAATGACTATCTCACAGAGGTAGTAGGCAATCCACTCCACCTGCATCGCTCCAGCTTCAGTCACACAGTTCTTTCAAGTAGAGTTCCAGTCCCTTTCCTTCAAGGACAGCCAATTAATTCTCCACAGGCAACAACTTCCGCGTAAACAGGGTTCTGCCCGTGCAATCTTCCCTATATGGCACATTTCTTTACATACGACCATACGAACTAAGAGCAGGAGTAGGCCACTTGGCCCTTCAAGCCTGCTCTGCCATTCAATAAGATCATGGTTGATCTGATTGTAACCTCCCACCTACACCAATAACATTTCACCCCCTTGTTAATCAAGAATCTATTTAGCTCCGTCTCAAAAATATTCAAAGACTCTGCTTCCACTGCCTTTTGAGGAAGAGGGTTCCAAGTACTCATCTATGTCTTAAATGAATGACTTCTTATTTTTAAACCATGACCCCTAGTTCTAGATTTTCCCATAAGAGGAAACATCCTCTCCACATCCTGTCAAGACCCCTCATGATCTTAAAGATTTCGATCAAGTCACCTCCTACTCTTCTAAATTCCAGTGGATACAAGCCTAACCTGTCCAGCCTTTCCTCATAAGACAACCCGCCCATTCCTGGTATTAGCCTGGTAAACTTTTTCTAAACTGCTTCTAATGCATTTACATCCTTCCTTAAAAAAGGAGACCAATACTACACAGAGTACCCCAGATGTGGTCTCACCAGTGCCCTGTACCACTGAAGCATAACTTCCCTACTTTTGTATTCAATTCCCCTCGTAAAAAACAATAACATTCTATTAGCTTTCCTAATTACTTTCTGGAACATTCTCAACTCTCAGCTCCATCGGTCCTGATAGCATGGAACCACATTCCAAGCAGTGTGGCTTATTTTGGGCATTCTACCATACACCATCGTCAAGCACTGTCTGACCACTCAGGAATCCAGCTCTCCAACTTGGCTTGACCACCTCTCCTTTCTCCAGCCGTTCTCTTTCCTCTTTGTGTCTGTGTGCCACACAGCCTCCATATTTAACTTCCTTCCTACTGGTAGTTCTTCTAGGTCAAGGATCACCAGGTCACATGAAGCAGTATTTCTTGGTGATACAAATTCTTAAAAGACCTGTTCAACATTTTTAAAAACAATTACAGGTTCCCTAAACATTTTCATGTAATTACAAATTTTCCTTACTATTAATGCTTCTAAGTCATAGGTCTTCACATTTAATTAGAATTAAACGTTCTTAGACATCTTCAAACAGTACTTGATACATTTAATATGAAGGGGTTTATTTTCTCGTTCCTTATCTTTTTTTTCCATACGGATTGACAATTTTATCAATAAAGAACTGCTTGCTGGAAAATGACATGACTGTCTCAGGCACAAGGAGGTCAGGTTTCAGCTGCTGAGGTGGGTAGCTCGAGTTAGAAAAATTCCCAAACTCGCTGGATCCATCTTGGACCTTTGAATATTGCGATCTTCACTCTGGAGGGGCTGTGGAGGGAGTGAAGGGTGTGGGATAGAGCCAAGCCCGCCCACCCTGAAAGCAGAGTGTTGGCGACCATGGGTGTGGATGAGTGTTGAGGCAGGCTTGTTAGAACGTGAAGGATAGCAGCTATAATTACAAAGTTATTAGAGAATTCAGCTAGAATTAAGGAGTTATAAGATTAGAAAGAGTGATTCTCCAATGATCAGAGTTCAAATTAAATGCAGAGTTCATCTGCTGGACCAAAGGAAAAAGTTTAAAAAGTTCATAATCATGCCTAGGCATAATTGTGTGCTCAAGGGAAACATTCTGTAGCATAGAATGTGATATATCCTCTGACACAAGGCAGTTCTGAAAAAAACAGGAATACTCACCTCACTTACATCACCTCAGCAAGTGATTGATAAATTGTAAGATACTACAATCTAACAATAGATAACCTTAAGGATGATCCTAAATGACTTGTTAACTGAATCCTGGAAACTGGATAAAAGCAAAATACTGTGGATGCTGGAAATCTGAAACAAAAACAAAAATAGCTGGAAAAACTCAGCAGGTCCGACAGCGGAGAGGAACACAGTTAACGTTTCGAGTCCGTGTGATTCTTCATCAGAACTAAAGAAAAATAGAAATGAGGTGAAATATAAGCTGGTTGAGGGGTGGTGGGACAGGTAGAGCTGGATAGAGGACCAGTGATAGGTGGAGGCAAAGAAGAGATTGCCAAAGATGTCATAGACAAAGGACAAAGGGGTGTTGACGGTGGTGATATTAGCTAAGGAATATGCTAATGGTGACAGTAAGGGTGGAAAGCAGGATGAGCAAGTGACAGATGGCCCTAGTGAGAGTGGGATAGGAGGAAGGGATTGAAATGGGCTAAAAGGTGGAGATAAAATAATCGATAGAAATAAATTTTAAAATAATAGAAATAGGAAAAGAAATGTCACCATTAGCACATTCCTTAGCTAATATCACCACCGTCAACACCCTTTTGTCCTTTTGTCTATGACATCTTTGGGAATCTCTTCTTTGCCTCCACCTATCACTAGCCCTCTATCCAGCTCTACCTGTCCCACCCCCCCCCCCCCTTAAGCCAGCTTATATTTCACCTCATTTCTATTTTTCTTTAGCTCTAATGAAGAGTCATACGGACTCGAAATGTTAACTGTGTTCCTCTCCACAGATGCTGTCAGACCTGGAAACTGGATGTTGCAGAGAACTGACCACTGTCTGCACCTCTCAGTATCTTGTTTGATTGAAGGATGTTGACTAAAAATGAAGGATTTTGATGAAAAACAAAGGACGTTACCTAGCATGAGTGTTCAGCAGGCTTCCTGCTGGTTTAGCTCTTTTAGGGTATAAATATTAGAACCACACAGTAGGATTCTTAGATTAATTCGATTCACTCCAATGTCTCTCAAGGTAAAGGTAGCTGCTGTAGTGTAGTGATGATAGTTCTCCACTTGATTGGGATAGAGGTATCCTTGCTATACTAGGTAGCTTTCTATTCAGGGATTTAAGGTAAATACTACCTTTAATATTGATGGATATCTTAAATATCTATGCAACATTAATAAGACCTGGATTCTCTTTTAGAAACAAGATTATACTTAGCTTTTTCTAGAGCTATTGATATTGCTCTTGAATTACCATCAAAAGTGAATTGCGTGTTTGGTTCTTTAATAAACTCTTATATAATTTAAAAAATATATTGTCTCCTATAGTCTTCTGTATCCAAACTCGAAAACACATCTCCGAACACTCTTCAGTTGAGAGGTACATTGTTGAGGAGAGATGGCTGGACCCTTACAATATCTGGGTTGTTATCATCTAGCTAAAACTTTTTTAAAAAGGCTATCTGGAAGACGGTGGTATTCTCTGGTGGTTCCTTTCCTTTGTGAAGAACTAGATCAGATCTTCAGACACATTTAAGTGTCTGTGAGGCCTGTCTTTCTCAAACCTTGACCATCCAGGCAATACATCTGATATGGAATAGTCCCAAAAAGGGACTAGGGTAATAACCCACTTCCTCGGTTCTCTGGGACTTCCTCTCAGTTGTGTTATCAGATTTTAGGCCCCCTAGCCCTCACCCCTCACACCTCCTCACCGCCCTTCACCCATCCCACATGGTCCTTATACCCCCATGCCAACTCATGCCCTCCCACCTATTGTTAATGTTGGAATTGTGCTGCAAAGAGTGCATGCTTTAAGTTGGTAATAAAGAATAGCTGTCTCCAATTGGGGAAGTATTAGGGTTTCATTACTAGAGTATAAAATGTTGTTGACACTGGGTGTTGGAGGGAACTGGAAGAGCCTCTGCAGTCTTGGAAATAAACCTGTCTTAAGGTACAGGCTGGCTTCAGACTCACTAATCCTGAACATATGAATAGTGGGTTTAACATGGCATCAGAAGATGAAGATTGAGCTCTGGTTATTGTTTGTTGCATAAGACATTTTGCCTCTATCCTCTGAGAGAAAAAAGAAACATACTGCCCCTGCCAACCTCAGATACAGGATGTCAGAGGGCAGATGCAAAATTACAAGCTTTGACTATCCACCATTTTTTTTCTGAGTCTGAACTATGTCAGCAATGGAAAAATCAGGTGGAAATGTGCACACAGGTTGCCTGTTTATCCTGGAGGAACCATGGTGTGGCTTTGGCTTTGTCATTAGCAGAAAAGAGTACAATTAGCAGTAAAGTATTTTAGAAAATGGATGTGGATGACTTGGACACCGAAGAGGGATGAACCCTTCTATTACAATTTTTGGATCAGTTTTACAAAAAAGATGAGTTGTTGGTAGCATGTGAGGCATGGTCAACTTTTGATAGATTCAGGAAGACAGACAATCAGCCCATGGAGGAGTATATTATGGACTTTGATAAGTGGTATAAATGACTGAAAAAGTTTAACCTTGAGCTCCTGGAGTCTGTATTGATTTTTGATAGACTTTTGGTTTTGGCAGAGGTTCAACTTCATGGAAGAGACTCGCTCTTAGACCAAATGGCTGCTGCTCTAAAAATTTTTTCCAGGGAAGCAGTCATTTCCAGCTGTTTTCCTATCAACACAGACAACTCCGCTGTAAAGCAAAGGATGGAAGACTCCATAGTTACCGAAGTTTGATGCAGATTTCTGTACAAAGACATGGTTGTTGATAGGCGGCCTGAAGATGGTTGCACTCTTAGCCAATTTGAGAATCGAGATAAAAGGCTGGTCTGGGCTGGCGACCATAGGCGCTTGAGCTTGAGAAATGCATGGGAATAATTAATCAGTGTTATCGGTGTGATTCCAAATATCATTATGCAATGAACTGCCCTCAGCAAAAGTATCATGTTTTTGAAGCAATGCATGAAACAGACAATTCTGATGTTGAGAATGATGATGGTGACTGCCATGAAGGAATTGTGCTGGTGAAAAGAAAATATCATTTTACCAATATTACTGTGGGATACTGTGAAGCAGGTTTGTGGGGGCTGTGTGTATATATGTGTGCGTGTGGAATTTAATTAGACTGAAGACAGTCAGACTGCAAGGTTTAAACATGAAAAGGTTAGAGGTGTTAACTTTGGGGTACAAGTAAATAGTTTACAGCTAACAGTTGCATTTTTTAGATAAGCTGAGAGGTTGTTTGAATTTCAAATTGGGATCAGAAGGTGACAAGGAAAATGTTTGCATCTTGCAGGAGCTCATAGGTAAACAAGAAGTGGGAATGCCATTTTTAAAAAAAATTTATTTACGGGATGTGGGCATCACTGGCTAGGCCAGCACTTATTGCCCATCCCTAATTGCCCTTGAGAAGGTGGAGGTGAGCTGCCTTCTTGAACCGCTGCAGTCCATGTGGCCCAAAAGCAAAAACAAGATGGAAACATGAAATATCTTATATTTGGAAGGGTTTGAGTTTCAAAGAGGTGTGAGAACAATAGGTAAAGATGAAAGAGGAAAACATATTTAAGGAAAGATTGAAAGCTGTATGGTGTGACTCTGTGAGATCTTGAAGAGTGTACTGTGAAATAGCAGCTTCTAGCCACCCCAGAGAAGTTCCATAAAGCAAGATTTTGTTACAAGCCTTGGATTTGCATTGTCGAGGAAAAGGGAGAGAGAAGTTTGTGACATACCGCCCCTATAGCAACAATGGTTTCCTTGTGGTAATATTACTGGATGGTTTATAGCTCAAGAATCTATAAAGACGTTTGCCTGGAAAAGGGTGTTTATTTGCGAGTCAGGAAATATTATAAGACTAAATTTAACTGTGTAACTGTAATCTTGTATGTTTAAGTTTTCTTTTCTTTCATTAATAAATGCTTTAACTTAATATTTAAAATCTCCAAAAGTGGTAGTGGAATCTTTCCTTCTGATTTTGGTACACATACCTTCTCCTAATAAAAATACAAATTGCAAATCGTTGTGATAGCTTAGCCAAGTTTCCCTTTGGGTTTTGGTCAGCCCGGCAATTGCCACCTGCCATATCATAACAGTTAGTCACAGGGAGTTTGAGTCCAGTGATAGCAGATGATGAAGCACGTGTGCATTGCATACTCATATATTTTGTCGGACAGAGCCGGAGGGACAAGATATGATAGATCAGGAGTTAGATATCAGTAGGAAATCTGATTGTGATAAACAGGAAGGGGTTATTTTGTTCCTGGGTATTGTACGGTCAAGAAAAATTGGATAACTGGAAGGATGCGACTATAATGGGACAGGCAGGAAAATCTACCGGTAAATATAAGAATTGGTTGAAAGTCCAGGATGATAGGCAAGCGGTGAAGGCCATGGACTGGGAGAACGGAGTACAAGAATGAAAAATAAGGAAGCGTAGCCTGAGTTATAGTAAGGGATCGGGTGATGAATCCTGGATGAGGACACGTTAACGTATGCTGGATACAACCTCAGACGGGGCATACAGGGGATCTAACAGGAGAAGCCTGGAAAGATTTCAACAGGCAAGGAGAGGTCGCAGCTTGACTAGGCAACATGGTAGAGTTGGGAACCATTATGACAAAAGAGTAGGAGCAGGAGTCCCCATAGCTGAGAGATTTTTATAATGGCTAACAAGTTAGGGGATAAAGCTATACAGGAGGTTAAACAGAAGGAGTTGGATAGTTGGAGGGAGTTTGGTAGTTTTCAGGGGTCCCAGAAGGGGGTCAGCCAGTATTATCACAAAACGGTATGTGTCTGAGGTTACCTTACACCAACAATCCTATTTGAAAAGGGTTGGCCCCACCACAGCCAGGCAGGCTGGGTCCCCGCAGAAAGGTGCAGATGCTTCCAGGGATGAGAAGGAGCAACTGCAAAGTCTGGCTGGACAGTTGGATTGGCTGGGCAATCAAAGGAGGCTGGATGCAATCTTTAGTGTTCTTGAACTGAGTACTATAAGAAATCATTCCAAGGCCCAGGACATCCTATGGGGAAACCAGACGTTTAAAAAAAATGTTAAAGATGGAGAAATGTGTACTCAAGTTACCATCTTTGGGTGACCCTAAGAATATAAAATTGATTGTGTTCAGTGACGCCTCACACATAAACCTTGTTGATGGGTTTTCAAGCGCAATGGGTTTTATAATATTTCTTGTGGGGGAAATTGGGAAGTGTTGTCTCTTGGCTTGGGAAGCCCAGAAAACAAGGTGGGTAGTAAAACGTGCCCTGCCTGCAGAGACTTTCGCACTAGTCGAGATGGTTGACAAGGCCTTCTTTTGATCTAAAATGTTAGAGGAATCACTAGATGGGGAAAATGACAAAGGAAATGTCCCAATAGAATGTCATATTCGGCGGAATCGTCCCGGATTGGCACCGAGTGTGGTAGGGGGTGGGGAAAACAACGTTCTACCCACCAGCCGGAATGGCAGCTTCTCATGCCGTATTGTCCCAAACCCGCTGCATTAATTATGCACCCCCGGGAAACACATTGTTTCGATGGCGGGTGGGCTCTCATTCCCCCGCCACGCCATCACCTCGCCGCTTTATCACGCCAGGTGTCACGTTGAAAGTGCAGCCGCGTGCACACCTCTCAGTGTTTCCAGCTCAGGACTGCTGCACAGAAGACTGGCTGGCCCCGAAAGGCAAGAAGGCTGCATCCGCATCCGGCTGGTTTAGTGACGTGTCCCTCGAGTGCCTTTTCAACACCATGGAAGCCCAGCAGGATGTCCTCCATCCCTGCCCGCTCTGGCCACAGGAGGGGCAGCTGCATCACCAATCCAGCATGGGAGGTGATGGCAGCGGTGGTCAGCACCAATGCCCTGCAAAAGAGGTCAGCCACCCAGTGCCGCTACAGGATGAATGGTCTCATCCGTTCCGCCAGGGTAACTCACTCTTCTCATCGCTCTCAACTCACACACTCCCAAACCCATCACATACCCACACCTCCAGGGACAGCACCACTAACTCTCACACACACACACTCACATCTCCATCAGGCTCATATCCTCTGGAGTTCACATCCTCATCCTGTCCATGGCTCCGCTCACCACACAAACATTCCACACTGTGCCATCTGTCCTGCTCACATTCTCTCCATCTTGTTTGCATGCAGAAGAAGACAGCTCACAACAGCAGGGAGAGGTCCCAGACTAGGGGGGTGGAGTTGACCACATTAGACCCCTTACTCACTTTGAGGAACACGGCATCGCGCTGACTGGTGAGGATATGGACCGTGCCTCTGGTGAGGGTGAGGTTGGCAGCGAACACCCTCACGAGGATCCTGGACCACATCATCCCTCTCTCAATGCAACTGTGAGTGCTCTCTCTCCTGCTTTTGACTCTGCTTCCATACACTAATTATGTCTACTTTGGTTCACAGGGAGCCCTGCCAAGTGACCGACACCCTCACCCAGCCAATCCCCCAGCTCCATCCACATCCTCATCTCCCACCATGAGGACACCTCCTCCATTTTAGAGCTGGAAATAAGGAGCCTGGAAGACCCAGCATTTACCCACACCCTCCACCAGTGCAGGGACACACAACTCGGTGGGACCTAGATCTAGGGCAGGCTCTGGTTCACAATTCGATGGTCACCGCTTGGAAACGTGTCCACAGCAGGAGGAGGTATGTTCAGCCAAACTCCCCAGCGCTCGGAGGGCCACTGGGGAAGAGACATCTGTGAGGTCTGAGTCGGATGTTGAACCTCTGGATTTGGCCTTCCAACTCATTGTGAAGATTCAGCAGGAGGTGTGGGAACATCGAGCTGTCGAAAGACCTCAACAGAGTGGCTTACGAGTCGGAGGAGTGTGTCTGCGTACTCTCTGATGAAGTGGTGCCCACATGTGTGCCTATGGAGGTCTCCATGTGGAGGATGGCGGGTGCCATGCAGATCCTGGTCCAACAGAGTGCGGAGATGTGTGCAGACCTGCACTCCGTCGCGGGAGCCATGGGTGAATTTCTGCAGTGGCAACATGAGAGGGAAACGGGGCACCTCGACATCCCTCCAGGTGCTCCTTCCCCTCAAGGAGTCAGGCCGGGGCCCTAGGGCACCCGAAGGGAGGACCCGCGGCAGCTGGACACCCCTGGGTCATCCAGTCAGTAATCTCAGAGGCTGTCCTCTCCCTCTGAGTGCCCTTTGCCTGTGAGCCCCTCAACCTTGTCCTCTGTCACTACAGAGGGAGCAGCTGGCCCAGGAGTGATTCTGGAGGGAGAAGTGCGTACGTGCAGGGCCTTTCAGAGCCTTATGCAAGCACTCTGCCACGCATGCAGCTCTTTCCTGTACCACATTAACCTCAATATCCTGAACAGTTTCAATGCTGCCTGCTGGGGTTCATTTTCAGTTGTCCATCTGAGCTGATCTGCAGCTCCACCCACCCACTGATCACCCTCCCATGCAGCACCTAATCTCGCCCACCACGACTGCCATTTCACTTTCGATTTAGACCGCATGGTGGTGATTCATTTTTCATATGCTCCCCTGTGCTTTTCCCTCCCCCAGTCACCCATTTCCTTTCTCCCATCACTGTTGACCCCCCTGGCATCACCTTCCGCCTCTCCTCCGTGACCTACCAGCTGCAACCCTTTTCCTTTGGGAATGTCAAGTTGCACATGTATCCTTCCCACCCCCAGGATCCGTGTCTACCTCCAAGGCCCCATCATCCACCCTTGCTGTCTCTCCTACCGCTACCATTGAACCGTCACCCTCCCGCCTCACTCTGCCCTTGGTCATTCTCACCATTCCCTTCTATCACGCCCACCCTCAGTTCGCTCAGGAGGCAGCCATGGATTCATCAGAGCCCTCCCTTGCAAGACCACCTGGATGTTTTCCCCCACTCCGGACCCCTTCACCCCTTGGAAACCCCTCCCCCATCCCCTCTCATCCCCCACTCCCCGCTTAGTCCTTCCCCCTACCTGACTCCTTCAGTCTCCCTTACTTCTTTCCGTCCTTTCCTCCAGCCTTACTTCTTCCTCCAGCCTTACTCCTTCTCCCTTCCCGACTCCTTCCTCCACCTTTACTCCCTCCCCTCTCTGCACTCCTTCCTCCCCTCCCGGACTCCCTCCCCTCTCCACACTCCTTCCCTGCTCCCAATTCCTTCCCTTACACCTTATACCCACCCCTTACACCTACCTCCCCAGTTGCCATCTTCTCCCCCATTACCGCCCCTCCTGCCCCTGCACTCCATCTTCCCCTAGCCTCCCCCCCCAACACCTTTGTTCCCCCCTCCCAACCTCAACCCCAGACACCTCCGTTCCCCCACCTTCCAACCTCACCCCCTCCAACAGCTCTTCCTCTTCTAGTCGATCCTAGACCTTCCCCTCCACCCCCCCCCACGATATATCTTCCTTTCCCAAACACAGCTGGATCTTCCTCTCCGCTCCCTCGACCATCATCTGTTGTGAGCAGACCCTCAATGGTGAGTTTCCAACTTCCGTGAGCTGCTTCACGCCAGACCCATGTCCATGTGAATCCACCCGGCATGCTATGGACCTTCCTCCAGTGTGCCATTGCTGTCGGGCTCCAGTATCTTCTGCCTCTCGGATGTCCACAATGTGAGCAAGGCCCTGGCGGTAAGTCCCGACTTCTGCACATCACACTTGTCAAGATGTGTTCTACACGGGCATGCAATCGCGCCAACATGGGTGGACGATCCAGCGGGGGTGGGGGGGGGGAGGGGGGGATGATTCCAGCAGACTGGCCTTATAATGATATGCAAATGTATTACAATGAGGTTCCCGACGTCCGATGGTGGGAAACACGGCCCGCCATAGACGAGCTGAGCGGGCGACCGCAAACGGATTTCACCGACGTTGTGAACCCGATTTCTGGCCTTCTCGTCATATCGCCAGCTCACGCCGCTGGGTACAACTGGCACCAGCAGGCATGGAAAATTCCGCCCAGTGACAATCAATCCCTTTGGGATAACATACACTCCACAGAGAGGGTGAGTGAAAAAAAATTAGGGATTGATACCGCAAGTCCGAAACAAATGGTGGAGATAAAGGAAATCTTTAAGCTCCAGTCGGTTGACACAAGCCATCAGTTATCAAATTGTTTCACCAAAAAGAGTACTTGCAGTGGTACTAGTGGTATTAGACGATGGCCGACACAGGATGTGAGTTTTGAAAATCTGTGACTTATTTCTCTTTGTCTTCACTTCTTTTGTCTGAATAGAAAATGCACATGTTATTTTTTCTTTAAATAAAAGGAAGGGAATCTGTTAATGTTGTAATTTTGCTACAATACAGTACATGTTTTAAGTTGGCAATCAAGAGCAAGTGTCCCCAACTGGGTTTTAAGTTGGCAATCAAGAACATAAAAAGGTGCTGATACTGGGTGTTGGAGGGAACTGGAAGAGTCTGTGCATTTGCTCTGCAGTCTTGGGAATAAACTTGTCTTAAGGTACAGGCTGGCTTCAGACTCATTTTCTCTTAAACCTATGAGTGTTGGATTTAAAAGTCACCCCCATGGTCCTTTATACCCAAGTCAACACATGCCCCCACCCATGGCCCTTTCTACCTCCATGCCAACTCATGCCAACTCACCCAGTACCCACCCTGGGCAGACTTCAAAAGCCATGTGGAGATGAAATAAAATAAAGTTCTAAAAATCTAATGCAGATTTCACGATACTGACGTGATAGCAAAAAATACTTCCATTCACGAAAGTCTACTCATAGCTTTTTTTTAAATCCCAAATGCTTAATCTTTTATAAAAACTGACAAACTTTCTATTTATACCAGACATCAAAGACAGTTAATCCTTTAATAGGCTCTTTAGCTTATCAATCAAGCTGTGAACTCAGAACGCACCCTGCTGAGATAATTGTCGCTTTTGGAAATCAACCAAGCATTTATGAAGAGTCCTTAAAGAAATGACAACAAATAACGATTGAAACTGCTAAAACAGATGCTATCCCACGTGGTCTGTCAATTAAATAATACAGCAGAATTTTCTTCAATTCTCATTGACACCTGCAGACTGTTTTATTTTTCATTTTTTAAAGGACTGGGGATTTAAATAACTTCAGCACATGACGGGTAAACAGACCTTACATACCCTTCGAGAGCATTTATGTTGACTCCATAAAATTCTGACTCCCGCACTGCGGGTTAAGGTCCCTGCAACAGCCAAAATGAGGTCTGTTTGAATTCAACACTGAGCTCAAATGGCCCCTGCTGAGTTTAGGATTCCCTCTTGCGTGTATCACAACCTGCCTCCTTTTCCCTACCAACAAAATTCGGATGTCAGAAATGGGGGCGGAGCTTCTGCATGCAGGCCCTATCGGCCATTTTTGAAGGTCTGAGGAGTCTTGTGGACTCCACAAAAATCTGGGCCAAGGTCATAGAATTTAAGTGCATTATCTGACAGTTCAGTGCAGTGCTGAGGAAACACGGGGCAGAATTTTACGGCAGTGGGATTTTACGTTCCTGCTGAAGTCAATGGGGTTTAGAATGTCTCGCCACGTTCTAAGGCCCCGTCCCTGCCGAAACAGGGCCGTAAAATTCTGCCCATTGTGTTGTCGAAAGTGCCGTCTTTCATTTAAATTGGTGAACTAAGGCACCTTCTAAGGATAATCAAGGCTGATCTCCTGGTGCCCTGGCCAATGTTTATCCCTTAACCAATGTCACCACAACAAATTGTCTGGTCATTTCGTAGATTCATAGAATGGTACAGCACAGAAGGAGGCCATTCAGCCCATTATGCCTGATTAATCCTAATCTCCTGCTCTTTCCTGCAGCTCTGCAAGTATTTTTCCCTTGATGCATTGATAGCTCTATGTCCTGAGGGACATGCTAAAACCCAGGGAAGCCAATGCAATGGGGAAAGGTCACAGCCTAAGGCCCTTGCACCATTGTGTGCTGAGAAGCTGGTTTTGTGGAAAACCCTTTGGGCTCTATGCATCATAGAACGTTTGACGTGCAATGTATATTATAAATATAATCTGTAATTGTAGGTGTAGTGAGGCACCTCAGAGTGCCCTGTACTCACTGTGAAAGCAATTGAACTGTGTTGCGCTTTATGGAAGATCAATTTTGAGCTGTTGTGTAATGTACTTTTGCAAAATTTTATGACTAAAGTTTAATTTCTGAGAAAAAAGATTATTCATTAACCATTATTCTTTGTAGGACTTGGCTGTATGCAAATTGTCTGCCATTTCCCTGACTACACTGCAAGATGTACTTAATTGGCTATAGAATATTTTGGGATATCTTTAAATCATGGAATTCACTGTATCAATGCAAATTCTTTCTTTATGTGCACACAAGGGTGCATGAAGCCCTGATTTCATAGGCTAGGAAAATGAGGGCTACGTAGCATAACAAATGGATTAACACTGATTTATTGATATACAATTGTGTTATTACTTTATAGGGGTTGATAAATTGGTTTGCATTGGTATATTAGCATTCTGAGAATTCGGCATGCCTCCACCTCTGGCCTCTTGTCATCCCAAAAACCTATCACCCCACCTATGGTGACCTTATTTCAGTTTTACATACAAACATACAAATTAGGAGCAAGAGTAGGCCATTCAGCCCCTCGAGCCTGCTCTACCATTTGATAAATTCTTTCTGCTGGTATTATTCCTACACAGGGAGTATAAGCAGCCCTTTCTGCTGGAATTATTACTGCATGGGGGGTATATCCAAGCCTTTCTGCTGGGATTATTCCAAATGAAGGGTATATCTAATTCTTTCTGCCGGGATTCTTCCGACATGGGGGGAATTTCTGTTGGCATTATTCTTACATGGTCATATCCAATTCTTTCTACTGGTTTCTCCTGACTCCCAAAGCTTGTCCACCATCCACAAGGCACAAGTCAGGAGTGTGATGGAATATTCTCCATTTGCCTGAATGAGTGCAGCTCCAACAACACTCATGAAGTTTGACACCATTGAGGACAAAGCAGCTTTCATGACTGGCACCCCATCCACAAACATTCACTCCCTTCACCGCCGACGAACAGAGGCGGAAGTGTGTACCATCTACAACATAGTCTGCAGGAACTCACCAAGGCTCCTTTGACAGTACCTTCCAAACCCATGACCACTACCATCTAGAAGGACAGAGGCAGCAGACACATGGGATCAACACCACCTGGAATTTCCCTTCTAAGCCACTCATCATCCTGACTTGGAAATATATCACCATCCCTTCACAATCACTGGGTCAAAATCCTTCAAGTCCCTCCCTAACCTTCGCCGCATGGACTGCAACGGTTCAAGAAGGCAGGCCACCACTTCACAAGGGCAATTAGGGATGGGCAATAAATAATAGCCTAGCCAGCGATGCCCACATCCCATGAATGAATGAAAAAATATCTAATCCTTTCTATTGGGATTTTTCCCACAGAGGTTACATTCATTCCTTTCTACTGGTTTTTGATGGGATTATTCCTGTATAAGGGTATTTCTGATGGGATTATTACCACATGGGGTGTTTGTGCTGGTATTATTCCCACAGTGGGGTATTTGTGCTGGAAGTATTTCCACATGGGGGTATTTGTGCTGGGATTTGTACTGGGGCTATTCTCACAAGGGGTTCTTGTGCTGGGACTATTCCCAACTGGGAGCTATGTGCTGGGATTATTCCCACAAATGGGTAATTGTGCTAGGATTATTCTCAATTGGGTGCATGTTCTTGGAATGTTCCCACCTGAAGGTGTTTATGCTGGGATAATTCTCACATGGGGTATTTGTGCCGGGATTACTCCCAAGAGGGGATTGTTGTGCTGATATTATTCCCACAGATGGGTATTTGTGCTGGGATTATTCCAACAGGTTGGGGGGGGGGTGGGTGGGGGTGTTTATTTGCACTGGGATTATTCCCATGTGGGGTATTTCTGGGGTTATTTCCACAAAGGGGTATTTATGATGAGATTATTACTACAGGGGATATTTGTGCTGGTATTATTCCACAGTGGAGTAGTTGTGCTGGGATTATTCCCACATGGGGGCATTTATAGAGGGATTATTCCCACAAGGGATATTTGTGCTGGTATTATTCCCAATGATGATATTTCTGATGGGATTATTCCCACAGAGGTTATTTGTGCTGGAATTATTCCCACAGAGGTTATTTGTGCTGGAATTATTCCCACAGTGGGTCTTTGTGCTGGGATTATTCCCACAGTGGGGTATTTGTGCTGGGATTATTCCCACAGTGGATACTTGTGCTGGGATTATTCCCACAGAGGTTATTTGTGCTGGTATTATTCCCACAGTGGGGTATTTGTGCTGGGATTATTCCCACAAAGGTTATTTGTGCTGTTATTATTCCCACAGAGGGTATTTGTGTTGGGATTATTCCCACAGTGGGTCTTTGTGCTGGGATTAATCCCACAGGGTGGTATTTGTGCTGGGATTATTCCCACTGGGGGTCTTTGTGCTGGGATTATTCCCATCGGGGGTATTTGTGCTGGGATTATTCCCACAGGGGGTATTTGTGCTGGGAGTATCCCCACAGGGGGTGTTTGTGCTGGGATTATTCCCACAGAGGTTATTCATGTTGGGATTATTCCCACAGAGGTTATTTGTGCTGGAATTATTCCCACATGTGGGCATTTGTGCTGGGAATATACCCACAGAGTTTATTTGTGCTGGGATTATTCCCACATGGGGGTATTTGTACTGGGATTATTCCCACAGGGGCGTATTTGTGCTGGGATTATTCCCACAGAGGTTATTTGTGCTGGTATCATTCCCACAGGGGGTATTTGTGCTGGGATTATTCCCACAGAGTTTATTTGTGCTGGGATTATTTCCACAGCGGGGTATTTGTGCTGGGATTATTCCCATAGAGGGTATTTGTGCTGGGATTATTCCAACAGGGGGTATTTTGCTGGGATTATTCCCACAAAGGATATTTGTGCTGGGAATATTCCCACAGGGGGATATTTGTGCTGGCATTATTCCCAGAGAGGTTATTTATGGTGGGATTATTCCCACAGGGGGTATTTCTGATGGGATTATTCCCACAGTTGGGTATTTGTGCTGGTATTATTCCCACAGGAGGGTATTTGTGCTGGGATTATTCCCACAGTGGGTATTTGTGCTGGGATTATTCCCACAGTGAGGTATTTGTGCTGGGAGTATTCCCACAGGTGGGTATTTGTGCTGGGATTATTCCCACAGAGGGTATTTGTGCTGGTATTATTCCCACAGGAGGGTGTTTGTGCTGAAATTATTCCCACAGTGGGGTATTTGTGCTGGGAGTATTCCCATAGAGGATATTGGTGCTGGTATTATTCCCACAGAGGGATATTTGTACTGGGAGTATTCCCACAGGAGGGTGTTTGTGCTGAAATTATTCCCACAGTGGGGTATTTGTGCTGTGATTATTCCTACGGAGGATATTTATTATGGGATTATTCCCACATGGGGTATTTGTGCTGGGATTATTCCCATGGGGGGTATTTGTGCTGGGATTATTCCCATGGGGGGTATTTGTGCTGGGATTATTCCCATGGGGGGTATTTGTGCTGGGGTAATTCCCACAGGGGGGTATTTGCTGACCTCAGGCAGGGTGGTCAGAACTCTCTGTGACGTCAGAATCAGTGGACGGCTGCTTGTGACGCCATCAAGCTGCGCCGCGGGTTTTTGCTCCTCCCGGTTCCCGGTTGCTGCCGTTACTCACTCCCCGGCTCCGAGCGGGTTTTGCTGCCTAAAACACCATGAGTTCAGGTTATCGGAGAGACTGGCGGGGCGGCGGAGGCGGAGGAGGCGGCGGCGGCGGCGGGGGCGCGCCCTCGGCCGCTGGGGGCTGGGAAAGCTCGGCGGGCGGGAGAGGCCGGGGCCGGCATCCCGGGCACCTGAAAGGCAAAGACATCGGCCTGTGGTACGCGAAGAGGCAGGGCCAGAAAAGCAAGGAGCAGGAGCGGAGTGAGGTGAGGGCGGGAGGCTAGCACGGAGCATCGAGACACACCGCCCGGCCCGGCTCTCCCCCAACCGACCCAACCCCAACCCCCCCAACCCCAACCCCCCCAACCCCAACCCCCCCAACCCCAACCCCCCCCCCTCCAACCCCCCCCCTCAACAACCCCAACCCCCCCCAAACAACCCCAACCCCCCCCCAACAACCCCAACCCCCCCCCAACAACCCCAACCCCCCCCAACAACCCCAACCCCCCCCCAACAACCCCAACCCCCCCCAACAACCCCAACCCCCCCCAAACAACCCCAACCCCCCCCAAACAACCCCAACCCCCCCCCAACCCCAACCCCCCCCTCTCCCCACCAACCCCCCCCTCCCCTCCCCTCCAACCCCCCCCTCCCCTCCAAACCCCCCCCCCTCCCCTCCAAACCCCCCCCCTCCCCTCCAACCCCCCCCCTCCCCTCCAAACCCCCCCCTCCCCTCCAAACCCCCCCTCCCCTCCAAACCCCCCCCCCCCCCCTCCAACCCCCCCCCTCCCCTCCAACCCCCCCAAACAACCCCAACCCCCCCCCCAAACAACCCCCAACACCCCCCCCAAACAACCCCAACCCCCCCCCAAACAACCCCAACCCCCCCCAACAACCCCAACCCCCCCCAAACAACCCCAACCCCCCCCCAACAACCCCAACCCCCCCCAAACAACCCCAACCCCCCCCAAACAACCCCAACCCCCCCCCAACACCCCCCCCAAACAACCCCAACCCCCCCCAACAACCCCAACCCCCCCCAAACAACCCCAACCCCCCCCCCACAACCCCAACACCCCCCAAACAACCCCAACCCCCCCAACCACCCCAACACCCCCCCCCCAAACAACCCCAACCCCCCCCCCAACAAACCCAACCCCCCCCCAACAAACCCAACTCCCCCCCCAACAACCCCAACCCCCCCCCACAACCCCAACCCCCCCCCCACAACCCCAACCCCCCCCAACAACCCCAACGCCCCCCCACAACAACCCCAACCCCCCCCCAACAACCCCAACTCCCCCCCAACAACCCCAACCCCCCCCCAACAACCCCAACGCCCCCCCAACAACCCCAACCCCCCCCCAACAACCCCAACCCCCCCTCAACAACCCCAACCCCCCCCCTCAACAACCCCAACCCCCCCCAACAACCCCAACCCCCCCCCAACAACCCCAACCCCCCCCCAACAACCCCAACCCCCCCCACAACAACCCCAACCCCCCCCCAACAACCCCAACCCCCCCCAACAACCCCAACCCCCCCCACAACAACCCCAACCCCCCCCACAACAACCCCAACCCCCCCCAACAACCCCAACCCCCCCCCAACAACCCCAACCCCCCCCAACAACCCCAACCCCCCCCCTCAACAACCCCAACCCCCCCCCCAACAACCCCAAACCCCCCCCAACAACCCCAACCCCCCCCCCAACAACAACCCCAACCCCCCCACCCGACAACCCCAACCCCCCCACCCGACAACCCCAACCGCCCCCCGATAACCCCAACCGCCCCACAGCCTGACCACCCTGACCCCCCCCCCCCCCAACCTCCACTGCCCCGACTCCATCTCCATCTCCCCCCCCATCTCCATCCCCTACCCCCACACCCGACACTCCCACCCCCCCACCCCACACGCCCCAACCCCTATATCCAGAATCGCCCACACACCCCCAACCCCCAGCCCAATCCCTCACGATTTTAAAAATTCATTCACGGATGTAGGCTTCACTGGCTGGACCAGCATTATTGCCTATACCTAGTTGCCCAATGTGAAGGTAGCAGTGAGCTGACTTCTTGAACTACTGCAGTCCATGTGGTGTAGGTACACCCACAGTGCTGTTAGAGAGGGAGTTCCAGGATTTTGACCCAGGAACAGCGATATATTTCCAAGTCAGGATGGTGAGTGACTTTGAGGGGAACATGCAGGTGATGGTGTTCCTATTTATCTGCTGCCCTTGTCCTTCTAGATGGTAGTGGCTGTGGGTTTGGAAGGTGCTCCCTAAGGAGCCTTGGTAAGTTTCTGCAGTGCATCTTGTAGATGGTACACACTGCTGCTTCTGTTCGTCGGTGGTGGAAGGGGTGCTAGTCAAGTGGGCTGCCTTGCCCTGGATGGTGTCCAGTGTTGAGTGTTGTGGGAGCTGCACTCATCAAAGCAAGTGGAGAGTATTCCATCACACTCCTGACTTGTGCCTTTTGGATGGTGGACAACCTTTGGGGAGTCAGGAGCTGAGTTACCCGCCACAGGATTCCTAGCCTCTGACCTGCTCTTGTAGCCACAGTGTATAGATGGCTAGTTCAGTTTCTGGTCAATGGTAACCCCCCAGGATGTTGATAGTGGTGGATTCAGTGATGGTAATGCTGTTGAACGTCAAAGGGGATGGTTAGATTCTCTCTTGTTGGAGATGATCATTGCCCGGCACTTGTGTGGCGCGAATGTTACTTGCCAATTGTCAGCAGAAGCCTGGATATTGTCCAGGTCTTGCTGCATTTGGACATAGACTGCTCCAGCATCTGGAGTCGTGAATGGTGCTGAACATTGTGCAATCATCAGCGAACACCTCTGCTCCTGACCTTATGATGGAAGGAAGGTCGTTGATGAAGCAGCTTAAGATGGTTTGGCCAAGGACACTACTCTGACGAACTCCTGCAGTGATGTTCTGGAGCTGAGATGAGTGATCTCCAAGAACCACAACCATCTTCCTTTGTGCTAGGTATGACTCCAACCAGTGGAGTGTTTGCCCATTGATTCTCATTGACTCCAGTTTTGCTAGGGCTCCTTGATGTCACACTCGGTCAAATGCTGCCTTGATGCCAAGGGCAGTCACTCTCACCTCACCTTGGGAGTTCAGCTCTTTTGTCCATGCTTGAACCAAGTCTGTAATGAGGTCAGGAGCTGAGTGGTCCTGGCAACCCAAAATGGGCGTCAGTGAGCAGGTTACTGCTAAACAATTGCCGCTTGATAGCACTGTTGATGACCCCTTCCGTTACTGATGATGGAGAGTAGACTGATGGGGCGGTAATTGGCCGGGCTGTATTTGTCCTGCTTTTTGTGTACAGGACACACCTGGGCAATTTTCCACATAGCCGGGTAGATGCCAGTGTTATAGCTGTATTGGAACAGCTTGGCTGGGTGCATGGTAAGTTCTGGAGCACAAGTCTTCAGTACTTTGCCGGAATATTGTCAGGGCCCATAGCCTTTGCAGTATCCAGTGCCTGCCTTCAGCTGTTTCTTGATATCACGTGGAGTGAATTGAATTGCCTGAAAACTGGCATCTCTGATGTTAGGGACCTCCCGAAGAGGCCGAGGTGGATCATCCACTCTCACTTCTGGCTGAAGATTGCTGCAAATGCTTCAGCCTTATCTTTTGCACTGATGTGCTGGGCTCCCCCATCATTGAGGATGAGGATATTTGTGCAGCCTCCTCCTCCAGTGAGTTGTTTAATTGTCCACCACCATTCATTATTGGATGTGTCAGTACTGCGGAGCTTAGAGCTGATCTGTTGGTTGTGGGATCGCTTAGCTCCATCTATCACTTGCTGCTTATGCTATAGTCTTATGCAAGTAATCCTCTGTTATAGCTTCATCAGGTTGACACCTCATTTTTAGGTATGCCTGGTGCTGCTCCTGACATTCCCTCCTGCACTCTTCTTTGAACCAGGGCTGATCCCCTGTTGGACCCCAGTCATCACATTGCTGATAATCGAGAGTAGACTGATGGGACGGTAATTGCCCAGGTTGGGTTAGTCCTGCTTTTTGTGTACAGGACATACCTGGGCAATTTTCCACATTTGCAGGTAGATGCCAGTGTTGTAGCTGTACTGGAACAGCTTGGCTTAAAGGTGCAGCAAGTTCTGGAGCATAACTCTTTGGTACTATTGCCGGAATTTTGTCAGGGCCCACAGCCTTTGCAGTGTCCATTGCCTTCAGCCATTTGTTGATATTGCGTGGAGTGAATCAAATTGGCTGAAGACTGGCATCTGTGATGCTGTGGACATCACGAGGAGTCCGAGATGGATCATCCACTCGGCACTTTTGGCTGAAGATTGTTGTGAATGCTTTAGCTTTTGCGCTGATGTGCTGGGCTCCCCCATCGTTGACAATGGGGATATTTGTGGAGCCTCCTCCTCCAGTGAGTTGTTTAATTGTCCACCACCATTCATGACTGGATGTGGCAGGACTGCAGAGCTTAGATCAGATCCTTTGGCTGTGGAATTGCTTAGCTCCGTCTATCACTTGCTGCTTCTGATGTTTGGTATGCAAGTAGTCCTGTGTTGTAGCTTCACCAGGTTGACACCTCATTTTTAGATATGCCTGGTGCTGCTCCTGGCATGCCCTCCTGCACTCTTCATTGAACCAGGGTTGATCCCTGGCTTGATGGTAATGGTAGAGTGGAGAATATGCCGGGCAGTGAGGTTGCATATTGGGGTTCAGCATAATTCTGCTGCTGCTGGTGGCCCACAGCACTTCATTGGATGCCCAGTCTTGAGTTGCTGGATCTGTTTGAACCATTTAGCTTGGTGGTAGTGCTACACAACACGATGGAGTGTAACACAATGTGAAGACGGGACTTCACCTCCAGGTCACTCCTACAAATACTGTCATGGACAGATGCATCTGCGGCAGTCAGGTTGGTGAGGATGAGGTCAAATATGTTTCTCCCTCTTGGTCATTCCCTCACCACCTGCAGCTGTGTCCTTTAGGGATACGTCCAGCTCGGTCTGTTGCGGTACCATTGAGCCACTCTTGGTGATGAACATTGAAGCCCCACCTACCCAGAGTACATTCTGCACCCTTGCCACCCTCAGTGCTTTCTGCAAGTGGCGTTCAACATGGCGGAGCACTGATTCATCAGCTGAGGGAGGGCGATATGTGGTAATCGGCAGGAGGTTCCCTTGCCCGTATTTGACCTGATGCCAAGAGACTTCATGGGGTCTGGAGTTGATGTTGAAGACTCCCGGGGCAACTTCCTCCCGACTGTATACCACTGTGTTGCCAACTCTGCTGGGTCTGCCCTGCTGATAGGACAGGACATATTCAGGGATGGTGGCGGTGGTGTCTGGGACATGATCTGTAAGGTATGATTCTGTGAGTATGACTGTGAGGCTGTTGCTTGACTAGCCTGTGAGTCAGCTCTCCCAATTTTGGCATCGGCCCCCAGATGTTAGTAAGGAGGACTTTGCAGGGCTGGGCTTTCCGTTGTTGCTTCCGGTGCCTAGGTCGATGCCAGGTAGTCTGCCTGGTTTCATTCCATTACAGTTTTCAGAGAAGCGTTTTTCCCCAGTTGGTTTAATTGGACCTGACTGACTGTACCTAGTACTGATTGCATTTGAATTGTAGAAATACTTGATTCCTGCTAATAAATCATTACTTTATGATTTTTAGGGGCAGGAAGAGGCCATTTAACACCTTGAGCCCCCTGTGCCATTCAACTATATCATGACTGAACTGTACCCAATTCCATTTGCCCACCCTTGCTCCATATATCTTGATAAGCTTACTGAACAATATTTATATCAGTCTAGAAAGGTGCAGTTGTTCCCTAGAATCCATAGCGTTTTGAAGGAGAGTTTCCAGATCTGTAATGCACTTTGTGTGAAAAAGCATTCCCTGATTCTTGCTCCTGAACAGCTGGCTCTAATTTTAAGATTGCGCCTCTTTGTTCCTGATTTTTTTTCACTGAGAAAGTGCTTATCCTCACAAATACTTTACTGATGATGAGTAAGTTGAACATTTAATTGCACTCTAAAATAAAAGGAAAATCCTGCAGAAAAATACCCAGCAGGACTGAAGGCATTTACGGAGAGAGAAACAAAGTTAATGTTTCAAATGTGTGACCTATTTCCAGGACTGGAAAAATTAACAATTTTAGAGAATTAATTATCCTTTGGGTATTTAAGGTAAGATGCCATTGCTCGAATGAGTTGACGCATTAAAAATACTGTACTGCTCTTTTTGCCTTTCCACAGAGGGCAGTTGTGCAGATGGATGAAGCAAGAGAGGAACACATCACCAGACTACTGAATTCTGTCCAGACACGGAGTGACTACAAAGACCAACGTGCCTCACTGTCAGCTGACTCCAGCAAAAACTGGAGGTAACTCAGTCAGCTTTTTTTTTGACGTAATTTCTTTAAGATTAAGAGGACATGGCTTTAGGGTGAAAGGGGAAAGGTTTAGGGGGAACTTCTTCACTCAGAGAGTGGTGAGAGTGTGGAACGAGCTACCATTGACGTGGTAAATGCGGGCTCACTCTTAAGTTTTAAGAATAAATTGGATAGATACATGGATGAGAGAGGTCTGGAGGGTTATGGACTAGGTGCAGGTCAATGGGACTAGCGGAATAATATTTCGGCACAGACTAGAAGGGCCGAATGGCCTGTTTTCTGTGCTGTAGTGTTCTATGGTTCTATACAGCCATTTTACATTTGCATCCTCTATTGTGGTGTGTACATTCGTACAGTGCTTTTTGAAAGAAAATGTGTCATGCTCTTGAGCTGTAAACTGCAGGTTTTCCAGGCTTGTACATGGTTAGAGCAACAGTCACACTGGCAACTTATGCCTCCTCTCCCTCTGGTAATTTCTGGGTTGCTGTGTGGCTCCACGGCCAAACAACTTAGAGGAAATGTTGCTAGCAAGCCTCTTAGTTATGTCAAGTCGCTATTAAAAAGCAGAATAAGAATAAAACTGGGTGGGCCACCCAGCATCGACCTAAACAACTTATAAGGCAAAGGTGTCATCAGCCCTGCTGACCCTGCAAAGTCCTCCTCACTAACACCTGGGGACTTGTGCCAAAACTGGGAGAACTGTTCCACAGACTAGTTGAGCAACAGCAGGACATAGTCATATCACCCAATCATACTTTACAGCCAATGTCCTGGTCCTGTCTACCTGTTGAGGTGGGTACGAAAGGTCCCATGGCAAAATTCAAAGATGAGCAGGGGAGTTCTCCTCGTGTCCAGGTCAACATTTATCCCTCAACCGACATCACTAAAACAAACCTGGTAATTTACCTCCTTGCTGTTTGTGAGACCTTGCTACGTACAAATTGGCTTCCTTGTTTCCCTACATTAAGGAAACAAGGAAGCCAAACAGTGACTTCTTTTAAAAAATACTTAATTAGCTGTGAAATGCTTTGGGATGTCCTGCGGTCATGGGAGGTGCTATATAACTGCAAGTTTGTTCTTTATGCGCCTGCATCATTAAAGCAGATTAACTGGTTATCTAACTCATTGCTCTCTGTGGCAAGCTTCTGTTCTATTTCTGATTTGTTTCTGAATTTTATTTCACCACCACCCCACTGCCCCATCACAGAAGTGCATGTCCCTCCACTTCAACCAACAAGGAAACTAAACCAGAGGCCAGTGCTGACCTAGAGTACCTCTTCGAAACCATTACTCAGGATGTGTTTTTGGATGAGGAGCTGAGGGAAGACCTTCTGAAGAAGAAAACGAGTTTGAGATATCTGGAGATGAAGGTATTGATGTTGGGATTTTGGTCAATCTAAACGATAATATGTCACAGCGAATAAATGGTGGGGAGCATTAATCACACTGAGGCCTAACCTGTGAAGCTCAACCTTTAATGGTTTGTCATTTGTTTCCTCCTAACCTGTCCCAAGCATCAGTAACTTGTAACATGCTCCACATTACTCCTGAGGGTATTTCTTACAAAGTTTCTATGTAGTCAAACGAGAAATTAATGTACTGGCTGATGCAGTTGATTTAACTTACTGTCCTTTCATCCATGGGACCTGGATTTAAATCCACCTGGATTTATGAGTGAATGTCTCCTTTCCTCTGGCTGCATGAATTGAGTTTATCACAGTTCCTTGTGGTTGTAGTCCACATCACAAAGCTGTTCGTAATTCAAAAGCCTCCTGTGATGAGGCTACAAGAATTGTTGTTCTAGGAAATTGAGGGGAAAATGGTTGTACTGATACAGTTAGCGGGCCATTTTAAGAGGAATATTAGCGGGATAGAGTCCGTAACATAAAGTGCAACAAGAGGACTTTCAGCCCACAGTGCCTGTGCCAGCCCTTTGAGAGAGCTACCCAATTAGGCCCACTCCTTCCCCTCTTTCTCTGTATCCCTCCAATGACTTGATCACTGATCATGCCTGAAAAATACTTACAAGATATCCACTTCCAGCCTGAGAGAGAGAATTCATGCAGCACACAGCAGGAGGCCATTCAGCCCATCATGCTTGTATCAGCGTTAATAATTTAAATAGAAAACCAGAATGACGGTCAGCCTTCAGTGTGACTGCTTTGTCTTTGGAAGCATTCATTTTTAATATATTTGAGAAGCTGTCCAGTAGAGATGCCAATTACAGCTGAATTTATCGTTGTAAAAATTTCAAGTAAACTGCAAGTACTGCCAAGCTGAACTGTCTCCCACAGAAGATGGTGGGAGGATGGTGCTGATCTGTCAGCTGCTGTGAAGAGGAGAATAAAAAAACCAAGCTGACGTTAATATCAGAGTTGAAGGATCTAAAGCTGAACTGTTCAATTTCTCTTTACAACAGAAACATCAATAACAACTTGGATTTATATAGTGCCTTCAGCGAAGGCCAATAAAAACGTCCCACAGTAGCGATCTTTTTAAAAAAAAACAAGATTTGGTACTGAGCCACGTAAGGTTGGAGAGACGGCAAGGTTCGGGAGGGAATTCCAGAGCGTAGGGCCTAGCTGAAGTCATGACATCCAATAGTGGATGAAGGAAATCGAGGATGTGGAGTAGCTAATGAATCAGCTATGTGTTTCCAGTTTCATTTCTGGGTTTTATTTACCGTAGTACTATCCAGAGTCAGAATCTAATTGTCCAAAATAAAACGTCACTGCAACGTTTGTAATAACTAACTGTGCATCATTTATTTCAGTCTGTAGGTAAGCCTGTAGCACTTTTATCAGAATCTAGTTTCCTGAATATAGTTGTTGCCTTTATATGATAGAAGTAACACTGTAATTTCTTAATCCATAATATTCCCATTTTATTTTCTCAGAGATTCCGGGAAAAACTCCCCTCCTACAGCATGAAGAATGTAAGTGATATTTTTAAAATTTATGAATGTCAAGCAGGCAATTTTCTTTTGCAGTGATTTATGTAGTTTAGGAGATATATGCTGAATATCAAATATATCCAAACCTATGGCCAGAAGGCCACATAAACAACCTACCCTCTTCCCTGGGAGTCCCGTCAACCTGGCTATAATGTCTACGTAACTTGGCTCCATTAATGTTTGTTTGTATTTTTATATGTCTTTGAAAAATATTTTGAGTTCTGTAGTGTCAGCTGATTTCCTCCATTGTGACAAAGGATTGTTAGCCTGGTGACAGTAACTTCGCTCATGATTCACGTTTGGAAGTTTTTTATAATTTTTATTTCATTGACAGATAACACTTCCATTTTACATTAAATGGCAAGTAGTCATGTAAATAATACAACTTAGTCCCCAGGCTTCGGCGACCTCGTGAGCACACCCCTAACACAAGAGAACGCACCCCATCCCCAAGATCTGGAACAATCAGTTCCAGCCCTCTAGGCTCTTCATGCATCTGTGTGGCTCCTGACCATGTTGAGAAAGCTCTGCCTTGCTAGGGATTAGGTTGTATTCTTACAATACCCCTCTGCTTTTTTTATCAAGCTATTCCAGTACAGCTACAACACTAGCATCTACCCGACCACATAAAAAATTGTCCAGGTATCTCCTGTTCAAAAAAAGCAAGACAAATCCAATCCAGCCAATTACTGCCCCATTAGTCTGTTCTTAATCATTAGCAATTGATGGAGGATGTCTTTGATAGCGCTATGAAGTGGTACTTACTCACCAATAACCTGCTCACCATTCAGTTTTGAGTTCTGTCCAGACTACCTGGCTTCACTTCACTATAGCCTTGGTCCAAACATGAACTGAATTCTGGAAGTAAGGTGAGAGTGACTGCCCGTGATGTCAAAGCACTCAACTGAATGTGGGATCAAGGATTCCAAATAAAATTGAAGTCATTGGGAATCAGGAGGGAATCTCTGCTGGTTGGAATCATACCTAGCACAAAGGAAGATCATTATGGTTGTTGGAGGCCAATTGTTTCAGCCTTAGGACATCGCTGCAGGAGTTCCTCAGGATAGCCTCTTAGGCCCAACCATCTTCAGCTGCTTCATCAAAGACCTTCCTTCCATCATAAAGTCAGAAGTGGGGATGTTCGCTAATGATTTTGGTGTTCAGTACTATTTGCAATTCCTCACTGAAGCAGTTGGTATCTGTAAGTGGCAAGAGATGGACAACATTCAGGCTTGGGCTGATAAGTGGCAAGTAACATTCGCATCACACAAGTGCCAGACAAGGACCATCTCCAGCAAGGGAGAAACTTACCATCTCCCCTTCACATTCAGCGTCATTATCATCAACATCCTGGGGGTTACCATTGATCAGAAACTGAATTGGACCAGCCATGTAAATACTGTGGCCGCAAGAGCAGGTCAGAGGAATTCTTTGGTGAATAAATCACCTGATTTTCCCAAAGCCTGTCTGCCATCTACTGGGCACAAGTCAGGAGTGTGATGGAATACTCTCCACTTGCCTGGATGAGTGCAGCTGCAACAACACTTGAAGTTCGACATGATCCAGGACAAAACAGCCCCCTTGATCAGTCCCTGTCCACCACCTTAAACATTCACCCCCTGCAACACTGGCGCATAGTGGCTTCAGTGTGTACCATCTACAAGGTACACTGCAGCAACTCTCAAAAGTTTTTTCAATAGCACCTATCAAACCTGCAACTTTAGCCATCTATCAGGGCAAGGACAGCACCTGCATGGGGATCGACAGTTTGGGATACATTCAGTTTGCTGCACATTGCTGAAGAAGGTTCTTGGATTTAGAATTATTGGGTGGGTTGGATGATCAGAATATTGTTCTGGATTGAGCAGTGGGTGTGTGTGCACTTTGCACCCCTGGCTTCTAGTTCAGAATGATTACCAAACTAATTAAAACAGGATAAAAGCAAAATACTGCAGATGCTGGAAATCTGTAATAAAAACAGAAAATGCTGGAAAAACTCAGCAGGTCTGGCAGCATCTGTGGAGAGAGAAACAGAGTTAACGTTTCGAGTTCATATGACTCTTCTTCAGAAGGAGTTGGCCATTCAGCCCTTCAAGAATAGATACGATAGCCTAGTGGTTATGTTGCTGGACCAGTATTCCAGAGGCCTGGGGAAATAATGCAGAGTTTAAATTCAAACTTCACTAAGGCAGATGGGGAAACTTAAATTTAGTTAATTAAATAAATCTTGGATTAAAAGCTCGTATCATTAATGGTGACCATGAAACTTCCAGATTGTAATAAAACCCCAAAACAAAAACAAAAATACCTGGAAAAACTCAGCAGGTCTGGCAGCATCTGTGGAGAGGAACACAGTTAACGTTTCGAGTCCAAATGACCCTTTAACAGAACTAAGTAAAAATAGAAGAGAGGTGACATATAAGCTGGTTTGGAGGGGTGGGGGGGGGCGGGGGGGGTGGTAGGACAAGAAGAGCTGGATAGAGGGCTAGTGATAGGTGGAGATAACCAAAAGATGTCACAGACAAAAGGACAAAGAGGTGTTGAAGGTGGTGATACTATCTAAAGGAATGTGCTAATTAAGGGTAGAAAGCAGGACAAGCAAGGTACAGATAGCCCTAGTGGGGGTGGGGTGAAGGAATCAAAAAAGGCTAAAAGGTAGAGATAAAACAACGGATGGAAATACACTTAAAAATAATGGAAGTAGGTGGGAAAAGAAAAATCTATATAAATTATTGGAAAAAACAAAAAGGAGGGGGAAAATCGGAAAGGGGGTGGGGATAGAGGAGAGAGTTCATGATCTAAAATTGTTGAACTCAATATTCAGTCCGGAAGGCTGTAAAGTGCCTAGTCGGAAGGTGAGGTGCTGTTCCTCCAATTTGCGTTGAGCTTCACTGGAACAATGCAGCAAGCCAAGGACAGACATGTGGGCATGATAGCAAGGTGGAGTGTTGAAATGGCAAGTGACGGAGGTCTGGGTCATGCTTGCGAACAGACCGAAGGTTTTCTGCAAAGCGGTCACCCAGTCTGCGTTTGGTCTCTCTAATGTAGAGGAAACCGCATTGGGAGCAACGAATGCAGTAGACTAAGTTGAGGGAAGTGCAAGTGAAATGCTGCTTCACTTGAAATGAGTGTTTGGGCCCTTGGACGGTGAGGAGAGGGGAAGTAAAGGGGCAGGTGTTGCACCTTCTGTGGTTGCATGAGAAGGTGCCGTTGGAGGGGGTTGAGGTGTAGTGGGTGATGGAGGAGTGGACCAGGGTGTCCTGGAGAGAACGATCCCTGCGGAATGCCGCCGGGGGGGTGAAGGGAAGATGTGTTTGGTGGTGGCATCATGTTGGAGTTGGCGGAAATGGTGGAGGATGATCCTTTGAATGTTGAGGCTGGTGAGCTGATAAGTGAGGACAAGGGGGACCCTATCATGATGCGACGGAGGCGAAGGAACTGAGAGAATGGGATGGAGTCTTTACAGGAAGTGGGGTGTGAGGAGCTGTAGTCGAGGTAGCTGTGGGAGTCAGTAGGCTTGTAATGGATAAAAACAAAAAACTACTGTGGATGCTGGAAATCCAAAACAAAAACAAAATTACCTGGTTCAGTTCTGCTGAAGGGTCATGAGGACTCGAAATGTCAACTCTTTTCTTCTCCGCCGATGCTGCCAGACCTGCTGAGTTTTTCCAGGTAATTTTGTTTTTGGCTTGTAATGGATATTGGTGGACAGTCTATCACCAGAAATTAAGACAGAGAGGTCAAGGAAGGGAAGTGTCAGAGATGGACCATGTGAAAATGATGGAGGGGTGGAAATTGGAAGCAAAATTAATAAATTTTTCCAGGTCCAGACGAGAGCATGAAGCTGCACCGAAGTAATCATCGATGTAACGGAGAAAGAGTTGTGGGAGGGGGCCAGAGTAGGACTGGAACAAGGAATGTTCCACATACCCCATAAAGAGACAGGCATAGCTGGGGCCCATGCGGGTACCCAAAGCCACACCTTTTATTTGGCGGAAGTGAGAGGAGTTTAAGGAGAAATTGTTCAGTGTGAGAACAAGTTCAGCCAGACGGAGGAGAGTAGTGGTGGATGGGGATTGTTCGGGCCTCATCTAATAAAACCCCATCTGGTTCACCAATGTCCTTTAGGGAAGGAAATCTGCCACCCTTACCCAGTCTGGCCTGCATGTAACTCCAGACCCACAGCAATGTGGTTCCCCCTGAAATGGCTTAGCCAACCATTCAGTTGAATCAAAAAACAATACATGAAGGAAGAATGCTCATGGTTACAGGAAGAAGGCAGTGGATTGGAACTAGGTGAATCGTTCATTTGGAGAGCCAGTGCAAACACGATGGGCCGAATGGCCGCCTCCTGCACTTATGATTCTATAACCCACACGGATTGAAGTGGTTCAAGAAGGTGGCTCACCGACATCTTCTCATGGGCAAATAAGGATGGGGAATAAATACTGGCTCAATGACACCCACATTCTGCGAATGAAAAGAAAAGCCTGTTCCTCCGTTCAATAAGGTCATTGGTTGATCTGCACCCTTACTCCTCCCATCTGCCTGGGCTCCATATCCATTAATACCTGGGTTTAAAATTATTAATTGAGCTGCTATCCGCTGTTGTTTGAGAGAGAGAGAGAGACGCCACCCTTTGTATGAAGTGTTTCCTAACTTCTCTCCTGAATGCCCTGGGTCTGATTTTAAGGTTTTAAACTTGCAATGGAAGATGTTTTGCTCTGTCTACCCTTTCACTTTCTTGCAAAACCCTAAAAATGTCAATCCAACGACCCTTTAATGTTCTATATTCCAATATACACTAGTTTATGCCGTCTTGTAATCTGACCCTTGGAGCTAATATTTTGGTGAATCCGTGCTGTACTTCTTCCAAGGCCAGTACATATCATTTCTGAGATTGTGCAGAACCCCATGTGGCCTAACCAATGCTTTTTTATAGATGTAGCAAAGTCTTTTTGTTAATATTCTATCCCTCTAGTTATAAAGGCTGCCATTCTGTTAGTCTTTTTTGGATTCTTTTATGCTTCGCTACGATGTTTTAGTAGTCTGGGCCCCTAAATCCCTTTGGACCTCCATTGTTCCCAGTTGTTTATCACTGCTTGAAGTAACAGTTGTTTTTCTGAGAACCGTGAAGGGTGCGGGAGTGGCAAGACTTTAGGCACTTATTTTGGATTGCTGGGAGTGCCAGGCACTTATGTTGGATTGCTGGGAGTGCCAATTCAAAACTTGAGTTGATGCTTCCTATTACAAAAAGAGCCACTTGCTGTTTGTGGCAGCTGGATTTTGAGCAAGTTGCCCTGGCGTGCAGATTTTGAAATTCTCCACTCTGGGAAGTGAAAGTTTTTTTTTAAGAAAAAAATGCTTTTGTGCAGCATTATTTCTTTTTGACAAGGGAAGTTGCATTTTACTTTCTCGCTGTATTATTGTTTCCCTCTTGAGGTATTTTGAAATGTACTGTATGGAGGCTCATGGAAATTGGGGGATAATCAAGAATTTTGGCCCTGCATAATGGTACCGCGATACAATAAATTGTAAAACAGAGGAGGCCATTCAATACATTGAATCTGTGCTAGTTCTTTCAAAGAGCAATCCAGTTAGTTCCACTCCTCCACTCTTTCCCTATATCCCACCAATTTCTTTCTCCCTCAAGTATTTATCGAATTCCTTTTCAAAGGCTGCTATTGAATCTGTATTCACTAGCTTATTAGGCAGTGCATTCCAAATCCTAATCACTTGTCACAGAAAAAACTTTCACCTCATGTTGACTTTGGCTCTTTAGCCAGCTGCCTTAAATTTGTGGCCTCTTCAGACATTGGAAACAGTTTCTCTTTGTTTATTCAATCTAAATAGTTCATGATTTTAAACATCTCTATCAAATCTTGTCTTAGTTTTCTCTGTTCCAAGGAGAACAACCCTGGCTCCTCCAGTCTACCCACATAAATATGACTGGAAGCATTCTCATAAGTCTCTTCTGTGCCCTATCCAAAGCCTTAATGTCCTCCCTAACATGTGCCCAGAATTGGACACACAGACTTGCATTTATACAGGGCTTTCACAATGCGAGGACGTCCCAAAGCACTTTACAGCTGATGAAGTACTTGGTAAAGTGTAATTACCGTTGTAATTAAGAAACACATAAGCGGCAATGAGACACTGGCCGAACCACCTGCTTAAAGAGGTGTTGGATGAGGAACATATGTTGGTCAGGACACTGGGGAAAGACTCCCCTGCTATTGTTCAAATGATGCTATGGAACCTTTTAATCCCACAGTGCTGGACTGAAATGTCAGCCTAGATTTTGTTCCCAAGCCTCCTTGGAGTGGGAATTGAATCTTCAACCTTTCTGACTCTGAGAAGAGTATACTACCACTGAGCCACAGCTGACACTATAGGCATGGGAATGAAACCAACAGTAATACAAGTAACATCGACAGGCAGTAGACAGAGGCAAGAAACTTGATCCCACAAAAATTCTGTTGAATACTCAGGAGCGATGATAACTGGAGTGTGAGCACTATAATACCTTCAATGTTGGCCTTGACTGACCTTGTGTTCTTTTCATACAAAATCTGAATTGCAGGAGGTTGTCGACTTGATAAATAACAATCAGGTGCTCGTCATAAGCGGAGAAACCGGATGTGGGAAAACCACGCAAGTGACCCAGTTCGTTCTGGACCATTACATTGAGAATGGAAAGGGTTCTTTGTGCAGGGTCGTATGTACCCAGCCCCGTCGGATCAGCGCAATTTCTGTAAGTCTCAGCGTTAACTTTTTATTTTTGCCTCAAGTACCTGCTTTGCCTAGGGCGTCCAAACTGCACCCCATGAGCTGCTTACGCGACTTGGTTATTTGCTCTGCGCCGATGCAATAACCAAACTTTCTAGTTTGTGTGCCACTGGGGCAAAAGTATAGTCAAGCAGCACAGAGCAAATGCTGGCACTGTGAGCATGTTCAATGGGAAGATGAACAGAAATACAAACAACAGCCATCAGTTTAGAAATTAACTTTTAAAATGGCTGTACAATTCATGTATTTTTTTTTAAAAAAAGGAGCTCTAGGCAAGCAAGGTGATTCAGATTTTTGACGGACTATTCCAGTATAATGAGAATAAGTAATGACGCATTTTTTAAAAGGGATTTTCTAAGGACTGGAAGCTTCCTCTTCTAAACTGAAGAAATCCTTCAATTTTATGTTTTTGTGTACGTTGTAATTATTTGTTTGGGCACCATGATATTCATCAAAGTATGGCAGGCAAAAATGTTTACATCCCTGAATTATGGGCTTGAACAGTGAGGAAATGGCAGTCATTGTTTCTGGGTGAAAGAAATGTTAGCTTTGAAATCTCTTTTGCGACTAATTGAACCGTTCTGTGATCACATCACCTCTTTTACAAGGGAGGTCTGGCCTCTTTGGTGTATTTATACTCTGACATAAGCCATGATCCTCCCAGGGAGTCGAATCTGGACCCAATTTAAGTGGCAGCAGGAAGGCAATGTTATTTATTATAGTACCAAATCACCCTGCAAAGCCCTTTTCCCAGTGGATAATGCGTGAATATTACTGGGATTTAGAGGGTTAAATCTTGAGGACACGTTGTATAAACTTGACTCGTATCCTCTTGACTTTTTGAGAAGTGATCACAGAATTGTTGTGGCGCAGAGAAGGCACCATCGTATCTGCAATTGTTCGCCAAATGAGCAGCTCTCCTAGTACCATTTCCCTGCTACCTTTCTGTAACCGTGCACATTCTTCCTTTTCAGGGACAGCCTAACTCCCTTTTGAATGCTTCATTTAAACCTGCCTCCGTCACACAGTCGGGCAGTGCATTCCAAACCTGAACCACTCGCTGTGTAAAAAAAAGCTTTTCCTCTCAGCGCTTTGCTTCTCTTACTAATTACTTTAAATCTGTGCCCTCTCATTCTCCACCTTTTCACAAGTGGGAACAGTTTCTCGCTATCTACTCTGCCCACACCCCTATCAAATCTCCTCTCAACCTCCTTTTTTCTAAGGAAAACGGTCCTAACTTCTCCAACTATCTTCACAACTAAAGCTCCTGCTCCTTGGAACAATTTTCGTGAATCTTTTCTGCACCCTCTAATGCGTTCTCAACCTTCCTAAAGTGCGGTGCCTGGAACTGGGCGTAATACTCTAACTGAGGTTGAACTAATGACTTACACAAGTTCGACATAACCTCCTTGCTCTTGTACTCTATTCCCCTATTAATAAAGCCCAGGATATTGTATGCTTTATTAACAGGTCTCTTAACCTGCCCTGCCAGCCTGAATGATTTATGCACATATACACCCAGGTACCCTTGCTCCTGCATCCCCTTTAGAGTTGTACCCTTTATCTTATATTGTCTCTCCATATTCTTCCTACCAAAGTGAATCACCTCACACTTCTTTGCATTGAACTTCATCTGCCACCTGTCAGCCCATTGGACCAACTTGCCTGTGTCCCTTTGAAGTTCTACACTATCCTCCTCAAAGCTCACAATGCTTCCAAGTTTTGTATCTTCTGCAAAACTTTGAAATTCTCCCCTGTACACCAAGGTCTAGGTCATTAAATATATATCAGGAAAAGTGAGGGCCCCAACACTGACCCCTGGGGAGCTCCACTACAAACCTTCCTCCAACCCAAAAAATACCCATTAATCGCTACTCTGTTTCCGTCACTCGGCCAATTCCGTATCCATGTTGCAACTTTCCATTTCATTCCATGAGCTGTAACTGTCCCTTCAAGTTTGTTGTGTGGCACTGGATCAAATGCCTTTTGGAAGTCCATGTACACCACATCAGCAGCATTGCCCTCATCAACCCTCTCTGTTACCGCTTCAAACAACCCCAGATTTCCCTTGAGAAATTCATGCTGGCTTTCCTTAATTAACCCGCATATGTGCATGCGACTATTAATTTTGTTCCGAATCATTGTTCCCAGAAATTTCCCCACTACCAAAGTTGAATTGACTGACCTGTAGTTAGGCTTATTTTAACACCCTTTTTGAACAAGGGTATAACATTTGAAATTCTCCGGTCCTCTGGGACCGCTCCTGAGCCTAAGGAGGACTGAAAAATTATGGCCAGTGCCTCTGCAATTTCTACTCTTGCTTCCCTCAGTCCCCTTGATCTGATTCAGGTTTAAAATATTTAAAAGATTCAATAGTGTAGATGCAGAGTAATGACTAGGGAATCAAACACATAGGGACATAATCTTAAAACGACAGCCAAGCCACTTAGGAGTAAACAAAAACAAAAATACCTGGAAAACTCAGCAGGTCTGACAGCATCTGCGGAGAGGAATACAGCGAACGTTTTGAGTCCGTATGACTCTTCACCAGTTCCATTTAGGAGTAAAATTGGGAAGTATTTCTTCACCCAATGGGTAGTGGAAATCTGGAACTCTTTCTCCCCACCCCACCCTAAAATGCAGTGGACACAGTTGGAGCTTTCAAGACTGAAATCGATGGATTTTTGTTGGTAACGAAGGAAAGGCTGCAAGGTTAGGGCTAAATGGCCTACCCCAATTCCTATGTGTTAATGTTATTTGTTTTTGCACCTTCAGATAGCTGAGAGGGTAGCAGCAGAAAGAGCAGAAGTCTGTGGTGATGGAAACAGTACTGGCTACCAGATCAGGTTACAGAGGTTAGTACCGACTGCTTCATAACTCATCAGGGAGTTGGAATAAGTAATGAACAGTGCTTGTGTAATTTTCCAGCCATGCCGGAGGTCATCTTAGTTACCAAATGCCGTACTTGAAAACATTCACGTGCCAGCCAGTGATATATGAATGCCCGATGATTTGAGTTTGCCTGTTGGTCAAATTCACATAGTTCCATTGTTTTGGGATCAGAACAGTATCAGAAACAGGCAAAACTGAACGTGTAACAACATAAGCACTGTAGATGGGATGGGTTCTACTCCTCGAGTCACCATTGTTATCCCTCCTGCTTCGTTGGTGATAGGCTGTGTACACCAATTAAATGGCCCATAAAAGGGAAGAACTGCTTGTGTTGATTCTGCACTCCAGGACTGTACCTCCTGTAGGAAGATCACAGACTGAAATTCTACACAGAGAGAATGAGCTTGCATTGATATTGCATCTTTCATGACCTCAGGACGTCCCAAAGTGCTTTGCAGATAATTAAGTACTTTTTTAAGCGGAGTCGCTGTTTTGTAGGGAATGTAGCACCCACTTTGCCCACAACAAATTCCCACAAACAACAATGTCATAATGACCAGATAATCTGTCTTATTGATGTCAGCTGAGGGACAGGGCACTGGGGATAACAGGAATCAGAAAGGTGATTCTCTGACTGGAAATAATTGCAGCTCAACCTTGCATCCAGTATCATTTCAAATATAGAAACTATTATTGGATTCTGAGCACAGCCTCCTCTTTTCGCTGTCCTGCCTCCTGTGCAGTGATATCACCTTTCATTGGTTAAAATAAAAGGCCAAATATAGTTTTATTAATCTCCTTTTGAGCTGTCAGTGAGACGTTCTCAATTCAGTTGTATAAACTAGTTAAAAATACTTGTTGTGCTCACATTGATAGCTGATTGTCTTTTGCGCCTTTTTTAAATTGGATTTGACCAATATTATACCAGCTCTTTTTAAGAGGGAGCTACGTTTCATCAGCTCCTTCATTCTCTGTGTCAGCCATGGCTCAGTTGGTAACACTTCCTCCACTGAGGAGGCTGTCGGTTCAAGTCCCATGTCAAAGACTTGAGCACAGAGCCCAAGCTGACATTCCAGTACAGTACTGAGGGAGCGCTGCACTGTTGGAGCTGCTGTCTTTTGGATGAGAAGTCAAATTGAGGCCCCATTTGCTCTCCCAGGTGGACATAAAAGATCCATTGGCACTATTTCGAAGATGAGCATGGGAGTTCTTCCCAGTGCTGTCCACATTCATTTGTGTGAGTAATTCTGCAGTCACTCAGGACACGAGCCCATTAATCTTTGCTCTTTTTAATTTCTTTTCTCTCTAACCCTCCTAGACTCTCTTCTATTGTCATGCCTCCTTTCACTTCTCCGCTCTCGGGTACTCTGCCCTCCTAATTCCTGACCCCAATCACTCCATGCTCCCCAAAACTGCAACAGACTTGCTGGCCTTGTGTTTGCTAGCTGTGCTGTGGGCACGTACATCTACATATGCAACCCAAAATTTCAACTGCTAGTTGTCCAATCATGATGTGATTGACTTGGTGTTGTACTATATTAATGGTGCTTTAAAAATTGTTGTAGCAAATGTAGCAGCCAATTTACACACAGCATTGTCGCACAGGCAGCAATGCGGTAATGACTAGATAATCTGTTTTTACTGAAGGATAAATATTAGCCACGACTCCCCTCCTGCTTTTCAAAATAGTTCCATAGAATCTTTTGTGTACGTTTGAGAGGGCAAGTGGGGCCTGGGCTTAACACCTCATCTGAAAGACTGTCAGTGCAGGGCTCACTTAGTATTGCGCTGAAGCAACAGCCTGGATTTTGTTGTCAAATATTGGGAGTGGGACTTCAGTCCACAAGCTTTTGACATAGAGGCGAGAGTGCTACCCACTGAGCTGTGGCTGTAGGTTAAATCATTAACTGCACAAATCAGTGAGTTTCATATTTAATGTTTGAAAGTTCAGGCAGGGATGTCTGATTTCTGAAAATATTAAAATAACGCACAGTAAATTTATCAAGTATCCAGGAGACTCTGCGTATCACTTTTTCAAATTTAGACTTCTATAATATAGGTGTTGTATAGAGGCTAAAACCCTGACGCATTATCTCTCCGTGACTTTTTCTTTCCACAGCACTAGACGTGGTTGGACCGCCTCATCTTTTCCAACTCCTCAGCTCTGTCATCCAATCCCTTATGTAGTTCCTCTCCAACCAATTTGAACACAGTCAGCACACTTACATCAAAGGCTTTTCTTCCTGACATCCACACCATCACCTCTAGAGTCTTCCAAGAATCTAGCTGTTAGCATGCTGCTCCTCAGCAACTTCATCTGCAAGCTTGGGGTTACATTCCATATGTACTTTGAATCCTGTTCTACCGCTCCACCACTTTTCTTGACCCTCAATCACCCCTATACTTCTACAGGTCGACATTCCTCTGAGAACTCTACGTTTCTCCAACTCCGGTGTCTTGTCTGCTATCTCCGCCATTCCCTTCACTTCATTATTGCTTCCATGCCTTCATCTGTCTGGGCCCTAAGCTCTGGTATTTCCTCCCTAAACCTCTATGCCAGTCCATCTCTCTCCTCCCTTAAGAAGCTCCTTAAAACCTACCGCAGTGACCTAGCTTGCTTTAATGTCGTCTCCTTTAACTTGTGGTCAATTTTCATCGAATTACATCCTGTCAAGTGCCTTGGAATGTTTTGCTATGTTAAAGGTGCTATATGTTGGTGTTCCTGGCATACTCCCATCTGTGAAGTTTGAGCCTTTTTTAGAAATGTTAAAAGTAGCACATTCAAGCCCCATTCTGGGACTTGTTGATCAT
Source organism: Cetorhinus maximus (assembly GCF_964194155.1). Taxonomy (NCBI): domain Eukaryota; kingdom Metazoa; phylum Chordata; class Chondrichthyes; order Lamniformes; family Cetorhinidae; genus Cetorhinus; species Cetorhinus maximus. The sequence continues at coordinate 87,723,372 of NC_135897.1, read as the reverse complement.
GGAAGGTGTGTTCATAACGTGGCCAAAACAGTTTGATTATCAATCTGTAAATCCTTCCAATGTGCGTATGGCAGGTGGTAAGAGCGGGAGCATCTCCTGATTGGCCAGAACCTGCAGAAGGCAATAGCAAACCACTGTAGTACCATGTCTAGCATGACCATGGACCAACACATGGAAGTCCATTGCTGCCAATGCCCTCTTAGGGCTGGTAGCTGTTGCATGCCCAGTTCTGAACAATTCAATCTAGAGTGAGCACCTGAGGGAAAATATTTTGCTGCTATTCTGTTTATTTTTAAACACTTCTGTCTTGCTTCACAGTCGCTTGCCACGGAAGCAAGGCTCCATTTTGTACTGCACTACAGGAATCATTCTCCAGTGGCTTCAGTCAGACGCGTAAGTATACAACTGATATCTATTATTATAGTTAATTTTATACATGACAAACTCTTAATTGCGTACTTGCCAATTCCAAGAATCACCTGCTTGCGTGCTCAAATTCCAATTTATTTGCCAAAATAGTATACCTGGCACAGTCTTAATAACATTTAAAAATCTCTCTCTTTCCACAGCCTTTTGTCCACCGTCAGCCACCTTGTTTTGGATGAAGTTCACGAGAGGAGTTTGCAATCTGATGTCCTGATGACGATTGTGAAGGACGTTCTGCCCTTCAGGTCGGACCTAAAAGTGATATTGATGAGTGCAACTCTAAACGCCGACAAGTTTTCAGAATATTTTGGTGAGTAGAACAGACAAATTCTAATGGAAACTTCAGTGAGTGCAGACTGTTGGTTTCTTAAAATTAAGTCGTAGAATTATAAAGCACGGAAGGAGGCCTGGGCCAGCTCTTCGAAAGCTACCCAATTAGTCTCGTTCCTCTACTTTTTCCCAGAGCCCTGAAAATTTCTCCTTTTGTCTGTTTCTTCTCCATCCTCCTCTTGTTTGTTGCCATGTGTTTAACTTTTGTGCTGATGTTTTACTTTGTAACTAGGGTGTCTGACTTTAGTGCATAACCAGTGAACCTTAATAAACCTTCACCAAACAGAGCGTTTTGCAATCTATCTTTACTTTGGTTACATAGATAAAACCCCACAGGAGTAAACATGGTTAACTCTTAGCTCTCCTTTGAAGTGGCCTAGCCACTCAGTTGTGTCTTCCCCCATCTGTCCACTGCTACCTGCTTGGAGTAGTTAGGCATGGATAATAAATCCCAGCCTTGCCAGCAATTTCCATATCCTCAATGAATGAACAGTAAAGGCAACAAAGGTGTAGAAATAAGCACATCTTCAGATCTCTGACTGTGTTTTCACAACATCAGCAGCAAATGCTTTCCAATGGTTCATCGGTCTGTGTCTGATGTCAAACTTAAACTTGCGAACAATAGATTCACCCTGTCAGTTCCTTTCCTGAAATTGGGATGAAGAGAAGAAGGCTAAGAGGAGATTTGATAGAGATGTTCAAAATCATGAGGGCCTGGACAGAGTAGATAGGGAAAAACTGTTCCCGCTCGTAAGAAGATAAAGAACGATAGGGCACAGTTTTAAAGTGATTTGCAAAAGAAGCAAGTATGACATGAGGAAAAACTTTTTCACACAACGAGTGGTTCGGGTCTGGAATGCGTTGCCTGGAAGTGTGGTGCAGGCAGGTTCAATCGAAGCATTCAAAAGGGCATTAGATGACTATTTGAATAGAAACAATGCCCAGGAGTACGGGGAAAAGGCAGGGCAATGGCACTAGGTCATAATGCTCATTTGGAGAGCTGGTGCAGACCAGATGGGTCGAATGGCCACCTCCTGTGCCATTAAAATTCTGTGACTCTGTATCCAAGAAGGAAAACCTTTAGTTGTTTTAATTGTGCAGGACCATCTCTTATGATTCTGGCTCCCTGGACTTACTAAAGCTGCTGGTAGGAAAGATTGGACTGTTTTTGGTGGAATTGCGATCTCACGAGTGGAGACTTCCTGGTTGTTGACCTTGCGGATTGCAAGACCTCCAGGGTCAGGAGCCAGCATCATTAGTATGGGTTTCACTGCATGTAAATGCAGCGACCAAAGTTTAACAGTTGTCTTTTGGTGTGCCATTGGAATAAGAGCGGCAAAGATAATCCTCTGAACTTCAGGAACAGCTTATAGAATCTGACCTTAAAAAAAAAAATGGCACTTTAAAGCAGCTTTAAATCCCTCACCCAGCAAGTGATTGTGCAAATAGTAGTGGAGTCTCTGCTTTTTGACTAAGTCAGTCAGAAGACTAGTAGATGTGTGTGAAAACCTAATGTACTAACACTCATCAGTGTGGTAACATTGCAGAATGGGTGCAATTGGTAGAATCTTGCCATTCCAAACTAGGATGCGGCCAGTTTTGTGGGCAGGGACAGCTTCGAGTGAGCAGACTTTTGAACTGGTGAAAAAGATCGTGAATACCCCAACGTGATGTGGTTATAGCTGCAACTTGTGTTTGAAATTCCACAGTCCTTAACGCAATTTCATTTGATTCCCAGATTACACGGGTGTCTGGGTGGAAATCATGCAGAAACTTTGGGTCAGTGACTATAGTGCTATACTCCAGTTTTACACTTGTGAATAATATTGGATCCAGATAGCTTTTGTGACAAATAATTACTGGAGTTGAAATATATTTGTATTCACTGTTCAGAAATGTTATGCTTTCCTCCATTTTCTTATAGGCAGCTGCCCCATGTTGCATATTCCAGGATTTACCTATCCAGTGAAAGAATACATTTTGGAAGATGTAGTTGAGTTGCTCCAGTAAGTCAATTTGTTAATTATTTGAATGGGTTTTCTCTTTAGTTATTACTATAAAATGTACAAAGTGTTCTGTTCCCCCTGCTAAGTGTAGATATAAAGGAATTCTTAACAATGCACTTAGAAAAGCATTATATGATTAGACCATGAGATGTAGGAGCAGGAGTAATCAATTTGGACCATCGAGCCTGCTTGCCATTCAGTGAGATCATGGCTGATCTGATAATCCTCAACTCCACTTTCCTGCCTTCTCCCCATAACCCTTGATTCCCTTACTGATTAAAAACCTGTCTATCTCAGCCTTGAATATACTTAATGACCCAGCCTCTACAGCCCTCTGTGGTAAAGAATTCCACAGATTCACTACCCTCTGAGAAAAGAAATTCCTCCTCATCACTGTCTTAAATGGGCGACCTCTCACTCTGAGCCTATGCCCTTTGGTTCTAGACTCACCCACAAGGGGAAGCAACCTCTCAGCATCTACCCTGTCAAGCCCCCTAAAAATCTTATGTTTCAAGAAGGTGGTCTCTCATTCTTCTAAACTCCAACGAGTACAAGCCCAACCTACTCAATCTCTCCTCATAAGAAAATCCTTCTATACCCGGGATCAACCTAGTGAACCTTCTCTGAACTGCCTCTGATGCCAGTATATCTTTCCATAGATAAGGGGACCAAAACTGTTCACAGTATTCTAGGTGTGGTCTAACTAGTGCCTTGTATAGTTTTAGCAAGACTTCCCTATTTTTATACTCCATTCCCTTTGAAATAAAGGCCAACATTCCATTTGCCTTACCTATTACCTGCTGAACTTGTACTCTACCTTTTTGGGATTCATGCACGAGGACCCCCAAATCCCTCTGCACTGCAGCTTTCTTCAGCCTTTCTCAATTTAAGTAATATTCAGCTTCTCTAGTCTTCCTGCCAAAGTGCATAACCTCACATTTCCCCCATTATATTCCATCTGCCACGTTTTTGCCCACTCACTTAACCTGTCTATATCCCGCTGTAGACTCCTTGTGTCATCCTCACCACTTGCCTTCCCAACTATTTTTGTGTCATCCACAAACTTGGCGATAGTACATTCATTGCCCTCATCCAAGTCAGTAATATATATTGTAAATAATTGTGGCCCCAGCACTGATCCCTGTGGCACTCCACTAGTTACAGGTTGCCATCCTGAAAATTCCCCCCCCCCCCGTATCCCAATTTTCTGCTTTCTATTAGTTAGCCAGTCCTCTATCCATAGGTTAGAACAAGTCAACATGATTTTACTAAAGAGAAATCTTGCTTGACAAATTTATTAGTGTTTTGAGGATGTAACTAGGAGGGTAGATAAAGGGCAACCAGTAGATGTAGTATACCTGGAATTCTAAAAGACATTTGATAAGGTGCCACAGAATAACTTAATAGGCAAAATAAAGGCTCATTAGGGGTTATACATTTGCATGGATAGAGGATTGGTTAAGAAGCAGACAGTGGGCATAAACGAAGCATTTTCAAGTTCACAGGCAGTGAATCGTGGAGTGCCGCAAGGATCAGTGCTGGGGTTTCAGCTATTTACAATCTATATTGCTAACTTAGATGAAGAGAAGGAGTAATATATCTCAGTTACATACTAAGTGGAAACATAGCTTTCGGGAGGACACCGAGAAGCTGCAATGAGATATAGACAGGTTAAATGAGTGGGCAACAAGATGGCGGATGGAGTATCATGTAGGGAAATGTGAGGTTATTCACTTTGGTTTAAGAATAGAAAAGCAGCATACTTTTTAAAAGGTGTGAAACTTGTAAGTGCTGATATTCAAAGGGACTTGCTCAGTTCCTTGTACAAGCACACCCAAGTACAGCAAACAATTAGGAAGGGCAAAAGGCATGTTGGCTGTTATTGCAAAGGGGTTTGGAGGTTAGGAATAAAGAAGCCCTTCTACAATTGTACAGGGTTTTGGTGAGACCACATTGGAATACTCTGTGCAGTTTTGGTCTCCCCGTTTAAGAAAGGATATACTTCCATTGGAAGCGGTACAGTGAAGGTTCACTAAATTGGTCCCAAGTATGAGGGGGTTGTCCTGTGATGAGAGGCTCAGTAAATTGGCCTATATTTTCGAGTTTAGAAGAATGGGAGGCAAGTTCATTGAAACATACAAAATTCTGCAGGGCTTGATAGGACAGGGCAGTAGTGATAGGGGATTCGATAGTTAGGGGGACAGATAGGAGGTTCTGTGGGAGAGATCGAGAATCCCGGATGGTCTGTTGCCTCCCTGGTGCCAGGGTCCGCGATATCTCGGATCGAGTTCTCAGTATTCTCAGGAGGGAGGGTGAGCAGCCAGATGTCGTGATCCATGTAGGGACCAATGACGTGGATAGGAAGGAGGAGGAGGTCCTGCAAAGAGAGTTTAGGGAGTTAGGTGCAAAGTTGAAGGACAGGACCTCCAGGGTTACGATCTCAGGAGTGCTACCCATGCCACGTGCTAGTGAGGCTAGAAATAGGAGGATAATGCAGCTAAATACGTGGCTAAGGAGATGGTGCAGGAGGGAGGGCTTCATGTTTCTTGACAATTGGGCTCTGTTCCAGGGAAGGTGGGACCTGTTCCGGTGGGACGGTTTGCACCTGAACTGGAGGGGGACTAACATCCTTGCGGGTAGGTTTGCTAGTGCTGCTCCGGGGCGTTTAAACTAGATTTGCAGGGGGAGGGGAACCAGAGTGTTAGAGCAGATAGTGAGGTGGAGGAGGATAAAGGTCAAGCGAGGAATGCATGTATAGACAGAAATCAAGGGTCCGTACGTGATAGAAATGTTCTCAGGTGCATCTATTTCAATGCAAGGAGTATTGTCAGAAAGGCAGATGAGCTTAGGGCGTGGGTTGGCACGTGGGATTACGACATTATTGCTATTAGTGAGACTTGGTTGCAGGAGGGGCAGGACTGGCAGCTCAATGTTCCGGGGTTCCGTTGTTTCAGACGTGATAGAGGGGGAGGGATGAAAGGGGGAGGAGTGGCATTACTAGTCAGGGAAAATATCACAGCTGTGCGTAAGCAGGACAGCCTGGAGGGCTCGTCTACAGAGGCCATATGGGTGGAGCTGAGGAATGGGAAAGGTGTGACCACACTAATAGGGTTGTATTATAGACTGCCCAATAGTCAGAGAAAATTGAAGGAGCAAATCTGTAGAGAGATAGCAGACCGATGTAAGAAACAGAAAGTTGTGATAGTAGGAGATTTTAACTTTCCACACATTGACTGGGACTCCCATACTATAAAAGGGCTGGATGGCTTGGAGTTTGTCAAATGTGTTCAGGAAAGTTTTCTAAATCAATATATAGAGGTACCAACGAGAGAGGATGCAATACTTGATCTCCTATTAGGGAACCAGACAGGTCAGGTGACAGAAGTATGTGTAGGCGAACATTTTGGGTCCAGTGACCACAATGTCATTAGTTTTAAGCTAATTATGGATAAGGATAGGTCTGGTCCTCAAGTTGAGATTCTAAATTGGAGAAAGGCCAATTTTGTGGAAATGAGAAAGGATCTAGGAAGAGTGGATTGGCATAAGTTATTTTATGGCAAGGATGTGTTCAGTAAGTGGAAGGCATTCAAAGGCGAAATTTTGAGAGTGCAGAGTTTGCATGTTCCTGTCAGGATTAAAGGCAAAGTTAACAGGCATAGGGAACCTTGGTTTTCAAGGGATATTGCCGATCTGGTTAAGAAGAAGAGAGAGGTGTATAGCAGATATAGGCAACAAGAAACAAATGAGGTACTTGTAGAGTATAGAAAATGTAAGAAAATACTAAAAAAAGGAAATCAGGAAGGCAAAAAGACGACATGAGGTTGCTTTGGCAGATAATGTGAAGGTAAACCCGGAGGGTTTCTACAAGTATATTAAGAGTAAAAGGATAGTAAGGGACACAATTGGTCCCCTTGACGATCAGTGTGGTCGTCTATGTGTGGAGCCTCACGAGATGGGGGAGATCTTAAACAGTTTTTTTGCATCAGTATTTACTCAGGAAACTGACATAGTGTATAAGGAAGGAAGGGAAACAAGCAGTAGTTTCATGGAACATATAGAGATTAAAGAGGAGGAGGTGCTTGCTGCCTTACAGCGAATAAAAGTAGATAAATCCCCCGGGCCTGACATGATATTCTCTCGGACCTTGAGGGAGACTAGTGTAGAAATTGCAGGGGCCCTGGCAGAAATATTTAAAATGTCCTTAGCCACGGGTGAGGTGCCGGAGGATTGGAGGGTAGCTCGTTGTTCCGTTGTTTAAAAAAGGCTCCAAAAGTAAACCAGGTAATTACAGGCCAGTGAGCCTGACGTCAGTAGTAGGTAAATTATTGGAAGGTGTTCTGAGAGATCGGATATATAATTATTTGGACAGCCAAGGGCTGATTAAGGATAGTCAGCATGGCTTTGTGCGTGGTAGGTTGTGTTTAACGAACCTTGTAGAGTTTTTCGAGGAGGTTACCAAGAAAGTAGATGAAGGAAAGGCTGTGGATGTTGTCTACTTGGACTTTAGTAAGGCCTTTGACAAGGTCCCACATGGGAGGTTAGTTCAGAAGGTTCAGACACTTGGTACCCATGGAGAGGTTGTAAACTGGATTTGAAATTGGATGTGTGGGAGAAGACAGAGTGGTAGTGGATGATTGCTTCTCAGACTGGAGGTCTGTGACTAGTGGTGTGCCTCAGGGATCTGTGCTGGGACCATTGTTGTTTGTTGTCTATATCAATGATTTGGATGATAGTGTGGTGAATTGGATCAGCAAGTTTGCTGATGACACTAAGATTGGAGGCGTTGTGGACAGCGAGGAAGGCTTTCAAAGCTTGCAGAGAGATCTGGACCAACTGGAAAAATGGGCCAGAAAATGGCAGATGGAATTTAATGCGGAAAAGTGTGAGGTGTTACATTTTGGAAGGTCAAACCAAGTTAGGACATACACAGTAAATGGTAGGGCACTGAGGAGTGCGGAGGAACAAAGGGATCTGGGAGTTCAGATACATAATTCCCTGAAAGTGGCGTCACAGATAGACAAGATTGTAGAGAAAGCTTTTGGCATACTGGCCTTCATAAATCAAAGTATTGAGTATAGGAGTTGGGATGTTATGGTGAGGTTGTATAAGACATTGGTGAGGCCAACTTTGGAGTATTGTGTGCAGTTCTGGTCACCTAACTACAGGAAGGATATCAGTAAGATTGAGAGAGTGCAGAGAAGATTTACTAGGATGTTGCCGGGTCTTAAGGAGTTGAGTTACAGGGAAAGATTAAACAGGTTAGGACTTTATTCCTTGGAGTGTAGAAGAATGAGGGGAGATATGATAGAAGTTTACAAAATTATTAGGGGCATAGACAGAGTAAATGCGAGTAGGCTCTTTCCACTTAGATTAGGAGAAATAAACACAAGAAGACATGGCTTTAGGGTGAAAGAGGAAAGGTTTAGGGGGAACTTCTTCACTCAGAGAGTGGTGAGAGTATGGAACGAGCTACCATCTGACGTAAATGCGGACTTACTCTTGAGTTTTAAGAATAAATTAGATAGATACATGGATGGGAGAGGTCTGGAGGGTTATGGACTGGGTGCAGGTCAATGGGACTAGTGGAATAATATTTCGGCACAGACTAGAAGGGCCGAATGGCCTGTTTTCTGTGCTGTAGTGTTCTATGGTTCTGTGGGTGGACGCTGAGAGATTGTTTCTGCTGGTCAGGAAATCTGAAACATGGGGGCACAGTGTCAGGACAAGGATTCGATTATTTAAGACTGAAATGAGGAGAAATGACTTCAGTCAAAGGGTTGTGAATGTTTGGAATTCTCTACACCGGAGGGTTGTGGAAGCTCCATCATTCAATACATTCAAGGCTGGGATAGACAGATTTTTTGGTCTCTTTGTGAATCTAGGAATATTAGGAGTGGGCAGGAGAGTGCCCCACTACTTACCCTTCCCCTAATTCCTCTGCCCCCCAGCTTCATCCACCCCCCCCACCCGAAGCAGTCCATGTCCAAATGGAGCAAGTCCTGGACAATATCCTGCCTTGGGCTGAAAGTGGGAAGTGACATTTGTGCCACACAAGTGTCAGGCAATGACCATCTCCAAAAAAAGACAATTAACCATCGCCTCTAAGTTCAATGGCATTATCATCACTGAGTCCCCCACTACCAACATCCTGGGGGTTACCTTAGATCAGAAACTGAACTGGACTAGCCATATAAATACTGTGTCTACAAGAGTAGGTCAAAGGCTAGGACCCCTGCAACGAGTAACTCACCTCCTGACTTCCCAAAGCCTGTCCACCATCTGCAAGGCACAAGTCATGAGTGTGATGGAATACTCTCCACTTGCCTAGACGAGTGCAGCTCCAACAACACCCAAGAAGCTTGATGTCATCCAGGACAAAGCAGCCCACTTGATTGGCACCCCCATCCACAAACATTCACTCCCTCCAACTCTGACGAATGTGGCTGCGGTCTGTATCATCTACAAGATGCACTGCAGAAACTCACCAAGGCTCCTTAGACAGCACCTTCAAACCCATGACCACTACCATCTAGAAGGACAAGGGCAGCAGCTGCATGGGAACACCACCACCTGGAAATTCCCCTTCAAGCCACTCCCCATCCTGACTTGGAAATATATCGCTGTTCCTTCACTGTTGCTGGGTCAAAATCCTGGAACTCCCTCCCTAACAGTACTGTGGGTGTACCTACACCACAGGGACTGCAGTGATTCAAGAAGGCAGCTCACCGCCACCTTCTCAAGTGCAGTTAGGAATGGTCAATAAATGCTGGCTAGGCCAGCGATGTCCACATCTTGTAAAAAAATTAATATTGAATGTTGGAAGGATGTTAAAATTGATACTCAACCTCTTTGGTCATTTAATGAAGCACCATTTTCATACAGGTCATTGACAGTATCTCCCTATCTCTTTTTTTAATGCTTATTTGCATTTTAAATCAGGTATCACCCACAAAACCAAGAAGTTCGGAGACCATCCTCGAAGAGAAGGTTCATGCAAGGTTGCATGTTTCGACCAGAGAAAGAGCGAGTGGAGGAAGAATACCAACAGCAGTGGCCAGAATATATGAGAGAGTTGCAAGGAAGGTAGGCAATAACAGTGGAGTCATTGGCCAAATTATTTATATTTCACACCAAGGTTCCATTCCAGGCCCCATTAAGAACTAAATTGTGAAAGTGCTACAACTGGAATAAGATGCTGTCCTTGGATGTTTTCTTGGAGGTTCTGTTGACAGGGAGAAACTGATTTTAAGCTGATTTTATAACACTTTGCTCTGCATAGAGGCTGAGCTCCTCACTGAGAGAGTTGGATTGCTTTCTTTTTCATTCATTCTTGGGAAGCGGGTGTCGCTGGCTAGGCCAGCATTTATTGCCCACCCCCAATTGCCCTTGCTGAAAGGGCATTTAAGAGTCAACCACATAGCAGTGGGTCTCGAGTCACATGTAGACCAGACCAGGTAAAGATGGCAGATTTCTTTCCCTTAAGGACATTAGTGAACCAAATGGGTTTTTACAACAATTGACAATAGTTTCAGGGTCACCATTAGACATTTAATTCCAGATTTTTATTGAATTCACCTGCTTTGGCGGGATTTGAACCTGGGTCTGTGGAATAATAGTCCAACGACAATACCACCATGCCATTGCTTTCCTGAAAATTGGTGGGGATTGAAATTTCCATCAAGAATTGAGAGTCTGCTTCCAAAATGGCACCCAAATTGTTTGCAGAAGAGTCCTACTTAAAATGTTATTATGAACATATTGGATGTCACTTTGCCAGCACCAGAACTCCCTTAATGTGCCCTGGATGGATTTTGGTGCGTTCTGCCATCTCCTCCATGCCTTTTAGGACTTTTTAGCATGGACCCTGGTTGGACCTCAGCCTCAATTCCTTACCCCACCCCCTCCCCAACCCACAAAGTAAAGCTGTACCAATGGGCAATCCAGCATCTCACAACGTAGGACTTTACTGAAACTCCTCTGTGACCTTCTACTAGAAGAAAAACTGAAGAGGCCCAAGGTGACCCGTCCTTTATTTCAGGATGTCACGTTTCACTGATGGACCTGGCTTGGATCAGGAACTGTCCGTGTACCAAGTTGTGGCTGTGCACTGATATCTTACCATTTTCTGGAGATCCACCCATGCACCAGTCTGCTGCATGATAGTGTTGCCCACGTCACCTTGTACATTTATGAAATATTCTTTTTGAAGCAATGTCCTAAATGTGCCGCCTTCTGCCAGAGAGAAATAAACTTCACTCGTGTCCTTTTTGGGTTTTGAGCCTTGTAGCCAAGTTTGAGCATCAGGAATGGCATTTAGGATTGGAAGGGTGCCTGGTGTCTGTGATACACGGAACCCCTTGTGTGGCTCACTGAAGCCTGCGGCTGGGAGAGCTGAGTAGCACGCCCCCAAGAAAACTTTCAGAGGAACGAGTGGAAAAGCCCTCGGGAAGCATCGGAAACTGTAAAATATGCTATTGCACCACTTTCCTCCCCCCCCCACCCCCATGACTTTCTCCATTGATTAATATATGACTGCATCTGATGCTGTCTTGTGGTTTAGCCATCTGTTGATGATGTACAATGCTATTGATGACATATGACCATAACAAATTCAACAGCTCAATCCCACAATTAATTGTTGCCTTTGACCACAGTTAGAATACTTTGTGGTTTTAGCTCCCCCCATTATAGAGCGAAGTGCGTGGATTTGCCAGGAGGATGTCTGAGTCGGAAAACTATAGTACTCAGCAGAGAATTTGTATATTGGAACAATTTCCATTGGAAGGGAAGAAGGCTACAAGATGTATTAGAAGTTAGTGTGTAGAATAAGACTGTATTTTGTGGTTGTGGGGTCAGTTATGAGGTGTGCGCGAGGAGGTCATTGATTTAAAATCATCACTGACCAAACGGATAGAGAGGTAAGGAGAAATTTCTTTACGTAGAGAGAGCGCAATTGGAGCAAGGAATGCTTTGCCACAGGGAGTGGTTGAGGCAAACAGCGTTGTATTTTTTAAAGCAAAATTGGATAAATTACAGGCCTGTGGGAAGAGAACAAGAGACCGTTTGGTCAGTGATGATTTTAAATTAATGACCTCCTCACGCACACCTCATAACTGACTCCACAACCACAAAATACAGTCTTGTTCTACACACTAACTTCTAATACATCTTGTAGCCTTCTCCCTTCCAATGGAAATTGTTCCAATATACAATTATTAATACAATTATTTTGGATTTTTCTAACAAAGATGCCATTTTGAGGTGAATGGCCTCATTCTGTGCTATAAAGTTTTATGGTTCTGCATATTTTTCAAAGTTCTAATAGGCACACAATGAAAATTCACCCACCCATTCACCATTCTGATTTACTGAAATTCTGCTGAGAACACTGAAAATTGATTTGGCTGTGATTTCTGTACCTTCCCTCCTGTCAATGCTGCTCAATCGATTCACCAAACCCACAGGAAGACATTTGGTGCTCCAGTTTTATTTAGTCTGTTAATCAGTGCATGATGTGAGAATATTGAAGTTATTGGCCGGTTATTTATGAAAAGTATAAACCTTTGGCACAAATGGATTTCAGAAGCATGCTTAGATGAGCATGAGGTAACAGCCTTGAGCACATACGAACATATGAACTAGGAGTAGGAGTAGGCCACTCAGCCCTTCAAGCCTGCTCTGCCATTCAATAAGATCATGCCTGATCTGATTGTAACCTCCCACCTACCCCCAATAACCTTTCATCCCTTTGTTAATCAAGAATCTATCTAGTTCTCCTTAAATTATTCAAAAACCCTGCTTCCACTGCCTTTTGAGGAAGCGAGTTCCAAAGGTTTACGACCCTCTGAGAAATAAAATTTCTCCGCATCTCTGTCTTAAACGAGCAACCCCTTATTTTTAAACCATGACCCCTAGTCCTAGATTCTCCCACAAGAGGAAACCTCCTCTTTACTCTACTCCACTCCATCTAGACCACTCAGGATCTTAAAGGTTTTGATCAAGTCACCTCTTACTCTTCTAAACTCCAGTGGTTACAAGCCTAACCTGTCCAACCTTTCCTCACAAGACAACCTGCCCATTCCTGGCTTTAGTCTAGTAAACTTTCTCTGAACTGCTTCCAACGCATTTACATCTTCCCTTAAATACGGAGACCAATACTGTACGCAATACTCCAGATGTGGTCTCACCAGTGTCCTATACAACTGAAGCATAACCTCCCTACTTTGGTATTCATTTGCCCTCACAATAAATGTTAACATTCGATTAGCTTTCCTAATTAGTTGTTGTACTTGCATCGTAGCCTTTTGCGATTCATGCAGTAGGCCACCCAGAGGAATCTCGGAGCTCTTCAATCTCTCATCATTTAGATAATAAGCATTTTTATTCTTCTTGCCAAAATGGACAATTTCACATTTGCCCACATTATGCTCCATTTGCCAGGCCTTTGCCCACTCACTTAACCTATCTATGTCACTTTGTAAAAGCAAAATACTGAGGATGCTGGAAATCTGAAATAAAAACAGAAAATGCAGGTAAAACTCAGCACATCCGGCAGCATCTGTGGAAAGAGAAACAGAGTTAACGTTTCGAGTCCATGTGACTCTTCAGAGCTAAAAGATGTAAAGGTGCTAAGTACCACTCCTCTGGTGATTGTCATTTTCCTGAGTTCCTTCCTACCTTTCATTTCCTGATTCATAGCTATTTCTGGGATGTTACTCGTACCCTCTATAGTGAAAACCAATGCAAATTACCTGTTCAATTCATCCGCCATCTCCTTACCTTCCATTATTAACTCCCAGACTCAATTTCTCCAGGACCAACGCTCAAGTTGTTAACTATTTTCTTATTTAAATACCTATAAAAACTCTATCCATTTTATATTTCCAGCTAGCTTTTTCTCATACGCTAACTTTTCCCTCCTTATTAATCTTTTTGACATTCTTTGCTGTTCTTTATATCCTGTCCAATCATCTGACCTGCCACCCATCTTTGCACAATTAAATGCTTTTTCTTTAAGTTTGATACTGTCTTTAACTTTTTTAGTTAACCACAGATGGTGAGTTCTTCCCTTGGAATTTTTCTTCCTCATTGGAATGTATATATCTGTGTATTCTGAAATATCCCCTTAAAATTCTGTCGCTGCATCTCTATGGACCTATCCCTTAACCTCATTTGCCAGTTCACTCTAGATAGCATCTAGATAACATCATGGGATACATCCATTAGAGATGTAACACTTTCACACTTATTTTCTCGGAATGCCAGTTTAGTTCGTATTTGCGGTCCTGTACAGCTCTAGGTAATTACATATCTCATTCAGTAATACGACCTTGGGTAAATGCATTCTTTTATGCCTGCATAATTGCCCTTTTTTTAAAATACTAGTCTTGGACCGACTCTTCTCTCCCTCAAATCGAATGTAAAAATTCAATTATATTGTGAACACTGCTACCTGGGGGTGCCGTCACTATGAGGTTATCAATTAATCCCATCTTGTTGCACAGGACCAGGTCTAATATAGCCTTGTTTAATTTCTAATAATGTTCCTCTTCTCTCATAGGTATTCCGACAGTACGATTGAAGCCTTGGAAATTCTGCACGATGATGATAAAATAGACCTTAATTTGATTGTAGCTCTCATAAGGCATATTGTTTTACATGGGGAGGTAAGTTTTTTTTTCAACTAACAAATTTATGAAATGCATTTTGAACTGTAACCTGTTCACGGGTAGAAAGCACACAATTGGATGTAGATCAGCCTATACTATTGTGTCAGGACAACTATTGACTATTTCTCTTTCTCCAACTTCTGCCCAACTAAAGCACATTTTGATATTATTTGACCCACTATCAGCAGTTGTAGTTTTGAATTTTCAGATCAGTCAAACCCCTAATTTTCACTCAAGCATGTTGGTTAAATACTGAGAATGCATCGTCTCTTTTTAATGGCGTGCACATGAGCTATTGTTTAAAGGACATAATCCTGGGTTTTTATTCACTATTGTTTTGCCTCACGAGGTTCGCATTGAAATTCTAGGAGGGATACATCCATTAGAGATGTAACACTTTCATCCTTATTTTCTCGGAATGCCTGTTTGGTTCGTATTTGCGGTCCTGTACAGATCTAGGTAATTACATACCTCATTCAGTAATGTGACCTTGGGTAAGTGCATTGCAAGACAAATACTTTGCTAAATGGTTCATGAAGTGCATATCATCAATTACTGAGCTAAAGATTTTCCCAGTCAATTAAAAACCATGTTCCAGCCAAGCAGTGCCTGACTCATTGGTTTGTGTCAAACAGTTAACCATAACACTATATGTAAAACAAGATGTGGCGTGTGCGCTCGCTCTCTCTCTCTCTCTCTCTCTCTCTCTCCTAAACACACACACACACACACAATGCCTTCAGCTTCACTGAATCCTGCTATTCAGACTTGCCATCTAAAACTAAAGGCATAGTTTGGCCTTTGAGGGAGACCATCAATTTAAGTTATAAACTGTTCACACCAATTCTTTGATATCACTGTGGCATCCTGTTGCGAATTAAAGATTGAACATGTTAGATTATGTCCCTGTGGTGCATTCTCGTTCTTTGATTAAAACCTATCCTTTGTGTTATAATTGCTGCTTTCCTGTCCTCACTGCCTATTTCTCATTCAAATGAAGGGATTTGATACACTGAAAAAAAATCCTCATAAAATAGGCCCAGCTCACATCTGTTAAAAACGACAAAATATTGATCTGTGATCATAGTATGGATGCAGAGCAGAACCAGGAATGCCACTGCTTCTAGATAGTTTAAGTGTAGAGCCTTCATATCAAAGGTAGAGGAATTCATTTTGCTAGTCTTGGATATAACTTATCGTTGCTATCTGACTTGGAATAGTCCTCAGTAGTTAATTTTCTGGTGTGTGATATTTGATTTGACCTATCTATTTTTCTCCTAGTTATAATTATAGTGCTTAGTGAGAATTGGAATTCAGTTTTTTAAAAATCCCAAGAGCCTGGAAATACAAAAGCAGGTATCAGTAGAAGTGACCGTGAAGCTGACACATGGTTGTTAAATCCCAACTAGTTCATTAATGTCCTGCAACCTTGGCTGACCTGGGCCTGTAAATGACTCCACTCCCAGATCAATGTGATTGTCTCTTAACTTTCTTCTGAAGTGGCCTAGCAACCATTCAGTTATCCAAGGGCAGCTGGGTATGGGCAGCAATTGCCAGCCTTGCCAGCGACGTCTTTTCCCCGGGACTGAATTGAAAATAAGACTATTTTGGAGACCTGGAGCAAGCAGAATAGACCAGATAGCCTTCTGCAGTTTAAAAATTCTATGATCTTATCAAAAACTGACACACAGGCGTTGATGGAAATGTATTCTGCGTGGAGTTAATTAAGTTCTAGCACCCAAGGTTGATTTTAATAATGTACGTTTTTTTTCTGTTTGCCCAAGGGTTATGAGAAAGTTGTCAACAGCTGGGGGGTAAAGTACAGGGTTCAACAGTGTGATTGCACCTTCCTGAAATGATCTTTGCTGCAGTTATTTAAATGGATGGGCAACACTCCTCACCTCCAGCCTTTGCATCTCTGCACGATAATTAATACAGCTATGTGTCAAAGCAGCTTTAAGACCCATCAATCTCACTCGAGTGAGGGGTTAAACCGTTCAAGTATCCTATTAAAAATGTTGAACTGCAGCCATGATTGTATGTGGGCCTCCATGTGCACTTTCAAAAGAAACCAATTACAATTCAATACAATACCGTATGACAACAGAGCCAGATGGTTCCATTCTCTTTCCTATTATTTGTGTCGGAGCACCTATTTGCCGAAGTTGTGTAGTCTTTCCTTAAGGGTGCCAAACGGACACAAGTCATTGTGGAGTGTGATGAGGGTCTGAAAGCTCAGAACGCTGGTGGTGTTTAACCAGCAATTAGAGACAGAACCAGATTGACGGTGGGGGTGGGGGTGGTTTGTTTTGTGTGGCCTTATTGATATTTTTGTTTGGAGAGGAATAGTGGAGAAGCTACGATCCAAGTTAAATCGTTTTGGTCTATTTCGCCGCACGTTTTGTCCCCTTTAACTTCCCAAGCGTGGTGGGTTTTGTTGTGGGTGTGGAACTGAGGATGATTCGATAGCAGCCGCATGGCATTGGCAAAGGGAGAGACCGTGGGTTTTTGTTGAGATCTCATCATTTTATTTTGCCTTTCTGTTGATTTCTTCTAAAAAAAATTTCACTGCCTTGCGTATCCATTTCCTGTGACTGGGAATGATCTTGTGAGCTTCCATTGTGGCCATTTTGGAATGTGTAACAATAACTAACAAAGGTTGAATATAAATGGGGGTTAAATCATCTGTCATTTCTATAGAAATGGCTAAATGTTTTTTTTTTCCCCTTTTTTTATTGTATTCAGTAAAAACCATGGACAGAGAGGCTGCAATATTATCTTGTAACCACTGAGCATTTATTGTTTGAATTACTGCTGTTTGGAAGCCAGTGTTCCGAGATGTGAATATTTACCAGCGAGATGTTCGAGCTATTGATTTATTTGCTCTGTGATGTGTACTGTTTTACTCTTGCTGCATTTCCAAGACTATTGCAGACCATAAAATATGTTGACCGAGCAACCTTTTTAGCATCTGTTTTTATTGGCGACTAATCTAACAACATAGTCACCTGAATTGCTACTTACTTTTCAGGATGGTGCCATCTTAGTTTTCCTTCCTGGCTGGGACAATATTAGCACCTTGAATGACCTTCTAACCGCACAAACCATGTTCAAATCAGGTAACTGCATTGCAATTTCATTTTCTGACATGGGATTGTTTTTAGGGTATGGTACTACCCTAAATTATTTGTGCCAATGAAATGCCATTTTGGATGCATCTCCACAGGAAAAAGAGTATTTAAGTCAACCGCTAGGCTCCCCCCCCCAGTCGACATCCCAAAGACAGACAGCACAAGATCCCCTTTTCAGGAGATGGTTCACATCGTTCGGACTTCACACAAGCTGCACTGTAACTCCGACTCAGTGTGAGGCTCTATTTCAAAGTTCCATGAGGGAGGAAAGAGGGTTTTATTGGATCTCAAACCATAAATAATGTTGTTGATGGTTTAAATGAGTTTTTTTTTTGAACCAAAACAAAAAGTGCAGTTTACCTGTTTTTGATGTTGGCAGAACCAGATGCTCCCATTCTCTTTCCTGTTATTTTGTCGGAGAACCTAATTGTAGAAGTTGTGTAGTCATTCCTTAGGGTGCCAAGCAGACACACATCATTGTTGAATGTGATGAGGCTCTGACATTGCAGATAGATGATACTGGAGTTGGACAACCCTAAACCCCCTCTCTGTCTCAGCCCCCCCTCTCTGTCTCTCTCTTTCTCTCCGCCCCCTCTCTGTCTCTCTCGCTCTCCGCCCCCCCTCTCTGTCTCTCTCTCTCTCCGCCCCCCCCTGTCTCTCTCTCTCCATCCCCCCTCTCTGTCTCTCTCTCTCTGCCTCCTTCTCTGTGTCTCTCTCTCTCTCTCTCTTCCCCCTGTCTGTCTCTCTCGCCGCCCCCTCTCTGTCTCTCTCTCTCTCCGACCCCCATCTCTCTCTCCGCCACCGTCTCTATCTCTCTCCGCCACCCCGTCTCTCTCTCTGTCTCCGCCACCCCGTCTCTCTCTCACTCTCTCCGCCACCCCGTCTCTCTCTCTCTCCGAACCCCCCCTCTGTCTCTCTCTCTCTCTCTCTCTTTCTCCGTCCCTCTCTCTGTCTCTCTCTCTCTCTCTCCGCCCCCCTCTCTGTCTCTCTCTCTCTCTCTCTCTCCGTCCCCCTCTGTGTCTGTCTCTCTCTCCGCCCCCCTCTGTCTCTATCTCTCTGCACCCCCCCATCTCTCCCTCCCTCCGTCCCTCTCTCTGTCGACCTCTCTCCCTCTCTGCCCCCTCTCTGTCTCTCTCCCTCCGTCCCCCTGTCTCTCTCTCTCTCTCTCTCTCCGCCCCCCTCTGTCTCTCCCTCTCTCCGCACCCCCGTCTCCCTCTCACCGCCCCCCTCCCTCTCTCCGCCCCCCTCCCTCTCTCCGCCCCCATCCCTCTCTCCGCCCCCCTACCCCTCTCCGCCCCCCTCCCTCTCTCCGCCCCCCTCCCTCTCTCCGCCCCCCTCCCTCTCTCCGCCCCCCTCCCTCTCTCCGCCCCCCTCCCTCTCTCCGCCCCCTCCCTCTCTCCGCCCCCTCCCTCTCTCCGCCTCCTCCCTCTCTCCGCCCCCTCCCTCTCTCCGCCCCCTCCCTCTCTCCGCCCCCTCCCTCTCTCCGCCCCCTCCCTCTCTCCGCCCCCTCCCTCTCTCCGACCCCTCCCTCTCTCCGCCCCTCCCTCTCTCCGCCCCCTCCCTCTCTCCGCCCCCCTCCCTCTCTCCGCCCCCACCCTCTCTCCGCCCCCCTCCCTCTCTCCGCCCCCCTCCCTCTCTCCGCCCCCCTCCCTCTCTCCACCCCCCTCCCTCTCTCCGCCCCCTCCCTCTCTCCGCCACCCCTCCCTCTCTCCGCCCCCCTCCCTCTCTCCGCCCCCTCCCTCCCTCCGCCCCCCCTCCCTCCCTCCGCCCCCCTCCCTCTCTCCGCCCCCCTCCCTCTCTCCGCCCCCCTCCCTCTCTCCGCCCCCCTCCCTCTCTCCGCCCCCCTCCCTCTCTCCGCCCCCCTCCCTCTCTCTCCGCCCCCCCTCCCTGTCTCTCTCCCCCCCCGTCTCTCTCCGCCCCCCCCCCGTCTCTCTCCGCCCCCCCCGTCTCTCTCCGCCCCCCCCGTCTCTCTCCGCCCCCCCCGTCTCTCTCTGCCCCCCCTCCCTGTCTCTCTCCGCCCCCACTCCCTGTCTCTCTCTCTCTCTCTCCGCCCCCCTCCCTCTCTCTCCGCCCCCCCTCCCCGTCTCTCTCTGCCCCCCCCTCCCTGTCTCTCTCCGCCCCCCCTCCCTGTCTCTCTCTGCCCCCCCCTCCCTGTCTCTCCGCCCCCCCTCCCCGTCTCTCTCTGCCCCCACTCCCTGTCTCTCCGCCCCCCCTCCCTGTCTCTCTCCGCCCCCCCCGTCTCTCTCTGCCCCCCCTCCCTGTCTCTCTCCGCCCCCCCCCCTCCCTCTCTCTCCGCCCCCCCTCCCTGTCTCTCTCTGCCCCCACTCCCTGTCTCTCCGCCCCCCCTCCCTGTCTCTCTCCGCCCCCCCCGTCTCTCTCTGCCCCCCCCTCCCTGTCTCTCTCCGCCCCCCCCCCTCCCTCTCTCTCCGCCCCCCCTCCCGTCTCTCTCTGCCCCCCCCTCCCTGTCTCTCTCCGCCCCCCCTCCCTGTCTCTCTCTGCCCCCACTCCCTGTCTCTCCGCCCCCCCTCCCTGTCTCTCTCCGCCCCCACTCCCTGTCTCTCCGCCCCCCCTCCCTGTCTCTCTCCGCCCCCACTCCCTGTCTCTCTCTCTCTCTCTCCGCCCCCCCTCCCTGTCTCTCTCTCTCTCTCTCTCTCTCTCTCTCTCCGCCCCTCTCTCTGTCTCTCTCTCTCTCTCCGCCCCCCCTCCCTGTCTCTCTCCGCCCCCACTCCCTGTCTCTCTCTCTCTCTCTCCGCCCCCCCTCCCTGTCTCTCTCTCTCTCTCTCTCTCTCTCCGCCCCTCTCTCTGTCTCTCTCTCTCTCTCCGCCCCTCTCTCTGTCTCTCTCTCTCTCTCCGCCCCCCTCTCTGTCTCTCTTTCTCCCTCTGTCCCCTCCCTGTCTCTCTCTCTCTCTCTCTCTCTCTCTCCGCCCCTCTCTCTGTCTCTCTCTCTCTCTCCGCCCCTCTCTCTGTCTCTCTCTCTCTCTCCGCCCCCCTCTCTGTCTCTCTTTCTCCCTCTGTCCCCTCTCTGTCTCTCTCTGCCGCCCCTCTCTGTCTCTCTCTCTCCATCCCCCTCTCTGCCTCTCTCTCTCCTACCCCCTCTCTGTCTCTCTCTCTCCGACCCCCTCGCTGTCTCTCTCTCTCTCTCTCTCTCTCTCTCTCTCCCCCTCTCTCTCTCTCTCTCTCTCTCCCTCTCTCCCTCTCTCCCGCCCCTCTCTCTCTCCCTCTCTCCTGCCCCCCTCTCTGCCTCTCTCTCGCCTACCCCCTCTCCGTCTCTCTCCGCCCCCCCCTCCCTGTCTCTCTCCGCCCCCCCTCTCCGTCTCTCTCCGCCCCCCCCTCCCTGTCTCTCTCCGCCCCCCCTCTCCGTCTCTCTCCGCCCCCCCTCCCTGTCTCTCTCCGCCCCCCCTCCCTGTCTCTCTCCGCCCCCCCCCTCCCTGTCTCTCACCGCCCCCCCTCCCTGTCTCTCTCCGCCCCCCCTCCCTGTCTCTCTCCGCCCCCCCTCCCTGTCTCTCTCCGCCCCCCCTCCCTGTCTCTCTCCGCCCCCCCTCCCTGTCTCTCTCCGCCCCCCCTCCCTGTCTCTCTCCGCCCCCCCTCCCTGTCTCTCTCCGCCCCCCCTCCCTGTCTCTCTCCGCCCCCCCCTCCCTGTCTCTCTCCGCCCCCCCTCCCTGTCTCTTTCCGCCCCCCCCCCTCCCTGTCTCTCTCCGCCCCCCCCTCCCTGTCTACCTCCGCCCCCCCCCTCCCTGTCTCTCTCCGCCCCCCCCTCCCTGTCTCTCTCCGCCCCCCCTCCCTGTCTCTCTCCGCCCCCCCTCCCTGTCTCTCTCCGCCCCCCCTCTCTGTCTCTCTCCGCCCCCCCTCCCTGTCTCTCTCCACCCCCCCTCCCTGTCTCTCTCCCTGTCTCTCTCCGCCCCCCCTCCCTGTCTCTCTCTCTCTCTCCGCCCCCACTCCCTGTCTCTCTCTCTCTCTCTCCGCCCCCCTCCCTTTTTCTCTCCGCGCCCCCCTCCCTGTCTCTCTCTCTCTCTCTCTCTCCGCCCCCCTCTCTGTCTCTCTTTCTCCCTCTGTCCCCTCTCTGTCTCTCTCTGCCGCCCCTTTCTGTCTCTCTCTCTCCATCCCCCTCTCTGCCTCTCTCTCTTCGCCCCCCTCTCTGCCTCTCTCTCTCCTACCCCCTCTCTGTCTCTCTCTCCTACCCCCTCTCTGCCTCTCTCTCTCCTACCCCCTCTCTGTCTCTCTCTCCTACCCCCTCTCTGTCTCTCTCTCTTACCCCCTCTCTGCCTCTCTCTCTCCTACCCCCTCTCTGTCTCTCTCTCCTACCCCCTCTCTGTCTCTCTCTCTTACCCCCTCTCTGTCTCTCTCTCCTACCCCCTCTCTGTCTCTCTCTCCTACCCCCTCTCTCTCTCTCTCTCCGCCCCCCTCCCTTTTTCTCTCCGCGCCCCCCTCCCTGTCTCTCTCTCTCTCT